>NC_083726.1:41193254-41818254 GCF_028564815.1 Eubalaena glacialis
ATTTTGTGATAACTGTAATCTCTCCTCATATCTTTTCCCTTGCAATGTTCTTTATGATCGATAAGTAAGTTTCTCAATGTTCCTGAGATTGATTGGTTTCATCACAGGCAAGAAATTTATTCTACCTAAGTTCATTGAGTGCTATCCCCAACACAGTTTGGGCTCTCTCTCTCTTTCTATCTCTCTCTCCCCTTCAAGAAACATTTTAGGTGAAAGGAGAAAAAACTACACGAAAGGTAATTAAGAACTGTGATTGGTGCTTCTTTGCCAAATGTTGACCTCTGGAAAGTAGGGATGTACTTAAAGTTGAGTTTCCAGCTACACAGAGTGAAGACCTTTATAGAAGTGAAAGGTCAACATCTAAGTTGTTGCATCTATAGAGTATCAAATCATCAACCAATACACACTGTTAACACTGATTATTAACAGGGTATACTTTTACAGACCCCTGTTTTACTGGGAAAAAAATTCTTGAACTTTCATTCTTTCTCTGTGGAATTATGAGGGGGTAGAAGAGCAACGACTTCCCACTGGCAAGATATTTCTTCTAATATTCTACAGTAGTGTTCCCTGGAACATTTTCTTTTGAAATATTCAGCTACTGAAAAACAAAGAGAGTTGGAAATCAGAGCAGATCAGGGAGCTGTACTTTGTGAGGAAGCGAGTGGGTGGTAATCTGATTAGGCAGTCTGGACAGCCAGTTCTGAAACAAAAGTAATTTCACAAAAGAATCACTTTAATGGCCAAAAGTAAAAAAGAGGAAAACATTATAGGTTCTATTGTTGACATTAGTGGAAGTTTCATTACTTTGAAGCCAAGGTTAACTACCTTTATAAAACATACCATAATGTCTTTCTTTAAAAAAAAAACCACAAATTTAAATTATTTTAAGACACTGTGCAAGTGTAGGCTCAGGCACTGACATAGGTGCTACGCAAGGTCCATTGGATTTTCTTCTGAAAGAAAGGGAAATATTTTATTTCTTGAATTTAAATTTCTGTATCATTCATGCCAGAGAACTTATTGTAAGTTCTTATTCTGAGCTTTAGGCACATATAAAGTTGAGGAAAATGTGGTCTTTGATTCAAGGAGCATGTAGGCTAAGAGAGAAATTATAGGATACACACATACCCTTTTTGTTAAACAAAATATATTAAAAATCATTAGAGGTTACAAAGTGCTATGAATTGAGAGGAGCTTTTTTTAAAAGTTCTTCCTGGAGAAATTAGCAAAGGTTTAATTGGGGTAGTAGCTGTTGAAATGGGCCTTGACATTTGTGCAAAATTTAGATGAGATGAATTGGCAGGTAGGGATTTGGACAGAGTGAATAACATTAGCAAGAACCCAGAGGAGTGAGAATGTGGGTATCCTGTGAGAGTGAATAATACAGTCTGACTAGAGAACAGAGTACGGGAAAAAGAAGACAGAAAAGGCAGCTTGATAAAATTCATCCATGTTCTTGAACGCCAAGCCGAAACTTTGGATTTTATTCCTCAAGCAATGAATGAGGATAAGAACTACTATATATTGCATGCATTTTTATACCTTCCAAAACCAGTTTTTATGCTATATCATTAAATTTCCCCATCAGCCCCATAAGGTAAGCAATTTATATACAGGAGTCTGTAAATGGGATTCAAGCAATTCTTATTCCAAAGCTCTTTCCTCTACATGGTCATGAACAACTTTGAAAATTTCATCAAATCTATAAACTTCTTCCCAGAAAAATGTGTATGCAAACATATACATGTATAAAATTTTTCTTACACTTTCAGGGTCTTCACTAACTCTCATTTTCGTTGCCTGTTAGAAACTCTTGCACTATCCAAAGCTATCACCCAGTGTAGGAATGCATTTTCTTCTAATTCTATGATCCAGTAACATTTCAAAATGAGAAGATATCAGAGAATGTTAAGGAAGTAAGTTATTGAAAAAGGTCATTATTTTTTCTTATTACAGAATTATGAAGGGGGTATGTACATTAAATGATTAACTGAACAATGTAATAATTTCATCCCAAATTTTGAAATGTTCCTTTTATAAAATAAAAACAATAGCTTGATCTTAATCCACACCACCCCACAATCATTTCAGTCCCTTGAATGTTTCATTAGCTTTTGCTCTATTTGTCTTAATGTTTTAGCTAAAGCTCTCTTGTTTTACCTTTACCCACATCTTCCAATTCAAATATCAACATTTGTATCAATTCTCATGTTTCTCCTATTTAGAGGACAAGGCCTTAGGGACAAAATATGTAAATCTGAGTCCCAAATCTATACTTACTCACCGTATGAACCTGGATAAACCACACCTCCAATAAACTCATAAAAATCTCTCAGATTCTTCTTCTTTAAAATGGGGATAATAATTACCCTCCTTCTATCATTTCTAAATGATAGAAACAGTATTCACTATTTGATTCGTTAAACATTTTAAAGAACCTGTCTTCATAGCATTAAATTTGGGAAGCAAACAAATCATTTTAAAAAGGAAAGTGTTAAAAATAAGAGCTACCAGTATCATGAAAGAGAAAGACACATAATAAACAGTTAAGTTATATAATAAAGACATATATAAAATGCTAGGAAGACACAGACACAGATCAAGAAACAATGACTGAGAGGCCTGGAGTAGTGCAATGAAGAGGTAATGCTTGAGCGGAGCCTTCTGGGAGGTGTTTTCTAGCTAATAATAGCAAGGCTCATTACCGAAGTGATTCTCAATGTAAAACAGCAACTTCCCATTCTCATATAACACATTAGCCCATGGAACAGTGCTTAAGCTTCAGAATAAAAATCTTACGTAAGCAGAAGAGAAATACTGTATCTTGGCTTAAATGCTACTTACTGGTCCATATATATGGTTGTAAAAGTACAATACCTTTTCAGTTATATGGAGAAATATTTGCACTTGTCTGAAATTCAGATATCAGAAAAAACAGACCATATAAATTATGTTTATAAAACAACAAGACAAATGTGAATTCAGTTTTTTTCTAGAGTATGAAATTCCATTATTCCGAATACAAGGGAACAGTCAACAGTTCTCGGCAGTCGTCAACTCATGTTAATTTCTTTTCCTTGATTAAAAACTTAATTTTTTCAGATTTTTAAAATTTTATCTCTGGGAAAATTTTTTTCTCTTTTATTTTTCATGAAGTGATTGCATTATTTTAGCACATTCATCAAGAAAATGTATATACACTTTATTAGCAATATAGAAGTAAATGCCTGTATTTGCACATCTGGACATTTCTATGGGGTAGAAAGCATTTGAATCTGCATAAAGTCAAATCTTTGCTATATTTTCCTGAATCAAAATATTTCTGTCAGTTTCTGCAGATAGGTGTGCTGGCAGGTATCACCTTGGTGGGAGGGGAGACTGCAGATGGAGTGGCTAGAGTCAGAGCCAGGTGTGACCTGGGGCTTCTCCTGTGCTCAGTGGCTGCCACAGCCCTATCAGCAGTGGCGTCACGTCTCAGCATGCTGAAGCGGAAGCCCTGAGGGTCGGGCTTTAAGCCCTGAGGGTCAGGCTTTAACCTAGGCTCACCAAGAAAAAAAGAGAGAGAACCCAAATAAACAAAAGAAGAAATGAAAGAGGAGAAAATACAACCAATCTCACAGAGATACAAAAAAATCATAATAGAATACTAAGAACAGTTCTATGCCACCAAATTGCACAACCTAGTACAAATGGATAAATTTCTAGAAACATAGAATCTTCCAACACTGAATCAGGAAGAAATAGACAATCTGAACAGACTGATCACTAGCAGTGATATTGAATTAGTAATCAAAAATCTCCCAGCAATCAGAAGTCCAAGATAGGACAGCTTCAAAGGGGGAATTCTACCAAACATGTAAAAAAGAGCTAATACCTATCCTTCTCAAACTATTCCAAAAATCTGATGAGGAGGATAGACTCCCAAATTTATTCTGAGGCCATGATTACCATGCTACCAAAACCTGACAAAGACACTACAAAAAAAGAAAATTATAGGCCAATATCTCTGATGAATATAGATATAAAAATCCTCAACAAAATATTAGCAAACCAAATTCAACAATATATAAAAAGGATCATAAACCATGATCAAGTGGGATTTATTCCAGGGATGCAAGGATGGTTAAATATCCACAAATCAATCAACATGATACACCACATTAACTAAACAAAGGATAAAAATCACATGATCATCTCAAAAGATACAGAAAAAGCATTCAACAAAATGCAACATCCATTCATAATAAAAACTCTCATCAAAGTTGGTATACAGGGAGCATATCTCAACATAATAAAGGCCATTTATGACAAAACCACAGCCAACATCACACTCAATGGTGAAAAGCTGCAAGCTTTTCCTCTTAAAACCAGGAACAAGACAAGGATGCCCACTCTCACAACTTCTATGTAACACAGTAATGGACAACCTAGCCACAGCAATCAGACCAAAAAAAAAGAAATAAAAGCATCCACATTAGAAAGGAAGAAGTAAAACTGTCACTATTTGCAGATGACATACTATATATAGAAAACTCTAAAGTCACCATCAAAAAAACTATTAGAACTAAGAAATGAATTCAGTAAAGTTGCAGGATACAAGATTAATATGCAAAAATGTGTTGATTTTCTATGCACTAATAATGAACCATCAGAAAGAAAAAGCAAGAAAATAATCCCATTTAAAATCACATCAAAAAGAATAAAATACCTAGGAATAAACTTAACCAAGGAGTTGAAAGGCCTATACTCTGAAAACTATAAGACACTGATAAAGTAAATTAAAGATGATGCAAAGGAATGGAAAGATATTCCATGTTCATGGACTGGAAGAATTCATATTTTTAAAATGGACATACTACCCAAAGGAACCTACAGATTTAATGCAATCCTTATCAAAATAACCATGACATTTTTCACAGAACTAGAACAAATAATCCTAAAATTTACATGGAACCTCAAAAGACCTCAAATTCCCAAAACAACCCTGAGAAAAAAAAACAGGCTGGAGGTATATCCCTCCCATTCTGCAGACCATACTGCAAAGCTACAGTAATCAGAACAGCATGGTATTGGTACAAAAAGAGACACACAGATCAATGTAACAGAATAGAGAGCCCAAAACTAAACCCATAATAAATACTTGAATATTTATTTTTTTAATAAAAATTTATTAAAGACCTAAATGTACTCCTGGAAACCATAAAACTCCTAGAAGAAAATATAGGAAGAACATTCTTTGACATAAACTGTAGCAATATTTTCTTAGATCTGTCTCCCAAGGCAAAGGAAACAAAAGCAAAAATAAACAAATAGGACCTATTTAAACTTAAAACTTTTGCACAGCAAAGGAAACTATGGACAAAATGAAAATGTAACCTACTGAATGGGAGAAAATATTTGCAAAGGATATGACTGATAAGGGGTTAATATCCAAAATATATATACAGCTCATACAACTCAATATCAAAAAACAAACAACCCAATTAAAAAATGGACAGAAAAACTGAATATACATTTTTCCAAAGAAGACATACAGATGACGCACAGGTACATGAAAAGATGCTCAAAGTTGCTAATCATCAGAGAAATGCAAATCAAAACTATAATGGAATATCTAAACTCACATCTGTCAGAATGGCTATCATCAAAAAGACCACAAATAACAAATGTCGGGAAGGATGTGGAGGAAGGGGATCCCTTGTATACTGTTGGTGAGAATGTAAGTGGGTGCAGCCACTGCAGAAAAGAGTATGGAGTTTCCTCAAAAAAAACACCTAAAATTACTCTATGATCCAGCAATTCTACTCCTGGGTATTTATCTGAAGAAAATTAAAACACTAATTCGAAAAGATACATGCACCCCAATGCTCATAGCAGCATTCTTTGCAATAGCCAAGATATGGAAGCAACCTAAGCATCCTTCAACAGATGAATGGATAAAGAAGCATGGTGAGACTTCCCTGGTGGTCCAGGGGTTGGAACTCTGCGTTTCCAGTGCAGGGGGCACAGGTTCGATCCCTGGTCAGGGGCTAAGATCCCACATGCTGTGTGGTGCAGCCAAAAAAATAAAGAAGTATGGTATATATATATACACAATAGATTATTACTCAGCTATAAAAAGATGAAATTTTACTATCTGCAACAACATAGATGGACCTGGAGTGTGCTATGCATAGTGAAATAAGTCAGACAGAGAAAGATAAATACTATCTGTGGAATCTAAAAACTAAAACAAATGAATGAATATAACAAAACAGAAACAGACTCACAGATACTAGTAGTTACCAATGAGGAGAGGGGAGTGGGGAGGAGCAAGACAGGGGAAGGGGATTGAGAGGTATAAATTACTATGTACAAAGTAAATAAACTACAAGGATATATTGTACAGCACAGGGAATATAGCCAATATTTTATAACTTTAAATGAAGTATTATCTATAAAAATATGTAAAACACTATGTTGCACACCTGAACTAATATAATATTATAAATACTCTGTACTTCAAAAAAAAATTATACAGTGTCCATACCACATTATGCTTCACATGCTTACTCAGTGATATTTACTTTAATTTCCTGAATTTGATATTAAATTTTGGTTTCAAACAGATAAGCAAAATAGTAATATCCATGAGATAAAAATTCTAAGTCTCTCTTGTATACTTAGAGTCATATTCACAATATTTGTTGGGCTTTATAACCCGAAATCCACACCTCATCCTCAGCTGTGAAGTCTCCCTCTTAACATAGTCTGTTTTGATTATTTAAACCTAAGCCTCAGGTTTCCCTGGTGGCACAGTGGTTAAGAATCCGCCTGTCAATGCAGGGGACATGGGTTCGAGCCCCGGTCCAGGAAGATCTCACATGCCGGAAAGCAACTAAGCCCGTGTGCCACAACTACTGAGACTGCGCTCTAGAGCCCGCAAGCCACAACTGCTGAGCCCATGTGCCACAACTACTGAAGCCTGCGAACCTAGAGCCTGTGCTCTGCAACAAGAGAAGCCACTGCAATGAGAAGCCCGTGCATTGCAACGAAGAGTAGCCTCCGCTCGCCGCAACTAGAGAAAGCCCGCGCACAGCAACGAAGACCCAACACAACCAGCCAAAAATAAACAAAATAAATAAATTTATTCTAAAATAAATAAATAAATAAACAAACCTAAGCCTCAACTGTGATATCTCATCTGATTTTATGTTTATAAATAAATAAAATAACATAATCTAAACCAAAACATTTAAGATCACAAAATGTTCACCCATTATATTAAAGACAAATTAGCCATTGCAGATTAAATGTTGTGAAACAGTCACGGCTTAAAAATCATAGTTTTATTTCATGCAAAGTAGGAAACAACCGTCTAATGAGAGTCAACTTCTAAATCTAAAATTGAGGATAATAAGACAAAGCCCTGCTTTGATAACCTTGAACACTGTGGAGAAAGGAAATAGTTATCTGTCCTTTCCACAACACTGCAGTTAAGATAAGCCAGAAAGAGAGCATGACAATGTATATTTTGCACAGGGATGATTTAATAGAGATTTGAAAAATTAAATGTAAATAAAAAGAGGCACACTTTTCCTCATACTACATTGTTTATTTGCAGGCCTGCCATTCTTTTTATTTGCTTATTTATTCATTTTCAGTTTCTGAGCTCTTGAGAGTACAGATTCATGTTTCATATATGTTGTTATAAATCACCAAACATGCTAGCTATGCTCCATAAATATATAGTAAGATAAAGAGGAACACAAACATCACAGCAAAAAAATGAAGTCACAGTGACTCAGCTTCTCAATTCCCATGTGCCCCTCAATATCTTTTGGCTCTGATTCAAATTCTCAGGACCTCTGAGATTCTCCCCAATCAGTAGCTCTTTCCATGTACCTAAGGATTGACTTACCTTCAAGTCCAGTATTTACAAACACTAACATTTACCAAGTATTATAAAATAGCAGCCACTGTTAGTGTTGAATTTTTGAAATACAACAAAGCTCCCTACTCCACCAAGTAGTAAAAAAAACATATTATTGGAGCTAAATTGATCAACTTTAACATTATGCGCAATCCCATGAAGATAAGGAAACGAGGAAAACTTATGAATACAGAACTGGAAAGAGCGTTTTCCCAGAGAGCAGTCATAGAGATTACTTGGGACTAGAATATTAATGCCAAATTACATGAAGTGATTTCCAGATAAGGAAACAGAGAAGTATGAGAAGACGTTCCTCCAAATGTGAATAAATTTCTCCAAAATTTCCCAACGTTGGGCATAGCTGGGTAAAAACACACTGGTGGCTGATTAAGAAATGTCTATAAAAGTGTGTAAATTCTTCACAGCCCCTTTCACAATTATTATACCCAATATTTATGGCAAAGTATCAGAAACTCCTGTGAAATTGTCTCCCTATGTATTTATCTTCAAAATAAATGTTATTAAATAAACAATCTATTTTAACCTCGAAATATATTGGACTATAGTAAAATTCTGTTATAATAAATAGTTGTACCTAGTTTTTAGTTGATCTGGAACAGAAATGTACCAAGATTTTATTTGGTAAATTGGCCAATAACAACTTGATCCTAATTTTAATCCTAATGGAGGGACAATCAGATTCTGTCCCTCCCTTCACACTTCAACTTGCGTTTTCCCTTACTCTAAGCATTTAGATATAACTTACTCTTTTATTCTGACTTAGGTTTTCAAAACATAAACATGGTGATTTCCTTTTGGTATGTGTAGCTGAGGCAATTATGTATTTAAGGTGAAAAATAGTGAAAGAAATTGGTTTGGAAAACTATAAATGCATTAACTCTTGTTTTAGTTCTTATCTCCCTATCTCAGCAAGATATATAGTCTCTATGTAGATTTTATTATGTTCACACGTATGTGGTGCCTCCTTTCACAGCTTATCTTTGTGGGAGGATGCTACATCTATTTAACAAATTTTACCATGTGACTTGTTTGGACCAATGAAATGTGAGTGGGGTGACAGGTAGCACTTCTGAACAGTGAGTGCATGGTTTGCATTTTCTTTATTGCTTTTGTCAACTCAATCAATTGGCTGTGTTCCAGAAAATGGCAACTTGATCATGGACCCTAGAATAAAGATAATGTCTGAAGTAAAACCATAGCTGCCTTGAAATGGACATGTAGCATGAAAAAGAAATAAATCTTTTTTTTTCCTAGTAAACCACTAAAATTTTATAGTTGTTGTTGCCACAGAATTACCTAGACTATTCTGTCTGATATACCTTCTTCAATACGCCTTGAAAATAGGTGATGATTTGTTTTTGACAGAGTGACTCACCATTATTCACATATCAGAACCTCAAAACAATTTTATTCAATAGGATCAATTATCATAAGGAATTAATTTAAGATGAACAAATCATTGGTTCTGTGGTAACAGGACATAGAAATAGTTTTGCTTTAAAAATTCCCTTTGATAACCTGATTTGATCCAACTCTATGAAATAAAATTATCATACCCAAGTTTAATCCATGACTTTGCAATAATGTGAGCTTTCATCTTTTAGAATGTTTTCATACAGAGAAGCAAGAGTGAAGAACATAATTGGTGAAGCCACATATAATTATTCCCATTTCTGTAAGAAGCACATACATTTTTTTTTTTTCTAACAACAACAAAAAAGCACTGCTCCCTGGTCCAACGAGAAAAATCAAACATAGGGAAATGTTCTTTGGTCCAAAGCCCAAGTTTCCCACTTCACTTCTCATTTTGTCCTTGAAATGCTGGTACTAAGAAGTGATTTTACAGTGTAAACATCTCAGTATTCCCTTCATTTCTGGTAGTTGCTAATGATCTTTTATTGTGACTTATAAGAATTATTTGTTCTATTTTCTGCCACATAACATGTCTGATAGATCATATCCAAACTAAACGGAGGTGCTAGGTGCCATGGCATTAATGGTGTTAAAATTTTAAACCCTTTCATATGCCCAATCATTCGAGAGGACAAGAAATGATACTAGCATCAGAAATCCTGAAAAACAGAGAGGAAGGGAGGGGCAAGGGAGAGGGAGAGAGGAAGAGAGGGAAAGGAGAGATAACAGCCATACCAATAAGCTGCTTGGTAGCCTCGGAAGGGAATTAACATGTTTTATTTTATCACCTTTCCTCTTAAAAATATTACAAAGAACTTCAGAATCTACTTTCTGAGAACGATTTACAATTAGAGAAATCTTCTTTCACACTAAAATATGGATGGATATTCCCAGCTCAATAGGTTTTATAAAATGCCAGGCAACAAAAGAGCAAACTGGACCAGATTAAGAAAATAAAAATATCGAGATATTTTCTCTAATTGTGCTGCACTGTGGAGGCCTTAATTGCATGCTATGTTTAAAAAGATGGTCTGGGCCACCCGTAATCTTCACATTCTATCTTTATATAGCAGATGATTAGTCTTCAAGAAGACAGTGGTAGATGCCCTGCTACACTGGGCAACTAAAGTGTGACTATGGATATGCTTTGCTTTCACATCCGTACCAAAACAATATCTTTATTTGCAAGGTCTGTCATTCTGACTTGCCTGTGAGAAATGATTTCCCCTTGAAGAGATAGTCTGTGCTCACGTACCTCAGCCACAAGTCACCAGCCAGGACAGCAAATGGAGGAGAGTCATAACGCCAGGAAAACACAAAGATCTTGTCCTAGAAAAAGATATTTTTAGTGATTATCATTCTAAGAAAGGGGAGAAAAAGGAGTTTGAAAACACTCTCAGTTCAGTGAACCATTTCTACCTTTTGTCCTTCCAGAAAAGTGAAATATTCATGAATATAAGCAGTCACTTATAACAATGCTGTTTCACTGTTGAGTGATAAGCCTTCAGAAGCTCTTCAAAAGCAGTTAGGGTAAAGGAAATTTCTTGATCTTCAGGAAATTAGTTGAAATTACAATGATTAGAAGTAAGAAATGTATGCAGAAAAGAAGCCAGACTTCTCTCACTCAAAGACCAGATAAAAAACAAAACAGAGAAATTTGAAGGATGCTGATTAGACAGTGTTCAGGGCAGCCACAAAAACTTAAAGTCCCAGTTTTTGTAAACATGGAAAAAATACCAAAGAAAATAAGTCATCTCAACCCTCAAAAATGTAGTGTGTTATTCTGAACTACAGGAGACAAGCTTCCCATTTGGATGATCAAATATAAGATGTCTGCAATAAAGATGTTTTCCTAAGGCAAACTACTATGTAGCCAAGAAAGTATTTTCATATGGCAATATTATTTTCAATAATATCTGAATTGATAAGTATAGCCATTTGCAAGCATGCCCAATGGCAGCCTAGGTATCAATCTTAGTTGTTCAGGAAATATACAGCCCACATGGAACCATCTAAGTGCATTTTCTTTTGTGCTGTCTTTCCAGGAATTATGACCTGCTGATCTTAAATCCCTAGCCACGGATATGGCATCTAGGAGAAGCTGGCAGATGAAACCTTGAACTGGCAGTTTTCACCTCTGAGACAGGCTTGATTGCCCTGGCCTTTAAATGTCAGGGACTGTGCAGGAAAGGTTGAGACACTGCTCTTAAAGATCTAGCAACACCAAGATCCCCCCGCTGATGAAGAAAAAGCAAATATCTCAATTCTTTCAAAATCTAGAAAATGTATTCTCCTCAAATGACACAAAGTTGGCAAACATTTATCACTTTTGTTCTTCAACTTAGAGAGAACTATTATATTTAGTAACTTTCTTAAAGGGAGTCTTTAATCTTTGAAAGTTGTGTCTGAAGCATGTTCTTAAAAAGAGGAAAGTTAAATCTAAAATAAATGGCTCTACCGGAGTTGCAGAGGAGACACTGATAAAGAGTAACTATGAAGAGCTTATAGTCATAAGGAACGTGATATTTTTATCCCTGTTTATCTAGAATATATGTTCCCTCTTATGAAAACTGCTTTAATGTTTAAAATGGGAAAAAGAAAAAAATATATATTTATAGAAATGAGAACAAATATAACTCATTAATATTTCTACTGAGCATTTATAGCCATTCTTATAAATGTCCGTAGAAGTAGGATTTTGAACGGATCTTATTTCTCTAGAATAGCACTGTCCACAAGAAATATAATGAGAGCCACATATGCAATTCTAAATTTTCTAATAGCCATGTTGAAGAAAAAGTAAAAAGAAACAAGAGAAATAAATTGTGTGTGTGTGTGTGTGTGTGTGTGTGTGTTCTTCCAGATATTTATGTGTGTGTGTGTATGGTTTTTTTTAAAATTTTTATTGGAGTAGAGATGATTTACAATGTTGTATTAGTTTCGGTGTACAGCAAAGTGATTCAGTTATACATATACATATGTTCATTCTTTTTCAGATTCTTTACCCATATAGGTTATTACAGAATACTGAGTAGAGTTCCCTGTGCTATACAGTAGGTCCTTGTTGGTTATCTATTTTATATATAGTAGTGTGTATATGTTCATCCCAAGCTCCTAATTTATCCCTTCCCCCCCGCAAGAGAAATGAATTTTAATATGGTATTTGAACGAATTTCATTTCAGTAAGTAATCAATATTAAATTTATACTGCATTTGTTTGAAATTTGAATTTAAATGAATTAAAATTAAATTTGAAAGTTAGTTTCAGTTGCAAAAACTACATTTCAAGAGCTCAATAGCCACACATGACTCGTGGCTCCCATACTGGACCATGCAGCCTTGGAACTCTTTAGGTTCAATGTACATTCACATAAAAGTTTAGGAAAGAAAGGCCCAGATCAGGCTAATGAACTTCTCCAGGCTTCCTAGCTATAGAGTAATGCAACGTTCAACTAGAGGCTTTTTTTCTAGGCTTACAATATTGTTAAGTTTTGTTGAAGAGATAAGTTTACATCTTACATACTAAAGTAGAACACTTTGAGGGATATCCTTTGTTATTATCTAATAATTCAGACCTATGAAGACAAACTCATTGATAATGCCATAAAACTCAGATATTTCCAAATGGGGCTCTTGATGACATATTCAGCTGCTCTCCAGCCTGGTTAGTAGTAATGGGCACTCTTAGGACTCATATTTTACTCTTTTCCTAAAGGGAGTCAAACGTCCAAATTGTCACAGGTCATCTTCTCATAGTTTTGCTTCTCATTTTAGTTGACCACTTGGTTAGTGGTTTTTACCTAAGGTTCTTGCGGCAGGGTCAGCCACATTCCAGAAATAAAGTGCATGTCAGGTCATATCCAGATTCTTTTTTAAAGGGTACTTTCAGGCAACTGGCCACAGGCAGAGTCACTTCAATTAACTCAACTGTAATAGATGATGAATCTCCCTCACTGTGGGCGCTCTCATCCATCATAAGGCACACCCTGCCCTCTGTAGAAATGATGCATCATTACAGGGCTCAGGGCCATAAAGAGCGAAGAATTACAAGGAATAACACACACACAAAAATGCGTTTTGTCAGCACAGGATAGGGCCACATCAAACAAACACTAAAACTTAGAACCTCCTTCAGGTGTGAGTGCCTTTTCCTCAGGAGAATCCTCTTGTTTGAGGCTCACTTTTGTCTGCTGCAAACATGCTTTGTTGCTTCCTAAAATTAGGAGTCATCCGTTGCCTTCTCAGACCTTATATCCCTTTCATTGAATTATCCTCTATGCCCTGCACTGAACTGGGAACTCTCCCAATGCCTTGTCAAATCCTTTTATTTTTGTTATGAAGCAGGTTCTACCTGAAGGAGATGCCCATTTGTTGCCAAACTTAATTAAGGAAAGTTGGATCTTTTAAACCAGGAGAAGCATACGAGTTGCTAAATAGCAAAGGGCATTTTCTGGTTTTTCTACAGCACTAAAACAACACCATGTTCTTTCCATCTAAGCAGACAGACAAAATAGAACACTTCTAACCCCTGCTTACATTGTGCACATCATTTGATCATCATTATCCCCATTTAACCGATGGGGAAATTGAGAGAGTGGAAGATGACTGGAGCTACCTAGTGCTCAGAAATAGGAGCCAAAGCTAGAAGTCATTAACTTTGTCAATTTCCACAGCACAGCTGAGGCACTGGGGTTTTGAAAAAGAACAGATGGTAAGTGAAGGCAAGGACTAAGAGAGAGGCCTTCCTTTAGTAACTTGGAAGGCTGTCAGGTGCTATTCTGCATGCTAAATACGAAAGAAATTCCAGACTTTGAGAGCCAGCCATACTGCCTTATATGAGGTTGTAAAAATAGTTCTCATTGGAAAGGGTGGCCCATATTAAAAATGTCCTCAGTGTCCTATTTTCAAGGAGTCTAATTCAAACAAGTTATTTTTAATAGTGGGTGGTCACCTCAGTGGTCTGTTTAAAATGGATTACCCTGCGCAATAAGCTACAATTGCACTTTTTAGATGAAGTTTCTCTGTATCTCTCATTTTTTTCCTTTAATTCATTTCTATAGAGCATTCAAAAAAAAAATCAAATCCACAGACTAAATCCATCTTTTTTCCCCTGGCAAATAAATTCTATCCCGTCAAGGTTTTGCTGCTCTCTCCAGAAAATTAGAAAAAAATTTCTCTGTAATGCAAACTTGAAGACCAAGAAGTTTGGACACTTAGCTTTTATGATGTTACTTCCCATGTGTCCATGATGTTTTGCCTCCTTGATACATGAGAATGGGGGTGCTATAAGCTATGAGGTATAATTTCCTTCTGCCATATTCTTATCATGGATATTATTGAATTTTAATATTATAATAACTTTATATCCATACTTACAATTAAGATAAATTACTCAACTTTTAGCTACATCCTCTAAAACTTCACTGGCTAATATGGTAGCCACTAGCCACATGTGCCTATTAGCACTTGAAATGTGGCATGTTTGAATGGAGGTGTGCTGTAAATGTAAACTGCACAATGGACTTTGAAGACTCAGTACAAGAAAGGAATGCAAAATATCTTATTAATAATTTTTAAGATGGATTACATATTGAAATAATCATTGGGATATATTAGGCTCAATAAAATATATGTTTGAAATTAATTTCACCTAGGTCTTTTTTGTTTTTTTTACTTTTTTTTAATGTGGCTATCAGAAAATTTAAAACTACAAATGTGGCTCATGTTATGTTTCTACCGGACAATGCTACTATAGAGCAGGAGTTGGCAAACTTTACTTGTGAAGGCCCAGATAGTAAATATTTTAGGTTTTGTGGCCATATGGTCTCTGTTTCAATTACTCAACTCTGCCATTACAGAAGGAAAGCAGGCACTGACAACAGCAAATGAATGGGCATGGTTGTGTTCCAATAAAACTTTACTTATGAACACTGAAATTTGAATTTTATATAATTTTCATGTGCCATGAAATATTCTTCTCTTGATTTTTTTTCAACCATTTAAAAACGTAAAAAAAATTCCTTCTTCATGGGTCATTCAAAAAATAGATGGGGGGGAGGAGCTTCAAGATGGCGGAAGAGTAAGACGCAGAGGTCACCTTCCTCCCCACAAATACATCAGAAATACATGTGAAACAGCTCCTACAGAACACCTACTGAACGCTGGCAGAAGACCTCAGACCTCCCAAAAGGCAAGAAACATGCCACGTACCTGGGTAGGGCAAAAGAAAAAAGAAAAACAGAGAGAAAAGAATAGGGATGGGACCTGCACCAGTGGGAGGGAGCCGTGAAGGAGGAGAGGTTTCCACGCACTAGGAAGCCCCTTCGCGGGCGGAGACTGCGGGTGGCGGAGTGGGTAAGCTTCGGAGCCACGGAGGAGAGCGCAGCCACAGGGGTGCGGAGGGCACAGCGGAGAGATTCCCGCACAGAGGATCGGTGCCGAGCAGCACTCACCAGCCCGAGAGGCTTGTCTGCTCACCCGCCGGGGCGGGCGGGCACTGGGAGCTGAGGTTCGGGCTTCCGTCGGATCGCAGGGAGAGGACTGGGGTTGGCGGCGTGAACACAGCCTGAAGGGGGCTAGTGCGCCACAGCTAGCCGGGAGGGAGTCCAGGAAAAAGTCTGCAGCTGCCGAAGAGGCAAGAGACTTTTTCTTGCCTCTTTGTTTCCGGGTGCGCGAGGAGAGGGCATTAAGAGCACCGCCTAAATGAGCTCCAGAGACGGGCGCGAGCCGCGGCCAACAGCGCGGACCCCAGAGACGGGCATGAGATGCTAAGGCTGCTGCTGCCGCCACCAAGAAGCCTGTGTGCGAGCACAGGTCACTCTCCACACCTCCCCTCCCGGGAGCCGGTGCAGCCCGCCACTGCCAGGCTCCCGTGATCTGGGGACAACTTTCCCGGGAGAACGCACGGCGCCCCTCAGGCTGCTGCAACGTCACGCCGGCCTCTGCCGCCGCAGGCTCGCCCCGCATCCGTACCCCTCCGTCCCCCTGGCCTGAGTGAGCCAGAGCCCCCGAATCAGCTGCTCCTTTAACCCCGTCCTGTCTGAGCGAAGAACAGATGCCCTCAGGCGACCTACACGCAGAGGTGGGTCCAAATCCAAAGCTGAACCCCAGGAGCTGTGCGAACAAAGAAGAGAAAGGGAAATCTCTCCCAGCAGCCTCAGAAGCAGCGGATTAAAGCTCCACAAACAACTTGATGTACCTGCATCTGTGGAATACCTGAATAGACAACGAATCATCCCAAACTGAGGAGGTGGACTTTGGGAGCAATGATATATATTTTTTTTCCCTTTTTCTCTTTTTGTGAGTGTGTATGTGTATGCTTCTGTGTGAGATTTTGTCTGTATAGCTTTGCTTTTACCATTTGTCCTGGGTTCTGTCTGTCTGGTTTTTTTTCTTTTTTCTTTCTTATTAAAATATTTTATTGTTAATAATTATTTTTATTTTTATTTTAATAACTTTATTTTATTTTACTTTATTTTATTTTATTTTATCCTCTTCTTTCTTTCTTTCTTTTTTTCCTCCCTTTTATTCTGAGCCATGTGGAGGACAGGCTCTTGGTGCTCAAGCCAGGCATCAGGGCTGTGCCTCTGAGGTGGGAGAGCCAAGTTCAGGACACTGGTCCACAAGAGACCTCCCAGCTCCATGTAATACCAAACAGCAAAAATCTCCCAGAGATCTCCATCTCAATGCCAAGACCCAGCTTCACTCAACGACCAGCAAGCTACAGTGCTGGACACCCTATGCCAAACAACTAGCAAGACAGGAACACAACCCTACCCATTAGCACAAAGGCTGCCTAAACCCATAATAAGGCCACAGACACCCCAAAACACACCACCAGACGTGGACCTGCCCACCAGAAAGACAAAATCCAGCCTTATCCACCAGAACACAGGCACTAGTCCCCTCCACCAGGAAGCCTACACAACCCACTGAACCAACCTTAGCCACTGGGGACAGACACCAAAAACAATGGGAACTACGAACCTGCAGCCTGCGAAAAGAAGACCCCAAACACAGTAAGTTAAGCAAAATGAGAAGCCAGAGAAAGACACAGCAGATGAAGGAGGAAGGCAAACACCCACCAGACCTAACAAATAAAGAGGAAATAGGCAGTCTACCTGAAAAAGAATTCAGAATAATGATAGTAAAGATGATCCAAAATCTGGGAAATAGAATGGAGAAAATAAAAGAAACATTTAACAAGGACCTAAAAGAACTAAAGAGCAAACAAACAGTGATGAACAAAACAATAAATGAAATTTAAAATTCTATAGAAGAGATCAATAGCAGAATAACTGAGGCAGAAGAACGGATAAGTGACCTGGAAGACAAAATAAGTGACCTGGAAGGAAATTACTAGTGCAGAGCAGAATAAAGAAAAAAGAATGAAAAGAATTGAGGACAGTCTCAGAGACATTTGGGACATCATTAAACACACCAACATTCGAATTATAGGGGTCCCAGAAGAAGAAGAGAAAAAGAAAGGGACTGAGAAAATATTTGAAGAGATTATAGTTGAAAACTTCCCTAATATGGGAAAGGAAATAGTTAATCAAGTCCAGGAAGCACAGAGAGTCCCATATAGGATAAATCCAAGGAGAAACACACCAAGACACATATTAATCAAACTATCAAAAATTAAATACAAAGAACAAATATCAAAAGCAGTAAGGGAAAAACAACAAATAACACATAAGGGAATCCCCATAAGGTTAACAGCTTATTTTTCAGCAGAAACTCTGCAAGCCAGAAGGGAGTGACAGGACATATTTAAAGTGATGAAAGAGAAAAACCTACAACCAAGATTACTCTACCCGCAAGGATCTCATTCAGATTTGAGGGAGAAATTAAAACCTTTACAGACAAGCAAAAGCTAAGAGAATTCAGCACCACCAAACCAGGTTTGCCACAAATGCTAAAGGAACTTCTCTAGGCAGGAAACACAAGAGAAGGAAAAGACCTACAAGAATAAACCAAAAACACTTAAGAAAATGGTAATAGGAGCATACATATTGATAATTACCTTAAATGTAAATGGATTAAATGCTCCAACCAAAAGACACAGACTGGCTGAATGCATACAAAAACAAGACCCATATATATGCTGTCTACAGGAGGCCCACTTCAGACCTAGGGACACATACAGACTGAAAGTGAGGGGATGGAAAAAGATATTCCATGCAAATGAAAACCAAAAGAATGCTGGAGTAGCAATTCTCATATCAGAAAAAATAGACTTTAAAACAAAGACTATTACAAGAGACAAAGAAGGACACTGCATAATGATCAAGTGATCAATCCAAGAAGAAGATATAACAATTGTAAATATTTATGGAACATAGGAGCACTTCAATACATAAGGCAAATACTAACAGCCATAAAAGGGGAAATCGACAGTAACACAATCATAGTAGGGGATTCTAACACCCCACTTTCACCAATGGACAGAGCATGCAAAATGAAAATAAATAAGGAAACACAAGCTTTAAATGATACATTAAACAAGATGGATTTAATTGATATTTATAGGACATTCCATCCAAAAACGACAGAATACACATTCTTCTCAAGTGCTCATGGAACATTCTCCAGGATAGATCATATCTTGGGACACAAATGAAGCCTTGGTAAATTTAAGAAAATTGGAATCATATCAACTATCTTTTCTGACCAAAACGCTATGAGACTAGATATCAATTAGAGGAAAAAATCTGTAAGAAATACAAACACATGGAGGCTAAACAACACACTCCTTAATAACCAAGAGATCACTGAAGAAATCAAAGAGGAAATCAAAAAACACCTAGAAACAAATGACAATGAAAACACAATGACCAAAAACCTATGGGATGCAGCACAAGCAGTTCTAAGAGGGAAGTTTATAGCAATACAATCCTACCTTAAGAAACAAGAAACATCTCAAATAAACAACCTAACCTTACACCTAAAGCAGTTAGAGAAAGAAGAACCAAAAAAACCCAAAGTTAGCAGAAGGAAAGAAATCATAAAGATCAGAAATAAATGAAAAAGAAATGAAAAAAACGATAGCAAAGATCAATAAAACTAAAAGCTGGTACTTGAGAAGATAAACAAAATTGATAAACCATTAGCCAGACACATCAAGAAAAAAAGAGCGAAGACTCAAATCAATAGAATTAGAAATGAAAAAGGAGAAGTAACAACTGACACTGCAGAAGTACAAAGGATCATGAGGGATTACTACAAGCAGCTACATGCCAATAAAATGGACAACCTGGAAGAAATGGACAAATTCTTAGAAATGCACAACCTTCCGAGACTGAACAAGGAAGAAACAGAAAATATGAACAGACCGATCACAAGCACTGAAACTGAGACTGTGATTAAAAATCTTCCAAGAAACAAAAGCCCAGGACCACATGGCTTCACAGGCGAATTCTATCAAACATTTAGAGATCAGCTAACACCTATCCTTCTCAAACTCTTCCAAAATATAGCAGAGGGAGGAACACTCCCAAACTCATTCTACGAGGCCACCATCACCCTGATACCAAAACCAGACAAAGATGTCACAAAGAAAGAAAACTACAGGCCAATATCACTGATGAACACAGATGCAAAAATCCTCAACAAAATACTAGCAAACAGAATCCATTAGCACATTAAAAGGATCATACACTATGACCAAGTGTGGTTTATCCCAGGAATGCAAGGCTTCTTCAATATACACAAATCAATCAACGTGATACACCATATTAACAAATTGAAGGAGAAAAACCATACGGTCATCTCAATGGATGCAGAGAAAGCTTTTGACAAAATTCAACACTCATTTATGGTAAAAAACCCTCCAGAAAGTAGGCATAGAGGGAACTTTCCTCAACATAATAAAGGCCATATATGACAAACCCACAGCCAACATCGTCCTCAATGGTGAAAAACTGAAACCATTTCCACTAAGATCAGGAACAAGACAAGGTTGCCCACTCTCACCACGATTATTCAACATAGTTTTGGAAGTTTTAGCCACAGCAATCAGAGAAGAAAAAGAAATAAAAGGAATCCAAATTGGAAAAGAAGAAGTAAAGCTGTCACTGTTTGCAGATGACATGATACTATACATAGAAACTCCTAAAGATGCCACCAGAAAACTACTAGAGCTAATCAATGAATTTGGTAAAGTAGCAGGATACAAAATTAATGCACAGAAATCTCTTGCATTCCTATACACTAATGATGAAAACATCTGAAAGTGAAATTAAGAAAACACTCCCATTTACCATTGCAACAAAAAGAATAAAATATCTGGGAACAAACCTACCTAAGGAGACAAAAGACCTGTATGCAGAAAATTATAAGACACTGATGAAAGAAATTAAAGATGATACACATAGATGGAGAGATCTACCATGTCCTTGGATTGGAAGAATCAACATTGTGAAAATGACTCGACTACCCAAAGCAATCTACAGATTCAATGCAAACCCTATCAAACTACCACTGGCATTTTTCACAGAACTAGAAAAAAAAATTTCACAATTTGTATGGAAACACAAAAGACCCTGAATAGACAAAGCAATCTTGAGAAGGAAAAATGGAGCTGGAGGAATCAGGCTCCCTGATTTCAGACTATGCTACAAAGCTACAGTAATCAAGACAGTATGGTACTAGCACAGAAACAGAAATATAGATCAATGGAACAGGATAGAAAGCCCAGAGGTAAACCCATGCACATATGGTCACCTTATCTTTGATAAAGGAGGCAAGAATATACAGTGGAGAAAAGATAGCCTCTTCAATAAGTGGTGCTGGGAAAACTGGACAGCTACATGTAAAAGAATGAAATTAGAACACTCCCTAACAGCATATCCAAAAATAAACTCAAAATGGATTAAAGACCTAAATATAAAGCCAGACACCATCAAACTCTTAGAGGAAAACATAGGCAGAACACGCTATGACATAAATCACAGCAAGATCCTTTTTGACCCACGTCCTAGAGAAATGGAAATAAAAACAAAAATAAACAAATGGGACCTAATGAAACTTCAAAGCTTTTGCACACCAAAGGAAACCATACACAATACCAAAAGACAACCCTCAGAATGGGAGAAAATATTTGCAAATGACAAAGGATTAATCTCCAAAATTTAGAAGCAGCTCTTGCAGCTCAATATTAAAGAAACAAACAACCCAATCCAAAAATGGGCAGAAGACCTAAATAGATATTTCTCCAAAGAAGATATACAGATTGCCAACAGACACATGAAAGAATGCTCAACATTACTAATCATTAGAGAAATGCAAATCAAAACTACAATGAGATATCATCTCACACTGGTCAGAATGGCCATCATCAAAAAATCTACAAACAATAAATGCTGCAGAGGGTGTGGAGAAAAGGGAACCCTCTTGCACTGTTGGTGGGAATGTAAATTGATACAGCCACTATGGAGAACAGTATGGACGTTCCTTAAAAGACTAAAAATAGAACTACCATATGACCCAGCAATCCCACTACTGGGCATATACCCTGAGAAAACCATAATTCAAGAAGAGTCATGTACCCAAATGTTCATTGCAGCTCTATTTACCATAGCCAGGACATGGAAGCAACCGAATTGTCCTTCAACAGATGAATGGATAAAGAAGATGTGGCACATATATACAATGGAATATTACTCAGCCATAAAAAGGAATGAAACTGAGTTATTTGTAGTGAGGTGGATGGACCTAGAGACTGTCATACAGAGTGAAGTAAGTCAGAAAGAGAAAAACAAATACAGTATGCTAACACATATATATGGAATCTAAAAAAAAAAAAAAATGGTCATGAAGAACCAGGGGCAAGATGGGAATAAAGACACAGACCTACTAGAGAATGGACACAGGGAAGGGAAAGGGTAAGCTGGGACAAAGTGAGAGAGTGGCATGGACATATATACACTACCAAGTGTAAAACTAATAGCTAGTGGAAAGCAGCCACATGGCACAGGGAGATCAGCTCGGTGCTTTGTAACCACCTAGAGTGGTGGGATAGGGAGGGAGATGCAAGAGGGAAGAGATATGGGGACATATGCATATGTATAACTGATTCACTTTGTTATAAAGCAGAAACTAACACACCATTGTAAAGCAATTATACTCCAATAAAGATGTTAAAAAAAAAATAGATGGGGGGATCAGTCAGATTTGGCCCACATAGTTTGCCAATCCCTGCTATATATAGGCTACAGAAAGTACCATGTAGGGGTAATCCTACCACTCACCAAAGCCATGTTAAAGAGGACCAAGTTATGTTACAAATTAGAATAGAAGAGAAAATCTTCAATGAGGACTGCAGGGATAAAAGCAGAGGCAGGGTTACCACAAACCACAGGAATTTTTTTTTTAATCTACGGGAATGAGTACCATCAAATTTTATTACAAATATTCTTATGCTAGTACTTTTTACATGGGAGTTTTTAAAAACACAAGAAATGATGAAGCTGAGACAGAAGGTGGAGAAGAATTCACAGATGTTAGCTAATTCCCCTGCAGAGGTTTCCGTTGCCCTCCCTGCTGAGCAGTAGGTGAATCAGCTGCTGAGACTGAAAAGAGAAGTCTGTGCCTTGGCAGAGCTGAATAACAGATGAGGTTTTTTACTGACATTTTTCCATCTCTTCCATCTTTGACCACTAATCCTTGACCTCATACAGCTTATAGCCTAGTAGGGCAAACAGGCTTTAAGCAAATAAACAGAGAAGTCATTTAAAAATGTGAAAATACTCCAAAATAAAGGACAGGTACACAGAAGAATGTCTCTCAAACTTAAACATGCAGAAGATTAATCTGAGGAGCTTGTGAAAAGGCCAAACATGATTTAGTAGGTCTGGGTGACACTTACATTCTTTATTTCTTACAAACTTCTAGGTGACGCTGGAATTCTTGGTCCTTGGACCACACTTCACTACCATGCAAAGTTCACAACAGCAGGTATTTTTGCCTGTTTTTGTCTCTTGGGTTCACTGATGTATCTAAAGTACCTAGAGTAGTGCTTAGTACATAATAGGCACTGAATAAATATATTTTGAATGAAGAATGTTGATATAGGAAATAAAATCACATGAAGGGATATATAATTTAGACTGAGGTATCAAAAAGCAGTCTCTGATAGAGAACTATTTTAGCTGAAAATATATCCAGAGTCCTCTGACGTTCTAAATGCTACTACTCTATCCGTATCCCCTCCATCACTTACTCTCAATTGTAAGAATAGGTTCTCATAAAAGACTCAAAGTTGGAAACTATGGATAATTGTCAAATATGTTGCCTCTCCTGTGACATTTGCGTTTGTAACCTTGGCGCCTGAAGAAGAAACATCTTCCAAGGAATGACTCTCAAATGGTGGAGTTTAAGGACCAGTGACAAGCGAAGAGGGACATATTTGATGTCAGTGTCCTTTTGCTTATACTAAATAAACAACTTGCTTACCAGTGTCTGCATAAAAATAGTGATACAATCATTAACAATGATGAGTCACATTTTTAAAAATTAAGGCTAGCATTTACGATTAACACCATTTCCCCTTACAGAGGAAATGATAAAACAATGGATTTTTAGAGTTGCAAAGGACCTAGGAAATCATCTACTTCAACCACTTTCTTAAGGTAAGAATGTTTAGTCCATATCCTGCCTTTGCATGGTCATACAATCTGAGATCCCTCACAAGACAATCAATTCCATTTTTAGCACCTGATAAATGATACTAAGTTATTGTTTAAGAATTTCTCTCTTCCTAAAACTTTTATTTACTGGTTCTGGTTCATTTTTTCAGCAGATATTTTCGTGCCAACAATGTGCTAAGATGTAGCAGTACAGTCATTTGCGAGCCCTGCTTGTATCATCCTGCCCTCTGGAACCCATCAGAATAAGTCTGATCCATCTTCCCTGTGACAGCGCATCATAATTTTGGAAGACTGTTCTTCTTAAAGATGTGGAAAACTGCCCATTCATCTTCATGAGAAGTTACTTCATTTGGTGCTTCTTTCACAACTGCCATGTGCCAGTTGCTATCCTAAGTACCGGGCACTGCCTGAGCACTGCTTTGCCCAAGACAGACATGGTCCTTGTCCTCATGGATATTAAGGTTTATTTGGAAGTATTTGCATTAAAGAAGTTTAATACAATATTGAGTATTACAGCAAGGCAAGAAATGATGATATGATGAGACCTAGGGGTTCAGAGGTTAGGGTTCCTAACGAACTGACATTTAAACTAAATCACATTTGGAACAAAGATGGTTACAGCATTAAGTATGGGGAGGGAAAGTGTTATGAGATGAAGCTGCAGGAACCAGGTCATAAAGGGATTAGAAATTTAATTCGAAGCGTTTGTTCTTTAGCTAAAAGACAAGGAGAAGAAATTAAAGGGTTTCAGCAAGATAGTGACATGACCAGATTTGAATTCTGTTGATATAATGATTGCTCTGGTTTCGCTGTTCAGAATGGAATGGAGGTAGATAAAGCTGAAGACAGGGAGACATATCAGTGTTTCTCAAAATGGACCATGCACAGAAATCATCTGGGGATCGTCTCAAAATACAGAGCCTACTTATTTGTAGGTTTGAGTGGGGCCTGAGATTCCATATTTCTAACAAGCTCCCAAGTGATGCTGAAGCTGATGAGCTGAGGTCCTCACTTTGAGTAGCAAGTAGAAGGATCTCCAGTGAGAAATGATGGAGACTGCATGAGGCAGCAGCAGTGAAGTGGAAGAGAAGTAGATGGATTCAAGTGAGTTGCAGAAAATAGACTCAGTAGTAGGTCTTTTTTTAAAAAAATTTATTTATTTATTTTTGGCTGTGTTGGGTCTTCATTGCAGTGCACAGGCTTCTCATTGCAGTGGCTTCTCTTGTTGGAGCACAGACTCTAGGAGCATGGGCTTCAGTAATTGTGGCACACAGACTCAGTAGTTGTGGCTCACGGGCTCTAGATCGCAGGCTCAGTAGTTGTGGCTGAGTTGCTCCGCGGCATGTGGGATCTTCCCGGACCAGGGCTCAAACCCATGTCCCCTGCATTGGCAGGCGGCTTCTTAACCACTGCACCACCAGGGAAGTCCTCAGTAGTAGGTCTTTATAACCAAATTAGGTGTGGGAAATGAGGAAAGAATGCCTCCCAGATTTCTGGTGCAGCAAATAGGAAGGGAGAGGTTGTGGTGTCTTTAAATATATTATTTATAATTCAAAACAAAATGCTCCGTTATTTTCAGCTTCTCATATATATAAGAAGTTTTCTCCAGTCAGTTGCCTGTGGTCCATGAAACCTGATGTATTTATTCTAAACTGTTTTAAATGGCTTAGAAAATGCATAAGCTTAGGCATATTGCCTTGATACGGTATTTGGGTTCTTTAAAGACAAACAATGTAGGGATTAGTTTCCTGTCCACATAGCAACATGCACATTCAGTATCTATAGTCTTGCAAGCGCGCACATCTGTACTCCTACAGTGCACTGTGGACTTCACTGGCACGCATACCAAAGGGGTCTCTTTTGGCTTTAGCAGCAGAAGTGGGTAACTAGAAATGAAAAGGCTCATTTCCTAAATTTTTAATATGGGCATGATAGTGCTAGTAGAAATCACATCTCTGTGATGGGCCGACATGGCTTTTTACAGCTAGGATTCCTTCCACACTCCCACAGCACATCCCCTGGCTGACTTCTGTTAAACAGAAGAGGTAGTTTAAAGGTTTGATTAGTATAGATTTCTGGAAGTTTAGCACACAGAGCAATTGCAGCCAGCCTTGCTGGGATAGTTGGAGGGAGGAAGGGTGGGAATCTGATGCACTGAAACGACGAAACCTCATTTTGAGAGATGGCTCTGTTCCCTCCTGTCTGAAATATCATATCCACTTTGTGTTTTACGAACAAAGTGTTTATTTGTTGAACTATTCAGGCAGAGGATTGATGAGCAGGTCCTAGGCTTGCCAGCTGACTTGGAGAGCTGAAATCTTCCTGGTTGTAAAGCTTAAAAAAGATTGTTGTTTATGGTATACATTCCATAGTTTTCCATCTACTTAAATTGAAGCTGACAGAAATTCAAAGTCAATGCCTTCCTTATGAAGTGATTCTTTGTGATGTAATTACAGAATGAAATCTCTTGGCTGAAATAGGATTTTCTCCCCTAGAGATGACATTAAAAAGAAATAGAGATTACCAGTATACAGTCTGAGAACCTAGATGAGTAGCCGTGAAAGGAAGTCAAGTCATTTCTTTAATTCACTTGAACGCAGTCAGAAAATAACATCATTCCATTGAAACAAGTGATTCAAACTAGACTGCAGGAGCTGAGCAAGCCAACCAAGGCATTGCTGAAGCCCCAGGAAAAGCCAGGTGGTTGTCTCATAATAGAAGACATCTTTGGTGCATTTGCCCAGCACCCAACACTGTTCTTCCAACAACTCCTCTGCTGACCAACAAGCATGGTCCCTGTGGCAAAGATAATTCCATTTGCTTTACTCCTGAGATCATGGGCAGACTGACTTCCCCAGCCTCCCTTACATTTAGATAGGTCCAGTGCCTGAGCCCTGGTGATGGAAAATGGGTAGATGTTTTGAATGCCTCTTCCAACGTTGGCCCGAAACTCCTTCCATGAGCTCCTCCTCTTGCTCTCTCTCTTTATTCATTAGCTTCCCTGGTGCAGACGATTCAATGGAGAACTCTGACATTGTAGGAGAAGCCAAAGTCTCAAAATCCACTGATTTTTTTAAATCACAGCAGCATCACACCATGACCAATACAGTTCCTATGAGCCATGTCTTGTGGCTCCAGAGCCCAAGTTAACTGGACCACAACTGAGTAGGTCACTCTTGCTGGCCCAGGTTCTCATCCTCCTCCACTGACCTCCAGAACGGAGGACATGTCAATTTAGGAGCTCAGCGTGCAGCCTCCTTTGGTCATATGCAGATAGAAGTAAATAAAACCAAACTGCTGAAGTGAGTAACCAGAGTACTCAGGAGAGAGACCATGAGACCACAGAGATGTAATGTAAGATGTGATGGAACAGCTTGGCTTCCTGAAAGTTTGCTATTTCCTGCTATTTCCTGCTATTTCCTATTTTCTTTTAAGTCTTTCTTTCAGTTGTCTTCTGATGGAAGCTGGGAGTTGGGAGAGTTCCTACAGCAGGCCTCATATCAAAGCCATTTATTACTCCTCCTCCAGAGACTTCTCATTGAACTCATTCTAGTGAAGACTCAAAAGTTCAGATCACACTGTTTCTATTCAGTAATCCACGTACTTCTTCCACAATTGCAACAAGGAGCAAGAATCACTATCCCATCGGGACTGCCTGTTGCTTTATTTCAGTTCACATTGTTTGTTCAGCAGAGTAGGGCCCATTAGCTAATTGAAGACCTCTGGCTTCAGTGGTGGGAAGAGAGAAGGAGAGGAAAGTGTTAAAACATTTTGATTACATTTGGGAAGAAGGCAGGAGGACAGAAGTGGATGGTACCTCCATGCATCTGTAAGGAACAGATCAGAGGCAGGTAGAAAGGGGAAATAAGGCAGAAAAGAAAGAAACAAGAGGCAGAGAAAAGGAGGAAGGCAAACCCTGTGCTCTCTCCATCTAACAGGTCTCTTGCTGGCAGGTCAACTTTATCACTGATGGAACACCAAAAAGGAACTAAGTGGGAAAAAAACCCAAGATTGTTCTTAGAAGCCTCAACCAGTTCAATCTTCCTCAAAACAAATTTCAGTTATGAAAAAAAAGATGAGGTGCCTTCCATGTTTGGGTCTGGAGTGTTCAGGAAGCAGGGGAGAAGGCCTGTTGATAAATCTAGCTATCTGTGAGCAGAATGCCTAAACTCTGCATCTGAAATGCTATATATATGGGAGAAGGAGTAGACTTCTGCATCCTGATAGGAAAGGCAAGTGAAAATTTGTAGGATCCTGAAAGGGCCTTTCTGTAGATAATGCAATTTTTCCATCAGTTGGCAAGCCAATCAATCATGATTCTTAAGCGATGACAACAGCCACTCCTATTCTCCTATTCTGAGAAAGGTGTTGCCTTTCTCATCTCTGATCTCCCCGTCTCTAGTTCCTCCTGTGCTCAGTTTCTCTGTCACAGGGCTCCCAGCATGATATGTTTACCGCATCATTCTGACTATCCATCTTTTGTGTAAAAAAATCTTCAGTGACATCCCCTATTTTGTGATTAAGCAGTATCTCCAAATTAGCCCAGTGCAAATTGTCCTTTACCCGTAGGTTTGAACCTACACTTTCCTTCCTCCCTACTCTACGTGCAGCCAAACTGAGCCCCTTCCTCTTCCTCTAACATTTGGCACGTTGCTGTCTTAGGCTGCAGTACCCTTTCCATCCCCGCACTTTAACAAATCATTGACAGTCCTTAAAGGGTATCTTTAAAGGCTAATTTCAACTGTTAGTTCCTTTACTTGTCTTTCCCTTCTCTTAACCCCCAGGACTTTTTTTTAACTGTTAATGAATTTGCTAGGTGCCAAGGACTTCACTCCATTAACTCACTTTCTTTAAAACAACCATAATGGAAAAGAATATGAAAAAGAATATGTATATATATGCGTATAACTGAGTCACTTTGCTGTACAGCAGAAATTAATACAACATTGTAAATCAACTATACTTCAATAAAATTTTTAAAAATGAAAAAACACCCTATGAGGTAGGAACTCTTATCATCTGCTTTTTTATTTTAATTGAGATATAATTAACTTATAACATTACATTAATTTCAGGTGTATGACATAATGATTCAATATTTGTATATACTGCAAAATAATCACCACAATAAGTCTAGTTAACATTAATCACCATAGTTAAAAAATTTTGTTTCTTGTGATGAGAACTAAGGTCTACTCTTGTAGCAACTTTCAAATGTGCAACACAATATTATTAACTACAGTCACCATGCTGTGCATTACATTCTCATGACTGATCTTATAACTGGAAGTTTATACCTTTTGACAACCTTCACCCATTTTGCCTACTTCCCGCCCCATTCACAGCCTCTGGCAACCACCAATCTATGTATCTACGAGTTCTTTTTCTGGTTTTTGTTTTGTTTTGTTTTAGATTCCACATATAAGTGAGATCATATGGTATTTGTCTTTCGCTGTCTGATTTATTTCACTTAGCTTAATGCCATCAAGGTCCATCCATGCTGTCACAAATGGCAATATTTCCTTCTTTTTTATGTCCGAATAATATTCCATTGTATATATGTGTGTGTGTGTGTGTGTGTGTGTGTGTGCATGTGTGTAACATTTTCTTTATCCATTCGTCCATCATCAGTGGACACTTAGGTTGTTTCCATATCTTGGGTATTATAAATAATGCTGCATGGACATGGGGGTGTGGATATCTCTTTGAGTTAGTGTTTTCATTTCCTTCAGATAAATATCTAATCATCTGCTTTATAAAGAAACCAAAAAAGTAATCTTAACAAAGCTACACAAATATTGGAGACAGAGCCAAGATTTTAATCCTAACATGCTGGCTCCAGAGCCCACTATTATTACCATGTTGCCTCTTCTACAATTCCTGCTCTGTTCATTGTTATTTGCAATTTGCTTATCATCCCACTAGAGTATAAAGCTCACTGAAGGCACATATATCTTATTTTTCTTTGTATTCCAAGCAGTGATTAGAATATTACAGTGCATACATGGATTTTTCCTTAATTGAACTGCACAGAGAAGTATAGTACTGTTTGGAAAACTACATATAGAAGTATATAAGATTTTATACTGTGATTGACTATTCCTTTGGGATGCTTCTGGTATAGGCAGACGATCAATTCATAAGCAGCAGATCCAATAAAATAACCCAAATTCTGTGGTTAAAAATAAACTTGTTTTTATTACACATAATCTCTGTGGCATGAATCCTTTTTCTTACTAGGAAATACAAAACTGGACAGAAGACTTCATTGAACCTAAAGGTAAAGGAATCTCTAGAAAAAAAAAAAAGTGACCACATTCCACAACCCGTCAAAACAAAATATTTTCAAGATGACCCTTCATAGCCTCTTTAATTTTTACTTTCCTATCTTATGCTGCTTTCATCGCATTGCCAATGAATATTGCTTTAGTACTATAAATCTATAAAATTTAATTTCTCCAATGAATAGTAGAAATTTAAAGGATTCACTCTAATCTCTTAGACCATCATACAAATGACCAGATATCATTTTGATCCAAATGGTTCCTGCATGCTTTTTATCATAAAACTGAAATGTGTCCCTTTCCCTTCCCTGACTTCTTTTCATGCTTTCCATGTGATGCTATTTTATTTGTTTGTTTTTATATGTCTCATAAGCACATCTCAGCAACGATAATAGTACAAGAAGCTTATAGTCCTTTAAGTAAAGGTTATGGTGGATGCTATCCACTTCATTTGTAGCTTTTAAAAAGAATTGCTAAGCAGTTACTTAATCCTATTACATTTAGTAAATGTTTCCAAACTCTGATAAAATAACACATAAAAAAAAAATTTTTAATATAATGGTGGTGCTATACAAGCATGAACATGGATAGCTGCTGTGTTCACCCAGAAATGACTGATTACTCAAGTCTTGTTACATCAGAATTATAGCATATTTCCTCCAGAAGGAAGAAACATGGCACATAAATGTGCCAGGGACAAGTTTGCTTTGCCTTTTTCCAGAGCACTGGACCAGACCATTCTAAACTTGGAATACTGCACTGCCACCTGGGGGATAAAATTTTTACAGTCATTTGCTGTCGAGCTGAGAGGAAGAGGTAAGATCCCATAACCACCTAAAAAAAATTGGAAGTAATGAGACTGTTTCTAAGATAAGTGTGGAGTCCTGTTTCCACACTTCGGGTTTTTTCCGCAAAGCAAAAATACATACACATCTAAATACATTTCTTTCCTTCAAAATAGGGTTCTGTCATTATGTTGTATCACTTTCTTTTTTGATTACATTTTATTGCCTTTAAGTCATAATTTGAACCCAAAGGGGTTTGGGGGCTCATCAAGTGTAAGCCTCTCCTTGCAGAGATGATGAAATGAGGGTCCAGTATTGCTGCAATTTGCCCTGTCATATAACTTATTAGTGGTAGATCCAAAAGACACAAATCTCCTACCTCCCAGTTGAATGTCCTCATTTCTGCAAGATCTTATTCCCAGGAATACCAGACCATAGATGCTTCCCAACTTGTAAAGAATCACTTAGCCAGGCGCCCAGGAGTAAAACACATGTACAAGTGAGTCAACAAAAGTGTTGATTTTAAGGCTCTATTACCTACATTCCTTTGGTGGAAGGCAAATAAGATATTAAAGTGGAACAGTGAGTGACACTGATTGATTTATGTGCTTATTTTATAGACTAGTGCACTTATCCTTTATTAGTCTTTGATATTTATTTCCCATAAGGTTCAGAGCTGTTGCTGCATTTTAAAAAGAAAAACAAAAAAGCTTTGTTCTCTGCATAGTTAATATTATAATTAAAAAAAAAAAAAACTAAACCACATTTATTTGACCTCTGCTTAGTAAGACAGTTAATCATTGGGTTATATGGAAAGTACAAATAAATCATAAATTACCAAGAAACATAGCTTCATGTAGTCAAGTATTTTTCTTTTTGTTCTGTTAATTTTTTAACTTATTTGCTATATATAAGCATCAGTAACGCTACTCATTTATTATTCATCAACGTTTATGTTATTCCCATTCAGAAAGGATTGGGTAATTTATTGACATGAGCTAAAATTAAGTCAACCTTACTTGCATTAAAATTCAAAAGTTCTAAACCTTACTCTCCAATGAATGGGATTTCCAAGGGTCTTACCCTTATGTACAGGGAACATCTGAGGCTTCCTGTGAATCCCTTCATGGCTTACTATACCTGTCCAATCCTTTAGGCACAATAGGTAGAAACCTTACTCCTTAGCCAAGCCTTTGGAATAATTGATGAAGGGAAGCAGAGTTTGCCACCCCCAAATATGCCCCTTGGGTATAAGGATTATCTTGGATGGCTATTTTTAAGAAACTGCAGACAAGGGAAAAGCTTTGAAAACCAAGTTAAAGTTGTCCTTTTATAAGAGACATTTGCATTTATAAACGAAATCTCCATTTGTAAGGGTGTCTCCTTCTCTGTACCAGGAAGAGGAAGATGACCAAATCCCTAGAAACTCTTATCAATGGAGAAGGCACACACCTAAATCTGTATAACCACCATACCCTGGTTTACTGTGCTTTTCCTAGTAACCTCCCATAACTGCCTCCCCGCCACTCCCAACATCTTTTGTCTTTAGCTGGAGATGATGGTATTTAAGGTGGTAGTTTCGGCCATTTCGGGGAGTTACTCAGTTTTCCTAGGTATCTCCCATGTATACAGAAGGTATACATGTTATTAAAGTTCTGTTTGTTTTTCTCTCGTTAATGTCTTTTATTACAGGGAGGGTCTCAGCCAAGAACCTAGAAGGATAAAGGGAAAATTAATTTTCCTTCTATACATTGATTAGAGGTCATTTTTAGGGGAGGATGTCAGCATAATTACCATAGAGAGGCATAGAGTTCATGAGCCCTTGATCTACTGAGGAGACATAAAGAAGAGAATGCTTAGGAAAAATGAATGGACATCAGAGTAAAAGAATATTAATAGAATTAATACAATGCAACAGTCTACTTACTTTTTTTAAAATACAACCCACAACACAAATAAATTTTATTGTCAATCACACATATGTACACACATAAAGTAAGCTATCTGTTCATATGCTGTAACAGAGGCCTGTTATATAATGATGCTTTAAGTAAGAAAGAAGTTCATTTCTCTCATGTAAAATTCCGAATCTGAGGCCCAGGCCTGAAATGTTGACCTCTCCTTCTATCTTGGTGTTCCACCTTCCTGATCAGACCACTTTTTTTCCTAAGATGGATGCTTTACTTCCTATCACCATGCCACACTCAATTAGTAGAAAAAAGGAAAAAGGAAAGAGAAGGACATACCTCTTCTCTCAAGGGACATGCTACAGAAGTTACACAAATCACTTCAGTTCATACCCCACAGGCAGGACTTAGTCATGTAGCCACATCCAGATGCAAAAGAGACTGGAAAATACAGGCTTTAGTTGCGTAGCCATGTGCCTAAATAATATTCTATTATATGTAAAAAGGTGTGTTAGGTAGGGTAATACTAGCTGCTATTTAAAACAAAAAATAGAGAGAGAGAGGTCCCTCCAAATGCAAAATAGGTCAAACACAAAAAAAGTTTATTTCTCACTTATGTTTGGCAAGTCTTCAGAGACCTAGGCGAATAACAGCTCTGTTATCCTCAATATATGGATTCTACTGTTGCGGGTGTGGGAGGCACCATACTCTCCTTTCCAGTCATGGGATAGTAAGAAAAGAGGACGCAAAAGGTATTCGTGTTTCTTAAACAACTTGGCCAAGAAATGACAGACTCCACATGTCACATGGACTTGCATTCATTAGCAAGTCATTATATGATCCCATCTAGGTACAAGAGGGGCTGGAAAATGTAGTCCCTGGATGAGCATCCACTTCCCAAGATTAACTCTCTACTATAAATGGGAGCATGAATTTCAGTGGAAAGGGAGTTTTCTTTGCAACAGAAAAGGAGAATAGATGGTGAAGAAGTCTACTTCAGTCTTTGCCCTCATTGCCAATTCAGGTCACATTTTCCTTTGCATTCACAGTTAGGACACGTTCCTGCCCTCCTACTCTCCAAGAGAGGCAACCCCAAAGTCCCATCTAGGTCCTGCATCCTGTTCCAAGTCTAGCATCTCTGGGTGATGTGCATATCTATCAAAACTGGGAGTGGTTTCTCATGAACTGACAGTCTATAAGCCAAAATTGAGTTATCTGTCCTGATCCCCCAACCTAACATAAAGTGGTGAATAATATAACACACATAATAAAAAAAAAAACTCAGTTCTAAAAAGGGAAGAATAAGAACAGCACCACAATAGCTGGACTTACTATCACAGCACTGGAATAATTTCCTGTGTTGAGCTAGCTACCTAGCAGCTCTTGGTTCCGCTCTGTAGGGCGTACCCCCTTGGTCACTATCCTGCCAATGTCTGACTTTGCCTTCAGGGAGGTTTTTACATGTCCATTATCTCCATGGCCACATATCAAGTAGGCATTAGAGAATATTCCCAACTTGGAAGCTTTAGAATGTTGGTAGGTTGATTCCTCCTGGTTGGATGGGTTTAGGGAGACAAAGTTTACTTTTAGGGGTGAACTGTAACAGAATTCTACAAGCCTGGCCCATGATTTCTTTGGTAACACAATGCAGTGAAAAAAATTTAGAAGGTCCATGGACTCTTTATTTCCATCAAATCCGATTGCAAATAAGTAAAGGCAAAATTCTCATCTGTATGTTGGCTTTTTAGCCAAAATTCCGGTCTTTTGTTTACTTGTTTCTGTGCCCTGTCAATCACTCTCTTGCTCAATTTAATAGTGACCACATTAAGGCCAAATAAAACAATTGGCTTCAGTAGGAAGGCAAGGTCCTTAATCAAATGTTCCCCCTGGGCTGGCTCCCACCGTCTGGTAGTCTTAATGGTTTGTCCAGTCTTATCTCCAACCAAGACTGTTTCTTGATTTAGAGACTCATTTTATCACTGCCTCAGTTTGGGCACAAACACCTCTGTTTCCTGTCAGGACTGATTTACAAAGCCGTGTATTTTAAGACTCTCAGTCCATTTAGATTGCAGGCCAAAGAAACAGAAAGCCTACCTTGCCAGAGCTTCATTCTCTTTTTTTTTTTTTCTCCTTGCTTGTTCTAACTTCAGTTCACCTCTCTGATAGGCCTTGTCACATGGCAAAATTAAAAAAAAAAAAAAAATCTGAAAAGAATAAATAGCCAATAGGCAACAAGAATATGTATTAAAGGCTTGATCATATTAAAGCCTTTATATCCAAGATCTCTCCACATCAAAGTTGGTTAATGTTCTGCCACAACATACTTATTATCAACAGCTTTCCAGTCCAATATCTGTGTCCTCGCTCCATACCACCTAATAACTCAGCCATGCAATAACTTTCGGTGTTGTTCCTATACCCCCACTCCTGCTCGCTCCATACCACCTAATAACTCAGCCATGCAATAACTTTCGGTGTTGTTCCTATAGCCCCACTCCTGCCCGCTCCATACCACCTAATAACTCAGCCATGCAATAACTTTCGGTGTTGTTCCTATAGCCCCACTCCTGCCCACTCCATACCACCTAATAACTCAGCCATGCAATAACTTTCGGTGTTGTTCCTATAGCCCCACTCCTGCGTACCATGGTCTGTATGAATTGGAATATCAGTTCAACCATGGTCAGAAAGAATCTGAAATAATAAAAGTTTAAGCAGGAGAGCTGTCCATTTACCTCTTAATTAGGAGACAGCGAGGAAGTCCAGGGCTGATAGGAAGGTTCCGTAACCATCAGGGGTCCAGCCTCATTTAACTTCCTTGTCTAGTCATTCTCAATATGTGATTTCTATTTAGTGTTTTGGCTACTCCAGAGGTCACCAATATGTCTGTTTTCCAGCTAAGGTAGAAGTCAGAGGAAGGAATTTATTTCCCTCAAAGGCTCAACCCAAAAGCAGGATAATTCACTTCTGTTCTTATCCCTTTAGCCAGAATTAGATTGTAGGGAAGGGAAGAAAAAAAACAATCTTTTCCTCTACCCACCTTGGGTTTAACTACTGGGACCCTGTAAATTAGACTGGCCAAAGACAGATTAACAAGAGAAAAATACAGAAGTTTATTAACATGTGTGTTGTGCATATACTCATGGGAACGCCCATTGAGGCACAACCCAAAGGGCTGGTTAGAACTTAGGCATATATACCATCTTAGGCTAAACAAAGGAAAAGGGGCTTGAGGCTTCTGGGAAGGGGAGGCAAGTTAAGGGTAGGTGACCAGATAAGTATGGTAAACAAGGGTTGTTTATTAAGCTTTGTTATGCAGATTTGAGTGGGTGCCTTCTCAGCAGATGGGTAAGAGTTCTCCTCTTCCTGGTATGTGACAGGGAGACATCTTTTACAAATGGAAATTTCCTTTACAAAGGGGAAAACAGGCACCCTGTTTTTAGAGCTTTTCCTGCCTCTCCTGGTTTTCAATGGCCTTTAGCTCAAAATAAATCCATATGCCAAAGAGGCATATTTTGTGGAGGCATATTCTGGTACCCTTCAAAGTTATATGACCACATAGCTAGAGGGTAGCTGAGAAATGTAGTTAAAATGCAGCTGCTTATCATTTGAGAAGAGGACAATAGGCATCTGGGGAAAATCCAGCAGTCTTTTCCATTCATTTGCATGTATAACTGAAAGAAAAATTTAACGTGAAACCTACCCTAACTATTTGTAATACCCTCTGATTTTTTCTATTAGTCTATTCTAATAAAAGTGCTATTCAAACCCACAAAATTAATTTCTCCATTCATTAATGCATCAAAACCACCAGTTTTAAATCTATGAGTCTAGAAGGCAAGTTTAAGCTCTATATCCATCAGTCTAATTCTGCATCCTTGATTTCTAAACGAGGCTTACATTTGGTGATAATCTCAGGTACAGGATGATTTCAGGAACAAAAAACAAACCTACTCCTAGATACAAGACAAAACACCGAGGACAAAAGAGAAGAAAGGGGAAATTAATCTCTCCCATCAGCCTTTAACTGGAGACTGAGTCTTTCATAATCAGAGATAAAAAGCTTAAAGATGCAAGCACCTGCAGGCACCAACACATGACTGTGAATAGTTTCAGCAGCTTTCACACCTTGCAGGGTTAACTACAGTCTACTACTTTGTTATTCAAAATAAATATTAATACCCCTATTAGTATTGACCTCAAATTCTTAGGATCCCTCTGAGCTCACAGTCACATCCTTTTCAGACTGCGTTTATCCCCAGCACATGACTAGGACAGGAAAAAGCAGCTGTCTTTTTCTTAGCACAGGTCTGAGGGTGTACTTCATATGGCTTCGCAGTAGAAAAAATATAAATGTACATATTTTAAAAAGTCATTATTTTCCTCTTTTTAAAGGTTTTTTTTAAATTTCCGTTTTGGAATTACATGAAATCTGGAGGAAAATAAACACTGATTCTCAGTAGATAAAAATTTCAACAGTGAACAAGGTTTTACAAATGTTCAAACAAAAATGAATCTGAGACAAAGCTTTACTTTAAAAATGTGGCTTGTGGAAATACACTGACTCTTCAGAGAAGGTGCTGGTGCTGAACTTTGATGCTTCTGGGTTTTTCATTAATTATTGTTATTTAAATAAAATTGCTTGTAAAATAGCATATGCCATTAAGAGTTTTCGTTGCAGAAACAACAAACGCAACCTTCCATAAGTATTTCCAAAGCAGATATAAAACAGCGAATCCATTTCAGAGTAATCAGGTGCTATTCTGCCTATCATGACAAGCTACCAAGGACTCTCTGCTCCTTCTCCAGCTGCTCCCCACCCTGTAATGAGGACTGTATCTAACATATTTACCACTTTTCACTTTTATTCTATCAATCACACTCCATATTTGCTTATCACTGGTCTGATATCACCAGTATTTTGACATAAAACAGTATAAAATCCGAAACAAATTTACCATTGTTACCATTAGAAGATGCTATTTCATAAAGTATGGATACTTCTACTAACATTTACTAGAAGACAAAGGGTAATTCCAAACAGATGGCATTTAAATGATTATGTTTTAGAATTATTATTTCTCTGTTATGTTCACCCTCTCCTTTACCCCTACCTATGCTTCCCATTGGCCACCATAGAGAGGAATCAGGCTGACTTAACTGTGTTATTTGGCTCATATGATCTACATAGAAAACCACATTTAGTTCCATCTGTGCAAGCTGGTATGGGATTTGAAGCTATGTTCGCATCAAATCCCATTCCTCTTTATCTTGTACTTGAACACTGAGTGATGCTCAATCAGCCTAAACATGTGATCTAGCCCAAACTTTTGTTCATGGCATCTGCTTTATCTGGAATCGGTTTCCTCCTTTTAGTAATCCCACTGCTACCTCACTCCTCTGTGGTTCCTTAAAATCTCACTCTTACCTAGAGTTTGTCCTTAACACAGGCACTGTAATTGCTTGTATTTATAGCTGCCCTTTCTTTTAGATCATGAGTGCCTTAAGAATATTGCCTATACCAAGTTCATCCTGTTTACACCAGCATCTAGAATAGCGTCACACATAACAACACGTTAATGAAAGTTTCCTAAATGAACGCATAAACATAAGATTAAGAAAGTGCTCATAACAGCCAGAAAACATGGTGCCATGGGAGTGGGAGTGGAAGGAGGGAGAAGGTTGGGAGTATGAAAGGGGAGACTTTAACAAACAGTGTTGTAGGAAAGTCAGCATTAAACATTCACATCTTGTATTTCTGACTCATTGGCATTTTCCAAACTTAAAGTTGACTCCATTGCAATTACAACCATATTTATAAAATATAGAAGTGCTGAATTGGGTAAACATTTTCATTCTTTCAATTTGCAAAGACTGTGATTTTGCTCAAGCCAAGTAACAGGCATCCTTAAGTATCAGGTTCTGATGCTAAAGCAAGTTTTATTTTCTGACTTTTACAGGCTGGGAGCTAGAGCACCTGTGATAGCTCACAGTGGAGACTTCCTGATGACTGGCATCTATCTTCCAAGCCATCAAAAAACCTTTCAGAAGAGTCAAGAATTGGTCATTATAAAGCAGGAAAAGCTCCTGATTGTTTAAGGAATGGATAGTTCAGCAATATAAGACCAATAATGACCACAGATCTAAGTATGAGAGGCCTATGCCCAAGTCCTGCACTTTGGAGAGCCTGAAATGATCCTGTTCTGGCCATGCCCATTTTCAAAGTGTAAGCAATATAGATTCAAGGAGACCTACCCAGCCAGAGTCTCTAGCCTTGCTTTTCTAGATCGTGCTCTGGGTAAATAGGAAACCAAATTCTATGCCTATGTGACCTTAGCCTGATCCACATTTTTCTTGTGTCTCTTCCTTGAGTTGATCATCCTAAGAGCAGACTGAACCACTGGTATTCACATTCCTAGGCTGGAGGGGCGACTAAGGGAGAGCTGTGTATGGGGGCAGGGATGGAGCTTGGATGCATGGATGTCATGTCTACATGCAAGTGGGGGAATCCCCTATATTATGGGAGGGATGCAATTGTGGATGGAGAAGGGGAGCAGGCAGCAGGCTACAGGCCAGGGGCCCTGGGGCTAGGAGATGGCTTTCTTTGTACCACCACATTCTAGCACAGATATATGAAGAGCACAAGAATTCTAAATTCAAACTTGGCTTTTCACATCATTATAAAGGCTTATCAAGATTGGAGGACAGAACATATTTTATTTAATGACTTAATTTATGATATTTAAATATGTACACATATGATATGTAGGCCTCTATTTTATACTTCTCCTGAGCTCTGGAGAGATTAGAAATGGAACTTTATGGAAAACTGAATTTTCTTGAAAAACCTTACCAAACAAAATTCCTACATTGGATAAAATTCAACAAATACTTACAAATACAGAGATGCTTTCATAAGAAGGTAAGGAATATTTCCAAAGTCATAGAAAAACAGAGATAGAAAATATAAAAGAAAGATGAAAAGACATGAGAGACATAATAAGAAATGTCTTGCTGTTCAAAGAGGAGAAATAAAAGGAAAAGCAAAATTTTCAAAGACATAATGTCTGAAAACTTTTAGAATTTACAGAGATGCAGTTCTTCAGGTTCAGGGAGCTTAACAAATCCAAAGCAAGATACATAAAAATGAATCAAAACCTAAACTTATAACAGTAAAAATTCATAAGAGGGGGGATTTCAAAGCAATTATGGGAAAAAGATGTAATACGCACATAGGAATAAAAATGGCACTGACACAAGACTTCCAATAGCAACAAAGGAAGCCAAAAGGCAGTAGAACAATACCCTCAAACTTCTGAAAAAGTAACTGTCAATCCAGAATCAAGTACACAGATAAACTATCATTCAAGACCCAAGGCTAAATAAAGACATTTCCAGATAAAGGCAGGTAGTTTATTACAAATAGAATCTCCCTAAAATAACTTGTTTTGAGGAAGTAAGGAATTATATCCAGAAATATTTTAGAATCTAACATTTTATTTTAGAAAAAAGAAAATGATAAACATGGATAAATTTAAACAAACCTTGACAGTAAAAATTAATAATCATCATTATAATAATTTCAAATTTGGGTAGTGTTATGGGTTGAATTGTATCCCCCCCACCCCCTGGCGTTCATATACTGAAGTCCTTAACCCCTAGTAGCTCAGAATGTGACCATATTTTGGGATAGGGTCTTTACAGAGCTAATCAAGTTAAAATGAGGTCATTGGGGTGGGCCCTGATCTAATAGGACTAGAGTCTTTATGAAAAAGGGAGATTTGGACACAGAGACCTGCATAGAGGGAAGATGACGCAAAGAAACATAGGGAGAAGATGGCCATCTACAAACCAAGGAGAGTAGCCTGAAACAGACTCTTCTTTCCCAGCCCTCAGAAAGAACCAACCCTGCTGACACCTTGATTCTGGATACCTAGACTCCAAAACCATGAGACACAAATTTCTGTTATTTAAGCCAGCCAGGCTGTGGTAAAAAATAACAGAATTACTATTTTGTAATGAATGACTTTAAGACTGGTGGGGAATGGTTGTAAAACTTTCTAAGGTTCAAGAATATTATAGAGATATTAACATCAGATTTTAAGCATGCATGTGAAAACTATGATGAACAAATAATAGGAAGTATACTTCCAAAATTAGTTGAAGGGAGAAAACAGAATTTAAAACTAAAACCTCAATTTAAAAAAAAAAGAAGGCAATAAATAATGGGGAAATACCTAAAGGAAGGGAAAATGGATAGGAAGTACAAGTGAGATGGAAGAAGTAATTGCAAATATTAATATAGCATTTATTAAAAAAATGAACTAAATTCAACTGTTGAGCAGAAAAGATAGATGGGATTTAAAAAACTAAAATCTAGCAATAACATTTACAAAATATACATCTGAAATATGAGGGCATACTCATATATAACCAGGTGTCTACAAGAATGTCTGAAAAGCAGTTTGGAAAAAGAATTATAAGAAAATTAAGGGTAAAATATTTTTAGGTATGTCTTTAAAATGCCATGGCATATTTTGATAAATTATTTTTTTAAATAGCTTAAGTAATAGCATTTCCCATCCCACTAAAAGGTGGCATATATTATTTATATAATAACAGGTAATTAGGGAGAAAATATTAGTTCTTCTTTTCCTTTTGTTTTAATATCTAAAACACATACTGGGTTTTAAATAAAATACTGAGGCTCCAAAAAGATAAGAAACTGCTTTCTTAGTAGTATATTTTCTGAATTAAATATAAATGAATATTATATTATTATTACAATAAGAGATAACTTTTCAACCAACTTTGATATTCATTAAGTTATTAATAAAGTGTTTATGTCTAGAGACTGCAAAATGAAATAAAATTTCAGCTAGGAACATCTAAAATACATATTTTCACTATTTTATAAATCATGTTCTAGATCAGCTGAAAATTAATACAGAAATTACCTCTAACTTTGACAGATAGTAAAATTACTATTTATAGGTCATCAAGCTGGCAGAGAATTAGTGACTCCAAATGTGTAAAAAGATAAAATTTGAAAGATAGAAAATTTTTTGATTTCCTAGGAAGCAATCATTATTGATCAACTTTTTTCAGTTACACATATCTGCTTCCCAAATTTAATTAAAAACAAAAAAGCTTTTCTATATTTTCATGTATGATGTACATAATGTAAGTAGTGCTAAACATATTAAAAATGCTAAAATAAAAGAAGAAATTCTAGGGCTTCCCTGGTGGCACAGTGGTTAAGAATCTGCCTGCCAATGCAGGGGACATGGGTTCGAGCCCTGGTCCGGGAAGATCCCACATGCCGTGGAGCAACTAAGCCTGTGCGCCACAGCTACTGAGCCTGCGAGCCACAACTATTGAAGCCTGCGCACCTAGAGCCCATGCTCCGCAACAAGAGAAACCACCGCAATGAGAAGCCCGTGCACCACAACGAAGAGTAGTCCCCGCTCGCCGCAACTAGAGAAAGCCTGCGCTCAGCAATGATGACCCAATGCAGCCAAAAATAAATACTAAAAAAAAAAAAGAAGAAGAAGAAATTCTGGGAGTATCTGACTGCCTCACGTGTAAAGTCATGGTTTTAGCACTAAGGCTATTTTGAATAAATTAGGGTAATCCCTGGTTGTATATGGAAGAGGAGGGAGGGAGGCTGAACTGTGCATTGTAGGATGTCAACAGCATCCCTGGCCTTTACTCATTAGCCTCCCTGATTCCTCTCACCCCCTCCTCAAAGTCGTGATAATCAAGACTGTCTATAGACAGTGCAAAATGTCTCCTGTGGGGCAAAATTATCCTTGGCTGAGAATCACTGATTTAATCTGAGTATTTCTAGCTCATTTTCTTTTTTTCTTTTTTTTTCTTAGTGTTACTTCAGTAGTCCCAATTTTATTTTAGTTTAGTTTATACTATAAATGTGCTCAATATGTAGCCCAGGAATCTTCATCTAAAGAAATGATTGACACTTGAATGGAAGCAGTTTATATATATCTATAAAGCACATCTTTTACATGGTATTTTTAAAGTAGACTGAAACATTTTTAGTTGTCTAATATGACTACTAAGGAGGCTCATTAGCATTCTTTTTGTCTGGCTTGATGTATTAGGGATCTCAGTTGCAAATAGAATCTCAGAGCAAATTTAATTTAAAGAAAGAGGAGTTTGAGGACATCTTGTGTAACCCGAGGGCAGGACAGCAGCTGGGCTATCTTCTATAAGCTAGTGTGTCGTGAGGTCCAGAAATATTCTCACTCCTTTTATTTCTCTTTATATGTCTGCTTTATGCTTTTATTTTAAACTTTTTACTATGAGAATTTTCAGTTATACACAAAATTAGAGGAAAGTATGTAGTTAACACCAATTCACCTATAACTTAGCTTCATCAATTACAACATTCTGTAATTCTCATTTCATCTCTTTTTTTTTAATTTTAATAAAAATATTTTATTTAGGACTCTAATAAGACAATATGTACATTCGCATCTTGTTTTCTGAAGATTTAATGGGGAGAGGTTCACCTGAGAAACATTTCCCCCAGGAAATCATTTCGTCTCTTACTTTCTTCTTTCACTCTACACTATTAGAGCATATGAAGGCAAATTCTGGACTAACTATAACATTTCTTTAGTAAATATTTCTGTACATACCATAAAAGATATGTTCTGTTTTGTAATATAACCATAAAACCATTGTCACATGTAAATTCAAAGTAAAATTAATTTGTTAGAATTATCAAATATCCCATCAGTGTTTAACTGTCCTTGATTGTCTCATAAATGTCTTTTAATAGTTGATTTGTTTAGAATACAAACAAGTTCAACATTTAGCACTTGGTTGGTCTGTCACTTAAATCTGTTTCAATCTATAATAATTCCCAGGTCCTCTTTTTTTTCATAGTCCCTTTGATTACTCAAATAAACTGAGTTACTAGTCATATAGAAATTTCTAAATTATAGATTTTACTAACTATACCACCTTACCATGTAATGTCCTGTGTACATCTTTTATATCTTATATCTCTCCTGTGTATATCTTTTATTTTGGTATTTAGATGCTGATAAGACTCAGATTCAAATTTTTGGTGCAAATAGTTCATAGGTGGTACTGTATAATTAGTTCTTACTGCAGCAAATCAGAAGGCAAAAATGTTACGTCGTCTCTCTTATGTGAAGTTAAGTTCCCCATCTCTTCTTCATCCTTTATTAAATGTTTAATTGTCCAAAATTATGTATTTAGCATTACATAGTTTTAGTGTGTGCAAGGATGCCGTACAGACAACTGGTTTTCTTTACAGTCACAGTGAGCCCATCATCGATGAGTCTATATTTTTTAATGGATTCTAAATCATGTTTGAATGCTATAGCCACATCATTGAGATAAGTAGATAACTTCCCAAATATTATTTGAAGAGCCTAAAACTCACTCAGATGTATAATTGCTAGTAAATTTGCTTAAAACAAAAATGTCATGGCCTTATAATCGCACTATAAAGCTGGTGACAACACTAATAATAATGATCCCCTAGATGTGACTACTGCTTTAGACCTTACTAAGCAGTTTCACTTCCTCAATTTCATTCGTTTCTCTAGACAGATGAGAGACGATACTGGCAAGCTGGCTTGTCCACTTGGGATGGATGTGCTCCTACCTGAGAGGCCATCTATTGTCCTCCTGCAGAAGGGGCCTGACGGCTGGTAATGTGATCGTCTCTCTAATGAATGCAACGCTGCTACCAGAAACGGCTTACTCAACTTTAATAATCAACTTTAAAATATGAAAATCAAAGTGGTAAACTTGGACTGGGTCTTCATGGATGACACTATAAAAACAGGATGCACAGGTCTGAAATGATGGTAGGGATCATCCATATCATATTATGGAAGAGGAAACCAAGACCAAAAGGAGGGAACTTAAAAATGACGCAATCACCTGTGGGTATTGTGTTTCTATTTATTCATTTATCATTAATCACTAAGATTCTTATGATCTGTGCATTAAAATGTAGCATTACTCAATACTACACTGGACTGAGACATTAAACATTTGAAATTAGATCTCTGTGAGAAAATGTTGACAGAAGACCTGTCAGGGAGATGTATGTACTCATTCCTAGCCAGGCTGTTCCAAAGACAGGAAAAATAAAAAATAAAACAATCATATGGAAACTCATGAACAAAGGAAAGATTATTTAACTTCATTATGTTATATATAAGTATATCAATTCCAGTTTGGCAAATATTTGAGGGTCTTATACATCCAAAGTTCTAAACTGGTGCTATAGAAGACATAGCTATGGATTGGTAATGGTCTTTGACTTCAAGCATGTAGGTTAATGTGAAATGTAATAAACCATTGAAATGAACAATTAAGATGATGAATGTTATAAATGCTATTAAAGTGTTATAGGTAAAAACTCTAGGGCTTCCCTGGTGGCACAGTGGTTAAGAATCCGCCTGCCAGTGCAGGGGACACAGGTTCGAGCCCTGGTCTGGGAAGATCCCACATGCCGCGGAGCAACTAAGCCCTTGAGCTACAACTACTGAGCCTGCGCTCTAGAGCCTGCGAGCCACAACTACTGAAGCCCACACGCCTAGAGCCTGTGTTCTGCAACAAGAGAAGCCACCGCAGTGAGAAGCCCACTCTCTGCAACTAGAGAAAGCCTGCTTGCAGCAACAAAGATACAACACAGCCAAAAATAAAATAAATAAAAAATTTATAAAAAAATAAATTAAAAAAAAAACACAAAACTCTAGAAAGCTAATACCAACGAGAAGTAGTTAGAAAGACTTCATGAAGGGAGTGGCAATTTTAAAGGATGAATAGGATTCAGGCCTTCTAGGCAGAGAAAACTGCTTGAGCAAAACAAAGAGGTTTAAAAAAAAGTTCATATCCTCTAGAGGGAACAGTGAATATCGTGGTTTAAGGAAAAAGTAATGTAGAGGAAGGATAAAGGCATGAGATCAAAATTCAGTGGAATGAAGTTGGGAGGGCTTTGGATTCCATGCTAGGGAATGGGACTTCATTTCATTGACAATGGGATACCTTCAAAGGATTTTTAGGGGGGACACACATATTAATACACTGATGCAGAAAGATCCTTCTGCAGCTATATAAAAGATTAATTGAAAGGGGAAAAGACTGCAGATGGGAAGAAAACCAACCAAGCTCTAAATCAGAAAATGAAAGTAGGGAGAGAAAAATGAACAAGAGTGTTAAAGAAAGAAATAGCTAGGCCATGACTACATAATGGTTGGAACCACCTGCTGCATCAATTTGATGTTTCCACTTTCCAGTCAATCAGATTTTTGTATTTAAACTTCTATTTGAATTTCTAAGTTATGTAATTTTAAACCACCCAAAAAACACATCCACTGGATAATAGCATAGATGTATACTGTTTCATTCTTGCTGCCATAAAATAGTATCTAACATTGCTTGACACAGCATAATCATTCAGTGGATTTTTCTTAAAGGTCAAGTGTGAAAAAACTGTAGCCTGCAAACACAGCATTAACTAATGAGATAATGGGATTCACTTGCCTTGGTTCTTTCTAGGTTTTAGTGACCCAGCTGCGGAACAATTGAAGACCACAACCATGAAAAGCCTACCTCCATATTCATTTACAGAATCCTTCAGTGTTCATATATAAAATATATGGGTAGAAATAATAAGTGAAAATGTGTATCTTTTGGGCCAACATAAGTTCTTAAAACTGGAAAAGATTTTTTGCATGAGAAGAGGCAGGAAAATTAATCCAGAAATTAAATTTTATACCTGGGTGAAAAACTGAAGAAACCATATGATAATCAATTTGCTACCCTCTAGAAAGAGTAAAAAGTACACCATTACATGCAAATCAGTGTATAAATATTTGAAAGAAAGTATCACTGCAGCTCATATTTCTCTTTAGGTCTGAGAGGCCAGCATCTCTGATGAGAGGAAGCCCTCAAGAAACGGGGTAGTGTCAGGACTACCATTAGACTTTTGATTTCATCATATGTAATATTTCTGAACACAATTCAATTCAATATCCTGTTGTAAGATACTGGAACAAATAAAATGCCAGTTAACTTCTAGTGTCTTCATGTTGCCTGGGCCCCATGGGGTCTCACTGGATGCTATTGCCATTCTATCAGACAGCTCAGGGTAGCCTAAGGGGGACTATTTGTCTCCCTTTTCTAGTTCTGTATTGTTGCTTTTAGTTATTCCTTTATAATGGGAATAATATATCTTTCTATGTACAGTGGCTTTTCTCTTTCACATTTAAGTGTATCCAATCCCTTCTCTAATCAGATTAAAGCATGTACCTATCTATGGGTGATAGGAGACTGGGGCAAGGTGGGATCATTACGACAGGAAGACAGGAAACTAATATTTAGTTTCTGATCATCTTGTCCACAGCCTCTTGGGCTAACCTGGGAGTGGCCATATCCATCCACTTATTCATTCCTCCAACCAATAAACATTTCCTGAATGCCTATTTTATTCCAAATATGGTTCTATGCCCTGGAGATGCATTGTGAACAAGTCTCTTTTCCTCATGGAGCTTATATTCTAGTTATGTTTCTAGAAAAGCAAATCGGTCATATTTTCAGTGGGGATACATTCTATGGAAAACAAAATAGATTAAGGAGAATAGTGTCCCTATAGGGTGCGGGGAGGTGAGGGGAAAGCACAATCTTTAAAGAGGACTCAGTGAAGGCCTTGCTGAGAAGACACTTGAGCAAGTTCTGAAGGAAAGGAAGTACTGAAGCCCGTGAATAACTGAGAGATGAGAATTCCCGGCAAATGACAGAGCAAGACAAAGGGCCTGAGAGGGGAGCACGCTTAGTTCACTGGAGGGACTGTCAGGGGATCGACCGGTGCGGCTTGCGGGGAGTAAATGGGGGGGACAGTGTAATGTGTGCCTGGGTGTGGATTTCTAAAGATGACTAACACAGACTGGTTATGTCCGTGAAAGAAGAATTTACTGCTGACAGTTCTGGAGAGAAGACGACACGCCACACCACACAGAGCCACACAGGGAAGCACTAGGTTTGGTCCGGAGGCAGAGCATGAGTGAGGGGAAAGCACAGGACACAGCCTTTACCAGGGTTTCTGTGGAGAAGACAAGGAAAGCAGGGTAAACACTTTAGGACTGGCCAGTTTGAATAATTCTGGCGGACTTCGGAATATCAGGGCTGTCTGTAGTTGTCTGGTGTCTGACCCGGGACTGGTTTAGGGCAGGAGAAATCCTGAAGTGGTGTGTGAGAGTTAAATAAAAGAGGGGCTTGGGAGTATGGAGTCAGTATAGATTAGAGGGTTTGTAATATGATTTTCATGTGCCTGCAAAAACTGGATTACGGGGAGATGTAAACGAGTTTGGCCATTAGATTGGCCCTGCAATTAATGGATGCCAAATAGACAAATACAGAATTTAGGAAAAAACGGTTTGAATACCATGGTGGGATACAAGGCCAGGAAAGTAAAAGGTGCAGATGATTGATACAGGTGTCTATAAGCCGTTGGAAGTGTTTGGGAGTTTACTCTCGGTGTGATAAGAAAGCAGTGGAAAGCCTTGAGCAGAGGAGTGACGTGACCTGACTTATGTGTTAAAGGGACCTCTGTGGCCGCTGGGCTGCTGTGGTGGAAACAGACCGGGGGAATAGACAGGAACATCCGTAGTCTGGTTTTTGACTTACTAAGTTTGCGGGGTCCGTTAGACATCCAGGTATACCTGCTGAAAGATTAACATGTTATATAGATCTGTTTCTAATTACACATTTGGAAATCTATGGTGTCTTTCAGATGGTTTTTTTTAAGGCCATGAGGCTCAGTGAGGTCCCTCTAGAGAGTGGGCATAGACAGAGAGGTGCCACGACTGAGCTCTGTGGTGCAGCAACGTTGTGAGGTGAGGAGTTGAATGAGATGAAACCAGTAAAAGAGACTCAGAAGGAACAGTCAGTAACCATAGTGCTTTGGAAGCTGTGTAAAAAAATTAGCTTTGAGAAGGAGAGGGTAATTGAGTGTCGAATTCTCCTCAAGGTTTTTATAAGATGAGGTTGACCGGATTTAGCAGTTTAGAGGTCTTTGGTAACATTGATAAGGTGTGTTTTAGTGGAGTAGTGCGGATGAAAGACTAACTGGAGAGGATTCAAGAGAAAATGGGAGGACAGAAATTTGAGACAGAGTATAGATGACTTTTTCAAAGAGTTATATAAATGAGCAGAGACTTGGGAGGACAGCAGGAGATAAATACTGGATCAAGAAGTTGTGGTTTCATTTTTAACATGGTTGGTATCACAGTGTGTTTTCATGTCTGTGGGATTAAGTCAGTCAAGTGGGAAAAATAAAGATACTGGATAGAGTGGGGGGAAATGAATGGAGAAATCTTCTTCAGTGAGTAAGACGGGGTAGGATCAAGTGAGCAAACAGGAGAGTTAGCCTTAGGCAGGAGCAGGTGCATTTTATCCATAGTAACAGCAGGGAATACAGAGCATAGGGATACAGGTGCAGGTGCGTCATGGTAGATGTGGTGGAAGTTATTTCCTGATTGCTTTCTATTCTCTTCAGTGTGATAAGAAGCTGAGATTACAGAATGGGGAGGAGGTACTGGATCTTTTCCACTTCACGGCCTTAAAGTATACACCATCTTCCCATCATGGACAAACAATAAATAACCTCCTACAGTGTTTGCATCCACTGGGCCATATCTCTGGAGAAGCGTATGCCAGAATATGCAACAACTAAAGATAGTCCCCCTCCATGTAATTCAGAGGTGCCTCTTCAGAGAAACGCTGCCTTATCCCATCTCCATTGGGAATCTATTCTTTAGAATGAGTTTTTCTCTAAGGATACTCTCTGCCCCTTGCAAATAAGTTTCTACTGGATCGGTCCTTACTGCTTGCTGGACATGTGCAGGCTTTTATGATATCTAGAAATAGGTTCACTGCTGGTTGTGAGACAAATATTAATATTACACAATTATGTAATTACCAATTCTGATAAGCGCTGTGAAAAGAAGAGGTAAATTTGAGCTAAAATCTGAAGGACAAGGAGGTAGGCAAAAGAGAAGAGAAGAAGAGCATGCACAAAGACCTTGAAGTGGGCACTGGAGAAACCAAAAAGAGGCCAGTGGGGCAAGAGCACAGAAAGTGAAGGAGAGAAGGGTGAAGGAGACAGGCAGTGATAAGGCTGGGGAGACAGGTCAGAGTTAGGTCATGAAGAATCTTGTAGGTCATGTTCTGAATTTTGGTCTTTAACATAAGACCAGTGGAAAGCCAATGAAGTCATTGATGCAAAGATGTAGCATGATCAGATTTGCATTATGAAAGCACTTCAGAACTCAGGCAGCCAGAAGTGAGAGATCAGTTTCTCTTTTTATGCAGTGAGCTCCAAGAATAGGTATGGTGGTTTAAAGGAGCCAGAGAGTCAGATATGCATGAGCAAAGTGCAATAGGTATTTAAAGACCGAAAGGATGAACATAGGAAATGAAGCTGGGAAGGCAATATTGATTTAGTCCATCATTTAAGTCTTCCATCTCACAATTCTATATCCCACAGACAATATTTGTCTTAACAGTAAGGTCATTTCCTGAGTCTCCTTTTATTCTTCTTTACCCAAATCCACTACTGGTCTCTCCCACTTTCTCACTGAATCTTAAGAACTATCATCTCTTCAGCTTTCCCAAAGATTTCAAAGGCTCAGAACTTAAAGCCCTTTTTTATAGCACACCCTTCCCTCCACTACACTGTTTCTTATCCTGCATTTCTATTACAATTGCTACATTAAGGTGATTGTACCTTCTCACCTCCAGTAAGCCAGTCACAGCCTATTAACTAGAGTTGTCTCTCCCCCCAGTTCTGTGTCAGAAACCCTCAATCTTGGGGCAGGATTCAGTGATTAACTAAAAGTGTTGCCCCAACGCTAAACAATCATTTGCTTGAAAGCAACCAGGTAGAATTAATTTGGTTGATAACTTGATCAGTATGAGAAGGTTATCCAAAAAAAAAAACCACTGTGCTAAGGAATTCCTATTATACTGGTATGTCTCATTGGTAACCATTAGAATGATCCAAAATTTCCTTATATAGTTGGGAACCTCAATTACAGAGAAGAGAAAGTCACATAGTTTTTCTTTTAATATGAACAAAATTACTACTGAGTATAATGAACTTTAATTTAGTTTTGGGGGGTACTATAACATTAATGAAGAAGAAAAAATGATTAAAATATTTTTAAATGGTAACTGAACAAATGTCTTTATATGACCTACTTAAAATATATGTATCATCATGCAGAACAGTTTTGTGAATTTTAAAGTACTTTCAGGTTAATTCGTTCAACGATGACAAAACTACCTAGAGTTTATTTTTCACATAATGTGTGCAGGCTCACATACATTATGTCAGCATTATTTTTAAATTATAGACCTTTTCATAGTGATGGTGAATACTAATACAGACAATATAATACCACTATTCTAAAAATCCCCCTGAACCGTCTTTGGGACTTGCTTTTTATCTCTGTTTAGAGATTCATTTGGTTTACGGATCTCCTGAGTTAACTCCGTAAGTGAGTCCTCATGTGTAGCCCTCAATGTTTCCAGTCAATGGCAGTTTTAAATGAAATTTCACCGAAGTTCAGTAGAGCAAATTAGCTCTGGGCTAGGAAGCCTTGTGCAGAGCTATAGAAAAGACAACAACCTTGCTCTTTATATCTTTTATTAGAAATGAAATTTATAGGGTGTGGAGGAGGCCACTTTCAGTTGCTTAAACAATAGCCATTCCCTCGTCTGTCCTATTCTTCTTTGCTAGGATATTTATTCTACTTTCCATGCTATAGAGGCAGAAGATGCCACACAGTCACTCAATCTCTCTCAGGTAGAGAGTGGGCAGGTGACTCAGTCTTCATCAATGGGACTCAAGGTTAAGTTTGCTGATAGGCTCCTGGGAAACATTTTTGTTTTTCATAAAAAGAGGATGTCCTGCCTGGAGCTGTGGCAGACTTCCAGTGACCATGAGGAAACAAACTTATGGATAAACGTCAACACACTGATATTGCAGATCAGAAAGAAAGAACTTGGGTCCCTGATGTCATAATAAAGTCTCTAAACCAAGCTTGGAGCCATCCCACATTTACATTTTATGTTCTATTTCCTTTGAACGATTAGAAAAGTTTGATATAGGGTCAGATCTCTGGATTTTGTAAATATGATTTGACAACTGAACCCATAGTGGTATCTCACTGTCACTATTTATAACTTTCATTTTCTAATGAGCAATATAAAATGGCCACTCAAGCAGCACAATAATATTTTCAGAAGATGTCTAAACAGCAACACTTGCTGTTTTCTCCCTTCTAATTAGCTCTGTATGGGTTCTTCTCAACAAAAAGCCAGACTCTGAAACTGGCCATGGATAAAATTTTTATTTGAAACTGTGGCTTGTGATCTAAAGAGGAAGACTGTATATCCTTCAGAAACACTAGATTTTGAGCTGAGTTCAGTAAGTAGGTATCTTGTTTGAGGAGGGGGTTGGGGGAAGGAAACTTAAGGAAGAGGAAGGAGTGTGTCTGGATATTTGAATGCCTTATTGTACAGACTGACACTTTCCTCTCAAAACCATTTTTTCCTTCTCACATAGTAATAGGATTTTTGTTTAATCACAAAGCTTCTCTATGTAAAATAACATTCCCCAACTTCTCTCACAGCAAGGTATGGTCTTGTGACTAAGTTCTGGCCGATGAAATATAAATGGTATTATCATGGACAATTTCCAAATCATGGCCATAAAAGAAAAAAATGTAGCCTCTTTTTATTCTCCCTTCCTCTGACTAGCAAAACCCATATTGTACCATGAGATGGAAGCTGTTTGTTAAAGATGAAAGGGCAACAAAACAGAAGGAGCCTGGATATTTGATATTTATAGAATTACCATGCTAGCCTGGACCAATTTCCTAGGCTTTCATGTGGAGGAGAAAAAAATTCCTTTTTGATCAAGACACTATTATCTTTGCTCTCTACTACTGAGATGAACCAATATTCAAACTAATGTATTCACTCATCCCCATAAAGATTCAGCATTTGCCCTCTGTGTGTGTGTGTGTGTGTGTGTTTAGTATTTGGTCCTTTAAATATATAAAATTTTAATTTTATTTTTCATTCTCTCTTGAAAGATCTTAATACATTCAACAGAAACTGTTACCACTACGCAAAAAAAGGAAGAATAGATATTGGGGAACAACTAGCAGTTTCTGTCAATTGGATTATTTTGGTAAATGAACAAAATACAATTTCAGTGGCACATGGGCTTAAAATATTATTTAACAAGTTTATTTCTCAATTATCACCATCCACAGATTTTCCTCACCTGTTATTTTAAGAAAATGTTAGCATTTGCCTAAAGTTCTCAATATAAACTCTTCTTTGCATCATAAGCCTTCCCAAAATAATCAGGTAGTTTAAAACTTGTTCCTAGAAAATCATTTTGGTTGGAAGGATGTCAATACAGACACTCCTACGTTTATAAACTTTTAAATTAAGAAGCTTTGTGCATGTACGAAAGCTGCCTCTGCGGCAAAGCACCTTAACTCTTGACTTCACAAGCATTTGGAAGAAGGGTATATAAGATCAAATTATTTTCCTCAATCTGGTTTTTACTTTTTTTTGCATTTTTTCCTGTTTAGAGTTGGTTTTTTGTATTTTATGAACTTATGTTCACCAGCACTTCAAAAATGCAAAGGCAGTGAGAATGTGAAAAGTTCCTGGTAAAGAAGACTTCCGATTTGGAATGAAAATAGTTATAATAAAATGAAGCAATTTGTGAGAAAAGAATGTTGCATGTACATAAAGCATACTAGCACTGTCTTAAAGGAAAAGAGTAAATCATGCAATGTGTGGAAAGAGCTGTGTACCTTTACAATACTACATAATCACCAAGTGATAAGAAAAATGAGTTGCAAATGAGAAAACCAGATCTGTGTGGCTGGATCCACAGTCACAAACTTTGCCAGTTGTTGGACTCACTGAGAGGCCATTAAAAATCCTGATGTCTGCTTGCCCCTCCCCAGAAGTTTTAGTTTAATTGGTCTGTGATGTAGCAGTGGCCTGGAGATCTAGATTTTTTAAATCTCCCCAAGTTCTTCTAATGTGCAGCCAAGATTGAGGATCACTGAATCAAGGTAATAGCATCCATGCCAGATGCCAGCTAGTATCATGTTAATGCAGGAGAAGGTTGGTAATTCATTCAAAACCTTAAATTTAAGATTAGAGAAGGGTCTGATTATAAAAATATCTCAAGCCACAGAAAGTCAGAGCCTATTACTCCATCTGTAATGGAGTAGATCCTAAGATTCTATAAGATAACCCTGACCATGTTATCTGCAATGATGGAAATGTTCTACATCTGTGTTGAATACAATAACCACTTGCTCCTGTGACTACTGAAGATTGGAAATGTAGCTAGTATGACTAAAGAAATTTCTAATTCTAATAAATTTCTAATATTATTTAGCTAACAAATAATATTTTAAAAGTTAATATTATCATTAAATGTTGATTAATTTATATTTAAATTTAAATAGCCATAAGTGATAAGTGGCTACCTTACTGGATAGCATAGCCTTAAAATAAACTCAAAGAACATCACATTGGTGCACTACCTGATTCCACAGATTTTCAATGTTGATAAAGTGGGTGGCCTATTTTAGATAAATTTGCCATATAGAACATATATTTGCAAGAATAAAAAAAGACCATGAATTTTTTTAAAGCTCCAGAGAATATAATCACACTCTTATACTTGCAAAAATAACTATAACCTTTATTCATCCTTTGTAAATCTTGAATCCTTGAACAAACAGACTTAAAAACAGACTTTCAAAACAAAAAGCTGGCTGTAAATATAAATTTACATATGGTTTTTATTTTGATAATTGTTATTAAATCAACCACCAAATCTATAAATATAAAAGTATGGCAATAAGCTTCATGTCTGAAACTCACATGAATGCACACATAGAGAGGTATGAAGTAAGAATCTATGCCCATAAAATAAGCATGCATTCTTTTTTTCTATCTTTACATGAATAACTTGAATTGTGTGCTTACTATAGACCAGACACTGTGCTTACACCTTTAGATGCATATTCTCATAATCATCTAAGGAGATAGGTACTATTACCCACACTGAGCACGTGAGGAAATGGAGGCTCACAGCAGTTAATTTTTTTATATTCACCCAACTCATGAATGTTAAAGCTGAATGCTGCATTCTGTATTTATTAATAGTAATAATTGACAAACCTCCTTATAATTATATAGGGATTTTAAGAATGTTATTTTTATTGCTATTCAACATTTCTTTACCACTACTGAAATAAATTCTCTATCAACAGAGAATAATCAGTCACTGTCTGAACAAGGTGTAATCTGTGTCTATGCGTGAATACGTTTTCACTCTGTTACTATACCATTTATATTTCTATAGCTGTAGCTCTTCAACAGCAGCTTAAACAAAGCCAAATTCTAGAAGCCACGGTAATAAAAATTCATCACTATTCATAAATTAGAACAATTGATTGCTTCCAATTGTCTCCTGTAGTTTTGCCAAGGCAGCAAGAACAAAAGAAGGATAATGAGTATCACCCATGCCTTTTGTTTCGGAACTATTCATTAAATAAAGATAATTTAGCCAAAATACACTTGAAAAAGACTTGCTGATTTGCACATTCCTTACAAATGCATTCAGCAAGTGACAATGACATTTAAAATCTAAATTTACGGTAAAGAGATATCACAGGATTTTGAAGTAGCAAAACCATTTCTAGCTTCTGAAGTGTAAGAATGAAGAGACAAAATAATGAGACCTTGGGAACATGTCTAAAAATGTGACACCAACACATGGAACATCCATCCCCAGCTGTCTTCAGAAAGCTTGATGTACACTTAAAATGCATGACATCGCCATACCAGAGCCGCTTTCAAAATTTATCACCTGGTTTTGTATATTTTACACTAGATTCCACTAGAAAGATGTTAAACCAACTGAATTACTGTCACCAGCTAGTGAGTTCTTGCATGGTTATTCTCCAAATACCTTGGAAATGAACATCTCCAAGGCCTCATCTAATAGACCAAAGTTGCCATTTTCACATGGGAAATGAAACAGTACATTTGAAGATTTGTTTTCTCATATTCTCCAATGCTGCCTCTACATAACATAAATGTATATGTTCCTATTAATATTTCAAAATCTTTTTTAAAATAAGGAGTCATCTAAAATAAAATCCAACTTCAATATCTAATTATAGCTATTTATTAAATATATAATATATGTACTATAAATGTTCCAGGCACTGTGCTTGTTTCACCTCATATAATCCTCTCAGTGCTGTGAAAAAAACATTATTTTCTATAGTTCACTTACGAGGAAACTGAAGCTGAGGGGTAAATGACTTCCCCAAAGTAACCTAACCAGTAGGGAGGTGTGCCTGGTGTGCCATACTCTCAACCATTCTCTTCTATGCCTGGCTAGGAATATAACTGGAGGTAGTTAAAAGTGTTCTAGTCCTTTCTTGTCTGAAAATAGACTCCCATTTCTTTCACAGAAAACAGCTACTTTGAAAAAAACAGTGAGAGTAGTCTTATAATAGACTCCAATGATATACTTACTTTCCCACCAGTTATCCAGAAATAACCAACAAGAAACAATTTCCTTCATTTTTTATAACATGTTGGAGTCTTTCCTTACTTTTCCAAATGGATTTAAAATCATATTTATTAACTCAAATCCATTTTATTATGTTTTTATTCTATACTATGAATTGACCCCTTTCTTAATAAGAACCCAAATTGAGTCAGAAGTAAATTGCCACACTGTTACAGAGCAAAAGAACAGATGGTAACATAAGTCTAGAAGGGAAAACAAGACCATGCAAATTCTAGAAGAAAACATGGGCATATTTCTTTAAAGTCCTGAAGTAGAGAAAGCCTTCCAAACTATATAAGTACCACACACTGATGGTGCCTCTGGAGCTCCAAAAGCCTTCCAAATTATGACCTCAATTCCACACACCATTGAAAGTTCTATAAATCCAACTTTTGCATGATTAAAAACACCCTAAGAAAAGCAAATTACAAACAAACAAACCTAATAAATATCAAAGAACGAATATATAAAAAGCTCTAAAAATTAAGTAAAAAAACCAACACCCAACAGAAAAATGGACAAATAATATGAACCTAGTGTTTATAGGGTAAAAGAAAAATTAAAGTCTCTTAAACATATGAAAGCATAATCAACCTCTCAGAATAAAAGAACAGCAAACTATAAACTATATCAAGATATAATTTTAACCTATATAGATATGGCAAAAATCTAAAATTCACAATAAGCTCTGTTAGACAATTCGTAAGGAAATAACTCCTCTAATACACTATTAGTAAAGCATGATGCAACGTCTGTGCAGCCACTTGACAATGACTATTAAAATCAACATAGGGCTTCCCTGGTGGCACAATGGTTGAGAATCTGCCTGCCAATGCAGGGGACACGGGTTCGAGCCCTGGTCTGGGAAGATCCCACATGCCACGGAGCAACTAGGCCCGTGAGCCACAACTACTGAGCCTGCGCGTCTGGAGCCTGTGCCCCGCAACAAGAGAGGCCACGACAGTGAAAGGCCCACGCACCGCGATGAAGAGTGGCCCCTGCTTGCCGCAACTAGAGAAAGCCCTCACACAGAAACGAAGACCCAACACAGCCAAAAATAAATAAATAAATAAATAAAATAAATTAAAATCAACGTGCATTTACCGTGTGATGCATCTATCTCTATTTCTAAGAATTTATTTTGCCAATTTACATGCATATATATAATACAACATATCTATAGAGCTATTCATTGTAACATTTTTCTGTAATTGCAAAAGACTGAGAAAAAGACCAGAGAGCAGACAGCAGAAGCAAGAAGAACTGCAATCCTGCAGCCTGTGGAACAAAAACCAATTCACATAAAGATAGGCAAGATGAAAAGGCAGTGGGCTATGTACCAGATGAAGGAACAAGATAAAACCCCAGAAAAACAACTAAATGAAGTGGAGATAGGCAACCTTCCAGAAAAAGAATTCAGAATAATGATAGTGAAGATGATCCAGGACCTTGGAAAAAGAATGGAGGCAAAGATCGAGAAGATGCAAGAAATGTTTAACAAAGACCTAGAAGAATTAAAGAACAAACACCTAGAAGAATTAAAGAACAAACAAACAAACATGAACAATACAATAACTGAAATGAAAAATACACTAGAAATAATCAATAGCAGAATAACTGAGGCAGAAGAACAGATAAGTGATCTGGAAGACAGAATGGTGGAATTCACTGCCATGAAACAGACTAAAGAAAAAAGAATGAAAAGAAATGAAGACAGCCTAAGAGACCTCTGGGACAACATTAAATGCAACAACATTTGCATTATAGGGTCCCAGAAGGAGAAGAGAGAAAGGACCCGAGAAAATATTGGAAGAGATTACAGTCAAAAACTTCCCTAACATGGGAAAGGAAATAGCCACCCAAGTCCAGGAAGCACAGAGAGTCCCAGGCAGGATAAACCCAAGGAGAAACACGCCAAGATACATAGTAATCAAATTGACAAAAATTAAAGACAAAGAAAAATAATTGAAAGCAACAAGGGAAAAACGACAAATAACATACAAGGGAACTCCCATAAGGTTAACAGCTGATTTCTCAGCAGAAACTCTACAAGCCAGAAGGGAGTAGCATGATATATTTAAAGTGATGAAAGGGAAGAACCTACAACCAAGATTGCTCTACCCGGCAAGGATCTCATTCAGATTTGATGGAGAAATCAAAAGATTTACAGACAAGCAAAAGCTAAGAGAATTCAGCACCACCAAACCAGCTCTACAACAAGTGCTAAAGGAGCTTCTCTAAGTGGGAAACACAAGAGAAGAAAACGACCTACAAAAACAAACCCATTACAATTAAGAAAATGGTAATAGGAACATACATATCGATAACTATCTTAAATGTGAATGGATTAAATGCTCCAACCAAAAAAAAACAGGGTTGCTGAATGGATACAAAAACAAGACCCATATATATGCTGTCTACAAGAGACCCACTTCACACCTAGGGACACATACAGACTGAAAGTGAGGGGATGGAAAAAGATATTCCATGCAAATGGAAATCAAAAGAAAGCTGGAGTAGCAATACTCATATCAGATAAAATAGACGTTAAAATAAAGAATGTTACAAGAGACAAGGAAGGACACTACATAATGATCAAGGGATCAATCCAAGAAGAAGATATAACAATGATAAATATATATGCACCCAACATAGGAGCACCTCAATACATAAGGCAACTGCTAACAGCTCTAAAAGAGGAAATCGACAGGAACACAGTAATAGTGGGGGACTTTAACACCTCACTTACACCAATGGACAGATCAGCCAAACAGAAAGTTAATAAGGAAACAGAAGCTTTAAATGACACAATAGACCAGATAGATTTAATTGATATTTATAGGACATTCCATCCAAAAACAGCACATTACACTTTCTTCTCAAGTGCGCATGGAACATTCTCCAGGATAGATCACATCTTGGGTCACAAATCAAACCTCAGTAAATTTAAGAAAATTGAAATCATATCAAGCATCTTTTCTGACCACAACACTATGAGATTAGAAATCAATTACAGGGGAAAAAATGTAAAAAAAACACAAACACATGGAGGCTAAACAATATGTTACTAAATAACCAAGAGATCACTGAAGAAATCAAAGAGGAAATCAAAAAATACCTAGAGACAAATGACAATGAAAACACAACGATCCTAAACCTATGGGATGCAGAAAAAGCAGTTCTAAGATGGAAGTTTATAGCAATACAAGCCTACCTCAAGAAACAAGAAAAATCTCAAATAAACAATCTAACCTTACACCTAGAGGAACTAGAGAAAGAACAAACAAAACCCAAAGTTAGTAGAAGGAAAGAAATCATAGATATCAGAGCAGAAATAAATGAAATAGAAACAAAGAAAACAATAGCAAAGGTCAATAAAACTAAAAGCTGGTTCTTTGAGAAGATAAACAAAATTGACAAACCATTAGCCAGACTCATCAAGAAAAAGAGGGAGAGGACTCAAATCAATAAAATTAGAACTGAAAAAAAAAAAAGACTGAGAAAGATAAACAACAAAAAACATCTATCAATTGGGGGAATACAGGAATACACCATAATTGGCTTAACCACTACCCTATGGTTGATTTTTTTTTTTCCTGTTTTCACTTTTTTCCCATAACTTTACATGCCCCAGCCTTGTCCTAGAAGAGAATTAACATAGACTGGGCTGTAGCAACATGGAATTCTGGGAGTGCATGAGACCCGGATGGAGCGTGAGAACAGAATTCACATGATCTCCCTGCTCTAGAGAGAATCCAGCACAGCACAGTCACCAAGCCAGATGGAGGGAAGCAAACATGAGCCAGGTCTAGGCAATAATTAGTGTGCAAAGGGAGATATAACTCTAAAGAAGAGGATTGAGGTCATGGCATTAGGAGAAGAAACAGATTGAAGAATCATTTGAACCATATCCAGGTCTTTTGGAGATGGTCAGGAAGAAGAGAGAGAAAAAGCTACCTCGGATAATTTTGCTGAAAAGTTTGCCACAGAAGAAAATTGGAAGTGTGTCAGAGACCTAAGGAGATAAGAAATATCCCAGGCAAAACGTGGTTAAAAGCAAACAAGCAAATATAACCTTCCTTCCTATTCTCATCCTCACCAAAATAGATTTACTAAGATGCAGCCGGACAGGATTGCCAGGTCTCATGCATCTCTCCAGACAACCTTATAGTTGATCTTAACACTGTATTGGAACATATTTCCATTATCTACAATATCATAAATGCAAGAAAATAGTTACTTATAATATTTACTCATAGCAGTGAATCCCAGCATTAAAACATGGAATCTTATTCCAATCATATTGGCATTAATCTAGGCAATTGTCAAGAAATCAAAAAGATGGAAAAAAAATTGAACAGCAATCAGATAGTCTGGATATTGTAGTGACAGATCTGAATCAGTTATTTAGAAATTTGTTATGACTGTATTTAAAATAACCAAACAATTTGAAAAGGATCACTTCAACTGTGCATAAAAGGCAGGTTGAATTTTTCAGTGCATGCAGTTTCTGCTATGCCCAGAACATTAAGTTTTCTTCTCCTCAGTGATTATTTAAAATAGTCCTGCAAGTGCTAAGGCTATAATTTCTGAAAATGTAAATTTTCAGGAGACCATATTTTAGCCACAGAAATCTGATTGACTAAATCACTTTGTAATATATAATTTGAGTCTCAACACCTTAAGACTATATAAACTGTGACATTATTAGATGGGAGTTAGTGAGACTGGGACTTTAATATACACAGGCTTTAACTGTATGCACCATAAATACAAACATCTTGACTCAAATGACTAGTCAGTTAGCCAACCTGTACAAAAAAATAGTCAAACTAATTTTGTTTGGGTTTACTGGAACCTTTGTTTTAGAAAAAATGATCATTTAACTAAAGTAATATTTCATTCAAAAGTCTATTATGCAGATATAACAGTTTTTTAAAAATCACTGTTTTAGAAAGTCAACATGAGATTTAATAATTTAATCTAATACATCTAATAATAAGTATTTAATTTATCTAATCTAATAACTAGTGTTTTTTATTTTTTTCAAAGAATTCCTATCTCCAATTATTGTTATCAGAGGAAGCCATAGGGGATATATGTCATTCTTCAAAAAATACAACACAGCATGATGCAGGATGTGATTTATTCTGTTTGAAATAATATCTTCTTGAGGATAAATTAAAGCAATTTCATTAGAAGGGTTTTTGAGAGTCTGGTTTTTGGACTGATTATTTAAAAAGTCTTTCCATGTATTATAAAATTGTTTGTTACAATGCTTATTGAATTTGAACTGTAAGAATTGAACTAAATTAATTCTGAGCCTGACAACGTTATTAAATCATATGAGACCTTGCCAATGTACTGCCTATTATGTCAGGATCAGATAGGATTTTGTAGAAAATACCCATTTAAACTTTTGCTTAAATTGAAAAAAAATTATTGTAATACAAACAAAATATGTAGATAAAGAGTATCCATTGCAGGGAGACTTCAATAAAATTCTACACTTGAGCTTTATTAGATGTTAGGAGAGTATGGTGACCCAAGTGCTTTGTCTACAAAAACAGCTGAATAGAACATAACTGGGTTCTAATATCCTACAATGGTTAGGGGAAGAGGTTTCGCTAGGACAAGAAGCCTCATAGCAAGAAGATAAACACAGAAACCCAAGACCAAATTCACTCTCTGATCATATCTTTCATTTATAGAATTTAAGAAATTTTAGGTATTCTCTAGACTTCTACAGGTAGAAATCCTCGGAGACCAAAAAGACTTTAAAAACCAAGTTGTCAGAAATGGCCAAAAATAACCCCAACACTTTTACACATAGTATAGACAAGATCAACTCACCCTTCAGACTTTAGGCAAAGTATATCTTAATTATCCAGCAGCATTGTAGGCTGCTTGCCACATAATTTTAAGACTGGAAATACTGATATGCTAATATTTCTTATCTATGGAAAACTGCTAGTTGTTTCCTAACATCTTTCTCTCCTTCTTCCATAATAATATGACTGTGCCCGAGCATATGGCTGTCCAGTTAGAGACAATATTTCCCAGCTCACCTTGCAACTAGATATAGTCATATGACTAAATTCACAACAAGGCCAGTGAGCTTAATAGCAACCTCCTCCTCACTTTCCTAAAATAAATCGATGCCCTCCATTTGGGGTTGTTATCACCCTCCACGGGTGGGTGGTGACCCAGCTTCAACCACATAGACAAGCGTACTACCTTTGAGGGCGGAGAGGCCTGGTACAAGGACCATTTCCCTAACACCTCCTGGAGCAGGTCAGCCTCACCAGCTGTGACTGGATAATTGCATTCTATAGTATTTGAATAACCATATTTGAGGATCTCATTGATAAAGCAACTTAGCCTTTACCCTAAGAAATTCAACTATCCTCATCCTGTATCAGTGTAGTATCCTGTACTGTGAAATTCTTAAAGAACGATGACTTATTTACTTAGTCCAGGTCCTGACCCATAGTAACATTCAAGAAATGGGTATTGAACAGACAATGAAGAATTCTCTCAAAGAGTTACTAATGCTTTTTTCAGTCTACCACAGCATCACACCAAAAAAAATTCATATAGTTGAGCATAGAAACCATCTTACTCCTCTCCAGGCTAAATGCCAATTCTTTTAACCTTTTCTTGTAAGAGTTACTTTTCAGCACTTTAGTCATTATGTCACTGTCACTCTCCTTTGGATTCTGTTCAGTTTATCAGCATTTCTTTAAAATGTAATGATCAAGTATGCACATAAACTGTACAGTGAAGGAGTTTGAAGCATGTCACCCCAAAATATCCTACATTGGCATATTGACAATTTTGAGTTAAAAACACTTGAAAAATAGCAAATACAAGAACAACAGTCTGATCTTCCTTCCAGGAGATGAAATTCCAACATGAAAAATATCATCTCTTTACCAGAAGGAAAGTAGTATCATTAAGGACAAGAAGTTGAGACTGAGAGAATTCTGTATAGACCTTGCTAAAATCATTGTTATGTTCCTTTAGGTTCCCCACATAGTTTAGTCACTTTTCTACAATTTCTTTTCCTCTCTTTGTTCCACCTAAGATAAAAGTTAGTAGGTTTCACGATTTCTTTGGGTCTTCAGTCCTTATGAAGGCTTCCATGTCATGTAAAACTTAATGTAAATCTGTATGCTGTTTGCCCCTGTTAATCTGTTTTATGTCAGTTTAATTCTCAGGCCCAGCTGAAAAACCTTATGAGGGTCGAGGTAATCCAGGAAGAGTCTGACTAATGCAAATTAGAATGGAAAGATTATCTTCCAATCCCTCCATGTGATATTCAGTAGATTAGTAAGAAGTAGTAAGTACTTAGTAAGTAGGTTAGTTGTTCACCACAGAACCATAGCAATAACTTATATTTACTTCATGATGCAGAAGAAAAGCTCTACTGTTTCTCTAAGCTATTTATTTGCTACTGTAAATCACTATCTTTACTATTAGTACCTACTTGCTGATATGTCTTCTCCTTTTGAATTCCATTATGTTTTTGTGGAACTACATTTTTATTACCTACTAACACAGTAGATTTTGATTTATTTTACCAGGTTATCATAAAAACATTAAATAAGATAGGAAAGAGCTCTGTGAATTATTGTCTGAAATGTTACTGAGGTTGATTCAGAGCCACTGGTAATTATCAATACTGTGATTTTGTTAGATATCAACATGTGAATCATTTGAGGGACTGCATTCAACTCCATATAATAAAACTTTCTTTAATCAAATGGGTTTATTTCTCTCACCTAAAAATAAGCCTGGGAAGAGAATAAGGGAATAAATTAAGATTGGCACCGTCACTCCATATGCCAGACTTCTGTTTTTGTTTTATTTTTGTTTTGCTTTGCCTTGCCATCCTTAGAGTGGGTCTATCATCCTCATTATTGAAAGACAGCTGCCACACACATGGAACAGGACAAAAGGGACATACCAATGTACCTACACCTCTTATTCAGGATAACAGCGATTTTCCCATAAGCCCCACCCAGTAGATGTCTCCCAGAACTGCCTCGGATGGCCACCCACAGCTAAACGGGGATTGCAGGAGGCAAATATTTGAGCTGGGCACACTGCCTCCTAGACCAAATTTGGGAAATGTTAGTAAAGAAGAGGGCGATTAGCTATGGCTGGAGAATTTACCATATCTGCCATATCTTACACTGTGAGAGTCCAGATTATAATTCCTAGATTATGAACAAGAGTTTATCATTGGGGGCCTTTCCTGGTGGCGCAGTGGTTGAGAGTCTGCCTGCCAGTGCAGTGGACACGGGTTCGAGCCCTGGTCCGGGAGGATCCCACAAGCCGCGGAGCAACTAGGCCCGTGAGCCACAATTACTGAGACTGCGCGTCTGGAGCCTGTGCTCCGCAACAAGAGAGGCCGCGATAGTGAGAGGCCCACCCACCGCGATGAAGAGTGGCCCCCGCTTGCCACAACTAGAGAAAGCCCTCGCACAGAAACGAAGACCCAACACAGCCATAAATAAATAAATAAAATTTTTTTTTAAAAAGTAGTTTATCATTGGGCAGAATAAAAAATGAAATCAATAATTATCCCTTCTTTCCTATTAATAAGCATAGCTCTGTCTTCACTAACCATGCTCTATATAACACATACTATAGCAAAACTACTATTGGATTAGAACTGCTCCTTTTGATGTGGGACACTTTCAGTATACAAGAATATTCAGAGATACATTCCTTATATTTGCTTTTTTGCAGGTGGTTTACATAGTCATTATTCAAGGGACAACAATAAGCTTTTACAGTGGATACCTTCTATGTTTTGGTATGACTGTTTAATCTGTTCTCAAATCTAGTGAATTAAGGAAGAATCTCAATACCTGCTGCATATTTTCCATTCAGGAGTCCTTTGACAATTTAATACCCCCTAACTAGCATCAGAACATTCTGACCATATGGCAGGTACAGTAGGAAAATGTCCTGACTTTAAGATTAGATATGCCTGAGATTGAATTCTCTATTTCCTATCATTGGGTGACCCTCATCAAATCAGTTGAACTCCCAGACCCTGTATCCTTAGCTGGGAATTGGGTTCATATTTCCTTGCAAGATAGGATTTAAAATGGTCTCTTTCCATTATTGTCAAACTGCACACTACCAGAATGACTCACCAGAACTAGGATTTCATAGCAATTATTTCCAACTTTAGCAAAACTTTACTTCAAGGAAACTAGGAAAAGACATCTTCAGCAGGCTTTGCACCTTGGAAAGTTGACAACCTTTAGGAATGGTACACAAAGTCTATTATTTTTCATCCTGTTAGTCTCCAATTATGGATCTATATGTAAATAGTGGCTTTTGTCATTCTGAAATTTGTATTGAGTGTTTTTCTTAAAAAAATGCACTAAATGTTGAAACACTGACAGCTAAAAAGACATAAGCTCAGCACCTACTCATCATAATTCCATTTGAATCTCTTTGCCTCACCGGTATGATTCTGTCTCCTACTTTGCCTCTTTGTTTATTATATATTTCAGATTCTTACTGTCTCTGCATTTATTATATAAGGTGGAGCACTCTGAGTCTTTACTAAGTTTAACCATTAGAGAAATTATTGTTTCAAAATTCTGTAAAGCTTCTATTGTAAAGATGGTACACTTTATTCACGTTATCTTAGGGTTATTTTTTAAAGTTTTAAATTCACTTTGTACTACACAAAGTTTGATGCCATTATTAAAAATGAAACTTCCTCAGGTTGCATGGATTATATACCGTTTGAAAGTTATCCTAGGATGCACATTGAATAGTTATTTCTTAATGAAAAATATTTTAAATAATTAGAATGCAACATTTTAAGTCATCTGCAATAATAGAGCAGCAGAGAGGGAAACCTATGACCTTCTCAGTGAAAAACACAAGGGCTACTTCAATCTCTGTCTTCAGGATAAAGGATGAGGAGGCTGCATCATGGATATTTCCTGCCATAAAGGGAAGCCAATGGCTCACACACATTGTCCTCACAGGGACTTTTCTCTGTGCATGGGCATCCCTGGTGTCTCTTTTCTTTGTAAAAGGACACCAGTCATATTGGATTAGGGCCCCACCCTTATGATATCACTTAACCTTAACTATCTCTTTAAAGGCCCCATCTCCAGAAATAGTCATATTGGGGGCTACGGCTATAACATAAGAATATGGGGTGGGAGGAAAACACAATTTAGTCTATAACAACATCTGTGTGGCTACAGTATAGGAAACCCTGTCTCCTTTGTAGTTTCCAACACCAACATGGGTTTACTGGTGAAGGAACAAGAAATGTATAGGCCTGGGGTAACTATTGATGCATATTACACGCGAGGTAGGAAAGTGAGGATGTCATTTGGGCTTTTGTACATACTATAGGAGAGAACCCCTTTTCTAATTAGGGTTTCAGCAGAGGATTTCATTCTGGGGAATTACAAAAATCTGCTAGTAAGGAAGATCAGTTACAGGACACACACAGGCATACAACAAATACGCGTTGAGTACCACTGCTGTGTGCTGGCTCTGGTGGACACAGCTCTAATTAAATCAGATTTTCCCTGTGCATTCATGGCACTTACACTCTAACAGCCCTTAAACATCTATTAATATTTTGAAGAAGAAATAGAGAAGGTAATATTTTCTTTTTTAAAAAATCTTTTAAAAAAGAGATTAAGGGGTAGGGAGTAACAGGAAATGACTGCTAAAGTGTACAGGGTTTCTTTTTCTGTGGGTAAAGAAAAGTTTTGGAATTAGATAGTGGTGATGGCTGCACACTTCTCTGAAAAAATACTGAATTATACACTTCAAAGGGTGAATTTTACTGGATGTTAATTATATCTCAATAAAGCCCTTTTTTTTTTTTTAAAGGCACTAAGGGGATTCCCAATCTTGGCCTCTCTTCATGGATGGTTTAAGCATTTCCCAACCGCTACTCTAAGAATTTCGATTCCTCTGAATTTTACCACAGTTAGATGCTGAAGTCTATGAAACTGTTCTTGAAACAGTGAAGGCACACTAGGCCTTCATTCTACTAATTTTAGGAAGCAGTATTGTGTAATAGTTAAGAACTCAAATTTAGGAGTAAGAAACATCCTATGTTCAAATTCTAGTTGTAACTTTTTGCAAGTTATACAACCTGTGACAAGTCATCTAATCTCACACATACAGGCATAAAAAAAATTATGAGCTAAGTGTACTTACTAGTCTCATTTCACAGATAAAGAATGAGGCTCAATCAAGGTCATATAGTGAGGGTCTGAGCTGTTAACATTAGGAAGAAATAAAATATAATGGGTAAGAGGGAATGCAGAGGAATGAAATAATCTGACTCTAATCTTAAAGTTCAGGCCTGTGACTTACTCTGTTGCTTCTAACGAGTTACTTAAGGTCTTTAGGCCTGAACTTCCTTACGTATAAGATGGTGTTTCAGATGTCCGTTGCCATATAGCAAACCATCCCAGAACTCGAGGGCTCTAAATGAGTCACTGTGATCTCCCCTGGTTCTGTAGGTTGACTGGGCACAGCTGGGCAGTTCTCACTTGGGGTCTCTCGTGCAGCTGCAGACAGATGTTGGCCTGGAACTGCAGTTATCTGAAGACTTCCCTAGGCTGATGTCCAGCATGATTTACACACACGGTTGGCAGCTGATTCTGGCTGCGGGCAAGGAGCTCAGCTAGGGCTGTCAACTGTGGCCATTCCATATGGCTTGGGTTTCTGCAGCATGGCTGCTGGGTTCCAAGAGGGAGAACGTCAAGCACAATGCTCCCAGAGTCCCAGGTGGAAACGATGAGCTTTCCTATGAATTAACTTTGGAAGTCCCCAAAGGTTACTTCTGCTGAGTTTTATTGACCTGATTTAACAGGATAGTCCAGATTTAACAAGAGGAGAATGAGATATCACATCTTGATGTGAAGATCGGCATGCACATATAGCTAGGGAAGGACTTGGTGATGACCATTTTGAAATGTACTGACCACAGTCTGCCCTCTGGCCACTGCAATATATTCATCCTCCTCCCAAGAGCTCCACAGACTCATCCCATTATGGGATTGATTTGAAGCCCCGGATCTCTCATTTAAATCAACCTCAAGTGCAATTCCTGGGGGACAGTTCTTCTCAAACTGCAGACCTATGAACCAACAAGGCTTCTTTGCTTATCCGTTCCCCACACACCCAACATACAATGGTGAAGCAAGCATAGGATGACAGCCAAAGAAAATCCCATTCAAAAAGGAAAGGGACAGGCAGCACAGAGCTGTCATTGGGCCACAGCAGTCATTAGCACCCTCCAGATTTGACTTAGGTGCCCCACTTGCATGATCATAGAGTGCCGTAGGCGTATCTTCATCATTAAAATTATTAAATCCCACATAATCGCTTGTTTTCTTATCTAGCTTGTCCACTAGGTGGCAAGAGTTTTGAGAGCAAGGACTGTCTTATTTATCATTGTTCACCTACTGCCTAGCACTTAATCGATGCTTAATCAGCATTTGTTGAGTAAATTAAAACCAGAAACATGGAGCTGTCTTTGCTCCACTAATGTGTGACCTTGTATTGGTCACTTAATTTCTCCATGGTTACATGTCCTCTACTGAAAAGCAAGGAGTCTGGATTAGATCTCAAGAACTATGGCTAGTTGCATGATTCTATTCTATAATTTCTGCATTATCATGCCAGGAGCTCCAGCACCAACACTACATTCCTCTCAGATACCACAACTGGTTGGCATTTACTTCAAAGTGCTCTGATGGGTGCTGACTGATGGAAACAAGGTGGCTTTGAACAGTATTTCACAAAGCAATGAGAAATGAGGCTCAGGTGCACAGCCACATTGGGCAGAGGACCACTGAAGACCATCAAACTGAAACAATGCTCACATTGCTCCTCAGACATCCTACACATTCATCCTAAGGCTGGAGGGCAGACCTCAGGAACATAGTCCAGACAGAAACACCCCAGCTCAGTCACCTGCAGTACTGACTCTGAGACCCCTCAGCAAGGTCTGGAGACGGGAGCAATCTATGCTCATCTCCACCATCAACCCAATGCTCAGAAACTCCTGAGGTTTCTGCTCTTGGTTGTATTAGGAAGCAGAATGTGGGCACAAGGCCTCTTTTGACTTTCTCTTTGTGTTTTGATTTCTGTCCTTTTGCCTCTGCATTCCTCCGCAGTGAGGTGCAAGAAGACAAATGCCCACCTTTGGAGCCCTGATAGTGTGTCTAAGTCATATCATTTCCTAAAGACTTTTTTTTAAGATGACCTTTCCCTTTGTTTTTCTATCACTGTTCCACTTTGTTCCTTAGAAAGAGAAACCTCTGCATTCTCATTCATAGATCTCCCTCCTTCTCCTTCCCTTTATTTAATCATTTGCAGCTCTAGGGCAGTGGTTTTCAAATTTAATGGGCATCAGAATTACCTAAGGCTTGTTAAACCTCATATTGCTGAGCCCCACCCCAGAGATTTTGATTCTACAGATGGGTCCAAAAATATGCATTTCTAACTAGCTTCCAAGAGATTCTGATGCTGCTGGCATGAGGACCACAGTTTAAGGACCCCATGGCTTTAGGGTATATACCAAGAACTGAGTTAAAAATTATTTTCTCACTCTTAAGTATATTTTTAATGACTAAATGTTTTACTGCCTCCAAAATATGGTTTGCTCAGAGCTCAGATTTTGAAAGCCTGGAATTTCTTACTTTAGTGAAAACTAGACCTGTTGGCTTACTTGCCTAAATTATCCAAAGTAACAGGATATCTGAACTGACATCAGAGATGAACCTTGGTGAGGTAATGTCCCATCCACTTTGAATTGTTTCCCTAGGAATTTTAATCCAAGAGAGAGAAAACAGTTCTCTGTTTTCTCATATATTCTGTTTGTTTTCTCCCCCATGACACCATTCAGAACACTAATAAATAAATACCTTAAGATAACTAAATTCAGAGCATTAAGAAAAAGAGAAAGCCCAGTTCTACCAGGTGAAACTGTTCCCCAGATTTCCTATTCATTGATTATTATCAACTCAACCTTAAACTCCGGTAAGGTGGACAGCACTTTTTTTAACCACTTAGAACCTGAAGATATTGGACAGGTTATTTAATCTCTCTGAGCCTCAATTACTTTGATGGGGTCCAGGGCAGGCTGTCCCAGAATGTGCCACTTTGGCATGTGGATTATTCTGAGCTGAAGATAATCAAGGCCCAGCAAGCAGACTCAAGAAGAGCTTTTTACCTCCCCCTTAACTGCTAAAGAATTTAGATGGGGGGGTCTGGTCCAGGAAGAGAACTATCACCAGAGATAACTACAAAGAGTGTGGGCTAGGTGTGGTAAGCGTGGGGGGGCGGGGGGGGCGGGGAGCAGGCAGGGTCCATTTGTTCAAAGTCCTCTCTGTGTGCCGTTATCTCTACATAGCATGGCAAACACTTGTTTACCAAACACTTGCTCTTCCTGTCTTCCTGTGAATTGCCTTCCTTTCCTTTGAAGCCCTGACCCTTACCCGCTTCTCCTTAGCTCAGGATGGCATATAAGCCTCAGTTGCCTGACTGTCTGGGAGACTCATGTATGTGGGGTTCCCATATATATAACATTAAATTTATTTTTCTCCTGTTAATCTGTTTTATATCAATTTCATTAGACCAGCCAAAAGAACCCAAAAGGGTAGAGGAAAAATTTTCCTCCCCTACACCTTCACTTATAAAGTGAGAGTAATGCAACTTGTCTTCTAATATTTTTAGAAGGACTAAATCCCTAACGTTCCCCATCGCCAAGCCCTGAAATACTGCTGATTGCTCTTTCTCTTTCCTCTCTTCCTTCTCCTATCTCTGATTATCTTAGTATTTCATAAAAACAAAAATTATGGGGAAGTGTTGTCTTGCTTTATCATACTTTTGTTTTATCTTGGAGTAAAGTACAACTGTTGTAAATTCAAGACCTCCATTGATTAAGCATTCTTTAATGCTATTAGCTTTCTAAGTTGACTTTAATTCAGTCCTTATTTTTATTAGATTTTAAATTAGTTGTCACTTCATGTAAAAATCTTCTCTTCTTTTGCATCTTAATCAATTCCTTTTTCAGATTTTATTGCTTCCCTAAATTATTGTCAAGACCTTGAGAGCAGGGCAGGAAATGCTTAACTCACAGCAGTTTACATGTTCCTCTTCATCTTCTCTGGGTTTATACTAAAAAATATAGTTAAGAATTTCCAAGGTTTGATACAGAGAAGAAGCAATAATACACATTTTCTGAGCACTTACTACATGACACCCATTGTTCTAAGTGTTTGCTATACATGGCCTCCTTTAATTTTTGTAACTCTTTCACATAGGTATTATAACCATCCCAATGATAACGTGGAAAATGAGGAACAAATAATTAAGTCGGATGACACACAAGTCTAGGAATATGTTTCAGAGCCAAAATTTCAATCCTATCTGATTCAAAAGATCACAAACTTAATTATTATGCAGATTCCTGTTTCAACTTAGAATAGTGCTGGATTATTAAAACAATTCCCAACTATTATGTAAGAGAGCAGTTCCACAATGACCAACCACATCACTGCTAAATGGGATTTTTACCTGGTGCTACCAAAGAAAGCATCAAATTTTTCATCAAACTTTTGTCCATTGTTGGCCATTAGGCTCTATGCTCTATACACATAATCAAAATGTTTCAGAAAAAATCAATTTTATCAGCTACCATATATTAAAGTCTAATCCCTGCCATTACATTTCTACATAGTAGATGGTGGCAAAGGATGAAGCCATGAGAGTTTATAGCCTTGTCCATCCTTTAAACCACTGCCATTAGAGTAATATCTCTGTCACCTAGATGTGAAAGCAAACATGAGTAAACAATCCATCTCTTCTAAGTCAATTATTTCATGTAATGCTTCAGAAATTATATTTGTTGCTATTAAGACAAGCCAAGATCTCCTATTTTTCTATGACCAGAGTCTTTCAACAGCTTTTGACCTAAAATTGCTAAAAAGAAACAAACTCACTAGTTACTGTTCATTCAGACTGCTATGATTTTTAGGAGGATGGCAGGTGCTAGCCGTAAAGGATATTGATAATTACAAGGGGGAAAAACCCCCACATTGATCACTAAAATCAGAAGCAAAAGAAGAGACTGCATTTGGCAGCCAGCCCTTTTCTATATATTCCATTTGGTTGACATTCCTCTATGATCAATTCTTAGTTAAACCTAGAATTTTTTGGAGAAAAGGCCAGAAGTTGCAAAAGCTGTGATTCAAAAAAAAAAAAGAAAAGAAAACCTTAGAGGTTTTAAGAGACACTAACAATATTCTATTGAGAAGAAACTACATTTTATTGACATAACACCTGGCATACTGAGGTTAAAGAAGGGAAGGCAGAGGGAGGATGTAAATTAGAAGCAAAAGCCAATGATGCTAAAGTTGGTGGATTTGGAGCAGGATGATGCATAACAGCCAAAGGAGAATGTTTGCAGAAGGAAGCAGGCATAACTCAAAGCCAAAGCCAAAATGATGGCTTCCTCAATTTCTAACTAGTTTCTTCCCTCCTAGGATTCTGCACAGGCTGATATGGGGGCGGGCGTGGGAGAAGGGATGCTGGCAAAGCAGCAACCATCACATATGAGTCAGATCTGGTGATCCTCTGTGCATTAGTTTCCTGTGGCTGCTATAACAAATTACCACAAACTTGTCATCACCAAACAAGACAGAAACTTATTCTTTTCCAGTTATGGAAGTCAGAAGTCTAAAATCAAGGGATCAGCAGGGTCAACCTCCCTCCAGAGGCTCTAGAGGAGATTCTGTTCCTTGCTTCTTCCAACTTCTGGTAGCAGTTGGCATTCCTAGACTTGTGGTTGCATCACTTCAATCTCCCCTACATGGTCACATCATCTTCTTTCCTGCTGTTTGTCTCAAACCTCCCTCTGTCTTTCTCGTATGTAGACACTTGTCATTGGATTTAGGGTTCACACAATAATCTAGGATGATCTCATCTCAAGATTCTTAATCACATCTGCAAAAATCATTTTTCCAATAAGGTGACATTAATTGGTTCCAAGGATTTAACATGATGTGTCTCTTTTTGGGGGGAAGAGGGGGGCACATCACATTTCAACCAACTACACTTTGATTGAATATTCCTCACAACTAGAGTCACTGAAGAAGTGAAACAGTCTCTGTTCCTGGTGAGGATTCTCTCTCCTTCAGATGAGTTTGAGCTTGGTCTTCTCTTAGTGTGGTCAGGGGGCTGGGGTAGAGGAATGGAATAGAGAGGTGTCCAGCTGTACTTTACACAGATGGACCTTTTCTCCAACACAACTCAAATAAAATCCTGGCTCTGTGAAAAGTATTCTAAGGATGCATACTTAATATTATTAAGGTATTACCAATAGATACTTATTCTCACCAGAAAAATATTTCTTTAAAATCTTTTCCATTACCAAAAGCATTTTTCTTAGGAAAAGTTGAAGTTTACAGCAAGTCTCCACTCTTTCAAGCCACCAAAGATCTACTGAGTGACTCTAATAGTCATAAATAATCCCAGACTTGAGCAAACAAAAATAAAAATGTACAATATACACCCAGAACCTGGAGTAAACCATGCCCTTGAATGTCTGGCTTGATGTGATATTAAAATGTTACTGTCTATCTTTCTGCAATAGGCATACTGTATCATCACCAGGGATGTTAGAAGCTTAGTCAATTTCCCAACAATAGACGTGAAGGATTAATTTTTGCTGACCAAACAAAGGGTTGCTTCTTTATTCTTATCTAACACAATATTCCTCATTTTCTTTCCTAAAGCATATGGCTAAGGGCTTCAGAAGGAGATATGAATACTAATTACAATTAGACCCACAAATTGAGTTTTGTAAAATCAAATTATAAATAATGGAACTGACTTATGAAAGTTATAAAGTCATATTTCATTTGCCATATTTCTTGGCAAACTGATAGTAGATACGCAGGCATAAAAATTCCAAGATTTTAACTCTTGTAATCTTTATTACATCCAGAAAGAAGCCAAAAAAAAAAAAAAAATCAAACAACAAAAATAGGAACAAGACAAAAATACCCAAGATCCACTTGAAAAACCTATGGAATATCTTGCATCTTGTCTTTTTCATCACCCATATAGGAATACCCCAAGACAAATAATTGGCAATAAAAAAAAAAAAACTCAGTCGAGTTTAGTTCCCAATTTAGTAATTTTTTTAATCTGCAGATGCCTTTCCTCTTGATTCAGTATTAACACCATCACAGAGGGCCTTTTCTATTTCACATTCACTTCATAACCTTCATCTGTATGCCTCTTTAAAGACAAAGCTAACTTACAAAAACAATTTGTTTCACTGGAGGGGATAATACAGCACATGTTGATGTGGGAAATTTCCATCTCTAACTCTAAGGGGTTAACAGTTGCAAAGAAGGCAACAACAAAGGGCTCTCTTCCTCTGTCTCTCTCTCTGTCTCTCTCCCCTCCCTCTATTCTCCCTCACTCTCTCCTTCTCACCCTTTGTGACTCCTACTCCCCTGATTCTCTGTTCACTGCTTCCAAATGAGAACCTAACTGCCAGCCTTGTGCTACAATGCGAAGGGTGTCAAGGACATTCTACTAAAGCAATGAGCAGGACCATTGATCATTGTTTTTCCTCAGTGTTTACAGAGACTCTCTGGGCAAGAGAATTGTCTTTGCCATGCAGAAAGCACTGAGAGTGCTGCAAGGTTTTGGCTTTTCGGAACAACACAGTAAGCTTATTAAGTTTGGAATATTCAGGAGGTTAAAATAGCTGTTTGCTTTTCATCATTATTGCCTCAGTGAAAGAATATACACGTTTACATCCAAAAGCCTAAATCCAGAGTCTCTGCATAACAAATACAGGGAAGCAAATCTTTACCCCCAACAGTTCTGTACTGAAGCCGCACAAGTGACAAAACAAAACACTCAGGCATAACCATTTTAGTCTGATAACTGCGTACTTTAGAGACAAAAAGAACAAAAGTAAAGAACACTCAAATTACCATTTGCAAAATAGCCATCAATTTTTAGCATACAGCATGAACCATGAAAGCAATACAAGTTGCTCTTTAAAAGCTTTGGATAAGCTTTTAAAGTTATGGATCTGCCACACAAACAAATTTAAACCTAAGAAGACATCCTGTTGCCATGACAATATGATACACCAGCTCCCTGTCATGATGGATCGTGGGCTTCAGGAATATGATCATGCCATTGTACTTCAGGGTTCTCTGATAACAATGTGCTGCTTTTAAATCTTATTAATGTATTACTCAGACATTTGGTTTTGGTCTTAAAAAATAGATATAATGTCACAGGCAAATAACCTAGCATAAATAAAAAGTATTATGTATATTTCTTTCAGAATATGTTTTTATCTGATGTTCGTAATAACTGAATGTACCCACGAGATCTTTAGATTAGAGAGAGAAAGGAAATCTATTGTTCAAAAATGAGAAGTATTGTTTGTCAGAATCACTAGTTTTTAATGCTTCCATGAAAAGAAAACCATTTACTAATCTGAAGCCTCAGAAAAACTTATTGTGATATATTATTCATTACATAATGGTGTCTACAAATATGCTTTAAAGACAAAATAGAGGAACAGAGGACAGGCCCTAACTTGTCATAAACAACATGAATCAAAACCAATCTCTTCTGAAGCACATAACAAACAGGGAAAGAAGTTTCTTTCCGTCAAGGCTGATGGCAGCTTATCACCAGCTCCTTGCCTTCTTCCTGTTTCATGAGTTTCCTTGCCTTCTCCTAGCCTTATTATTTTGGAAGTGATAAGAAATGAAAAACTAAACTGCATTACCCCTCATTCATTCTATTAGTAAACATTTAACAAGGATTTTTTAGTAGAAAAAAAGACCAGAGAAGAATAAGCTCAGCCTACTGAGGAACACAAATGTGAGAAAAATAATTCTAATGGAATCTTCTTAAAGGCTGTAGTCCTGAAGTGCGAAGGATTTCATAAAATCACAAAGGCATGTAGTGTCTTGACACAGGTAAAACTCAAGAGAGAAAGTTATGTTTGAGGTGAGCATTTTCCCAGGCAATGAGGGGTGAAAAGGAGAAGGGTCATTTCAAGAAAAGGACATGTACAAAGGTACAGAGTTTTGAAATTCATACTCTATTTTGGGAAATCCCACCAGGTCTGTTTACCTGGAGTGAGGTGCATATGGGAACACAGTATGAAAAATGTTTGCCATAATATGGAGTTTGTACTTTGTCCTCTACAGGAACCCATCAAAAAACATACGGAATTACAAACCATGTGAAAGAAAAGTCCAAAAGTATTTGAGAAAGCTCACTTAAACAGAATGGTGGAGGATTCATTTGGGTTGAAGTGAGACTGAAGACAAAAATTAAGTGGCTCTTGCAACAATCCAAGTTGAGAGAGACTTGAACGAAGACAGCATCTACAGAGAGATCTGGGAAATATCTGAGTGGTGAATTTAACAAATCTTGGTAATCTACTGAATATAGAAGTTAAAGAAGAAATATTTCTGGCATGAATGATTGGATGAATGCCATTACAATTTTCCACAATGAGGAATACGATTCAGGAGACCGTCATGCCAGATGGATTAGTGAATGACAGAAAAATTCCAACCAGTGGACTACAAGGAGTGAAGAGGGCAGATCAAACACCAAAGGATACTAATAGTTACACTGAAGAGATACAGAGGAAGAGGATACAATAGAGGGAAACAAAAAAGATAGTCAGAAATTGGTAGCCTTTCTTTCAACAAAGGCATTCCAAGAACGAAAGAGCCTTCCGCATTGAAATGTATTTAAATGATGTTTTAGTGTGCTAAAGATATCTGTTAATATTTTAAAATGTGTATGTAATATTTAACACTTTATAGTACATCCTTGTACAATGTATAAGCATCATTTGATCTCAACCACAAATCTATGTAACTAGACTGGGTATTATTATTTATCTCACTATTTCATGGAAGAGAAAACTGAGGGTCAGAGAGATTAGCTAACTTCCCCAAGGTTACACAGCTGGTAACCCAGGACTGCTGAATCAATTTTCTCAAGGTATTTCATTAAATAATCTAGTTATACCTGAACTGCATGGAGAGGTTTATTTCATTAAAGTATTTAGAAAATTATGTCATTAGCTAAAACCAATCCACATCTTCTCAATTATAGAAATGATTTAAATAACTAAACAAAGACTATTTAGAGATAATTGTCTTCAATACAACTATAAACTCATTTTTTTGTGGACTGAGATATGACAGTTATAAAGAGTTAAAAAAAGACTAGAAGAAAGTGTCATAAACATTTTCTGTAGAAGGTATTTTTACTCAAATCAGAGAATCAATGTAATGTTTACTCTCTAGTGAATATTGCCAGCCTCAAGGTGACAATAATTACCCATTACCTGCTTCAGATATACAAACAGGATATTCAATTTTAGACTCACTAAGTAATGTGGCAACCTATTAACTGAGCCAAAAAAAAAAAAAAAATCAATAGAAAGAATAAAACTATTCCAAATAGTTCCTTTAAAAACATTCAAAAATAGCACACATAAGTCTCTTGCATAGATGCATAAAAGATAAATGGTAAAATGCTTGGGAAATCTGGCCCTCAAAAAGTGACACAAAAAATAATGAACAGGTCAAATGAAGAACTGAAACTAAAGCCACATATGCACAAACATCTTTCAGAACTGTGATAGATCCTGCAAGAGCCATAGAGAAGTCAGCAAGTATCCTAAGATCCATCCTTATTTCAGTGTGGTCTTTAAGAATATCTTACTCTTATGAATCCTTTGCAATAAAGAAAATTATTACTTTTGAAGATTAACTAGTATTTTATGTCACTTTACAATTTTTTTTTTAGATTTTAGCCTAAAATTGTTTTTGGTGATAGGTGAGTAGATATTGTTTCCACCATCTTCAAGATGAAGAATCAGTGGCTGAACGAGGTTGATATTTGCCCAGTTTTATCAAAAGGAGAAGGAAGAAAGCCATAAAGTGAATTCATGTCTTCTGACTAAATCTATCAGGTCACTATACTACTCTATGCTCCCTTTAATAAACCTCTACTTTAACACTCCCATGATAAAGCCCATGAAATGATCTTTCACTAGATAGGATTAAATCAAATCATATTGAGATGTCAACTGTCTCACAGTTTTATTTTGTTATGTTTTATTATGAGGTTACTCATCTGGTCCATAGATGGCTAATTCCTTTTTGTTCTCTAAACATAAAGTATGTTCACAAATAGCCGAGTGTGCGTGTCCCAGGTTGTACTAAGCCACTAGTGTGTTACTACAGGACTCAGAGACTCTGCATTGATTTCATAACTCAGTCCCATGGCAAATCACTACAATAAACACTTCAAAAGAAGCCTCATCTCTTTATGCATAATGTGAGCATCAAATACAATGACCTTTCCCATATTTGCACATTAGTCATTGTATTTTAGTAAGGGTACTGAATTCCTTTGCTTCTCGATTTGCTCCTTGTTTATGTAAAATATTAATCATCTGGTATTCAGAAGTCTTTCTTTATAAGTCAAATTTTAAAGTTGCTCTGCTATAACCAAAAATATAAACGTGGAATTCTCGGATAATAACTGTGGATTCCCTAAGCTTCTTAACAATATTTCAAGTAGGCCAGTTAAAACATGCTTGCAAACAGAAAAAAAAAAGTCCACTAAGGCTTTATCCCCGCAACATTTTCAGGGAGTAGAGCGGTTCTGAAAAGCTTCATTGGGCTTCTTTAGAAAGTCATATAGATTTGTGCATACCATCATCAATGTTAGGTTTCCAGAGTGAGGCAAGTATTTAAATTATTGATTAAATTAGGTTTAGGCTGTGTTTGTGAGATGTATATGTATTTCTGTCCATAGATTTCCCAGAATTAATGAGACCTGAGTTTGAACACTGTCAATAGGTATGCTGTCCAAAACAGGAGTACAGGTTCACACACTGTAATTATTATTATAATTACACTTATATAATGTTACTTACATAACAATTAACTAGTTATTGTTATTTATGTCTCTATTTTTTCTTCAACAATTTTTAAGAACCTACTATGTGCACTCTGCTAGGTGCTGGAAATACAAGGACAAGGACCACAGCCTCCTCTCAAGGAACTAACATCGTTAAATATGTCTACTAGCAAGTTACTGTCATTATCAAACATATCTTTACATAAACGTAACTTTGAAAAAAGGGACTCCACACTGAAAAACAATTTCCCCACAAATAAATTAAAACGTTTCCGGGGACTTCCCTGGTGGCGCAGTGGTTAAGAATCCGCCTGCCAATGCAAGGGACACGGGTTCGAGCCCTGGTCCAGGAAGATCCCACATGCCACGGAGCAACTAAGCCCGTGTGCCACAACTACTGAGCCTGCGCTCTAGAGCCCGCGAGCCACAACTACTGAAGTCCGCATGCCTAGAGCCCGTGCTCCGCAACAAGAGAAGCCCGCGCACCGCAACGAAGAGTAGCCCCCGCTCGCCGCAACTAGAGAAAGCCACGCGCAGCAACGAAGACCCAATGAAGCCAAAAATAAATAATAAAATCAATTTATTAAAAAAATAAAATAAAACGTTTCCTCCTGAATTTTCAGGATTTTGGATGCAGGAGGGCATTTCTACCTATTTTCATCTTACTCCTATTAAAAATTATATTGCTCAATTAATATTTTGGTGGGAGAGATCAATCCCTAAGGCCGTATATGAGAAATACAACTCCCAGGCAGGCTCCTAAACGCAATATTACAGCCAATTTTAAGAGCTGGGGAGGTAAATGACACAGAAAAACATATAGGAAAATTGCTGGACAATTTTAAGAAGTATGGAGGAAGAGATGAAAGGGAGAGAGGCAGTAAGAAGGATCAGAGTGTATGAAGAAAAGAAAGACATAACTAAAGTTATTAGACAGTAAAGAGACAGTCAGGTGATGTTCCCATCAGTGGCACCGTAGTCTGCCCTGTGGCTAGTCACTAGTAAGATGCAAGATGCGATGTCTCAATTCTGCTTACACTACATTATTTATACTTAAATAAAACCTTTGCATACCTATTATTCCAAATATAGTTACTCCTAATCATTTCATAAAAATTTTAATAATAATAATTAGCATTTATTGTTTTTTGTAGGTCCAGTCAACATGCTAAATGCTTTAGGTACATTACTTATTCTTAATATGCAAAACTCTATGAGACACATACCACTAACATGCCAATTTACAGATAAAATGTAAAACACAGGACTTAATTCATCATATTCCTTTCCACGTGTCGCTACTCTTCCCCAAAAAGCTTGACATAGGTGCCAGAGTCTAAGGTAAGGTTCAGGCAATTAACTGCGTAATTTTGGATGAGGTATTATACCTCTCTAAGCCTTAATTTTTCATCTACAAAATGGATATAATAAAATTGAGTATATCATAGCATGGTTGTGAGAATTAAGTAAGATAATTCACATAAAAATTTTTCTTTATAACTGGAAAATAAACAGTAAATAAAAGAAGTATTCTCATTACCATCATCATCTATTTTTTTTTTTAAATAAATTTATTTATTTATTTATGGCTGCACTGGGTCTTCATTGCTGCTCACGGGCTTTCTCTAGCTGCGGAGAGTGGGGGCTATGCTTCGTTGCGGTGCGAGGGCTTCTCATTGCGGACCATGGCCTCTAGGTGCACGGGCTTCAGTAGTTGTGGCACGTGGGCTCTAGAGCGCAGGCTCAGTAGCTGTGGCGCATGGGCTTAATTGCTCCATGGAGTGTGGGATCTTCCCAGACCAGGGATCCAATCCATGTCCCCTGCACTAGGAGGAACATTCTTAACCACTGCGCCACCAGGGAAGTCCTCAGCATGGCTTTTAAAGGGAGAGCTGACGAGATCTGCTGGAGGGCTCGGGAGGATGACATAAACGGTTTGACAAAGGTCTGGGACCCTTCATGCTCCTCTGTAGGCAAAGGTTTTCCACAGTAGGGGCAGAATTTGAACGTTGCTTCAATACCTTTGCCACAGTCGGGACAGGAGATCATGCTTACAGTTGCCCCGCGAAAACTTCCTCTTGAGCAGAAGGCGCTGTGCACGCATCCTTCTCCCCTAAAGAAAGACTGCGTCCATGCAGCTTACGCGGCCTACGCAGACCTCCGGACTGCCCGCCCATCATCTATTTTTATTTTTATTTTTTTATTTTTTTTAACAACTTTATTGGAGTATAATTGCTTTACAATGGTGTGTTAGTTTCTGCTGTAAAACAAAGTGAATCAGCTATACATATACATATATTCCCATTTCTCCCCCCTCTTGCGTCTCCCTCCCACCCTCTGTATCCCACCCCTCTAGATGGACACAAAGCACTGAGCTGATCTCCCTGTGCCATGCGGCTGCTTCCCACTAGCTATCTATTTTACATTTGGTAGTGTATATATGTCCATGCCACTCTCTCACTTCGTCCCAGCTTACCCTTCCCCCTCCCCGTGTCCTCAAGTCCATTCTCTCCATCTGCGTCTTTATTCCTGTCCTGCCCCTAGGTTCTTCAGAACCTTTTTTTTTTTTTTTTAGATTCCATATATATGTGTTAGCATACGGTATTTTTTTTTCTCTTTCTGACTTACTTCACTCTGTATGACAGACTCTAGGTCCATCCACCTCACTACAAAAAACTCAATTTCGTTTCTTTTTATGGCTTAGTAATATTCCATTGTATATATGTGCCACATCTTCTTTATCCATTCATCTGTCGATGGGCACTTAGGTTGCTTCCATGTCCTGGTTATTGTAAATAGTGCTGCAATGAACATTGTGGTACATGACTCTTTTTCAATTATGTTTTTCTCAGGGTATAGGCCCAGTAGTGGGCTTGATGGGTCATATGGTAGTTCTATTTTTAGTTTTTTAAGGAACCTCCATAGTGTTCTCCATAGTGGCTGTATCAATTTACATTCCCACCAACAGTGCAAGAGGGTTCCCTTTTCTCCACACCCTCTCCAGCATTTATTGTTTCTAGATTTTTTGATGATGGCCATTCTGACTGGGGTGAGGTGATACCTCATTGTAGTTTTGATTTGCATTTCTCTAATGATTAGTGATGTTGAGCATTCTTTCATGTGTTTGTTGGCAATCTGTATATCTTCTTTGGAGAAATGTCTATTTAGGTCTTCTGCCCATTTTTGGATTGGGTTGTTTGTTTTTTTGATATAGAGCTGTATGAGCTGCTTGTATATTTTAGAGATTGATCCTTTGTCAGTTGCTTCGTTTGCAAATATTTTCTCCCACTCTGAGGGTTGTCTTTTCATCCTGTTTATAGTTTCCTTGGCTGTGCAAAAGCTTTTAAGCTTCATTAGGTCCCATTTGTTTACTTTTGTTTTCATTTCCATTTCTCTAGGAGGTGGGTCAAAAAGGATCTTGCTGTGATTTATGTCATAGAGTGTTCTGCCTATGTTTCCTATAAGAGTTTTACAGTGTCTGGCCTTACATTTAGGTCTTTAATCCATTTTGAGTTTATTTTTGTGCATGGTGTTAGGAAGTGTTCTAATTTCATTCTTTTACATGTAGCTGTCCAGTTTTCCCAGCACCACTTATTGAAGAGGCTGTCTTTTCTCCATTGTATATTCTTGCCTCCTTTATCAAAGATAAGGTGACTATATGTACGTGGGTTTATCTCTGGGCTTTGTATCCTGTTCCATTGATGTATATTTCTGTTTTTGTGCCAGTACCATGTTGTCTTGATTACTGTAGCTTTGTAGTATAGTCTGAAGTCAGGGAGCCTGATTCCTCCAGCTCCGTTTTTCTTTCTCAAGATTGCTTTGGCTATTCGGGGTCTTTTGTGTTTCCATACAAATTGTGAAATTTTTTGTTCTAGTTCTGTGAAACATGCCATTGGCAGTTTGATAGGGATAGCACTGAATCTGTAGATTGCTTTGGGTAGTATAGTCATTTTCATAATGTTGATTCTTCCAATCCAAGAACATGGTATATCTCTCCATCTATTTGTATCATCTTTCACTTCTTTCATCCGTGTCTTATAGTTTTCTGAATACAGGTGTTTTGTCTCCTTAGGTAGGTTTATTCCTAGGTATTTTATTCTTTTTGTTGCAATGGTAAACGGGAGTGTTTCCATACTTTCTCTTTCAGATTTTTCGTTATTACTGTATAACAATGCAAGAGATTTCTGTGCATTAATTTTGTATCCTGCAACTTTACCAAATTCATTAATTAGCTCTAGGAGTTTTCTGGTGACATTTTTAGGATTCTCTATATATAGTATCATGACATCTGCAAACACTGACAGTTTTACTTCTTTTCCGATTTGGATTCCTTTTATTTCTTTTTCTTCTCTGATTGTTGTGGCTAAAACTTCCAAAACTATGTTGAATAATAGCAGTGACAGGTGACAACCTTGTCTTGTTCCCTATCTTAGTGGAAATGGTTTCAGTTTTTCATCATTGAGAACTATGTTGACTGTGGGTTTGTCATATATGGTCTTAATTCTGTTGAGGAAAGTTCCCTCTATGTCTACTTTCTGGAGGGTTTTTATCATAAATCAGTGTTGAATTTTGTCGAAAACTTTTTCTGCATCTATTGAGATGATCATATGGTTTTTCTCCTTCAATTTGTTAATATGGTGTATCACATTGATTGATTTGCGTATACTGAAGAATCCTTGCATTCCTGGGATAAAACCCACCTGATCATGGTGTATGATCCTTTTAATGAGCTGTTGGATTCTGCTTGCTAGTATTTTGTTGAGGATTTTTGCATCTATGCTCATCAGTGATATTGGCCTGTAGTTTTCTTTCTTTGTGACATCTTTGTCTAGTTTTGGTATCAGGGTGATGGTGGCCTCGTAGAATGAGTTTGGGAGTGATCCTCCCTCTGCTATATTTGGGAAGAGTTTGAGAAGAATAAGTATTAGCTCTTCTCTAAATGTTTGATAGAATTCACCTGTGAAGCCATCTGGTCCTGAACTTTTGTTTGTTGGAAGATTTTTAATCACAGTTTCAATTTCAGTGCTTGTGATTGGTCTGTTCATATTTTCTATTTCTTCCTGGTTAAGTCTAGGAAGGTTGTGCTTTTCTAAGAATTTGTCCATTTCTTCCAGGTTGTCCATTTTATTGGCATAGAGTTGCTTGTAGTAATCTCTCATGATCCTTTGTATTTCTGCAGTGTCAGTTGTTACTTCTCCTTTTTCATTTCTAATTCTATTGATTTGAGTCTTCTCCCTTTTATTCTTGATGATTCTGGCTAATGGTTTATCAATTCTGTTTATCTTCTCAAAGAACCAGCTTTTAGTTTAATTGATCTTTGCTATTAGTTCCTTCATTTCTTTTTCATTTATTTCTGATCTGATCTTTATGATTTCTTCTGCTAACTTTGAGGATTTTTTGTTCTTCTTTCTCTAATTGCTTGAAGTGTAAGGTTAGGTCGTTTATTTGAGATGTTTCTTGTTTCTTGAGGTAGGATTGTATTGCTATAAACTTCTCTCTTAGAACTGCTTGTGCTGCATCCCATAGGTTTTGGGTCATCATGTTTTCATTGTCATTTGTTTCTAGGTAGTTTTTAATTTCCTCTTTGATTTCTTCAGTGATTTCTTGGTTATTTAGTAACATATTGTTTAGCCTCCATGTATTTGTATTTTATACAGATTTTTTCCTGTAATTGATATCTAGTCTCATAGCGTTGTGGTCTGAAAAGATATTTGATACGATTTCAATTTTCTTAAATTTACCAAGGCTTGATTTGTGACCCAAGATATGTTCTATCCTGGAGAATGTTCCATGAGCACTTGAGAAAAAAGTGTATTCTGTTGTTTTTGGATGGAATGTCCTATAAATACCAATTAAGTCCATCTTGTTTAATGTATCATTTAAAGCTTGTGTTTCCTTATTTATTTTCATTTTGGATGATCTGTCCATTGGTGAAAGTGGGGTGTTAAAGTCCCCTACTATGATTGTATTACTGTCGATTTCCCCTTTTATGGCTGTTAGCATTTGCCTTATGTATTGAGGTGCTCCTATGTTGGGTGCATAAATATTTACAATTGTTATATCTCCTTCTTGGATTGATCCCTTGATCATTATGTAGTGTCCTTGTCTCTTGTAATAATCTTTTTTTTAAAGTCTATTTTGTCTGATATGAGAATGGCTACTCCAGCTTTCTTCTGATTTCCATTTGCATGGAATATCTTTTTCCATCCCCTCACTTTCAGTCTGTATGTGTCCCTAAGTCTGAAGTGGGTCTCAGGTAGACAGCATATATATGGGTCTTTGTTTTATCCATTCACCCAGTCTATGTCTTTTGGTTGGAGCATTTAATCCATTTACATTTAAGGTAATTATTGACATGTATGTTCCTATTACCATTTTCTTAATTGTTTTGGGTTTGTTATTGGATATCTTTTCCTTTTCTTGTGTTTCCTTCCCAGAGAAGTTCCTTTAGCATTTGTTGTACAGCTGGTTTTGTGGTGCTGAATTCTCTTAGATTTTGCTTGTTTGTAAAGGTTTTAATTTCTCCGTTGAATCTGAATGAGATGCTCGCTGTGTAGAGTAATCTTGGTTGTAGGTTTTTCCCTTTCATCACTTTAAATATGTCCTGCCACTCCCTTCTGGCTTGCAGAATTTCTGCTGAAAGATCAGCTGTTAACATTATGGGGATTCCCTTGTACGTTATTTGTTGTTTTTCCCTTGCTGTTTTTAATATTTTTTCCTTGTATTTAATTTTTGATTGTTTGATTAATATGTGTCTTGGCATGTTTCTCCTTGGATTTATCCTGTGTGGGACTCTCTGCACTTCCTGGACTTGATTGACTATTTCCTTTCCCATATTTATGAAGTTTTCAACTATAATCTCTTCTAATATTTTCTCAGTCCCTTTCTTTTTCTCTTCTTCTTCTGGGACCCCTATAATTCGAATGTTGGTGCGTTTAATGTTGTCCCAGATGTCTCTAAGACTGTCCTTAATTCTTTTCATTCTTTTTTCTTTATTCTGCTCTGTGGTAGTTATTTCCTCTATTTTATCTTCCAGGTCACTTATTTGTTCTTATGCCTCAGTTATTCTGCTACTGATTCCCTCTAGAGAATTTTTAATTTCATTTACTGTGTTGTTCATCATTGTTTGTTTGCTCTTTCATTCTTCTAGGTCCTTATTAAATGTTTCCTGTATTTTCTCCATTCTATTTCCAAGATTTTGAATCATCTTTATTATCATTACTCTGAATTCTTTTTCAGGTATGCTGCCTATTTCCTCTTCATTTGTTTGCTCTGGTGGGTTTTTACCTTGCCCTTCATCTGCTGTGTTGTTTTCTGTCTTCTCATTTTGCTTAACTTACTGTGTTTGGGGTCTCCTTTTCACAGGCTGCAGGTTCGTAGTTTCCGTTGTTTTTGTTGTCTGCGCCCAGTGGATAAGGTTTGTTCAGTGGGTTGTGTAGGCTTCCTGGTGGAGGGGACTGGTGCCTGTGTTCTGGTGGATGATGCTGGATCTTGTCCCTCTGGTGGGCAGGGCTGCGTCCAGTGGTGTGTTTTGGGGTGTCTGTGAACTTATTATGATTTTTAGGCAGCCTCTGTGCTAATGGGTGGTGTTGTGTTCCTGTCTTGCTAGTTTTTTGGCATGGGGTGTCCAGCGCTGGAGCTTGCTGGTCGTTGAGTGGAGCTGGGTCTTAGCATTGGGATGGCGATCTCTGGGAGAGCTCTCACCGATTGACAGTATGTGGGGCCGGGAGATCTCTGGTAGTCCAACATCCTGAACTCGGCTCTCCCACCTCAGAGGCTCTGGCCTGACACCCGGCCAGAACACCAAGACCCTGTCAGCCACACGTCTTTTGGGAAGTCTGAGGTCTTCTGACAGCATTCAGTAGGTGTTCTGTAGGAGTTGTTCCACATGTAGATGTATTTTTGATGTATTTGTGGGGAGGAAGGTGATCTCCACGTCTTACTCCTCCGCCATCTTGAAGGTCCTCTCTCTTCACACCTCTTGTTGCTAGAGGATCCACATTTCATCAGGGCCACCAGCCAGCAGATCCCACCAGGCCATCCATTTCCTGGTCAGTAGCTCTCTGCACAACTGGTACCCTGGGTCCTCATTCTTAAGAAACTTTATAAACATTTCATTATTATATTATTTCTAGTCTGGGAAGGAATGGAAGAAAAAAAAGAAAAGAACCCAAATGCCTGCTATTCCTACAGGTGATTCTGAGGAAAAAGTCTATGTTCACTGCTGCCTTCTGACTGGGCAAGTGGCATCCAGGACCATAGACAGCTGTGCCTTCCCCTTTAACCAAAGTTGACTGCACCTAAAATGTTTCTTTATTTTCTGACCCCCGGGGTATCTCTAAGTATTCTCTGAGGAGCCAGGAATCAATCTGAAATGTCTTCAGCTGAATTATTTTGAATGGCTAGCCCTCATTGTCCAATTTTTCACAAGCATGTTGGCTATGCCCCCTTGACTTTACCAAAGTATAGGACAGCCACCAGTCTACTGTGACAAAAAGCCCTGCTCATCGGGTATTCCTTGAACCAGATGGTGAAGTTCCAAATGAACCAGATTCTCCTGTAACTCTAAGGCATGCAGAGAGACTCGGATAATAGTTGCAAAAACCTTGAGAAAGCAGATGCTATGATAAACATAAGCTAGAGTGATGAATAGTGAAAAAGTATTTATAGATCCCAGAATCTTAGAAGCAGAGAGACAGGGAGAACAAAAAAAAGTCACCCAAATCATAGAGCACTAGAACACCATGCAAAAATGCCTGCTTCTGAGGAATCAGTGAGTTCCGCTGAACAATCTTCCAGCTTCCAAATGTCAAACCAGTCTCCATAAGTCCTGCTTGAAAGGCAATTGCTGCCTTTCACAAATTCTAGCTGCCCTTTCCTCCTGCAAATCCTTATAATAAGCCTCCATTACATATCCCTTTTCTTTGCAACCTAAAAGATTCAAACAAAAAAGGGACACCTAGGTTTCTGAGTGAAAGAGAGAAGAAACTCAACACATTATATAAAACTTGAACATCTATATTTCTTTCCCCAACTACTACCTACAAACCAAGTCCTGACTCCAGACTGCTGGGCAGGAAAGCTGACTCAGCCCCACACTGTTCTGAAGGCAACTGCTTGCACCTCCAAATGTTTCTGTGTCCTATGGTGTGCAGAACGGGTTTTGGGTAAATGCTGCTTACTTGCTATTCAGCTCACTTTTACTGTAAGGGTGATGAGTATATGCTGCCATTTAAATAACGAAGGGCCTACTTGAACCATTAATAAAGGACAATAAGGTATTATTTAAGTGTTCTTAATTTTTTTTTTTTCCTGAGAAACTCTTTTTTTCTGGCCCACAAAGTGGCCCTAACCATCCTTGGAGGACCAGGAATCAAACTTGCAGTATCTTCAGTTGCATCGTCTTGAGTAGAGGCACCTCACGATCAATAATACCAACCAACAGCCTGTGATACCCATTATGTAAACAGGTTTGGGTAGGCAACGTTATCACTTCAAGGGTCATTGCTATCTGAATTGAACACATACAGGACTCCAATGAGGTTTTATGCATTTCTTTACTCAAGGACATAGGCAATTCACCTAAGCCGTAGAGGTTTAGCAGGAGGAGGGGTGTAGGATATTATACCGCACCCTGAGCTAGACCTCACTACCTCACTCCCTCCTTTATCCTGTGGTGTCATTTGAGTGTGTTGCTTATTCTGTCTCTGCCCTTTACTTCCAAAACGTATCTCTAATCCCACTTTTCTCCATAGGTCTTATTATACATTTCTCTAGACAAAGAAATCAGGTCCTACTTGCTGTTGCCTTAAATTTTTCAATTTCAAGTGTTTGGTAAATATCCATACATAATTTCTGCTGGCTCTGAAGATAGAAACAGGCATTCTTTTCTCAGTCTTTCCTTGTTCTGTAACAGAAAGAAAGTAGCGAATTCTGGTCTAGCTTGCAGGGATGAGAATGGGAGACTTTTTCTCCTGGCTTTCATTGGTTTTCTTATTCTTATCCTTGATCCAATGGTGACATTGATTCATTAATGGTGGCTACTGGAGCTGTGATGAGGAAGACATTGAGGTAGCCACCATTAATGAGTCAATGTCACCATCCCCGTGTAGAAAATGTGAGGAATGTCATTCTGTTTATATAAGATAATTACATGGCTCTGATCAAGGCAAATAATGATTGCTCATTCCCATTTAAAGCATACACACTGAGTGGAGAAGCCAGCCTCAAAACATAGACCTTTTGGACCAAGTCAAAATACAAAACAAGCATCACTCCCTGGATGAGGAGTTGGCAGTACAGACCACACATTTATTTTCCCCTCAATGTTATCATAACTCTTCTCAACACAGAGATTAAAGAGTTTACTGACCAGAGTCCTGAGGTTAGGAGCCCAAAGTTATGACTTCTCCAATTTTATTTATATCCCCCTTTTCCAGTCCCTGGCATTGATACAGTAGATAAACTTTGGTGATGTATTGTACCATGTCAGTAAGAGAACCTGTTCATTTATATCAAGAATGGCACAGCCTTCACCTTTCACAATCTAAACACAATACGTGAGAATTTACAGAAGTTTCTACTGAATAAAAGTTTAGAACTCCTTTTCCAAACCTTCCCAAAGGGGGAATAAAAGCTTCAGGAAATCTGAATCATACAAACCAAAGCATTAAATAAACAGATTATCTTCTTTTCTGCATTCATCTCAGACAAAGCAAAACTGGCATTTTTACTGTGTAAGATCAGGTTTTAGAAAGTAGAAGAAATTGTATCCTCTTAGATGGAGTTTGGGAAGAATAATTGCTTGTCTGTGGAAAAATTCTACCTGGAAAGAAATATAAACTAAATGCTAAATCAAAAGTTTTCACATAGGTTTTAGCACAATTCTGATAGTGGTTGAAAAAGAAGCTGCCCTTTTTATTCCTTTTAGAAAATTTTGATAGTAAGAAACTAACCATAAGAAGAGAATATTATGCGGTCCAAGGAATAACCAAGTTCACGTAAAAGAATGATACCAATATGGCCTTCCAGCATATCAAATATATGTTATAATCTAACAGACTCCAAATGGAGCAATTCAAGTAAAAAGTTAATCTGAAAAATGGAACAAGGCAATATATACAAAAGATCCTACACATTCAAATCATAAAGTACATATCACAATTTTCCTAACAACACATTTCATTATATATAAGACTGAATGGGGGCTTCCCTGGTGGTGCAGTGGTTAAGAATCCACCTGCCAATGTAGGGGACATGGGTTCGAGCCCTGGTCCGGGAAGATCCCACATGCCGTGGAGCAACTAAGTCCGTGCGCCACAACTACTGAGCCTGTGTGCCACAACTACTGAAGCCCGCATGCCTAGAGCCTGTGCTCCACAGCAAGAGAAACCACTGCAATGAGAAGCCTGTGCACTGCAATGAAGAGTAGCCCCCGCTCACTGCAACCAGAGGAAAGCCTGCGCACAGCAATGAAGACCCAACGCAGCCAAAAATAAAATAAATAAAATAAAATAAATAAATTTATAAAAAGACTGAATGTTCTTTAAATAATTGATTTTTTAAATTAATTAATTAATTATTATTATTATTTTTTTAATGGCTGTGTTGGGTCTTTGTTTCTGTGCGAGGGCTTTCTCCAGTTGCGGCAAGTGGGGGCCACTCTTCATCACGGTGCGCAGGCCTCTCATTATCGCGGCCTCTCTTGTTGCGGAGCACAGGCTCCAGACGCGCAGACTCAGTAACTGTGGCTCACGGGCCTAGTTACTCCGCGGCACGTGGGACCTTCCCAGACCAGGGCTCGAACCCGTGTCCCCTGCATTGGCAGGTGGATTCTCAACCACTATGCCACCAGGGAAGCCCTAAATAATTGATTTATAATGAATTATTTTTAAATAAAATGCTATCATTTTAATCATAAAATATAACATGCTTATTTTTAAAAATGAAACAATACAAAAAGCTTAAAAACAAAGCAAAATTAGTAGAAATCTAAAAGTTCAAAGATATAATAGCTGATATTTGGCTATTTTTTCAGAAAACCTTTCAAGTTTATACACTAATAATATTGCATATATTTGATCCAACAAGCAATACAATCTCTAACTTGTTTATTAAAAGTAATAATACATTATGGGCAGCTTTTAATATCCATAACTATCAATCAACATAATTATTTAAAATAGTGAAATAATAATCCCTTGTGTGAATATATCATAATATATTTAACTATTCCTCTACTGATGAACATACATTATTTTCAGATTTTATCACTATAAATTTCTGAGAACATCCAACGTATGCATTGCATGTATGTCTGATATTCTCCATGATAAATTTTGTTTAATTGAAGTATAATTGACTTACAATACATATTAGTTTCAAGTACACAACATAGTGATTTAGTATTCTTATACATTACAAAATGATCACCAAGACTAGTCTAGTTATCTGTCACAATACAAAGTTATTACAACATTATTGACTATATCCCTTATGCTGTACATGCTGTGACTTATTTTATAACTGCAAGTTTGTACCTCTTAATTTTCCTCACCTATTTCACTCATTCCTCCACCCCTCCTGTCTGGCAACCACCAGTTTGTTTTCTGTTCTATGAGTCTGCTTCTGTTTTGTTATGTTTATTCATTTGTTTTTTTAACATTCCACATATAAGTGATAATATATAGTATTTGTCTTTCTCTGTCTGACTTATTTCACTTAGCATAGTGCTCTCTAGGTCCAAACATGCTGTCGCAAATGGCAAGGTTTCATTCTTTTTCAATCAGAGTAACATTTTATTGTGTGTGTGTATGTATATACACATATATATGCGTGTGTGTCTATATAAATCACATCTTCCTTTTCCATTTATCAGTGGACACTTAGGTTGCTTCCATATCTTGGCTACTGTAAATAATGCTACAATGAACATAGGGGTACATATATCTTTTCAAATTAGTGTTGTTATTTTCTTTAGGAAAATACTCAGAAATGGAATTGCTAGGTCACCTGGTAGTTCTATTTTTTTTTTTTTTTTTTTTGAGGAACCTCCATACTGTTTTCCATAGTGACTGTACCAGTTTACATTCCCACCAACATTTCATGGGGGTTCCCTTTCCTCATGTCCTTACTAACACTGATTTGTTGTCTTTTTAAAACAAATCCATTCTGACAAGTGTGACATTATATTTCATTGAGGTTGTGCATTTCCTGACGATGAATGATGTTTAGCATCTTTTCATGTGTCTGTTTGCCATCTGTATGTCTTCTTTGGAAAAATGTCTATTCAGGTCCTCTACCCATTTTTTACTCAGGTTGTTTTTATTTCTTTGATGTTGACTTGTATGAGTTCTTTGTATATTTTTAATTTTAACTTCTTATTGGATATATCATTTGCAAATATCTTCTCCCATTCAGTAGGTGGGTTTATTCCTGGGCTCTCTATTCTGTTCCATTGATCTATGTGTCTGTTTTTGTGTCAGTACCATATCTTAATTACTGTAGCTTTGTGTAATAATTTGAAATCAGGGAGCATGATACCCCCAGCCTTGTTGTTTTGGCTATTCTAGGTTTCCATACAGATTTTAGAGTTATTTGTTCTAGTTTTATGAAAAATACCATTGGTATTTTGATAGGGTTTGCATTGAATCTGTAGGTTGCCTTGGGGAGTATTGTCATTTTAATAATAGAAACTCTTCCAGTTCATGACATAGTATATCTTTCCATTTGTTTCTGTTGTCTTCAGTATCTTTCATCAATGTCTTATAGTTTTCCAAGTACAGGTCTTTTACCTCCTTGATTAGATTTATTCCTAGGTATTTTATTTTGTTTTATGCAGTTGTAAATAGGATTGTTTCTTAATTTCTCTTTCTGATAGTTCATTGTTAGTGTATGGAAATGCAACAGATTTCTTTAATTTTGGATCCTGGAACTTTACTGAATTCATTTATTAGGTGTAATAGTTTTTTGGTGCCATCTTTAGGATTTTCTATATAGAGTATCATGTCATTTGCATACAATGACAGTTTTACTTATTCCTTTTCTGTTTGGATACACTTTATTTCTTTTTCTTGTTGGATTGCTGTCACTAGGATTTCAAATACTATGTTGAATAAAAGTGGTGAGAATGGGCATCCTTGTCTTGTTCCTGATCTTAGAAAAAATGCTTTCAGGTTTTCATGATTGAGTATGATGTTAGCTGTGGGCTTGTCATATATAGCCTTTATTATGTGGAGGTATGTTCCATTTATATCCACTTTGTTGAAAGTTTTTATCATAAATGGATGTTGAATTTTATCAAAAGTTTTTTCTGCGTCTATTGAGGTGCATATGATTTTTATTCTTCAAATGTTAATGTGGTGCATCATATTTGTGAATACTGAACCATCCTTGCATTCCTTGATAAATCCCACTTGATCTTGGTGTATGTCCCTTTTAATGTATTGCTGAATTTGGTATGCTAATATTTTGTTAAGCATTTTTGCATCTATGTTCATCAGTGATATTGGCCTGTAATTTTCTTTTTTGTGGTGTCTTTGGTTTTGGTATCAGGATGATGTTGGCCTTATAGAATGAGTTCAGAAGCATTCCTTCCTCTTCAATTTTTTGGGAATAGTTTGACAAGGTTAGGTGTTAATTCTTCTTTAAACTTTTGGTAGAATTCCCAAGTGAAGCTGTCTGGTTCTAGACTTTTGTTTGTTGGGAGTTTTTTCCTTCTGATTCATTTTCATTACCGTTAATTGGTGTGTTCTTATGATGCATTTCTTCCTGATTCAGTCATGGGAGATCATACATTTCTAGGAATTTATCCATTATACATTGAATCCATCTGGCCACTCTTTGAAATATGTATTCTTTGTAAAGTGGCAAAAATCTTGGCTGAATTATTTTCTGCTGTTGAGTGGAAAGTGGAACTTTAAGCCATAAGCTTAGATAATTAGCTGAGGAGATTTCCTAGCAAAGTGTTGAGGATGTAATCTGCTTTCTCTTTGTTGTGTACAGCAAATGAGTGAAAAATAGATAAATTTTAAAAAGAACTGTTAAGCAAAAAGGAACTTTATGTTTTGGAAATTTTTCAGCCCGTTCAGATAGTGTGATCTGAAACAGGGCCAAGGTCTGACTGTACACACTTTTGCTGGAGATATTAGACATGTAACCCATGGATCCAATCAGTCACTTAAGCAGAAATACTGCCAGCTTGGACTGAAGGGGGCAGAGGTAGGACGAAATAAAGAAGGGTGTTGGGATGCTGGGACTCTCCAGACAGGACATGGACCAATAGATCCACTTGACTATGAACATGTGTAATCCTTCACAAAAAAATTAAAAAGTAATAAAATAAAATATCTCTAAGGGTCACTCAGAGATCTCCTTCACAGTTATGATTATCCTCCCATTTGTGGGTTGCCTACTCATGAGTGTGGGTCTTGACTGTATCACATCCCTGCCCCTCCTACCTGTCTAATTGTGGTTCCTTCTTTATATCTTTAGTTGTGGAAAATCTTTTCTGTTAGTCTTCAGGTCATTATCATATAGTTACTCTGTAAAGAGTTGTAATTATTGTGTGCCCATGGGAGGAGGTGAGCTCAGGGTCCTCCTATACCACCATGTTGGTCACCCTTTATGATAAATTCTTAAAAGTAAAATTGCTGTGTCAAAATTTTTTCATTTTAAATTTGAATGTACATGTCAAATTACTCAATAGGAAAACTGGAAATAAATGTTCAAACAAAATGCTTCATCATGGGCTTCCCTGGTGGCACAGTGGTTAAGAATCTGCCTGCCAATGCGGGGGACACGGGTTCGAGCCCTGGTCCAGGAAGATCCCACATGCCGCAGAGCAACTAAGCCCGTGTGCCACAACTACCGAGCCTGCACTCTAGAGCCTGCAAGCCACAACTACTGAGCCCACGTGTCATAACTACTGAAGCCTGCATGCCTCCATGCTCCACAACAAGAGAAGCCACCGTAACGAGAAGCCCATGCACCGCAACAAAGAGTAGCCCCCGCTCGCCGCAACTAGAGAAAAGCTCGCATGCAGCAACAAAGACCCACTGCAGCCAAAAATAAATAAATAAAATAAATAAATTTTAAAAACATGCTTAATCATAATTTGTTAGACTGTAAATTTCTCAAACTCAGGGACTGCTACTGTCTTGGATTTTGCCCTCTTCTCAACGTCAGAACTACATCTAGCATGCAGACAGCACATAATAACTATTAGTTGAATAAATTAATAAAGATTACATTGGATTTAAAGAATTTAATTTGCACCTAATTACTTTTATATTTGAAACTGAACCCCTTCTCTTCAATATATCCACGGAGGACATTTTGGCTAGGAAATAAGAACAAATTCTCTCTCCTCAGACTCTACATGAATTATGTACCCATTGTGCTCTACCATTTACCAGTTTGCATGACCTTAGGCTAATTGTTTAATATCTTTGAATCTCCAATTTTCCATCTGTGAGATGAGTATAATAAAACCCCACTCTGTCTGCCTGTCAGAAATGTTGTGAGATTTAAACGATACAATGTGAGGTAAAGGCACTTTGTACAAAATAAAATGGTCTACAAATAAAAGAGATTAACAATTAAAGACAGGTTTAATGTTCTGGAAGGCATTACACTTCACTCATATTAACCTGAAAAGATTTCTGCAAACAACCTAAAGCTCCAGGCTCAAAAGCTACCTTTTCCGGTGCCCACCTACAGATGATGCCTCATAATGGTGATTTCTTGTAAGATTGGGAAATGGCATTCGTTTTCACTTTTATCTGTCATACTTAGCTAAACAATGCTTCTCATTGATTTGCGGCATCAAAGTCACTTCCCTGTTCCAAGCATGGCATTTGTTATTTTCTCTTTGTAAGCACAGAAATCTAAAAGCAACACCATAAAAAAATAAAAAATAAAACCCCCATAGCTTAAGTATTGATTAAAAACAAGCTTGGTTCATTTAAAAACACTGCTGGGATCTGAAGCACTTAGAGGTAATCTTTTCTTTTCCTCAGCATTAAAAAATATAGTGATTTACAGATCTTAGTGGGTCTGAGAAGGAGTTAGTTGTTATTTAAATAAGCTTTGGATTTTAAAAAAACCAATATTGTAAGTTAAAGTCCAAATTTCCCCTTATTCCATTTGGTACCTATATAAGGGGAAGATGTTTCCCCTTAAAATAATAACCATATGCCTAATCAATATTTGTATAGCACTTCTTCTACATAAGGATCTTTCATATAATGCATCTTATTCTTTGCCTCATCCTGGAATTTCTTGGTCCTCCTCCAAAAGGGACAAGGTCAGGGATGTGGTAGAGGTGAGGTGAGAAGCCACTAGCTACTGTCTTTAGGGATCCTTCCAGAGAGGGAAAAGACCGGTGCTCCTGTCAAGAGGAAATATGTGTTCCTATCTCAACTGACTGCATCGTGTTCCTCCTTCCAGTCAGGTGTCATCTTGGTTGGAGGGAAGGGTGGTGAGTCACAGGGTGACCCAAACCCTTTGCCCTCCTAGAAGGACATTCAGATAACACCACACTCTAGACAAAGGGAAATAAAAGACACTGTTAATTGAAATGATTCTTAAACTTGCTTAAAACTCTTTGAGAATAAGCTCTGTCATGGATTCTTCATGTGTTTAGTTTTTTTTTAAACATTTTAACACTGATTTCCCTGTATATCAGTGGTCTTAATCTTCAGTTTTAACACACATCCATCACAGTGTTTTCCACATCCATGTATCAACTATATTATTACTGTCTTAATTACTTTATTTAAAACGGACAGATTTTTACTTAAATTTTATCTTAAAGGGAGTTTCAAATCTATCATCCTTTAAAACCGTAAATATAGAAAAAAAGGAAAAAAAAGAAAAAAAAACCCATAAATATAAAATGATTATAAACAAAAATGCAACAAAACCAAAACATTGGCAAAAATCCCAATTTGTTATTATTACCTGCCCAAAGCTATTTCTCTCTCTTTTTAAGAAGGACAATGGTAGAAAAATGTTAAGAGAAATAGAGTCTCAAAAATGCTTGATCTGAGTTGATCAGAGGATTGAGAGAGAATTGAAAATGGAGTTATGTTCTCAATCGTTGCTGTGTAACATCTTGTCCCTGTACCAACTAAAATGATCTGTCTCACATCCGGTGATAACTTTCTTACCCCTGGGGAAGCACAGTAATGCTATATTTGTTTTTTTCATGATGTATCTTTTGAGCCTGTTTCACCTCCAAATCTGGTGCTCCTACTTAAACGGATAAGGCAGAAGACACATGACAAGCATTTTTACTGAGCAGGCAAAATAGCCAAAGTAAGTTTTCCAATGTTCATCCAGATTTATTGATATTACTTAGGTGTAATCTCTATGACTGAAACACTGGAACAAAGTCCATAGGAACAAAAGGCATTTTAGGCCTATTATCCCAGAAAGATCTTCTTCAAAAGGAGCCTGGGGTGCAGAAGCAGTGTGCCATGCTTCTCAAACTTTCATGTGCATGTAAATCACCTGCAGATGTTGTTAAAATGCAAGTCTGGGTGGGGTCTGAAATTTTGTATTTCCCACAACTTTCAGAAGATGTCAGTGATGCTGCTTAGTGGACTTCCATTGAGTAGCAAGTGTGTGCTTAAAGGACAGGCTGTGAATTCAAGCTCTGAAGTTATAATGTCAACTGAATGCCGTATTCAACATTTTCAAATTGTGTGAATATGGACAAGATATGTAATTTCTTGCAGCCTGTCCTCATCTGTTAAGTGAGATAAGAAAGAGTGGGGCTACTCCACTGGATTGTTATGCAGAACAAATGAGTTCATACATGTAAAACACATTGAGCTATACCTGGCACTTACTACTACAATTCTACTATCAACAGATCTTGGAAAACAACTGCCATATCCCATCATATTTATGGCCATCCCTTGCTACACTTCTTTAATAGCCCCACTAAGTCTACATGGTACATTCTCAATCCCTTGACAAGGTCATAAAGCTTAAGCTGGCTTGTGATTGTCCCTATAATGCTAATTTCTAGTTCTCACTCTCAAACATTCTAATCCTTTAGCCAGACCACACAATGTCAGACTAAATAGGCCATGCTTTCTCATATCTCTGTGCCTTCAAAGATTAGAGCACTGGAAACCTAGCATATTTGCCCAGTGAATTTTACCTTCCAGTGGAGAACTAGAGCATCTTCTATGGAATTATACCCTTACCATCTTGCTTTTTTTGCCATAATACTCTTTATCATATGATTTTTAAAATGCCATATTAATTCCTTGATTCTCTCATTATTATGTGTTATATACTTTGGGAGCAAGAACCATGCATCAATGTACCACTAGCACCAGGTAATATAGTGAGAACTGTAATTTCAGCATTCATTATACTGCTTGGTGCAGTAGTACTAAATACATGCTGAATTAATGAAATCAGGAATTAAAATGATATATGCATACTTGATATATGCATACTTATGATATCCTTCTTACTCATTCAGACAAGCTTTCATTCACTGGGGAAAATAATAATGTTTCATTCACTGGGGAAAATAATAATGTTTAATAATAATGTTAACCACTGCTTGATATATATTACAGGATCACTATTTTAAAGAATTTCTAAAAGGATCCAAAATTTACCCATTACTCATAATCAGTAATTCTCAAATTCTTCACAAAAGAACTTTTGGTGTGTCATGTTTAAAAAATTTTGTACCCTATTACATAATATATGTTTGTGTATTTATTTTTAAATGCAAAGGTTTTATATTAATCATAAAAGAATTTTTAAATTTCATATCTACTTCATTATTAATGATGCTTTTTAATCCAGCTATCAACTCCAAAAATATGACTGAATTGAGAAAACCCACATTATGTATCAGATTTTTATGATAGGCAATTTTTTCTTTGTTTTCCAATATTTTGAGATCCCAAGTTTAATTTAAAAAAAAACTATGTTTCTTATTGTATGAAACTATATATAGTTTTATAGTTCATATAGCTTCATATTATTAACATTTTGGCATTTCTGAAATCAGAAAGCATTTTAAAATTTTGACATAATTATAACTGGTAGCATTTTTTCTTTAAATTATGCTATAAAACATTTTATTTCTTAAAATCGATGTTATCTTAAACACAATAAAATTTAGTATGTGGGAAAAAAATGGCAAGAGATTAATATAATCACACAGGAGTAATGCCCAGAGTATTACTGAAAACATGATGTAAAACAGGTCACTAATACTGGAAATTTTGATGTACATCTCATAAGTAGATAAGTTATATAAAATTGCTATGAGTGTCTAGGAACCACTGATTAGTAATGTTGACTGTCTCATATAAATACTAGTTGAAGTTCTTCTTAAATGAAGAGGTAAGAGCGCCACTTTTAATTCTGGGTATAATGAACTAGCTTGTATCAGACCAATCCTCTCACCAATAACAACAGGAAAAGATGGATAATATACATTAAAAACATCTGTTTGAAGAAATGGGAGAGCTGCTAAGGTACTCAAACTTATACCCAAGATCCTGATGAGAAGTGCAGAGGGACAGTCTGACATTTAGTACATTTTTTGTCCTGGCAGCATATGACTGTTCATCAGTGATGGATGAGCCACTGAGTAGCCTTTAGCAGTTTCAAAAGGCTAGAAAGAAGAAAAAAAAAAAAAAAAGCAGGTATATAGAGTCTATCAATGAGGAGGGAACCTGGTGACATTCTCAAATTTTCAATTGGGATGCTCGAATGGCTACACCAAAGAATTAAAGGAGAATCAGAAATGGTCTTCACAATGACAGAAAGCCAATTTAATCTGTAATAGACTTAAATGATCTTCTCCTAGTCTAAATCCTGCTACAGGCAAAAGGAAATCCTCAATGAAGGAAAACAACATCTTCAAAAGATTCAAATTATATCTATAATTTTTCATATATAATTTTCAGCATGCAATCAAAAATAACCTGACACAGCAATAGACTACACTACATTTGACACATGAATTACCACAATCAAGAGTTTAAAAAAAATCTACTGGAGATTCTGATATTAGAGATATCAGGCTTTGACTTTGAGGATGCTATGATTAATATATTAGAGAAAATTAGGAGGGGGGGTTAAATGGTTAATATCAGCATATAACCAGGATCTATGAAGAAGAATTACTATGGAAACTATGGAAAACCTAGAAGTAAAGAATACAATAAATATCAAAAATAACTCAATGGACGGCATTGACAGCAGATTAGACACAGCTAAAGAGAAGACTAGTTGGAGATAGATAAGTTAGTAGAATATATTTAGATTAAAGCAAAGACAGTAAAAGAAAGGAAAATACAGAAAATCAGTCTATACACCAAACTACAAAATATTTTTGAGAGATATTAAAGATTGCAAAAACAGTTGGAGGGATTTTCATGGATTGGAAGACTCAATAATGCAAAGATATCAATTTCCTTCAAATATATGTATACAATTTCAGTGAAATTTCAGTTAAAAATCCAGACATTTTTTGTGACATTTGACAAATTGATTATTAAAATGAAGTGAAGATGCAGAGAGACAAGAATAGCCAGACAATTTTGAAGAAGAAAAATAAAGAAGATATACAATGACCTTAACGTGGGTTATCATACCAGTCTGTTTTCATGCAAACTTGACAATTTTTTTTTCAGTGAACAAGCTTTTTAAAGAATCAATGTCAGGGACTTCCCTGGTGGTCCAGTGGTTGAGGCTTCACCTTCCAATGCAGAGGGTGCAGGTTCGATCCCTGGTCGGGGAGCTAAGATCCATATGCCTCGCGACCAAAAAAACCAGAACATAAAAAAACCCAGAAGCAATACTGTAACAAATTCAATACTTTAAAAATGGTCCACATCTGGACTTCCCTGGTGGTCCAGTGGGTAAGACTCCGCACTCCCAGTGCAGGGGTCTGGGTTCAACCCCTGGTCAGGGAACTAGATCCTGCATGCATGCCGCAACTCAAGATCCTGCATGCCACAACGAAGATCTCACATGCTGCAACTAAGACCTGGCTCAGCCTTAATTAATTAATTAATTTTAAAAAATGGTCCACATCAAAAAAATCTTTTTAAAAAATCAATGTCATTTTTATATATCCTATCTTTTTTCATCATGTAGTTTATCATCCTTCATTCTTCAAATTTTTATGTTATCACAGATATCATCATAAAATATAAATATATCAAAGACAAATAAGGGCTTCCCTGGTGGCGCAGTGATTAAGAATCTGCCTGCCAATGCAGGGGACACGGGTTTGAGCACTGGTCTGGGAAGATCCCACATGCAGAGGAGCAACTAAGCCTGCATGGCACAGCTACCAAGCCTGCACTCTAGAACCCACAAGCCACAACTACTGAGACTGCGAGTGTAGAAACAGTGCTCCGCAACAAGAGAAGCCACTGCAATGAGAAGCTTGCGTACCGCAAGGAAGCATAGACCCTGCTTACCGCAACTAGAGAAAGCCCGAGCACAGCAACGAAGATCAACGCAGCCAAAAATAAATAAATAAAATAAATAAATTTATCAAAAAAAGATGAATGAAATGGACAAATAATTTATATTAATAGTGTAATACAACCGTAAATCACTATGAGAGAATGGTGAGAGAATCACCATAGTCTCTCAACCACTTGTGCTGACATGTTTTTCACTACATTTAAATTGTAATTAGATAGCATTGTTTAACAAAGACTATTTTTTTTAATTTGCTGCTTCATTTTGACCCAAACATTTTTGTCCATTTCTATAATAGTTTAATAATAATTACAATAATAACGACCTAAGAAGGCAAACTCATATACTAATCTAGAACTTAACCATCTTAGGTAGTTCTAAAGCTGACCTTGAAATAAGATTCAAGCAATTTTTATTTGCTATTTTGATCAAGTTATTATGTTATTGTATCCTATAAACAACACTTTTCTTCTTTTCCCTATATTTTGGTGATTTTTCATTTAAATTCATGATTATTATGTTATGGTTATTACTACAAAAAAAGAGGTGAATTTATATAATTTTTGCTCAGGGGGATGACATTTCATTTTTTGTATTCATATTTTAAATAAGCATGTGAGTACATCCTACTCTTTCTTGACTGTTTATCACCACCTACCGTCAAGTCTCATGTTATGATTAGAATGATGATAGTATCTTCTTTGCTATTGTCTTAATAATTTAATGTTCCTTTGAACTTTTTGTATTACGTTATATATTTTAGCAAATTCATTCTCATACTTCTAATGTTTTTTAGTTTCTTAATTCCTGAATTATTGTTTCAAGTTAACACATATTTTAAAAATAAGGCATAGTAAAATGGTAAATTATCGATTCAACTAAATCACAACCTTGGACTATTTGGTACTGTCACTGAGAAAGTAGAACTAAGCAATACAACATGTAACCAAAAGATCTGATCTATAATAATTGCAGCAGGAGGATGAGTGGATTTTTGAGAGTCAAGGGTTTTTTTTAAGTAATTAAAGTGAAAACCAAAATTAAACTGGTTTATAAGGTGATAAACAAAATTTTCAAAAGAGACTTTTTAAAATAAATTTATTTATTTATTTTTGGCTGCATTGGGTCTTCGTTGCTGTGTGCAGGCTTTCCCTAGTTGTAGCAAGCGGGGGCTGTTTTTCGTTGCAGTGCGCGGGCTTCTCCTTGCGGTGGCTTCTATTGTTGTGGAGCACGGGCTCTAGGTGTGCAGGCTTCAGTAGCTGTGGTGTGCAGGCTCAGTAGTTGTGGCGCATGAGCTTAGTTGCTCCGCAGCATGTGGGATTTTCCCAGGCCAGGGCTCGAACCCATGTCCCCCGCATTGGCAGGCGGATTCTTAACCACTGCGCCACCAGAGAAGTCCCCCAAAAGAGACTTTCAATGTCATCCTCGATAATTTCAATAAGCAATTATTACAACACATCCATGCCATACATTGGCATATGTTGCTTATTCTAAAATAGTATACCCTATTTACATTGATACAACTATCTCATGGAATTCCCTAGTATTACAAAAGAACGCACTGTCAAAACATATCTATGAGATTGGCTGACGTAGTAAAGTGGGATTCTACTGATATTGCATATGAGTGTGCATTAAAATACCATTAAAGAGAATATACACTCAAAAATATTTTTCTCTAAATATTCAGGGAAATTTGGCATTGAACTGAAATGTGCTTTGGTTATCCTACAGCTGTGAAAACTCATTGACATATTTGCATGTGTTGTCATCTGGAAGATACTCCAGTTTGAGAAGCATAACTCTGGGTGCTCTGAAATCTGCCCTTAGATGAAACCAGGCCAGTGGAGAACTAGCTACATAGAATACATTCCTCTGTTCTTCTTTGGTCTCTTTACTCAAACTGAGCTTTGGTATGATGCCTTCCCTGAATAAACAGGGAGAGTGTGAGTATATTTTACGGATGTGTTCTAGCTAGTAATGCTCCTAGATAGAAAACTCATACTACTTTAAGAAAGTTCCTTGTAAGATATACCTGGAACCATAAGAGAGATGAAATACCAGGGAAATCTAAGAATATAACTGGGAGGTGTTTGGTGATCAAGACTGACTTCATTTCTTCACCCTTACTCTCTAACCCCAACTTATGCTAACTTTGAGGCATAAAATAGGAAATTAGTAGAGCAGATGACTGCATGTAAAATTAATACAAAAATGTTTAATTTTATAATTCAGTAGAATGACTTTAAAAGCTGGGACTATAAGGCACAAATATATCAGGAGAAAATATTTAAAATTCAGTAAAATACTATTTTATTACTTGTAGGAAAAGATTCTAACAGATAAGAAAGAAAATAAAAACAGAATTCAGAGTTAAATGTTTTAGAAAATGTATTAGTTACATCCAAACAGTGGCATAATCACCTCACAGAGGATTACAGACTCTAACCTGACTTGTAATTTAAGCAATTTGATAAGGCTCAAACCTTCCTTTTTGGCTACCTAACCCAATGTTCTCTTCAAATTTTGGAGTCTGTAGTAAATGGCTGTAAGAAGGGGTTCCATTAGAGCTGTCAGAAGAATGCAAAAGAAAACACTCGAATCACCCTGGTTCTGAGCATCTTTAAGTTGTATTCCTGAATTAGATCTCTGGTTGATAAGCAATATTTGTTAGCTAAGAAGGTAACCCTAAAAATATTCCTTGTGGAGACCCTCCTAAGTTAATTATAATGGATTAGAAGATTTATCTCTTAGGTAAGTGAAGTACAGAAAGAAGAAATTTAATATTTTAAAGTTTATAATTACAATTTAAAATATTTAAAGGGATTTAATTTTCCAAGTTTAGGAAGGAGACTACATATTAATCAAAAACCCTCTTAAAAGTGATTGTTCATATTTGTTAGACTTGCAAACAGAATAAAAATATTTATTGGGACTTCCCTGGCGGTGCAGTGGTTAAGACATCGCCTTCCACTGCTGGGGGTGAGGGTTCAATCCCTGGTCGGGGAGCTAAGATCCCACATGCCTGGTGGCCAAAAAAAAAAAAACAAAGAACCAAAACATAAAACAGAAGCAATATTGTAACAAATTCAATAAAGACTTTAAAAATGGTCCACATCAAAAAAATCATAAAAAAAAAAAAATTGTAAACTAAGCTTAAATTTTAAAGATCTATCTCCTCTACGAAATCAAATATATATTTTAAAAACCAAAGTTGACCTCTGAATAATCTTTTGTGTCTGAAAAAGTCATTCTGAAGCCATCAAAAATTTACTTTAACAAAAAGAAACTTAGAAGTTGGTAAAATATTTATGATTATCATGATCTGCACCTTAAGTAACTTATAACAGTTATTGTCAATCACAGTGTGGGTTTTATTGTACCTCTGTAGGGAAGCAAGTTTTCACATGCAATTGATCAGTCAGAAATCTTCACTGGATATGGTATGACCTATGAAAACTCATGTTGCTAATGAAAAAGAAAATACTTTTGTCAATATGAAATAAAGTTACCCAATTTGCCTTATAACTAGGGATCAGGTATTTTCAATGGCATCTTTGTTACCTTATTTAAATTTCAAATGTTACATAATACAAATTCAAATTTTTAATTTTACTCTTTGTTGAGTTTTATACATGAACATACTGGTTAGGACCAAATGTCTGTGAACTGCACAAGCCCAGGAAATACCAATAGTTTTCATATTGCAGTTTATATAAACAGTGGTACTTAAGATTGGCAGCTTTGTCCATAATCATGGTAGCTTTTCAAATATGATATATTTTTCAAGAAAAAATTCATGAAGTTACTGAATTTCAAGTGTTCTTTGCTTCCTGTGGTTCATCTGAAACATTAATTTGCCCATCTAGCACATTTTACTTACAAGCACAATATTTTTGATCTCCCAATAGCATGTTGTTGTAACTAGACAGATTTTTATTTTTTCACAGCAAAGTGAATTTAGGATTATCTAATATTGCTTGGTAATGTTATGGAAGGAGTTATAGGCATTGAAGTAATGCACATTACTCTGAAATCTTTCACCTCACTGTGCAGTCAGCCAAATTATATATTTATTAATTTTGTTAAGCTGGCTTCATGAGTCAATAGATTGAATAGAGTCCCCGTTAATTAAGTTTGCTGATGAAATGACTAGAAGCTTGGAGAATAGCTTTGGAATTAAAAATGAGTTTAATCAGCTGGAGGCAATTTATGCATTGGATGAGGATTGGACCAGATGACCTCTGTGGTATTTTTCAACTCTGGGATTCTGTAAAAGACTGAGAAATCAGTATAACAAAATTTATATGAAAGGAACTCAATTTAACAAAAAGTTAGATGGAATGAATTCATCATATATATATATATATAGACACACACACACATATATACAGAAAATCAAAATCAGAAATAAATGGTAAGCACAGACATAGCTTTGATTCTAATAGAGAGACAGTCAAGATAGGCTAACTTAATTATGATACTGAGATGCCTTGCTTTCTAAAAACCTTTCTATAGAATACTTTTTAGTATGTGCCAGAGATTCACTAGGTGTTCAAACTTATAGTCTCTATATCCTGGCTAATCAACAGGATTACAACTTCTTATAGTTAATGGAACTCCTGTAGCAAAATTAAATTTTGACCAACAGAATGTGTGGAGAAATAACATCAATTTCAGGCTTTCCCAATAAATGCATCTTCATGCAATCCTACATTCTCTTTCTTTTTTTTTGTTTTTTAATTGGCTATCATGGGGTAACTTCCAGGGCAAATGTGGTATTTTATTTTGATTTGGGTTGTAGTCCCACTATATTTATTTGTAAAAATTCATGGAGCTTTAAACCTAAAATTTGTTCACTTCACTGCAATTAAAAAACAACAAGTTTACAAAAAAGTTATAGTCTAATGATTTTAGGTTAAGTGTGCCAAATATACATCTGGAATGTTAAAACGGTAGAAATGTTGTACAGTTTCCTTTCTCAAAGGAGATTCAGTGGTTTAAATGCAATCATGCCCAGAGGCAGGCTGGGAGATTCGATGACTTTTCTGGGTTCCTTTCAGCCCTATGATCCTAAGATATTTCATACAATGTGTTGTTTTTCTCAAAACCCCCCTCGGTCTTTCTATTTCTCTAGTATTGAGTTGTCCAGGACTGAATTTAATACTCTAAGGAGTTTTTCACAAAGGCAACGTAAGTAGAAAGTCTGTCACCTCCCTGATAGGTAATATGATGGAGTTCTCTCCAGTGGGAAAACTCAATGGCATTTTGTGCAGCCCTGCTTCAGTTGGATGGATAATGCAGGGTCATATACAATTTTCTCTCTGCTCTCACCTCTGGATATTTTAACATTATTTCTTCACAAGTTTTCCTTCATGTTGCATGCTTTGCACTAGATTTATTTTTCCCCCAAGAGATACTAAATTGACTTCCCTTTTGTCAACTTCAGAACAATTTTTTTAAACATTCTAAGTCTGTAAATACCATATAGGTTGGAGAATACTGGTGATTTCAAGAAATTTTGTGGGAAAAAAACATTGGATTATTTTATCATTATGTAAACAAGAGGATTAATTGATCAAATAAATTATTTTTCTTTTAAACACATATTAGTGTCATGAGGATGCAATCGAAGAGAGAAAGCCAAAGAGATGGGAAAAAATACTTACATAAAATGCACTTATCATGACTATAGAGATTTGAGATTTCAATTATTAAATTTACTCTTACAGGAATTTTAAACTTTCCTATCAATGCTACTAGTAAAACCCTTGATTAACTCAGCTTCAAATATTTTTTAAATGAACTAATTCACACTAAAGAATATGGCAATGTGAATAAAATATTAGTGCTAAAATATTTGCAACTTGCAAGTAAAATTTAATACTAATTTCCTTCTAGTTTATGAAATGCAATACATATATTTTGCTTTGGCGTTGTTGAACATCCAAAGAAACAATGAAGAATTATTTAGCTTCCTCTCAACATAGACATTTTAGGAACATTTTTAGTTGGAGACTTCACTGGGTACTAGAAGCCTATTGTTTCTGGAAGTTTCCCAAGTAAAACATGTACTCTGGAGAAATAAAATCCCAGATTTGAAGACATCTACATTAACTGACACGACACAATTTGTTCCCAGGCTTTTAAGGCTCTCCAAAGGCTGTAATTTTAGGACACTCATTTAAACTTTATGCCACTGAATGGTTTGGGGCAACTACAGAAACACAGCATTCCACTGGTACTGTGCATCTGTGTACATAGCAATCTCTAAATGCAGATAATGGAATCTCAGCATGAAACCAGAAAAGATTTTTCCAAACTCATTACAGTTGCCAGTTACTCTAGTTGAAAAATTGATTTTGCACTGGGCAGTAAAAACCTAACTTCACTATGTCATCAATCATTGGGAAAACATAACTGAGACCTGAATGCAAAACTTATCCATTCACAATTCATAGGAAACCTTCATGTCATTCAAATACAACAAAATATCAATATAATTTGAAAGAAAACTTATAGGAATGCAAACAGAAAATTAGTATTTGTTTCAGAGAAAAAAACTTTTAAAAAATACTGTGTCAATTACTAGATATTCCGGTCCCAGGAAAATTTGTAAGAGAGTGCATAGTAACCAGAATTAATTTTCTTTCAAAGAACATCTCCTTCTTCGAATGACTAATGTCATAGCAAAGACTCCTAAATTATACCCATCATATCAGCATGCTTAACAGGCAAATGAGTGAGTTTCATTTATTCACTCATTCAGTGATTCATTTAACAAATTTTTTTTAGATTTAACTGTTTAAATTTCCCAATAAAAAAATAGATTTTATAAACCTCATGGTTCTAAACGTAGAGAAACATGAATATATTTCTAAACACCCAAGGATTTTATAGATCACTGACTGAAAAACACTGGTCTGGTTGATATAAGATAAATAATGATATCCTCTTAAAGAGCTTAGAGAATTTAGATTCCATAACCATGCCCAGAACCCTGTTGTCACCTGCCAATCACACAGTTACCATATAAGTCAGAGAAGAATTTTTCATTAATGCTTATTGCCTGTATTTATGGACATCTTAGACTTTAAAGTTATACCTAACCTGCTGGAGGCAGCCTCCAAGATGGCTGCCAACATCCTGCTTCCTGGTATTCACACACTGTGTCCCTTGAGTGGGGGCTAGACTCATTTACTTACTTCTAACAAGTAAAATACAACAAAAGTAACAAGAATTTCATTTCTGAGATTAGGTTGTAAAAAAAGACTGTGGCCTCCACCTTGGGTGCCTGTTCTCTCTCCTTCTCTCACTCATTTGTTCAAAATGTGTTATTACATTGTGAGCTAACTTATGGCAAGAGCCACATGGCAAGGAAATAAAGAAATTCTCTGGCCAATAAACGTTAAGGAACTAAATACTGCCACTTGAAATGAGGAAAGTCTCCTGCTAATAAGCCATCAAACAATTGAATTCTGTGAGGAGCTCAATCCTACCAACAACCATGTTACTGACTTTGGAAGTAAATCTTCCCCCACTTGAGCCTTCAGATGAGACCAAAAATGACAGGCTGAAACATCAGGAGAGACCTTGACGGACAGGCACCCAGCTAAGCTGTGCTCAGATCCTAGACCCAGAGGAAGTGTAAGATAATAAATATTTGTTGTTTTATGCCACTAAGGTTTGAGGCAACTTGTTATACAGCAATAGATAATGAAATTACTTTTTTATATCCATAGCAAAGTGCAATTAACTTGTTTTATTACATCTTATGATTAGCTTCTGAATTTTAATATGCCTCGAAAACATGCATTGTTAAAGTTGGATTATGAGTACACTGCAGTTTAGGACACTCTTTACCTTAGTATATTTTAAAAAAACACAAAAGTTCTTGAAATGCTCTATATAATTAGAAAGAGATTCCACATTTCTCCTTTTTTTTTCCTCAGATAAAACATTATTTCCAGGGCGGGTGGTGGTCATGGGATGAATTCGGAGATTGGGATTGACATATATACACTAATATGTACAAACTAGATAACTAATAAGAACCTGCTGTATAAAAAATAAATAAGGAGAGCAGACAGCAGAAGCAAGAAGAACTACAATCCTGCACCCTGTGAAACAAAAACCACATTCACAGAAAGATAGACAAAATGAAAAGGCAGAGGGCTATATACCAGATGAAGGAACAAGATAAAACCTCAGAAAAACAATTAAATGAAGTGGAGATAGGCCCTTCCAGAAAAAGAATTCAGAATAATGATAGTGAAGATGATCCAGACCCTCAGAAAAAGAATGGAGGCAAAGATCGAGAAGATGCAAGAAATGTTTAACAAAGACCTAGAAGAATTAAAGAACAAACAAATAGAGATGAACAATACAATAACTGAAATGAAAACTACACTAGAAGGAATCAATAGCAGAATAACTGAGGCAGAAGAACCCATAAGTGACCTGGAACACAGAATGGTGGAATTCACTGCCGAGAAACAGAATAAAGAAAAAAGAATGAAAAGAAATGAAGACAGCCTAAGAGACCTTTAGAACAACATTAAACGCAACAACATTCGCATTATAGGGGTCCCAGAAGGAGAAGAGAGAGAGAGAAAGGACCCGAGAAAATATATGAAGAGATTATAGTCGAAAACTTCCCTAACATGGGAAAGGAAATAGCCACCCAAATCCAGGAAGCGCAGCAAGTCCCATACAGGATAAACCCAAGGAGAAACACACGGAGACACATAGTAATCAAAAAGGCAAAAATTAAAGACAAAGAAAAATTATTCAAAGCAGCAAGGGAAAAATGACAAATAACATACAAGGGAACTCCCATAAGGTTAACAGCTGATTTCTCAGCAGAAACTCTACAAGCCAGAAGGGAGTGGCATGATATATACTTCAAGTGATGAAAGGGAAGAACCTACAACCAAGATTACTCTACCCAGCAAGGATCTCATTCAGATTCGATGGAGAAATCAAAAGCTTTACAGACAAGCAAAAGCTAAGAGAATTCAGCACCACCAAACCAGCTCTACAACAAATGCTAAAGGAACTTCTCTAAGTGGGAAACACAAAAGAAGAAAAGGACCTACAAAAACAAACCCAAAACAATTAACAAAATGGTCATAGGAACATATATATCATTAATTACCTTAAACGTGAATGGATTAAATGCTCCAACCAAAAGATACAGGCTTGCTGAATGGATACAAAAACAAGACCCATATATATGCTGTCTACAAGAGACCCACTTCTGACCTAGGGACACATACAGACTGAAAGTGAGGGGATGGAAAAAGATATTCCATGCAAATGGAAATCAAAAGAAAGCTGGAGTAGCAATACTCATATCAGATAAAATAGCCTTTAAAATAAAGAATGTTACAAGAGACAAGGAAGGACACTACATAATGATCAAGGGATCAATCCAAGAAGAAGATATAACAATTATAAATATATATGCACCCAACATAGGAGCACCTCAATACATAAGGCAACTGCTAACAGCTATAAAAGAGGAAATCGACAGTAACACAATAATAGTATGGGACTTTAACACCTCACTTACACCAATGGACAGATCATACAAACAGAAAATTAATAAGGAAAGACAAGCTTTAAATGACACAATAGACCAGATAGATTTAATTGATCTTTAGAGGACATGCCATCCAAAAACAGCAGATTACACTTTCTTCTCAAGTGCGCATAGAACATTCTCCAGGATAGATCATATCTTGGGTCACAAATCAAGCCTCAGTAAATTTAAGAAAACTGAAATCATATGCAGCATCTTTTCTGACCACAACGCTATGAGATTAGAAATGAATTACAGGAAAAAAGCGTAAAAAACACAAACACATGGAGGCTAAACAATACATTACTAAATAACCAAGAGATAACTGAAGAAATCAAAGAGGAGATCAAAAAATACCTACAGACAAATGACAATGAAAACATGATGATCCAAAACCTATGGGATGCAGCAAAAGCAGTTCTAAGAGGGACGTTTATAGCTACAGAAGCCTACCTCAAGAAACAAGAAAAATCTCAAGTAAACAATCTAACCTTACACCTAAAGGAACTAGAGAAAGAAGAACAAACAAAACCCAAAGTTAGCAGAAGGAAAGAAATCATAAAGATCACAGCAGAAATAAATGAAATAGAAACAATAGCAAAGATCAATAAAACTAAAAGCTGGTTCTTTGAGAAGATAAACAAAATTGATAAACCATTAGCCAGACTCATCAAGAAAAAGAGGGAGAGGACTCAAATCAATAAAATTAGAATTGAAAAAGGAGAAGTTACAACAGACACTACAGAAATACAAAGCATCCTAAAAGACTACTACAAGCAACTCTATGCCAATAAAATGGACAACCTGGAAGTAATGGACAAATTCTTAGAAAGGTATAACCTTCCAAGACTGAACCAGGAAGAAACAGAAAATATGAACAGACCAATCACAAGTAATGAAATTGAAACTGTGATTAAAAATCTTCCAACAAACAAAAGTCCAGGACCAGATGGCTTCACAGGTGAATTCTATCAAACATTTGGAGAAGAGCTAACACCCATCCTTCTCAAACTCTTCCAAGAAATTGCAGAGGAAGGAACATTCCCAAACTCATTCTATGAGGCCACCATCACCCTGATACCAAAACCAGACAAAGATACTACAAAAAAAGAAAATTACAGACCAATATCATTGATGAATATAGATGGAAAAGTCCTCAACAAAATACTAGTGAACAGAATCCAACAACACATTAAAAGGATCATACACCACGATCAAGTGGGATTTATCCCAGGGATGCAAGGATTCTTCAATATATGCAAATCAATCAATGTGATACACCATATTAACAAATTGAAGAATAAAAACCATATGATCATCTCAATAGATGCAGAAAAACCTTTTGACAAAATTCAACACCCATTTATGATAAAAACTCTCCAGAAAGTGGGCATAGAGGGAACCTACCTCAACATAATAAAGGCCATATACGACAAACCTACAGCAATCATCATTCTCAGTGGTGAAAAACTGAAAGCATTTCCTCTAAGATCAGGAACAAGACAAGGATGTCCACTCTCACCACTATTATTCAACATAGTTTTGGAAGTCCTAGCCACAGCAATCAGAGAAGAAAAAGAAATAAAAGGAATACAAATTGGAAAAGAAGAAGTAAAACTGTCACTGTTTGCAGATGACATGATACTATACATAGAGAATCCTAAAAATGCCACCAGAAAACTACTAGAGCTAATCAATTTGGTAGAATTTGGTAAAGTTGCAGGATACAAAATTTATGCACAGAAATCTCTTGCATTCCTATACACTAATGATGAAAAATATGGAAGAGAAATTAAGGAAACAATCCCATTTACCATTGCAACAAAAAGAATAAAATACCTAGGAATAAACCTACCTAGGGAGACAGAAGACCTGTATGCGGAAAACTATAAGACACTGATGACAGAAATTAAAGATGATACTAAGAGATGGGGAGATATACCATGTTGTTGGATTGGAAGAATCAATATTGTGAAAATGACTATACTACCCAAAGCAATCTACAGATTCAATGCAATCCCTATCAAATTACCAGTGACATTTTTTATGGAACTAGAACAAATCATCTTAAAATTTGTATGGAAACACAAAAGACCCCGAATAGTGAAAGCAGTCTTGAGGGAAAAAAACGGAGCTGGAGGAATCAAACTCCCTGACTTCAGACTATACTACAAAGCTACAGTCATCAAGACAATATGGTACTGGCACAAAAACAGAAACATAGATCAATGGAACAAGATAGAAAGCCCAGAGATAAACCCATGCACCTATGGTCAACTAATCTATGACAAAGGAGGCAAAGATATACAATGGAGAAAAGACAGTCTCTTCAATAAGTGGTGCTGGGAAAACTGGACAGCTACATGTAAAAGAATGAAATTAGAACACTCCCTAACACCATACACAAAAATAAACTCAAAATGGATTCGAGACCTAAATGTAAGACCAGACACTATAAAACTCTTAGAGGAAAACATAAATAAATAAAATAAAAATTTTAAAAACCCATTATTTCCTTTTACATTTTTTCATAGGAATTATTCTTTATCTTTTTAGTTAGTTTTTTCTATATATTTTAGAGCATATTGAAATAATTAGATACCTTAGTGCAAAAGCATCCTGGTATTAAATGAATAAAAGCCTTAATAGATTTTTATTAAATGTAGGATCTGTAAGGGAAAGAGATTTCTAACTCACAAGTATATGTAGTAAGTACAAACTTTATAATAAAGCAAACCTGAGTTCAAAACCATACAAGAATAATGAATATTACTTATCTTCTTTTTTTAATCATTAAAATTGATTTAACAAAACTTGCCTCTTTGGCCTGGGATAAAGAGTATTAATGTAATAGTAGCTAACATTTGGTGAGTATTTATTATGTATCTGGCAATTGTTTTTCTTGTCTTTTTAAAATCTCATACAAACCATAAAGGAACTAATGAGATAGATTCTGCTATTTTTCCTATTTACTAACAGGGAAACTAGACACCAAGGTGTTAAGTAACTTTCCCAAGGACAAACAGGTAATAAGTGATAAAGCTTGATAAAACTTAAGATTGTGATCACTGAGCTATACTACAAATGAGATAATATGTGTTATATACCTAAAGTAGTATCTAGCACAGAGAACGCACCAGTTTAATTTCTTTCTCTTCATCATCCTCACGCAAAGATAGATTTGAGAGACAGTGAGTTAACGATCTGTATTTGTCAGGTTTCTGCCAACATAGGCTGTATAACTACACCCAAATCTCCATGGCTTAAAACAATAATTTATTTCATGCTTACAGGTCTATAGGTTGGCTGGGAAAGCTCTATTTCAGACTGAAGATTAGGTTCTGAACCATGTATTTGTCATTCTAGTCCACCGAATACCCAGGGCAAGTGCTTCTCATTTATGGGGGGAAGGATCTCCAAGAAGGGTGAGCAAAACCATTTAACGTTTCTTGAGGCTTCATCTTAGAGTTGGTACATTCTCACTGCACCATCATTTCATCCCATTGCCAAAGGAAGTCACATGGCCAACACCAAAGTCAATGGGCAGGGAATTACACTAGGACCACAATGAATCACAACAGGGAGGGGGAAGGAAGGACGAATTATAGACAAATAATAATACAGCATTATGGCAATGTTATTAAATTAACATTGAATAAATACTTGGAATAGTTGATGTTTAAATGTTATATGTTTGCATATACCCTAAAATTTTACCTTAAAATTAGCATAATTTAAAAATTGCTTCCTAGCTCATAAGTCATTCTCTGATTAATGTGTCTATTAACACAAGCCAATGTTTTATTTTTTTTTTAATCCAGTCCTTTTTTAAATAAGGAAAACATGGATTTTAGCTATTCTCAGGAAACTGTTTATTCCATAATTCCTCAGTGTAATGACTAACGGTTCTGAAGTAATAGCTATAATTACTAAATCACTTTAGAAATTATGTCCTTAGTCACTGTAAATTTAAATGTATTATGTTTTTTAGGTACCTCTGAGTAAAAGTTTTCACAATTTTAGTCTGATTTCCATGGGTAGAGTACAACTGATACTTGTCTTAACGAACTCTACATCTGACAGCTTTTGCATCAAAATTTAAGGAACCTCAAAAGACTTAGTGTTCAATTAAACCCTGTTGTTTATTATCCCTCCTTCACTATAAAGGACACAGAATTGCCACTTTTGTCTTTTCCCAGGGATATCCCTCTTGGTGTTTCTATTTTACTCGTTGTTTTGTTTGTTTGTTTGTTTGTTTGTTTTAGAATGAACGGTTCTGTCTGTATTCCTCAATTCCTTCAAAGAAGGGATTGAATCTTATTTTTCTTGGTATCATATGTGCCTCTTGCAGTGCTTAAAACCTAGTAGGCACCCAATACATGCATATTAAAGAAAGACTGGCTGAATGAATAGACAACATAATTTTTCACTATACAGCCTGCCTCTCAAAGTTATAGTTGAAAGTTCTACTTTGAAAATAATAGTTTTTGAGTAAGAAATATCTCAGTTAGTTATGTAGAAAATATAAAGCTTGAATTATCACCAAGTAAGATGAAAAAAGACCCTCATTTATAAAACCAGCAGTGCCATTTCTTATTAGGTAATACTAATCGGGTTAGAGCAGTTTGGGGCCACACATCTGTGCTCAAAAGTGCTCAGAAGGAAGAAACCACCTCATTTTGTATCTATCTCTTAAGGAAGAGACCACATTTTCCAAAAGCTCCAGAAAACTCTTCCCCCTTTATCACTATTGTATATTAGAGTATGTGTTTGTAGGGGAGCAAAATTTGCCACCCCAAAATATCTCTTCAGCATGAGGATTATTCACAGCTGAAAACAATCAAGGCTAAAAGACTCAGGAAGAAGCTTTGACCTTCCCTCTAGCTGCCTAAAGAATAGAGATAGAGGACCTGTTCCAGGGAGGGAGCTGTCACCATAGATAACTATAGTATGAACTTGGGGTGTAAACAGGGAGGAATCTAGCAAATTCTACTGCTTAAAATTCCTCTCTGTGTCCCACTGTCTCTGCTTGGCCCAGCAAACATTTGTTTACCGAACATTTTGCTTTTCCATCTCCATGTGAATTGCCTTCCTCCCCTTTGAGGTTCCAAACCATTATCCCCAACATCCTTTTTTTTGTCTTTAGCTGAAGATAGTATTTAAGGTGAGGGATTCAGCCATTTTGGTGAGTTACTCAGTTTTTCTGGATCTCTCCCATGTATATATGTTATTAAACTTTAGTTTAATTTTGTCCTATTAATCGGTCTCATGTTGATTTAATTCTTGGACCAGCCAGAAGAACCTAGAAGAGTAGAAGAAAATTTCTTCTTCCCCAACATGTCCATTCCTGAAATAATTATGGTGGCTAGGAGAATTATATGTGTCACAGGCTTAGATGTGGGTTCCTCTAGCAAGATTGATAAAGAAAAAAGTATGTAATAGTAAAAAGAAAAAAAAAGGGCTTCCCTGGTGGCGCAGTGGTTAAGAATCCGCCTGCCAATGCAGGGGACACGGGTTCGATCCCTGGCCCGGGAGGATCCCACATGCGGCGGAGCAACTAAGCTCGTGAGCCACAACTACTGAGTCTGCGCTCTAGAGCCCATGCTCTGCAACAGGTGAAGCCTTGACAGTGAGAAGCCCACACACCGCGATGAAGAGTAGCCCCCCTTACCGCAATTAGAGAAAGCCCGCTCACAGCAATGAAGACCCAACAGAGCCAAAAATAAAAACAAATAAATAAATAAATTTATTAAAAAAAAAGAAGGATATAAATAAACAGTATTTCTTAAAGGGGCAATATGGTGATAGTAGTTTAGAGATTGTTTTTTGATCATAAAAGAATATTATAAACCACTTTATGTCCATATATTTGAAAGGATAGATGAAATGAGCAAAACTGTATAAGAAATATGTTACTGAACTTGATTTAATAAGTAGAGAAACTGAATAGACCAGTAGCCATTAAAATTTAATCAGATGGAGAAAAAACTTTCTCTAAAATTGTCATTCAATACAGATCATTGCAGACCTAAAGGTATAAGTAATTCCTATATTACCAAAATATTTTAAAGATAAAAAAATTGTTAAAAAAACTATCTTACTCATATTGTGAATCTAATGTAACATATATGGAAAGCAGGCAACAGCATAAAAATTAAATTATAGTTAAATCTCACCTTTAAAGAAACAAGAAGAAATAAAAAGAAATCATGGAAATCAAATTCAACCCAATAGAATATTTAAAAAGAACTCAGAAATACCAAAAAAGGTTTATTCTGGGATACAAGTTTTGTACAACACATTTTTTTTAAATTGGCAAGTCAATATAAAACATCTATTAAACTGAAAGGTTATATGATGAAGAAAAATAGGTGCAGAAAAAATCATTTGAAAAATTCTCAGCAATTTAAGAATCAAAGGGAACATTTTTATCTAATAAAGTTCTAACAAAAATCTGTCGGAATATTATATTAAAAGTAAAATGTAAGGATCATTCCTACTAATATCAGAAATAAAACAAATGTTTTATTATCATTCAATTATTGAATGTTGCACTAGACATTCTGGCCAATATTTTAATTAAAAAAATAAATAAATATGAAGCATACAAAAATTTTTAAAGTCACAAAATAGTTGTTATTTACACAGAAAATCCAAGACAATCCTAGACATCATTCAGTCTAATAGAGAGTTTAGTAAATTTGCTGTATACAAAAACAACATACTAAAATCATTAGAATTCTTATAAATAAACAATAACAAATTGGAAAATGCTATAAAAAATGTAAACATTCACAACAGCAATGAAAGTTATATTTATCTTTACTACCTATTAGGAGTAAATCTAATAAAAATTATGTGAGGCCTACAAAGAAAAATTATAAAATATTAAAGAACACAAAAGATGAATAAGTGAAGAGATACTTAGAGCAAAACTTTAACATGTCAGTATTGGCCAATTTTGTATGGTGGCCACCTGGTATTTGTTATGTTACTGTACCTTGCCGTTTTTTTTTTTTTTTTAACTTTTCAAAACAAAGACAAATCAGTAAAAGGAGCTTCCTGTTTCTGCAGAGAAAGATATATTTTACTTCATGAATCAATGGCATAAATTTCCTACTAATGCTGTTTTATAAGTAAAATTTGAGACAAGAATTCTATTCCTAGAATGAAGACAGAAATGTTTCATGTGGGGTGCCTGTCTAAAAACACTTGCTGTTTGAGACCAGGAAATACTAAAGTCTATTTAAAGTATACAAAGAGAATTGAACAGTAGGATTAAAATCTTAGATAAAAACTTCCAAAATGATTTTCTGCTCCCTTTTTCATTAAAATGATTATGTCAATATAGTATCAAGATGAGTATATGAAAAAATTGACAATTTTTTCACTCATTCAGAAAGAAACAAATAAGCTAATGTAATTGAAAAGTGTTTATGAAACAAAGTGAGGTGAGTTTTGAGGAAAATACTATTTTTCAAGTTTTATCAATGTATTTTTCTTAACAGTCTCTGCCTTACTGCAATGAAGTATTGCATTCATTTCTGCTAAGACACTGAATTACATATATTTCTGTCGGAAAGTTGTATTAACACCTTTCAGAGTACCCATAAAACAGGATTATTTTTTCCATGAGAATTAGTGAAGGATTTTTTCATATCTTATTTCCAAACATTATTAGATATTTGATGCTTTTGGATGATTTAAATGACTTTCAATGAGCTCGAGATACAGTTTTATACCATTGCTTTCTTGAACCAAGAGGAAAGAAAATTGCATACTGGTTTTATTTTCTCACCAAGACTAGATTAAACTAAAATGGGACTAATAAAGTTTTGTTTTGTTTTGTTTTTAACCAAAGAATGTATCTTGTAGGGGTCAAATATCAACATGTATGGGAACCTTGAATTTAGTTGTTCTCTTCACAAAAGCTGGGAGTTGGGAGATCATTGGTGGTTAGATACAGGATTCCAGACAGTCACATAGCAATGAACTACAAATCCTGAGTGTTTTCCTGCCTAATGTGTAACACTATTGTCTCAACTATCAAAATTCTATGCATGATTAAAGTCTAATTTAAATTTTATTGTCTCTAAATGTCTTCCCAATTGACTAAAATTAGATATGAACTCTGAGTGAAAGCTGATTTGAGGGTATGTGTGAGCCATGCTTAGAATCACACTCTGCTAGATTTGGAGAGAACATTTGGATCATCTAGGCTAAGCTTCTTCCCAATCTATAAATGATTTCCTTACATAACAATGCTGGTAAATAGGCCAGCTTGTGCTAAAACACTGCCAAGTGCTTACAAACTTCAGCAGACACTCCACATGACCTAATACCCAATACCAATACTCCCCATTTCTCCTTATTCCCCCAAACCAGAGACTGAAGTGTCAAATAGAAACAAATCTGGACTTAGATAAGGAGAGACTTTATTTAGAAGAAAGACTATTGCAATAGGGAGAGCTCTTCAATCTCAGAAATCAAAATCTCCAAATCAAACAGAAAAAGGGTTTTCTTTAGAAGGAGGGGGTAAGCAATAAGTAAGAGAAGTCAGCAAAAAAAGAGGGAGTATGCAGTCTATGTTCTGTGAGGGTAGGCAGGGAATGTGTCTCGTGGTCCGCCACTTCTCAGCATAAGCTGATAGGTGGGAGTGTTCTGCATTTTATTGCTAGTTTAGGCTTGGAGGCAAGCTGATGTTCTGGGCCTTCTGGGAAAGAGAGAAGTCTGACTAAAGTTTGGTCAAGACAAAGCAGAGATTTAAACATGGGAAATTATGACACTTGGTGAGAAACAATGATGTGTAGCTGGAGGGTGGTTATGTGATGTAGTCCTGCAAGCAGAAGATGATGTCTGCTTTTGTTTTCCTGATAAAAAGAGACCCACTTAGCTGGCAAACATCTTTTACAAACATGATATGTCTGTAAGTAGACCAACAATCTAAGGAGCATGAGGAAGGAAAACACAAATGAAGGATGAGAGAAGGACTCAGGTCACTGTTGGCATCACTGAGTCAGCATAAATGTCTGGACTACGTTTTTTTTGCAAAAAAATTAAGTGCTGTTAGATTAAGTAACAGTAGTCAGATTTCTGTTACTTGCAGCCAAACACAATCTTAACTGACATGAAAAACATTTTTTTAATAATCTATAAATTTGCCAAAAATCAACATTATTTTTTTACTTTTTAAGATACCTACAATCTCCACTGCACTATCTTTTTAGTTTTCACATGTATACATCTCTAGTCCTGTGGATTTCCAATGACTTTTCATAATTATTTTCAAAGATAAATAATTCTTATCTTTATTTTTTAATTCCTAGCCACATATTTCTTTTATGATCCTTATATTTTGCCTTTCATTTTAATTATTGACCTATATATCTTAATAAATATGTATTTATATACTAATAAATGTATATTTAAATACTAATATTAATAAATATATCATGAAGCCAAATGTTTAGTTACTGTTAGTATATATTTTTTATTCTGCATTCTGCCAGTGCTTTTCATTTGGTAGATACTCCATAAACACTTTTGAGTAGTTCCATGAAATTTCTAATTCTGACAAATTATAAACATTGAGAGGACTTGGAAAGCTCTCATTTAGTTTTAATGGTATTTCAAAACATCACCACTGTGCTAATAGCTACGTGACAAGAATTAACCAAAACTAAATATGGATATCTTTCTGAAAGTCTTTTTTTAAGTTAATTGAATTATTTCAAATACATTGGAGAAGTACAATATTTAAAGAAATCCTGAGGTGAAACCTTTTAGAAATGTAATAAGTCTCCTTTCATTCACCCATAATTTATCTGGTTTTTGTATTGCTCTAGGCAGAATTTGGAAGACACGAGCACTTGCTATAGTCAGTTATATAAGATTTAACCAGGATGTCAGCAAACAATTGGAATAGTTGTCAGGGAGACGAAGGAGAGGCAAAGGGGAGCTCTGAAAAAAAGCCAAAGCTCTTCCAATCGAGAATTCTAGTAAACAAGACAATTTTAACTGGAAGCAGCTTGATTCTACTGACCAGCTTTGCCCAGGGTCAGTCTACGTACCACTTTATGGTCGATGTAAAGCCCATCTCCTTTGTAAATATGCAACTCTCCTGGCTTATTAAGATCCTCCTTGTATCTATGTAGTTTTGAATTTTGAAGATTCCTTTTTATCAGATTTTTTCCTCCATGCACATTTTGGGGTTATCGGTCTGACAGATAGAAGATCTGATTCAAGGCTTGATACCGCCTAAGATACAGTTCTGTAGGAACTGTATGGTATTGTATAAGGACAGTCAGAAAGCTAAGTCCAGACAATATATCCTATCACTGCCATAGTTAAACAAATTCCCTTAGGGAAGACACACATCAAAATAAGTTTTAAATGTGGTTCTAAATAGACTTACTTATTGCATGCTCAATGAGGAAAAAGATTAATCCAAAGAAGAGAAACTTTAGAATTTTAGCATGTATCAAAAAATCATATCTTTCAAGCAAATTGAATGACTATAAAAGGTTAGCATTGTTCATTATAGGTATACAGAATACACATAGAAATGGTTTATAATTAGGAATTCAATTATTCATAAGTAAACAAATGCTTCCAAATTTCATGTGTCTAAAAACAACATTCATTATGATATTTTAATTCTTTTAAAACATTTCCTTGACAATTAACTTTGCATAATTCATTTTGTTTAGCAAAGCTTCTAATCATGAAATGCAAAGTTAAACTTCATGTTAGGTGTTATATGAAAAACAATACATTCTCAATTAATAAAATCTCAATTTAAATATGTGTAATACTGAGTTTTCTATCAATATATTATACTGCTCTTTACATAAAGACACAAAACAATAGAAATTAAAGGTGAGTAAAATTTTAAAACATAAAAACTATCACCAAATCCTGGAAATAAAACTGTCAAATATCAGAAAATGTCTGATTATTATTTGAAAGGCATTCAATTCTAGGCACTTATAAACAACTTCCCCCTGAAAGAAGAGATGTGTTTATTACAAAACTTTTACAAAGAAAGTGCCAGATGTTTTTAAATCATTTTTGTAAGCAGCATTCAACTGTTATATTGATCAAGCTACAGTACAATTTGCTCTGCATTTATAGCCAGGACTTGTGACCCTAAGAACTCTGCAAATCGTCTGTATGATGTTTATTGCAGACTGAGTTTAGTGAGGAATAAAACAAAGAGTAAAGAATTGGAATGCAACTAAAAAAACATACCTGAGGTACAATAATTGTGACTGTGTATTTAATGTTGCACAAATGAGAATTATTCTGCCAAACCTGCAATGGTTTGTAGATCAACTGGCAGTTATTTAAGGAGAGGAAATATTCTTGCACATTTTGATTTAGTCATTATCTCTTCAGTCTGTCTCAGCTTTTATTACTTTGAAAAATCTAGGAAAATAGGCCATTTGCATTACATAAGTACATCAGTGGACTTGAGAGTTTCAGCATTGCTTCCTTTGAAAGCAGAGGGCCCGTCAAGCCCAGTCGGTTATGGCGACTAATGATCACAGCCCCTGTGCCTGGGCTGGCCGCCCTCAGCTGAAGACCTCCGCCACCTGTCATTATTATGGGCTGTCTGCTGGCTGGCTGACCACCGCCCCCCCCCTCCCCCGCCTTCTGCTCCTCCACAGCCCTTTAACACTCAATGATTAATGAACTGTAAAATAACAACCAGCCTTTGAGCAAGTCAAGATTCCTTCCCATGAATACTGAAAGGAAATGCAAAGTTTCTTCCCTGAAGTTGTCAAGATTTTATGGGCAGATTTTCTTTTTTCTTTTTGTACCCTCTAGCTCTAGTGAATGTTTTGTTGCCAATCAATGTAGAAACCAAAAATTCAAACCAGATATTCAAAGACCCTAAGGTACTGCTTATAAGTTTTCATCAGTTTATTCCAAACTATTCCAACTACTGTGATTCATGATTAGCTCTTTCAAAACTTCCATCTTGGGGCTGTACTTTGGAACAAGGGGCTTTGTGAAAGAGAGATAATGCAGTGAAGCAAATACAATTTGAGAGCTGAGAGCAGGCTGACATCCTCAAGCTTACAGAACTGAGTGAGAATGTTCGATGTGCATAGCAATGTTTTTTCTAATAATAATATTGTTTCCTCAAAGAAAGGAAAGTGCCAATACAGTGAGATCATAAGCTAAAGGGAAAAGCCACAAGTTCAGGAAAAGAGAAAATAAAACAGAAACCTAAGGAAAGAAAGATGAGACGGGGTTTAACGCTAGCACATTGATTTCTAGACATCTCATCCAAATTGCATTTCCCAGGAAACCCTTCCTGCTTAAGAATTCAATGCCAATTGATTTAAAAGATTATCATGGATCTTGAGTATGAACAACTAAAAGCTGACTTTAGCTTTCAGTAAACTTGGATTTAGCAAACATTTTGTAATTAAGTTCTTCTATGAATGAAATAAATCTCTTCTCTTTTGCAACCATGCTTTCTCATCCTCCTTTTTATTACAGAAAAATAGTAAATGTGAAATAACTCATAATGCTCAATTAAACCCTTATAATTATATCACTGATTTATAAAGTTGCATTGGCCAAAAACATATTTCTCATTTTTTCTTTTGCATTATATTGTACGGCTTTTGAAACATTTAAAATTCCATGCTGTATTCTTATTGCTTATATTTCAAGAAAAAATATTTTGTGTTCTCTGAACTGAAAATAAAATTCAAAACTCCTCAAGCATCTTAACATGAAAAAAATTTTTTATCTTCCTTCCAGCACACATTCTTCCTACCAATAAACATATGCAGCTGACCCTTGAACAACACAGGTTTGAAATGCATGGGTCCACTTACAAGTGGATTTTTTCTCAATAGTAAATACTACAGTACTTCATGACCCAGGGTTGCTTGAATCCTCCATGGATATGGAACCTCAGATAGGGAGGAACCGAATATTTATGGATGGCCGACTTTAAATTATTCATGGATTTTCCACTGTGTGAAGGATCATGGCACTACCCCTGCATTTTTCAAGGGTCAACTGTAGTAGATTATATTACTGTAAAAATAATAATTTTTTTCTGAGACATGTGAATTCACATCATGACATATCAGGATAGCTCAACATTTTGAGAGAGTACAAACATTATTTGTGAGAATTTAGAACAAACATTATTAGTCACTCAAAAAACTTTAGTCAATAGCCTTGAGATATAGTGGGCAAAGAAAGAAAAAAAAAAAACTAACTACTTCAGGCATCAGAAAATATCTTAAAATTACTACTATATATGTTTCCTAAAAATAAGCTTTGTTAAAACAGAAAAAAATTCCCATTTTTGCATTCTGATGAAAGTGTAGCTTTAAATGTTTTTACCTATAGCTTTAGAATCACAATCATTGTCTTCAACTCCTCAGTACAGTGGAAGCAGCAACATGAAACTGATAGTGATTGTGAATTGACCCATTTAGGATCACTGCAGGTGTTTGGACTTTTAAAAACTAACATCTATTGTAAAATTCAAGATGCCTAACAAAATAGCTAAAAATGCTAAGTATTCAGATTTTTCAAACCCATGTTTTCCTCGAATGGATATGGTCCTACTGACAGGGACAGAGTAAAGGGACAAAGTAGGTGATTAAATAGTTAATCCCACTAGGGGATTATAAGTAAAAAAAATACGGGAGACCCCTGTAAGTTAATGATTACTTAAGAAAGCAGGTTTGCTTAATCATGAAGCCAAGCAGACTTGCTTAGCAACAAAACCATGTAACGGAAGCACGAGACATGCCCCAAAACAATAAAACAATGGTGGCATGAGGCCCACATCCTGCCCAGTGAGCTCAGTAAGTTAATGACCTCTAGGACATGCTCTCTGCACACATAAAAAACAATAATTTCCATAGCGCCATGACAGTCCTGGCCTGACCATGTAAGGACAAGAAAACTCCCCTGCCCAACCTGGAGGAGGAGCTAATGATGGAAGCATGACCTCTACTCAAGAATGAAAAAGAAGGTAGTCTTTTCCCCCTCCCCACTTTTCCTTTGATTATAAAACTGTTGCCCACTAAGTTCTCGGGCGCGGCACCCACTCGCCCACCAGCTTGTAAACCTCACAAATGTCCTACTCTAATAAGTCACTTCTTATCTACCACTTTGCCTCTCGCTGAATTCTCTCTGCCCTGAGACATAAAGGACCAGGCTCCTCAGAGCCCCCCGAAACGACACCTATCAGTTTCACTACTATCGTAGGAGTTGGGGTACTCACAGATATGTAACACAGGCTTAAAAGCTCTATTCAAAGTTACCAAGTTTTTCACAATTGTTTCAAGAGATGAAACACTAAAACAAAATTTTTTAAAGCTCAGCACAAGTTGTTTGTTTGTTTGTTGTTGTTTTTCCTTTATTTCTACTCATTCTCTGATAGCGTTCTCAGAGGACAATGCGCTACAGCCAGGGCACAAGATAACAGGAGTACCCTGGTGAATCAAGGGAATGTGGTCACTACAGCAACCATTCTCCTCACTGGGTATGTGGTATCAGGTTAAGAAAGCAACTCATTTTTTGGCCAGGTTCTCCTTGATAGCCATCGACCTACCCATTCTATACATATACCCTAGGAACAACCTATGTCAAAGCGGACAAAAATGGAAAAATCACAAAAGAGAACAACAGAAATATATTCTTTTTTACCCTTCTGTTCACTGCAATATCCTCGTATGAAAACAAAATGAGCCATATACATTGTATACTTGATTCATATTTTTCATAAGAATATATTAAGGATTGATTTATGGGTACCAAAATTGGCCAAGGTTTAGGATTTATACCTGTCAGTTCTTCAGATAGATGGCCTGTTTATATATTCATTCACTCATCCAACAGTTTATTGATAATATGTGGATTCATAGGCATTCTTCTATTTGCTAAGAATAGAGTAGAATACAAAGACAGAAACATTGCCGAACCCCAAAGAACTTCCATCCAGAGGAAGACAGAAAATATAGAAGTTGACCAGAAAAGTGATGATTTTGTAAGTGCTCTGAATGAAAATAAAACATGATGCTGTAAGACTGTGTCTAAGGTAGGAGAGAAACTAGTTTTTTGAGTAGTTTAGAGTAACTACTCTAAAGTGGGATACAAGAAAGGGTTTTCTAAGAACATATCATTTGACTTGTGACATGAATGTTGAGTAGGAGTTAGTCATGCAAAAGTTAAAATACTCCATGCACAAAGGGTCAGGGAGGAAGAAATTTTCCTCTACCCTTCTAGGTTCCTCTGGCTAGTCTAAGAATTTAATTGACGTGAGACAGATTAACAAGAGAAAAATCAAACAAAAATTTAATAGCATGTATACGTGCAAGAGACCCAGGAGAAGTGGGTAACTTGCTCAAATGTCCGAAACTTTAACCTTAAATACCATCTTCAGCTAAAGACAAAAAAAAGGATGTTGGGGGTTTTGGTTTGGGACTTCCAAGGGGAGGAAGGCAATTCACATGGAGATGGAAAAGCAAATGTTTGGTAACCAAATGTTTGCTGGGCCACACAGAGACAATGGGACATAGAGAGGAATTTTAAGCAATAGATTTTGCTAGGTTCCTCCTGTTTACACACCTAGTTAATACTATAATTACCTATGATGATAGCTCCCTTCGTGGAACAGATCTTCTATCTACATTTCTTTAGGCAGCTAGGGGGAAAGTCAAAAGTTTCTTCCTGAGTCTTTTGGGCATAAAAAATAATCAGCCTAAATTAATTCTCATGCCAAAGAGACATATCTTGGGGTGGCAGATTTTGCTCCCCTACAAAGGAAAGGGCTTGAGTTGAAACAAAATTGAAGAGTTCAAGAACTAAAGAAAGTTTAATATGGTGTGGTTTTTTTCTTCCTTACATGCCACAGTTTAAAATTTTGCAAAGGGAATAGGACTCAGTATGCTCTGAGCTTTTGAGAGAACAAGATCCTAACTTTCTTGCTTAAGGATAATAGACTATTTCAAATTTTGAAATTGATTTATCCAAAACTTTTGGTAATGACCTCTTTTACACCAACCATTATTTTGGTTGAAGTGAATTCTGGGCTTGGTCTTTAGCTAAGTGACCTGAGCCCAAGCTCACAGGCCACACCATTAATATTTATTTTAAATGGTGTCACATGCATAAGCACATATGAACCTCAGAACAAGCCTATAAGGTAGAATTAATTCCACTTAAAATTTGTCATGAAATGTTGGGAGTAGTTCTTAAATATTTGAATCAAGAATATTAAATCCCGAATTACTAATCTTCTAAAACCCACTCTTTTGTGTGTATATTCTTATTCTCTCCATTTCTGTTGTATAACTTAACTAATTCATTTTTCCTTCGGAGTGCCTTACACCTTTTTTTCTAGTCCAACTATTATTCTCTGATTTTTCATCACTTTATGTTTGTTCCTAATTTTTAATGCCTTTTCATCTGTCTCTTTCTGACTAAATCCTACTTATCTTTCAAAGCCCAGCTTAAAGCTCTCCTTACCTTGATGTTCCTCCTAAGATCTAGGCCAGAAGGAATAACGTTTTATGTCTCTGACACTTAGCACTTTAGGTATCAGTTTCCCTCCTACATGAGATTGTCTTAGGGCCAAGGAATTTGAATTTTCTGGCTGTGCATATTTCCCAAAACTTGGCAAATCACCTGCCCAGAACAAATACTAATGGAGAGGGCAGACATGCGGGAGCTGGAACCAGTTCTCTATCCCATACTTTTCCTGCAAAGGGAGGAGAATGGGCAACCTAGGAGAGAAAAGTGTGGAGGATCCTGGAGGCCTCTCCCTCCTTCCCAAGGAGGAGAGGCGACTTATCTCAGTGGTTAATTAGGGGTAAGAACCTGAGCCTGTCAATCCCTGCTCCTATGTTTCTTGCCAGGAGTTTTGCCTCAAGATGCATGCTTTCTCTGCTTTCTGAATGCAGGCTCTGTATCTGTCAAGGGGAGATGACTGCATTTCTGAGCGAATGGATTTTATTCTGAAGGAAAAGTCTTAGGAAGCCTGATTGGAGCTACATATCTGAAATTCATTTTCCAATTCAGTTTATTAGTAATTAAGCTGTAGTATTTTGATCTCCATCTCTCTGACTCTTTTTCTATCTTTGAGAAATAAAACAACTTAATAAGGTCTTGATGAAGGAAGGAAGGAAGGAAGGAAGGAAGGAAGGAAGGAAGGAAGGAAGGAAGGAAGGAAGGGAGGGAGGGAGGAATGTACACCAAGTAGAGGCTGATAACCCATCCACTTGTCTCAGCCTTCTATTGGGGTTTATTAAGTCACTACTCTTGGAAGTTTCACAATATAAAACAAGTCTAAATCAGTATCTTCTGTATAAGAATTGCTCACCTGGCAGCCAAGATAGCACAACAGTGTGGCACAGTTATGTTTTTATATTTTAAAAAAATTTTTCCAAATAAAGACCCTCTCAACTTTAAAGAATAGAGGGCTTAGTGCTAAATATCTTTTCAACCAACATTAATGAAAAGCTATATCAGGTAGAATACTTTATATACAAAAGAGGCAAGTTTTGTGTATTGCTAATTGGCCAACTGTCCCCATTAATTTCAATACAACTTTGTGTGCCTAAAGAGTGACATTTTAGAAGGTAGGCGCTTTAAATTCTCAAGAAAGTGAAATAACAGTAAGTATCCCATGATTAAGTAATTGTTACACAGGAAATTAATACCTAATATTCTTTCATATAAACCAGAAATGATGCATAACAAATACTTCCCCAGACCGTCATTAGGTTTATGGGAGAGCCCTTTCTGTACCATAATTTCACTCATTATGGAAGGCTCACTGGATTTGGAAAAAAAGAAAGAAAGAAATATTTAACATCATCAGAATTAGTTATTGAGAATAATAATTCTCAACATCAATGCAGTTGTTAAAAACAGCTCTGCCAAGAGAATTCCCTGCATCTCATCTATGTCTAAATAGTATATTACTAAAATAAAAACTATGAGTCATGCCCAAAAACTAGAAACCTGAATTCAGCAGCAAAGCAAGGTGCAAGTGAAAATCATTTTGTCTTTTTTTAAGAAATGACTTTCAAAACCTTTCCTCTAGTTCTCTTAAAGATTTAATGTTTTCTAGTAGTGTTTCTTTTCTAGAGTGGTCACGTTTCCCTCTGTAATAAGCAACAGACAATTTCTTGGGAAGAAATATCATTCTGTTAGAATACAACAATTACCTAACAATTTAACTGTCGCTGAGAAATAGATTAAAAATAAAAAATTCACTACATACAACACAATACCCTCTTTTTTCTTGCAGGACTCTAATTTAGATTTTAATTCTTATATTCCACCCTTTAGAACTTTTCCATTTACCTCTCCATGAATTTGACATTTCGATTTGAATCCACTGGAAGGGAATTGAAGCTTAAGCCATTACAGCTGGGAGCAATTATCGTATTAACCACCAGTACACAGGCTCACCTATTAACAATTTCCCACAATGTCTGAGATGGAAACTCCACATCACAGAGGCTATTCTATTGAAGCTGGGCCTCCTTCAGCTGAGATCTCACCCTCTAATCACATTTTTTACAAGTTATAAAAAAGGCAGTGCTTGTTAGGTGAAAGAAGTAACAAGCTTTTCTGAATCTAAAAATACCGTAATCAAAGAAGAGGAAATTTATAGCTGTTAGCCACTTGCCATTGCATGAATACGACACTGTAGTAAAATACTACCTCTCAACCAAGAATCAATGATTCTTTCATAAATCTGTATACCATCACATGTTCTGAGTGCAAATCTTTACCCATCCAGACATCTGTTAGCAACCAGCCCCTGGTGAAGTCCTGGCCTTAGAGGAAAGGGAGATTTTAGCAGCTTTTGGTATGACAATGTTGCTCTGAAATTTATCACATTTAAATGAATTTCCTAAGGAGGAAAATTCAGAACTAAGACTCTCTCTCCAACTCACCCATCTGTATTTTTCTCCGTAGGATCTCGGTTCAAGACTTCCCCTGATCTTGATCTTGCAGGAGCAGAGCGGAACTCAGCAGTCTGCTCTGACCTGGCTCACCCATGGCTTTGCACACTCCATCATGGACAGTCCTAAGGCTGTTAGGTTTTGGTGCTGTTTTCGTTAACTTTCCAAAGTCTACTTGACACTACCAACCTCTTTTTGCTCTAAACAATGATCTACTTTTCCACCCATTATCTTGTCCATAGAAATCATCAATAAACAATCTATAATAGGAAAAGAGTTTTATTTGAGCCAAACAGGATTATAGCCCAGGAGACAGCCTCTCAGATAAAACCCTGAAGAAATACTCTGGAGGAGCATGGTTTTCAGTACAGTTTTACATCTTGTTAGAACAAATAACATCAAACAAGTCAGGGATACATCATTTAAAGGTTTTAAAAAACCAGATCAGCATGTACACAGCAGTTGGAGTCTTATCATCTAAGGAGTACTAGCATCGGCAACCCAGGAAGGGAGGCATTCAGTCTTCATTTTTAACATGTATATTTTTACTTCTGGTCCATGCACTCTTTAATAATTAAAGCACATGCACAATATATGTTTGACAACCACAAACATGCTGTTTTAGCATAAAATTTGAATTAGATCATGTATAAGCCAGAATGGCTTCCCCATACCTCAATATGTGAAAATTTCTTTCATTAACCTATATACTGAATTATGCATGTTTTGAAAATATGAAAAAGAAAATCTTAATACTTTGCTAGACTTAGTCCTTCAGGCTTGTTTAAAAATACTACTATGAGGGACTTCCCTGGCAGTCCAGTGGTTTAGACTCCTTGCTTCCACTGCAGGTTCAATCCCTGGTCAGGGAATTAAGATCCTGCATGCCTTGTGGCATGGCCAAAAAATACTATTATGATATTTTCTGGCAATTACTCATGTAAAGAATACAAGATAAGACTGAGTATTTAGGAAAAAATTATAAGACGAAAACAGAGTAAATAAATGTGTTTTATTTGCGGGAGGCTACTTTTTCATTCTCTTGGTGTTCTCTTTCACATGGAGGGGACTCCAGTAAGATAACATTCCTAGCCTTTCTCTGTCCCCTCACTCACTTTTCCCAAGGTATAAATAATGACTTAAAATGATTGGTGATTTTGCAATGAAAAACTGCGGGGGCTTCCCTAGTTGTGCAGTGGTTAAGAATCCGCCTGCCAATGCAGGGGACATAGGTTCAAAGCCCTGATCCTGGAAGATCCCACATGCCGTGGAGCAACTAAGCCCATGCGCCACAACTACTGAGCCTGCTTGCCACAACTACTGAAGCCCGGGCTCCTAGAGCCTGTGCTCCGCAACAAGAGAAGCAACCTCAATGAGAAGCCCGCGCACCGCAACGAAGAGTAGCCCCTGCTCGCCACAACTAAAGAAAGCCCGCGTGCAGCAACGAAGACCCAATGCAGCAAAAACTAAATAAATGAATAAATAAATTTTTTTAAAAAATCCCCTTAAGAAAAACTGGGAGTCCCCTTTTCTTTCTCTTTGGAGTCAGGGTGTTTTCAGGAAGGACATTCTGCTTTGCTTCTCTGTGCTCTGACCCTAAGCATGAAGGCCTGGCCCCAGAGCCAGGCTTGCCTGTGGCTGGATCTATATAATACTGTGGTTCTGTATTAGACATCCCACCTTCCTGCAGATATCAGCCACCATGTGCAATATCAGTATTATCAATGATACTGCTTTATTCTTTTGTCTTATATCTCAGCTGTGCAGAACTCCAGGTAGGGAATTGATAGTGTTGTTTCTTAGGCTTCCCAGACCCCAGCATGTTTGAAGAAATTATATTCTACTTAATTTATTTACCACTAAATAGAATAAGTAATGCAAAGATCATTATATATGATTAGAACAACCAAGGGACTTGAAAGAATACCATTCTTTTCTCATGTTTGTTTTCTTAGCTGCCAGCCTATCATACAAGTGTTTTAGCATAACAAGACAATTATCTGAATAACTATTCAAATATATATTAGGACATTAGTATTTGCAAAAGTTAATTTTATGAATTCCAGATCAATAATTTAATGTGAGGTAACAATAGTTAACATACTAGTCAAATGATAATTAATAGCTAACATTCCTGGGCACCATGTAATGATAATTCTACTGAAAACATATTGTCTTACTTAATCTTCAAAACAGCCCTAAGAGAGGCACTATTATTACCTCCACTTAAAAAACGTTAAATGACAAACCCACAGCCAACATTGTCCTCAATGGTGAAAAACTGAAACCATTTCCACTAAGATCAGGAACAAGACAAGGTTGCCCACTCTCACCACTACTATTCAACAGAGTTTTGGAAGTGTTAGCCACAGCAATCAGAGAAGAAAAAGAAATTAAAGGAATCCAAATCGGAAAAGAAGAAGTAAAGCTGTCACTGTTTGCAGATGACATGATACTATACATAGAGAATCCAAAAGATGCTACCAGAAAACTACTAGAGCTAATCAATGAATTTGGTAAAGTAGCAGGATACAAAATTAATGCACAGAAATCTCTTGCATTCCTGTATACTAATGATGAAAAATCTGAAAGTGAAATTAAGAAAACACTCCCGTTTACCATTGCAACAAAAAGAATAAAATATCTAGGAATAAACCTACCTAAGGAGACAAAAGACCTGTATGCAGAAAATTATAGGACACTGATGAAAGAAATTAAAGATGATACAAATAGATGGAGAGATATACCATGTTCTTGGATTGGAAGAATAAACATTGTGAAAATGACTCTGCTACCCAAAGCAATCTACAGATTCAATGCAATCCCTATCAAACTACCACTGGCATTTTTCACAGAACTAGAACAAAAAATTTCACAATTTGTATGGAAACACAAAAGACCCCGAATAGCCAAAGCAATCTTGAGAACGAAAAATGGAGCCAGAGGAATCAGGCTCCCTGACTTCAGACTATATTACAAAGCTACAGTAATCAAGACAGTTTGGTACTGGCACAAAAACAGAAATATAGATCAATGGAACAGGATAGAAAGCCCAGAGATAAGCCCATGCACATATGGTCACCTTATCTTTGATAAAGGAGGCAAGCATATACAGTGGAGAAAAGACAGCCTCTTCAATAAGTGGTGCTGGGAAAATTGGACAGGTACATGTAAAAGTATGAAATTAGAACACTCCCTGACACCATACACAAAAATAAACTCAAAATGGATTAAAGACCTAAGTGTAAGGCCAGACACTATCAAACTCTTAGAGGAAAACATAGGCAGAACACTCTATGACATAAATCACAGCAAGATCCTTTTTGACCCAGCTCCTAGAGAAATGGAAATAAAAACACAAATAAACAAATGGGACCTAATGAAACTTAAAAGCTTTTGCACAGCAAAGGAAACCATAAACAAGACCAAAAGACAACCCTCAGAATGGGAGAAAATATTTGCAAATGAAGCAACTGACAAAGGATTAATCTCCAAGATTTACAAGCAGCTCATGCAGCTCAATAACAAAAAAACGAACAACCCAATCCAAAAATGGGCAGAAGACCTAAATAGACATTTCTCCAAAGAAGATATACAGATTGCCAACAGACACATGAAAGAATGCTCAACATCATTAATCATTAGAGAAATGCAAATCAAAACTACAATGAGATATCATCTCACACCGGTCAGAATGGCCATCATCAAAAAATCTAGAAACAATAAATGCTGGAGAGGGTGTGGAGAAAAGGGAACCCTCTTGCACTCTTGGTGGGAATGTAAATTGATACAGCCACTATGGAGAACAGTATGGAGGTTCCTTAAAAAACTAAAAATAGAACTACCATACGACCCAGCAATCCCACTACTGGGCATATACCCTGAGAAAACCATAATTCAGAAAGAGTCATGTACCAAAATATTCATTGCAGCTCTGTTTACAATAGCCAGGACATGGAAGCAACCTAGGTGTCCATCATCGGATGAATGGATAAAGAAGATGTGGCACATATATACAATGGAATATTACTCAGCCATAAAAAGAAATGAAATGGAGGTATTTGTAATGAGGTGGATGGAGTTAGAGTCTGTCATACAGAGTGAAGTAAGTCAGAAAGAGAAAAAGAAATACAGTATGCTAACACATATATATGGAATCTAAGGAAAAAAAAAATTTAAAAAAAAAGGTCATGAAGAACGTAGTGGCAAGATGGGAATAAAGACACAGACCTACTAGAGAATGGACTTGAGGATATGGGGAGGGGGAGGGGTGAGATGTGACAGGGTGAGAGAGTGTCATGGACATATATACACTACCAAATGTGAAATAGATAGCTAGTGGGAAGCAGCTGCATAGCACAGGGAGATCAGCTCAGTGCTTTGTGACCACCTAGAGGGGTGGGATAGGGAGGGTGGGAGGGAGGGAGATGCAAGAGGGATGAGATATGGGAACATATGTATATGTATAACTGATTCACTTTGTTATAAAGCAGAAGCTAACACACCATTGTAAAGCAATTATACTTCAATAAAGATGTTTAAAATGGTAAAAAAAAAAAAAAAAAAAACGTTAAAATTTGGGACTTCCCTGGTGGTCCAGTGGTTAAGACTCCACTGCAGGGGGCTCGGATTCGATCCCTAGTGGGGGAACTAAGATCCTAAATGCCGCGCTGCCAAAAAAAAAAAAAAAAAGTTTAAAATTCAAGCTTAGAAAACCTGCTTGAGGACATAGACAGAACTCTTTCACAATTGAAAGCCAAGTCTATTTGACCTAAAAGTCCAGAGCTCTAAAATCATACTATATATTATCTCCAAATCATATTTTCCAGCATGTTGTTAAACTAGAGAAATCATTTGGAATATAAATTCAGTTTAATTCAACGTGTATGGTACTTGCTGCTTAAATCTCAACAATATGCAAACACATACATCAATCAAGGATACAGTGCTGAAAAATCCATAGACTTTATTAGGAACCCATTCTCTCTAAACAAAAGATGTGCCTGAAAGATGATAAGTAAAATGAGGATTGTTAAGGTTTTAAAGAACAGAGATATGAAGAGATTGTTTCAATAAGTAAAGGTCTAACCTAAGGATACACACATGGGAAAGTAAGAACTAACAGAAGTAGTTCCAACTGCCACACAGTCAGATTTCATGGAGGAATGAGATGCTGATGTCTAAAACCAGCTCCAGCAACATCTCAATTAACTCAAGTACCTTCTGCCCCACCGTAATGGTAACTCAACAGCTCCATTTCTGTTTCTCTCTCTCTCCATGAGCTTCCTTTTTCCTGTTCTGCTCCTGGTTGCCTTTACTCTTCTTCATGACTTCTGCTTTCTCTAGACATCAATTGCCCCATGGCTTTTGTTACACATGAGCCCAACTTACAACATCATTGGCTTTCTGACTCGTTCAGAGTTAATCTGTCACAGGTCGATGGATTTTTGTCTTCATGCTTTTGACTTCACCCTACTCTAATGATATATATGCCAAGCAATTTATTTTCCCTGAAGCAGACTTTCTTTGGCTCATCCTGAAACCTCTCCTTTGATGTCTCATCGTTTGATCCTAATTATTTCAAAGAAAGACAATGCCTTTGATGATATCCTTACTTGGTTTAGAGGCCTATAGATTTGCTATAAGACACAGTATGTAGTCGCTTAGTTTTTTTTACTTCAGTGTCAGCCCATCAGTTTTTCGTTTTGTTTTGTTTTTAATCATCATTGATGAGGTTGCAGTCAACTAGTGTAACATGCATTAGAATTAATATCCAGCACAGTTATACAGGTGTAAATCTCTTTTAATCATTGTTGCATCATAAAATTGGGAGGTACGGTTCAGCCGTCTTAGTCAAAACTATAGTTGCTTTTCTCTATAGACATATTTTCCTCCATCACTTCTTCTACTGATACATCCCACCTTCCTATTGTTGGGGAGGGGGAAATGTCTCTCTCTTGAGTTCTTATGGCTGGACCAGTAATAAAATTGACACCAGACAGATGAACAGGAGAGAAACAAATTTTAATTCATGGGCATGGAGGTCCCATAGAAATATAACCTAAGAAGTTGCCAAAGTAGGCAGCTTTTATACTTTTTAGAAAGAAACAATAAATTTGTGAGGAATTAATAGAATAAAGAAACTTAGGTTTTGGGTGGCCAGTTAGTGAAGAATCTAAACAGAGTTTGGGTTTGGGGTAGTAAATTAAAGAATTAACAAGGTATGTTTATATAGGCCTCTTGGCTCCAAATTCCCTGTCTTTGGCAATAAGGGTGTCCTTCTACCTGCAGATGCAGGGAATGTACCCTTCACATGAGAGATTTATTTCCTGCTTTTAGGGAGACAGAAAGTAGAGTCAGAGTGTTTCCCATTTCTTAAGTAACTTTAATTCAAAATAATCAATATACCATTGGGGCACATTTGGGGTGGCCTACCCTGGACCCCAACATTATCCAGAGATGGATTTTAACCAGAGCGTCCCTTGCCCCTGACTACACTGAGTGACCCAGGAATAGATTCATAACCCAAACCAAATCAATCAGAGATCTTTCCCAGATCAGATTTTATGGAACTAGCAGTTCCTCTTTAGAAAAATTCTCTAATGATGTGATTCCAAAGTTGTTCAGCAATTACCATTTTTATCACAAGGGAAAAGTTTTTCTACCATAGAAGAAAACAGGACCAAAGGGAGACAAACATGGAGAGACAGAGGGACAGAAAGAGTTGTGGTTATGGCCAAGCCCCAGCTTTATTCCTCAAGCCCCCAGAACTGCCCAAGTCCTGAAGTTTTAACCACAGAACCAGCCCCATCTGGCCCTATCCTATTTCTAATGAGATACTGAGTTGTTTTTCAGAGACAATAGAGCAAAACTGCAAGTCATACAACTGAAGCACGGGCAGAGGAGAAAATTTTGACTTCAAATAACACTCCCTTTTTCCCTCCACAGAATCAAAGGACAGGGGCATGACTGGAACCTGAATGCCGGAATCCTTTCAGAAGCAAAGGTCGTCCATTATCCAAGAAGATGTGGTTCTGCAGCCTCTTAACCATATCTTACCATAAAGGACCAAGTTCCAGAGCCCTCCAATCAAAATCTGCCCACCAGCACTTCAGCCTACCACACCTCCTTCCCTAACTCATGAAGGTTTGATGGAACCCCAGGTGGGACAGACAGATTTGAGCCATGCCTCCTGTCTCCTTGCCAGTCGACCTTGCAATAGCTCCTTCTTTTCTCAAAAGCCAGTGCCACAGTACTGGCTTCTATGTGACTGGGCAGCGAGCCCTTGCTCTGTAACAAAGTTGTTCCTTCATTGTGTGAACTACCCGAGTACTCTCCCAATAAATCTTTATTGCTTAAACCAATTTGAGTTAGGTTTCTATCGCCTGCAACTGAAATAGTCATGATATAGTGTCCCTCTTAAACTATCACACATTTGTCCTCCCTAATCCAGAAGACCCTGATTGTGTCTCTCAAACTCTATCAAGTATAAAGCATCATTTAACAGACTTCTCATTCACAGCTACTTGAAAGTGCCTCTAATTCCCCACGTGTAACAAAAATTCATTCTTTTTCTGCGATTACTTTTCCTATGTAACTTCGTATGTGGATCAGTGATACTGTTTTTCTCAAAGAAGCTAAAAAAATCTTACCAAAGTCTTTTCCTTTATATCTGTCTCACTTCATTCTTATCCATTTTCCAGTGTCTCTTAAATTTCTCACTTCTTGTCCATTTTCTCTAGAATTGCAGTTCAGATTGTTATACAAATCTGTGTATCTGATTTCTGTCTCCCATGTTCCTCTACAAGTCATTTCCAGAGTAATCTATTTAAAATGTCATTTTAGCAACACTGCTCAACAACTTCAGATGAAGTTTTAAAATCTATAGGATAAACTAAACTTTTCAACTTAAAATTCAAGGCTATTTTGTATCCTATAACAACCATTTCTATCTAAACTTCCATTGTTTTCTTTCAGAAATCCCATAATTACCCATATAATGTTCCCTAGCCACATATTATGTTTCTATCTCTTCACCATTCATTTTGCCTAGAATGCCTTCCCTATTTTCATCTTATTTTCTAAGCTTTGTCAAGCTCAAGCACTTTTTTCTCCTTGGAGAATGCGTTTGCCTTGAGGCTAGATAAACTAATCAAGAGGAATTGAACCTAAATGCAATGAGGGAGGAGAAAAACATGGAGATAAATATGTAAATCAATTTACTATGGAAAGCAGTAGCTATAACACTGAAAGAAGGAAAACACTGTGGGTGGTGCCAGTGAGTCATATGAGAAAACAATCGGACCCGGAACCAGTCAGTATAACCCCAAATGTACCGAGAACCTCAAATGCAAATATATATCATTGTGCTGGTCCCAAGTAATGTGAATTTAAATTTTAAGAAAAAATCAATTTGTAGACTTGGTAGACTTTTGTAAGAGGGGAATACAGTGTTAGAAGGGCAAATAGACCTACTAAGAAATGGAAGAGGAGTGGCATAGTTTTATGTCCACTAGAAAACCAAGATTCTAAGAGGTAAAGATTACTTAAGAACATCTAAGAGGTAATTTTTTTAAAGAACAATAATTAACCCATGAGATTTTGCTTTGGAGTTAAAGAATGGATCATTAGGGTTAGTGTGAGAGTTAGGGTTCTGCTAAGGGGTAAAATAGGATTGGGGCCACCAAATGGAGAATAAGAAACTTCTTTAGAAGCAAGACTTAGTAGTGTGTTGAGAGAATCCTTTGATTCAAAACAGAGTGTCTGACAAGTTCTATACTAGCTTTGCTGAAAATTAAAACTCCCAGAGAGAGGGGGCATTAACTAAGGGAAATCATTTAGAAGCTAATTATGACCAGTGAGGAGGACTGGATGGTAAAATGAGTAAGATGCAAAACTTGAAAAAGGATATTAAAATACCAAGAAAATGTTAACCCAAAGAGAGCTAGCATGGCTAAGCACAATATGCTTTAAGATAAAAAGCACAATTAAGAGAAAAAAAATATTCTCTACATAATATTTAACAGAAAAATTTTAAATCAGCATGTACCTAAGAACACATCTCAGAACACAATTGAGACAATTACCTGGAGAAATTAAAAATTCTACTACCATTGTGGGAAATTTTTAAAAATCTGCACACCTCCTCCAGTAATTGGAATATTCAGCAGATAGTCAATAAGAATATAGAAGATTTGAACGTATCAATTAACAAATTTGGTATGATGATACATGTATAGCACCATGCATGCCAAGATTAAAGACTATACAATGTTTCAAATTCACATGATATATTTACAAAAACATTATCAAGCATCAAACAATAAAATGAGTTTGAAACAAATGCCAAAATATAGGTAACATGGAGAACACATTCTTAATGATAAAGCACTGCAATAGATGATTTTAAAAATAACTTAAGAAACACATCTGAAATGTTTAAAAAGCATTTCTAAACAACTCATAAAACAAAAAAAAAGAAATTAGAATAAGTTTAAAATACTCAAATGTGAAGATGTTACATGTTAAAACTTTGTGAAACAAGCTAAAACATTACAAGTATGCTCACCACACAACCTCACTTGATATGAATATTCAAATGATGAATCGCAAATTTTTGCCCAAATTCATTATTTGAGTCAAAACTCTCTATTAAAAACCTACATTTATATACCAGGAAAAATGTTGAATGTGTACACTACCCAGAGCCATAGAAAGTAATGTGGCTTCAGTCTACGCTGGATTGTCTCCTAAGGGTAGTGTTTTAATCTCCTGTTATTTTAAAAGACTCTGCATAATCACTACATGTTCTTACATATTCCCTGGGCACTACAGTTTGCTTATGCTAAGCAACTGGGTCCAGTTAAAATTAATATCTTCAACCTACTATTTCACTGATTATTTTTATATGGTAGAACATATTCTTTGTATGTACGCATTACAAATATCATTTGCATCTGATACTATCATTATTTAATAGTGAAAATAATTGAATAAATGGTTTTAGATTCCATCTATTATTCAAAAAGCCTTGTATTAAGAAAGTTTTAGTGATATGTGGAGAAACTTGTTGAGGGCTTTGGATGGTCTGAGAATGCATTTTTTGTACCATTTAAAAATGGTATACAGGGGCTTCCCTGGTGGTGCAGTGGTTGAGAATCCGCCTGCCAACGCAGGGGACACGGGTTCGATCCCTGGTCCGGGAAGATCCCACATGCCGTGGAGCAACTAAGCCCGTGCGCCACAACTACTGAGCCTGTGCTCTAGAGCCTGTGAGCCACAACTACTGAGCCCGCATGCTGCAACTACTGAAGCCCGCGTGCCTAGAGCCTGTGCTCCACGAGAGAAGCCATTGCAATGAGAAGCCCGCGCACTGCAACAAAGACCCAACACAGCCAAAAATAAATAAATAAATAAAAATTTTAAATGGTACACATAATATGCAAATATATTCTGTCCAACATATTTCCAGGTATATATTATCTGATGCATATTAATAACAAAAGATGCCTCCTGTATTTACAATCGTTGTATGAGGATGATAAAACCTTACCACAAGACTAGATATGAACAACTAGATATGAACAACTGAAGAAAGAAAAATAATGCAAGAACTATATTCATGAGTATAGATATAATAATCCTAAATAAAATATTGGTGAAGCGAGTGTAGCAATGTACATAAAAATATCACAAAATTTGATTTACCTTAGACATGCAAAGATTATTTAATATTTGAAAATGTAATTAACCATGCTAAAAGATGAAAGAAAAAAGAAGCATCATTACAATAGATACGGGAAAGGAATTCAAAAAATAAAAATAAAAAATAAAGTTTTTAAAAACTATGGTCAAATGGAAACTTTCTTAACTTGTTAGAGGGTACCTGCCAAAAAACTACAGAAAACATTATGCTTAAAAGTAAAACATTAGAAGTATTTTCTTTAAAGTCAATAACAGAATCTCGCCGTTACCACTGTAACAGCTGAAACAATTGTTACAAACAAACTACCTCACAACTTAGTGCTTTAGGAAAACAATGATTATTAATTCTCATGATTCTGTGAATTGACTGGGCAGAGCTCAGATGGGATGACTTGTCTATTCCACTTAGGCCTCAGCCGGGCTTACTAATATGGCTTTAGTTTGGAACGAAGAATTCAAGACGGCCTCACTCACATGTCCAGTCCCTTACCTGGGATGGCTGGGGACCTCTCTACTTGTAGACTTTCATCTTCCCAGACCTCTTTCCCGTCATAGGTTTTCATTCCCTGGAATCTTTCTCTCTGTGTGGCCTTTTCAGTAGGATAGCTCAAGCTTCTTTACATTGCATTTCAGGAATCTCAAGAGGGCAAAAGCAGCAACCGCAATGTTTCATAAAGTTTGGGCATTTGAACTCAGACACCATCGTATCTACAACAATCTATAGCTTAAACCAAGCTAATACCTAGGCCAGATTCAGTGTAGGAGGAGATTACACAAGAGTATGAGTACAGAAAATTGTGGTTCATTGGGGGTCATTTTGTGACAATCTATCACAGATACTTCAAGTTTGTTTACACATCATACTAAAATGAGGAGGAGGAGAAGAATGATGCTGATGGTGATAATGATGATATTAAGGATTGGAGGGAATCACATTCAGGAATTACATGATTGCCTTTAGAATACTGACACAATGGAATAGTATACAGCTGTAAAAATTAATAAATATGAGTTATGCTTATAAACACAGATAAATCTCACAAATATAAGGTTGAGAGGGAAAAATAAAAGTAAGTTGCTTGAGGGCTGTATAATTTGATACCAATTATATAATTTTTAAGTATTCAAATCAAGCAAAATAATGCTTATATATTACCTATGTGTGTATATTTAGTAAAACTATCTTTTTAATGAATAAAATTAAAAATATTCAGCACAGTATTTAGTTCCATTTCAACTATATCTATAATGCTTTATTTCATAATCTTGATGGTAGACCCATGGGTATTCTTCATAGTATTATCTATACTTTGTGTGCATGCCCTTGAAATATTATAAATGTTAAAAAATAGAATTATGGAGATTAAGAAACATGCTGGGAACTTGTAATTTGCCAAATGAGGATTTCCTGTTTTTAAAAAGAAAACAGATTTTTCATTTGTTTTTTTTTTTTATAAATTTTATTTATTTTTTATTTTTGGCTGCATTAGGTCTTCGTTGCTGCATGCGGGTTTTCTCTAGTTACGGCAAGCGGGGGCTACTCTTTGTTGTGGTGCGCGGGCTTCACACTGCAGTGGCTTCTCTTTGTTGTGGAGCATGGGCTCTAGGTGAGTGGGCTTCAGTAGTTGTGGCCCTTGGGCTCCACAGTTGTGCCTTGTGGGCTCTAGAGCGCAGGCTCAATAATTGTGGCTCATGGGCTTTGTTGCTCCACGGCATGTGGGATCTTCCCAGACCAGGGCTTGAACCTGTGTCCCCTGTATTGGCAGGCAGATTCTTAACCACTGCGTCACCAGGGAAGTCCTTTCATTCGTTTTTTAATAAGTATGTTATACTTCCATTACATGCCAAACAGTGTACTAGGCAATGGAGAAATAATAATGAAAAGAAAGGCCCGGCCTCTTTCGTAGTATTTATAATAAGCACTATATCACCTACAGAGAGTTGGCATTTATGTTGTTCTGAATCAAAATTTTTAAAACCAATGTTTAAAGTGGTGGCTCATGACAAAATAGAACAAGTCTTACCAGATTAACTTTATTTAGTTAAGGTTAACTTCATTTAGCTCTTTTAAGGATTATTATTATTATTATTTTTTTATAGCCAAGAGAAATATGGTTGATGTAGTAAATCTGGAAATCAGCAATTCTATGACAACATATGGATTAACTGATATTTATCTAAAGTTAAGGTGTTAGGAGGAATATTGCATAGCTCGGTTCTCTACTTTGATCTATTAAGAATTTGTTGTTGTTTTGTTTCTTTCTTTCTTATTGGTTTGGGCAAAGCTATAGCTCATAGGTTTATCTTTATTTTTCCAAATGAAACTTGAAGAAATAGAGAATATTAATATGCTAGTTAATATCAATATGCTAATTGTTAATATACTAGTATACCAAATTAACCAGTAATATGCTAAAATTATATTTTTCTCTTAAATCACACTGCTTGTCATCAATTTACAAATACTCTCACAGCATAAATATGTAACCCTTCTTGGGGGGAGGAACAAAATAGGGGTAGGGGATCAAGAGGTACAAACTGCTATGTATAAAATAAATGAGCTACAAGTATATATTGTACAGTACATGGAATATAGCCAATATTTTATAATAATTATAAACGGAATATAACCTTTAAAAATTATAAATCACTATGTTGTACACCTGATGCTTGTAAAATATGGCAAATCAACTATAACCGAAGTAATAAGTAAATAAATAAATAACTATGCTGTGATTATAATATATATACATAAATTTTAATATATAGGGATATATATTATATATAAATTATATATGTAATTTTATATATATATATAAAATCCCTTCTCTAAACTTGGTGGTTATCAATTACAGTGGCTTACATGGATTATCTCAACTAGTTATGAGTTAAGTTGAAAGTTATATGCCTACAACAAATGATAGGTCCCAAGTTTTGAAATGATTTTCTAAAAGAGCAAAGGAAATAGATATAACATATCTCAGGAGAGAATAAATTGGTAATTGTTACTTTACAATATATATTGCTGCCACTTTTCATTTTACTTGGCTTTTGATTGCAGCTTCTTCAAAAATTTTTTTCTTACAAAAGAGAAAATTCACCTTTTTTAGTTACCAAAATTTAATAAAAAGAAAAGATACATAGCAGAACATTTGGGCAATCCCTAAACCTTTAGTACACATTGGAACACTTCAGGACCAGTGAAAAGCATATCACAAACAAGTCAGGTTTATGTCATGCCAAATAAAAATTGTCACTTGCAATCTGCCTCTACAAGGATTAGGTCACTAGCCACCACAGTCACTGACCTTCAACACACCCTGAAAGGAATTCAGGGTGGAGATCCCTCTGTGCTCTGGGAAAAACTGGCAAACAGGCCTTAAGATAGTTAAATATTTTCAGGAGGAGATTTTATGACCCCAAATTCTTGCATCTTCTCATATCTAAAAAAGCACTAATATCATTAATGGAGACACCTGCTCCTTGTGACTAACAGCCAGCCTCTGCCAAAATGTGTGCTTGATGCATGCCTCCCCCTTCACTAAAGTCATATATAATACCGACCTTTCCCCTACCTCTTCGGAGCAGTTCCTCAGAGCTATCTGAGAGGCTGCCTCCAGGGCTATAGTCCTCATTTTGCCCCAAATAAAGCTTAACTCACAACTCTCACATTGTGTATTTTTTTTCGGTTGACACCCAGAAATTCAAGGATAGTTTAACATTGGGAAATCAATTAATGTTATTCATATTTACATATTTACAAAGGAGAAGGGGAAAACTATGACCATCTCAGTCAGTGTAGAAAAAACACTTTAAAAAATTTAACACTAATTCATGATGAAAACTCTCCACTAAGAGCAGAAGATAACCCATTTAAACTGATAAAGAGTATCCTTAAAAAAGAAAAAAAATTAGACTTAGCATCATGCTTAATAAGGAAAAACAAAATATTTTGCCCTAAGGTGGGAACACCAGGGCACAAGAACACCCATTTGCTATTTCATTATTCTTTGTACTGGAAGTCCTAGCCAGTGCAGTAAACCAAGGAAAAAATATGTACTAGAAAGAAAAAAGTAAAATTTTCTTTTTATAGGTGACATTTTTGGACTTATAGAAAATCCTAAGGAATCTACAAAAAGCTACTGAAACTAATGATTTAGTAGAGTTCTGTGTTTGTATAAATTAGCAACAAACATTTGAAAAATGAAATTTTAAAATTACCATTGACAAAGCATCTCAAATATTAAATACAAAGGGGGACATTTAACAAGATATGTAAAAGAGATGCACCTTGATAGATATAAAACATTGGTGACAGAAATGGAGAAGACCTAAGTAAATGGAGAGATTTGTCATGTTTATGGATTAGGAGAAAAAGAATATTGTTAAGATATTAATTCTTCCCAACTTGATCTATTGAGTCAAAGTAAACTCGATCAAATCCCAGCAGCTTTTTTGGTAGAAATTGAGATGCTTGATTCTGAAATTTATATGGAAATATAAAGTTCATAGAATAGCCAAAACCATGTTAAAGTTTTTCCAAAATTAGAAGTTATATTACTGATTTTCAAAACTTACTATAAAGCTAAAGTACTCAAGACTGGGTGATGCTCATGTAAAGTAAATGTATAGATGATCAGAACAAATAATTCAGAAAGAGAACTGCACAAATGGTCAAGTGAGGATGAAGAGTAATTCAGTGAGGAAAAGATAGCCTTTTCAACGAGTTGTGCTAGAAGAGCTACATATTCATAAGGAAAACTAATGAACATTAACCCTTACATCAACCTACGCACAAAAATTAACTGAAATGGATTACAGATTTTTGAAAAAACTGTAACTACAAAATTATTAGAAGAAAACGTAGAAAATCTTTGCATCCTAGAAGCTAAACAAATATTTCTTAGGAAACAAAAGGCATTTCCTACAAAGAAAAAAATATATCAATAAAATCTCACAACAAACAAATTGTAGAATTTGTACTCAAACTTACTCTGACTCCTAAAATTAAGTCTAAAACATTATGCACGTTTTCTCTTATATTCCTTTTCTTTTCTTTTTTTTCTGATTCATGTGAACTTCAGGACATGCATAAGAAAAGCAATTCCTGATTGGAATAAATAATGACAAAACAGGACTTCCCTGGTGGTCCAGTGGTTAAGACTTCACCTTCCAATGCAGGGGGTGTGGGTCCAATCCCTGGTCAGGGAGCTGAGATCCCACATGCCTCGCAGACAAAACAAAACAAAACAAAACCAAAACAAACCAGAAGCAATATTGTAACAAATTCAATAAAGACTTTAAAAATGGTCCACATCAAAAAAATAATAATAATACTGACAAAACATTTTTCATTCCTCAAAAAGTCCTCTGATTTCTTTGGATTTCTAGTAAAGGTTTATTTTCACTTTGAGTTCCCTGTAAATGTTGGTGAACACAAAAATGTTGCCAAATAATTGCATACAATAAGTTTCTAATGATGAGTACTACTTACGAGGGCTTACTATGTATGTACCAAGCGCAATTCCATGTGTTCTATATGTATTAACTCATTTAATCCTAAGAGTAAATCTATGAGTTTAGGTGTTTTTAACATCTCATTTTTACAGATGAGAAAACATAGAGTACAGAAAGGTAATTTACCCAAGTTGACACAGTTTAGTAGGATTCCCAAACCGGATTTGAATTCAGGCAGTCTAAACCCCACAGTCTATGCTCTTAACCATCCACAGTGTACAACTGATGTATCATACAGCTCAGTGTTCCCCAAACTTAAGCAGACAAGACAATCACCAGGAAGCCTTGTTAAAACATGCCTTCTGGCCCACCACCAGAGATTCCTCAGGTCAGAGAATTTGCATTTCTAAAAATAAAAGCTTTCAGGTAGAGCAGATTCTGCTGACCCTCAGACCATGGTATAAACCATGTTGGGGTGGAGGATGGATGGTTAAAACCATCTCACTAAAGATCTTTAAAACAGGAGAAACTTTATCAGGCCAGTGTAGTAAACTATAATCTCACTTCAGGACAGCAAGATGGAATAAACCCCTTCGATCCTATGATTCAATGAAACCCTTTCCTAAATCAACGTGGTTTAATGCTTAGAGACAACCTAAACATGGTTTATGTAATGACATTAAAAGCATTCTTTGCCTCTCAAAACACAGAGAAAAACAGTGCATACTAGGAAGAGTTTCCTTATGACCATTGTACAATGAAAAGGAAGGTAACAAGACAGTAAGCCTCCACACTTCTGAAATCTGTTGGGTTTAAGGGCTAAACTCTGTCCTCTGCTAGCTTGTGATACAAACTCAAGAACTAATATTTCAGCCAAGACTGAATTCCGCTCAGGAAACAAGATGGGCATTTTATATTAGAAGCTCCTCACACATATTTTTGTTTCTAAAAGAGGAAGTTAATTTGGGGGAAGCATGCAAATCTTAGCTCCCAGGATGGAGGGGGGAGGCTGCTGTGAGCAAAGCCTGAACATTACATTAGTTAGGTTCTCCGGGGCCCAGGCTATCTGCAGAAAGACAGCTGCTTGAACCTAAGCCCCAATTAAAGATGTTACAGGCTTTAGTCACTTTCTTTCCCAAGAACAGTCTACTTGTGTACTGAGAAAGTAGATCAACTGAATATTCTATTTTAGGGAGCAGGGAGGAGACATATGCTGAGGGTCTTTTAACAGGAGAAGCAAATACTGACGGAAATAATTTTCAAATAAATTGGCAATATGGTTTGGATATGAAACCTCTTTACCAAGTGTCAGCTGCATGTGCCCTAAAATGGCTAACTTGTCAGCCTCCCTGCAGTAAACTAGACTTGAGAACTTGAAGGGTCATGCCTTAAAGATATAATTTTCTAGCATTCTTTGTCTTTTTCTTACTGCCATGTCTTGGCACATAGTAATTTCTCAGAAGTTAGAGAGTTGGGACTTCCCTGGTGGCACAGTGGTTAAGAATCCGCCTGCCAATGCAGGGGACAGGGGTTCGATCCCCGGTCTGGGAAGATCCCACATGCCGCGGAGCATCTAAGCCCGTGCGCCACAACTACCGAGCCTGCGCTCTACAGCCCGCGAGCCACAACTACTGAGCCGGAGCACCTAGAACCGGTGCTCTGCAACAAGAGAAGCCACTGCAATGAAAAGCCTGCGCACTGCTATGAGAAGCCTGCGCACCGCAACGAAGCGTAGCCCCCGCTCGCTGCAACTAGAGAAAAGCCCGCACACAGCAACAAAGACCTAATGCAGCCAAAAATAAATTTTAAAAAAAATTAAAAAAAAAAAAAGGATAAGGCTCAAAAAAAAAAAGTTAAAAAGTTTGTGCATTGCTACTTCTGTTTTGGGAAAAAACTTCCTTTGAGACCCGTATTTCCCATATTTGCAGGTACAGTGAAAAATATTTCTTGACGTTTCCACTGGTTAAAAATAAACAAGGGGTGGGTGTGGGGATAGAAAATACAAGCATTAATCCGTGCCAGTTCACACTATATTTCTAGTATGCATTATTCAAATGTTATTAGCTATTAAACCTGAGGAATGGGCTCTTGCTTTGGGAAACAAAATGTAGGCATACATAAAATGCTCATAAATTATATGAATGAATATTGATGAATACAAGTGCATATCTTACAAGAAGCCTATGAAAAAGTTCATGCTAATGCTTAAAGGAGCTTAATGCAGCTTTGACCCTGGGGACAGTGTGCCGAAAGTCTTTTTCCACTCGATTTCTTAGACAATTCGGAATGTACCCAGATGATGCCTTCATAATCCAGTGCCAAGCCCAGGAGATGCTGTAATTCTCCTAGGTTAAATCCGTTTTATTTGTCTCTCATTACTGAGCACGTAAGCACTAATAGGAGAGGAGAAGACACCTATTTAGAACTTGTTTGTGCTTACTGCCATGTCCTAATTATCTTCAAACTGCTGTACTAGAAGACCGATTTTGAATCTTCACATCTGGGACTCCAGCAAATATTTGTTGTGAGGACTCTTGCAATATTCAGGACAAACTCTTATGGGGAGTCCATCGAAGAGCTTTATATCCAAGGCGGGGAAGGTTTTAAGGTGGATTTTGAAGGCCTCCTTGCCCCCTTATAGCTGCTTTAAATCATGGCAAAAAATAGCCACATTCATCTATCCAATAAGTTTCAAAAACTACTTAAATGCATATTTCTTGCATAAGTGCTAGAGAAGAAAATCATAGAAGTATCCAATGGAGTTGAACAAGGGCATCTTACTTGGTAAAGATGGAAGGTTTCTTTCAGGAACCGACTTTTAATCTGAGTCTTTCTAAATGACTACTAACTAGCTAAGGAGGGGGCAAGTGGAAAGGACAAAGCAACAGTGATCCAGCCATAGAGAACATTGGCTGTGAAGACGGGGAAGAAAGGTGCAGTAGACAGCGCTTGAGAAATGGAATAAAAGTCACTGTGACTAATGTGGAGAAAGTAACGGAAAAGAAAAGCATGATAGGAGGCTGGTAGGGGCTGGATCAAGCAGAGCTTTGTCAGAGATACTGAAGATTTCGGACAGTACTCTAAAAGAGATGGGGGATCATTGAGGGTTTTAAGGAAGGCGATACTATTACAGTATCTATCTCTTTAAGAAAACCTTCCTCGGGACTTCTCTGGTGGCTCCGTGGTTAACACTCTGCCCTCCCAATGCAGGGGGACTGGGTTCGATCCCTGGTCAGGGAACTAGATCTCACATGCATGCCACAACTAAGGAGCCCATGTGCCGCAACTAAGACCCAGCACAAAAAAAAAAAAGGAAAGAAAAAAGAAAATCTCCCTCCATGCTGTATTGAGAATTGATTGGAGGGGCAAGGGAGGAAGCAGGGACCACAAAGTAGACTTTTTCTTAGTCCCTGGAAGATGATGGCACTGTGCACCAATTTAGTGGGAGTGGAGATGAACAAAAATATTTATTTATAGAGGAAAAATAGATGGAATTGAAGAATAAGGAAGAAGGAGTTTTCAAGGATGATTCCTGTATTTCTGGCTTAAGAAACAGTAAGACATAGAAGTAATAACCTGGACCAAGAATGGGGTTTATGCATTTATTCAACAAATATATATTGAATACTTGCTAGATGCCAAGCACCATTCTAGATGATTGGACCTGAAATAGAGACTGTATCCAGAATAGTAATAGTAATAATGTCTGATATTTATGATTCCTTAATGTGTCCCAAGCACTGTAATAAGTGATAATGTGTGTGTGTGTATATATATATACACACACACACACACACATATAAATTCACTTAACCCTTAATAAGTGTTATATAATAGGAACTATTATCTCCATTTTGCAGATGAGAAAAATGAGGCATAAAAAGTTTAAGAAACACATAGTAAGTAAAACTCAGAACTGGAACTAAGCATACTGGCTCCAGAGTTCACGCTTTTAAACACTAAAGTATACCACAGAACAGAATGTATCATTGCACAAATATGTTTTGAGCCATTAGAAGTAGCAAACACCATTCTGTGCTCTCCAGGTCTAGGTCAGGTAGGAAGAGTTAGTAAGTATTACAGTTGACACACCTATGGAGACACACTTGCATAGCCTCCCAACTGTAGCGGAATTTCATTATACAAATATTTAACTTTTGCAAATTCACATATATATGATTGACTCTAAAAGCGAGGAAAAGAAGCAACAAATTCAATAGTGTGGAAGATTTTCGCTGCTGTTCCAATCAATAGAGATTATCCCTGGGGTCAATATGAAGTGGGAACGATGCATCTGCTGTAAACTCAGTCTCAGTTCCCAACTGTCTCCCCAAAATAAGCACCTCTCCCAGAAGAGTGTGATTCTTGTGTTAGAACCCATGCTCACTCTCCTCAAATACAACTACCTCATCAGTTGCACATGCAGAGGAACTAAGGCTGCTTACCTGACCTCCATACTGAGAAATCATGTGTGTATTACTACTGTGACACCTCCTTACGTGACATTGTGCTAGATTATACTGTTGCTATTTGTATGGCAGATTTAAATTTTTTTCCTGTTATTTTCTACACTCCCAGTATTAGTATTATACTAATGCACGATTAATATAATGCTACGATTGCATATGACCTGCGGTGCCTTCTTTCCCAGTGGAAGAAACGTACTTCCTACTGGCATGGACTTGATGCTTAGCCATGTGATTTGCTTGGGTCAGTGGAATGTGCGCAGGATGAAACTTTCCTTAACTGAACATAAACTTGAAGAGCCATCAAATGGTTTCCCCTTTGCCCCTTTACCGTCTACCTCAAGAACGGTACTTCCTGGGAGGAGCGCTCCTGCAGTATGGATCCCAGAATGAAGAAGGCAAGTGGAGCCAATCTCAAAGCAACTCTAGCCAACAATTAACATGAGAAAGAAATAAACCTTGTGCTTAAGCTGCTGAAATTTGGGGGCTGTTTATTACTGCAGGACACCATAGTCTAAGTTGACTGATACAAAGATTATGGCTACTTTTGCCTAAATTTGAATATATGATAATTTCACTTGAAATTCTACCTTTAGAACCTAATCCCACATAAAATGCAACTCCAGGTACTTTTAGGGAGTTTCTGTTACCTCTCTTACCTACAGGTGGGCTCAGATCGCATAACTGAGGCAATTAATGGAAGACCTACAAGCAGGGCAGATTCAACCCCCAAATGATAAACATTGTTTCTAGTACCCCACCAAGAGCTAAAAATGTTAATAGGGGCTGGCCCTCCCACATTTTGACTACCAGCTCAAGTCATGTGTACTCCCTTCCCCTATCCTAATCTCCTGCCTGCAGAGTCAACAGCTTTTGAAGTTTTATTGTGGAAGCTTTTCTGAGGGAAAGGAACGAGCAGCAGTCTCACACACACACACACACACACACACACACACACAAACACACACACACTTCTTGTCCATTTGTTCTCCCTGATCTTGGTTTCACGATGAATATCCCATTTTCACTTTTACAGACAAACGTCTGGCTGCTTACCACATTTCTTAGACTGGAAATCTGATTTATGCTTGTATTTTGCCAGAGGTAATAAATGTTTTCTTTATGAAGTCTGTGCTAATACACCATAGACACCTTCATAAACTCAAGGTTCTTATAGAAACCGCTGGGGTTTGCTAACTTTTAGCCTTAACATCAACTAACTTCAGCCTTTGTCAGTAACTCACTCTCTCTCTCTCTCTCTCTCTCTCTTTCTCTCTCTCTCTCTCTCACACACACACAACCCCCCCCCCCACACACACACACAGTGAGCAAGTCCACAGGCCACCTGTCATTCAGTATTTCTGAATGTTCTCCTCGGTATCTGATGTCTGGCAGTCTACTCCAGGGGGGCACAGGTGGAAGAATTCAGATCTAGGCACGTGACAAAAGGTAGAGGTGGCATCATTGCAACACACCTGAGAGACCGGGTCTACTTCAAATCAGCATGAACAGCCCGAGATATGAGAAGAGGATGACGGAGGGAAGAGACTGTGGGATTTTCCTCCTGATGACTTATTACTCGCTATAACAAGACGGCTAGTTGATGGGGCTGAGCACCAATTGTCTCCCCAGCCCTTGATTTTTCTACAACACACCAAGTCACATAAAGAAACAATCCTAGGTAGGTTTACCCAAGGAAGGAGGGAATGTATCCCTAGCAGTACCAGTGATTTGAAATTAAACAACCAGTCCTAAGGAAATAAGTCCAAATGAAATTATCATTTGACTTGAGCTCTGACAGATTTTTGTTCACCGCTTTTCTGGATATTGAATGGAAAGAAAGTGACTCTTTTCCTTAGCACTTTTCTCCATTTGTATGCCAATCTTGCTCATGAGCTGTGTTTTTTTCCCTTAAAATTTAAACACTCTTTCCTCCTACCCAGAGGACAGAATGCCAAATGCTATTCTCCGATCAGCTATTGATGTGGTGCCATCTGTTACCTACGAAGCATGATTTCAAGGAAACAATGGTGTGGCATCTCTTAGCTTAAATTGTTCCAGGCAACCCCTTCTTCCTAAGAGCTAGACACAACCTGTTTGTTCCCTGTCTGCCACCATGACTTGTTTATGATTTTTTATTATTTATAATTTACATCTAAATGAATTCACAAAATATAATGGAAATTTGCATTTGAGTTGATAGGTTGCACAGAAGGTTTTTAAACCATTATTTTCCTCAATCAGGAGGTTCTTATGGACAGGCCAGTCATGCAAATGAGCTTTCTATAAAACATCATTTCCCATAAGTTTTCTCTGCTTATTTCTGGCAATGTTAACCCTTATACCCTCCTTGGGTAAAAAAAAATGTCAGTGAAGAAAATCTACACCATTCTTTAATTTGAACTTCACCATTTACTAAAATAGTGTGGTGTCCAAGGATATTCTTCAAACTGCTGGTCAAAATAGAAGTTTGATGTAATGTTATCATAAGAATCATAATTACACTCATTTTAAAAATATAACAATGAATGAACTGAACATGTGCTATTATTTCACATGATGTAATTTCTACTTTCCTACATCTATGGCTTTTCCCTTCTCTGTTTACATAACCATCTATTTTATATACATTCTCTAATTATGTTTCCTTTGTTTTCAAAGAAGAGAAATATATGAAGGCAAATCAAGAAAGAAGATGTGGGGTTATTTTTATCATCATAAACATGGTAGTTTATTAAACACAGAAATAGAAACTGGAGTACCATTGTATCTACTTGGGACCAGGACAAGAAAGTCAAGCATTAAGATGACTCTTTCTTTCTCTCGGGTAATACTGTCTACCACACACATATATATTGAGTAACTTCTATGTGTCACGCACTGTCTAGGCAGCAGAAATGAGAAATTGTCTCTGCCCTCTTGGCACTCACAGTTTTGGGGGGTGGGGTCACAGACATTAATTAAAATATTTAAAAATTAGTAATATTGTACAAAGAAGAAATATTAGACACAGAGCCCAGTTGATTTTGAGAGGATAGTAAAAGCTTCTTAGAAGTGAAGTTGAGGTTGAAATATTAAGAATAAACAGAAGGCAACCAGGCAAGTGATGCTATGGACTTTCAATTAGTACAAACGTGTGTGGCCTAAACCCCTCCTTTTGACATGTCTGCTTTATACTTCTGCCTATGCAGTTTCTTTTGCCTATTTACAAGTTTTGCAGAGACTCAAAATATAGATGACTTCAAATCTGGAAATTATACAACCATTAGGCTATTACATGTAGCCTATGGTCTCTATTGTTAAAGTGGAGAATCTGACTGACTTAGCCTGGTCCATGCAGGGTTTGGCTAACATTCAGTGCTGCCACTGGTGTAATCGGCCTCTGGAGGGGGAGTGGAGCAGGGAGGGTCTTGAAGTAAATGGCTGTGGTTGTGGATATGCAAGAAGGAAAGTGGATTATAGCAGGTGAACTGACTGACAGGTCTGGAATACAGATGATTTATGCACACACACATATGCAGAGTCTCATGGACAGTACTCTTTGTCGTTTCTCACTGGTGGTGAGCAGTCGTACACACCCTAATCCAGCTTTCTGAATGATTACTGTACAGCATGGGGCAGGAGCTGAGGAGTGGCCAGAGGCACTAACAGATTGTTGAAATAAGTCTGACTTCCTTGGGAAAGGAATTCATGACCTTGACTTGACTCGCTACGGTCTCTACTCCTATATGAATTGCTATTGCTGCTTTGAAAAGAATTATGTTGAATGTTACATGACTTGGATAGTCACAATAAAATTTCTCTATCAGTATTAAGCTAGTAGTAAATTGTTGTTGGGTTCTAGAGTCATACAGGCCCCAATATGAATCCAAATACTATAAAAGTTACCTAATGTGGTTAAATCATAGGATTCTTCACTCATAAAATTGAGATAATACCTGTGTACCAGTTAAGAATTCTCTTGAATAGCATATAGTAGACTATCCAAAATAACAGTGGCTTAAACACATATGGATTAATCTCTCTCATAAAAGAAATACAGATAGAAGCAGTCCAAAGCTTATGGTAGGGTAGCTCCAGGAAGTCATCCAGAACCTAGGATCCTTTTATCTTTCTGCTCCCCCATGCTCAGCACTGGCTTCCATCCTCAAGCTACCATAGTTCACGCTGGCTGCTGAGTCATTAGGCATCACATCTGCATTCCAGAGAGTAAAAAAGAGAAGGTGGGGGTAGAGGGTGGGCTCAAAAGGAAGCATCTCCCAACAGCCTAAGTTCCACACAACAGTTCTGTGCACATCTCATTGACCAGAACTCAGTCACATAGCTGTGTGAAGCTACAAAGTAGGCTTGGAAATGGAATCTTTTAGCTGACACTTTGTCACTTTAGATAAAATTGGGGTACAAAAGAGGAAAAGGAAAATTAGATTGGTAGCTAACCTGCAGTTTCTGCCACAATGTTCCTCACAGGATTACTGTGCAGATTAAATGAGTTAATCCATGTTAAATTCTTAGCACAGAACCTGATCCATTGTCAGCACCCAGAAGCTACCATTACTACTGTTAGCCAATGGCCAGGGACATCAGATTTTATTATTTAAAACTCATTAAAAAGGAAATTATCTATAATTCTGGAATATGTAAATTGCTTTATCCTATTTGGTACTGATTAAATTTTAAAGGCAAGGATTTTTTAAAGTCATAAACAAAATATGCAGGAAAAACAGTTTAAGCCAGTAGTTAAAATTTATACTTTGGAGAGCTTGTAAATGAACAAACTTATGAAATAAAAGATCCAAAACTGGGAAAGGGCAGAAAGCTAAATATATAGGGGAGGAAAATGGTTTCCTTGAATTCTAGAATAATTTTTATTAAAAAAATGAAAACAGACTGTGGGCTCTTTCTCATACTTCACAGACCTTCACACAGTTCAAGCCCAAGTGCTTATGTGGGTGGAGAATGAAGGGAAAGCAGCAGTGTTCCCGTTCTTCCTTCGATGTCTCTAGTCTCCACTCACTGACTTTTTCTATTTTCTCCATCCTTTCCTTTTCTCCCTTTTTCTCCTATTTCTTTTCTCCTTTTCTTTACATTTTCCTCTAGGACTCTTCTGTCTTGCTACGTTGCAATGTTTTTGAGGTTTGATGCAAATCATAATCAATGTTCTTTATTCCTTTTTAGAGGATACATGATCCTGAATCACTGTTTCCAGGCAAAAGATGGTGTCAGGTTCTCTCAGTGCTAATTGTCTCTTTTAATGCTCTCTCAAAACTAAAATGGAGACATTCTGCTAGGAACCTAGTAGCAAAATAAGTTCAGTATCACACAGACCTAGGTGTGTGCCACCTTATGGGAAGTGAGTTAACTGTTATCAGCCTCAATTTCCCTTTCCCTAAAGCTGATATAACAACAGCATATGTTACATAAGGACTTCTGTTAAGGATTAAATATGGTAATGTATGTAACTTCATAGCATGACAAGAAACATGGAGCAAATGTTAGCTCTGATAATGATAATGATTATAATGAAACTAGATACAGAAAAGCCACAGCCAAGCTTCTAGCATCTATACAATATTACTGTTAAATAATAATTATTCTACTATGCTATTAGATCAATAAGAACTTTCCACATGGAGCAAAACAAATAAACAAAAACTCAAAAACAAATATGCTACATTTGATTCATCTATTGGGTAAACTCTATTACCCGATAGGATACTGCGAATTGTCCAAAGTCTGTCCATGTGACTATAGTCCAATAGCCAATACTGTTATACATTTTCTGTATATGAAATACAATGTCAGGAGACTGGTTCAAGATGGTAGAATAGAAGGACGTGCTCTCACTCCCTCTTGTGAGAACACCAGAATCACAACTAACTGCTGAACAATCATAGACAGGAAGACACTGGAACTCACCAAAAAAGATGCCCCACATCCAAAGACAAAGGAGAAGCCAAAATGAGACAGTAGGAGAGGCGCAATCACAATAAAATCAAAACCCATAACTGCTGGGTGGGTGACTCACAAACTGGAGAACACTTATACCACAGAAGTCCACCCACTGGAGTGAAGATTCTGAGCCGCACATCAGGCTTCCCAACCTGGGGGTCCAGCAATGAGGAGGAATTTCTGGAGAATGAGACGGTGGAGGCTAGTGGGATTTGATTGCAGGACTTCGACAGGACTGGGGGAAACAGGGACTCCACTCTTGGAGGGCACACACAAAGTAGTGTGTGCATCAGGATCCAGGGAAAGGAGCAGTGACCCCATAGGAGACTGAACAAGACCTATCTGCTAGTGTGGGAGGGTCTCCTGCAGAGGAGGGGGGTGGAGCTGTCTCACCATGAGGACAAGGACACTGGCAGCAGAAGTTGTGGGAAGTACTCCTTGGCTTGAGCCCTCCCAGAGTCTGCTATTAGCACCACCAAAGAGCCCAGGTAGGTTCCAGTGTTGGGTCGCCTCAGGCCAAAAAAACAACAGGGAGGGAACCCAGCCCCACCCATCAGCAGACAAGGAGATTAAAGTTTTACTGAGCTCTGCTCACCAGAACAACAGCCAGCTCTACCCACCAACAGTCCCTCCCACCAGGAAACTTGCACAAGCCTCTTAGATAGCCTCATCCACCAAAGGACAGACAGCAAAAGCAAGAAGAACTACAATCCTGCAGCCTGTGGAACAAAAACCACATTCACAGAAAGACACACAAGATGAAAAGGCAGAGGGCTATGTACCAGATGAAGGAACAAGATAAAACCCCAGAAAAACAACTAAATGAAATGGAGATAGGCAACCTTCCAGAAAAAGAATTCAGAATAATGATAGTGAAGATGATCCAGGACCTCAGAAAAAGAATGGAGGCAAAGATCGAGATGATGCAAGAAATGTTTAATAAAGATCTAGAAGAATTAAAGAACAAACAAACAAAGATGAACAATACAGTAACTGAAATGAAAAATACACTAGAAGGAATCAATAGCAGAATAACTGAGGCAAAAGAATGGGTAAGTGACCTGGAAGACAGAATGGTGGAATTCACTGCTGCAGAGCAGAATAAAGAAAAAAGAATGAAAAGAAATGGAGACAGCCTAAGAGACCTCTGGGACAACATTAAACACAACAACATTCGCATTATAGGGGTCCCAGAAGGAGAAGAGAGAGAGAAGGACCCGAGAAAATATTTGAAGAGATTATAGTCGAAAACTTCCCTAACAAGGGAAAGCAAATAGCCACCCAAGTCCAGGAAGCACAGAGAGTCCCACACAGGATAAACCCAAGGAGAAACACACGGAGACACATAGTAATCAAATTGGTAAAAATTAAAGACAAAGAAAAATTATTGAAAGCAGAAAGGGAAAAACGACAAATAACATACAAGGGAACTCCCATAAGGTTAACAGCTGATTTCTCAGCAGAAACTCTACAAGCCAGGAGAGAGTGTCATGACATATTTAAAGTGATGAAAGGGAAAAACCTACAACCAATATTACTCTACCGGCAAGGATCTCATTCAGATTCGATGGAGAAATCAAAAGTTTTACAGACAAGCAAAAGCTAAGAGAATTCAGCACCACCAAACCAGCTCTACAACAAATGCTAAAGGAACTTCTCTAAGTGGGAAACACAAGAGAAGAAAAGGACCTACAAAAACAAACCCAAAACAATTAAGAAAATGGTCATAGGAACATACATATTGATAAATATCCTAAACGTGAATGGATTAAATGCTCCAACCAAAAGACACAGGGTTGCTGAATGGATACAAAAACAAGACCCATATATATGCTGTCTACAAGAGACCCACTTCACACCTAGGGACACATACAGACTGAAAGTGAGGGGATGGAAAAAGATATTCCGTGCAAATGGAAATCAAAAGAAAGCTGGAGTAGCAATACTCACATCAGATAAAATAGCCTTTAAAATAAAGAATGTTACAAGAGACAAGGAAGGACACTACATAATGATCAAGGGATCAATCCAAGAAGAAGATATAACAATTATAAATATGTATGCACCCAACATAGGAGCACCTCAATACATAAGGCAACTGCTAACAGCTCTAAAAGAGGAAATCGACAGTAACACAATAATAGTGTGGGACTTTAACACCTCACTTACACCAATGGACAGATCACCCAAACAGAAAATTAATAAGCAAACAGAAGCTTTAAATGACACAATAGACCAGATAGATTTAATTGATATTTATAGGACATTCCATCCAAAAACAGCACATTACACTTTCTTCTCAAATGTGCACGGAGCATTCTCCAGGATAGATCACATCTTGGGTCACAAATCAAGCCTCAGTAAATTTAAGAAAATTGAAATCATATCAAGCATTTTTCTGACGACAGCACTATGAGATTAGAAATCAATTACAGGGGAAAAAACGTAAAAAACTCAAACACATGGAAGCTAAACAATACGTTACTAAATAACCAAGAGATCACTGAAGAAATCAAAGAGGAAATCCAAAAATACCTAGAGACAAATGACAATGAAAACACGACGATCCAAAACCTATGGGATGCAGCAAAAGCAGTTCTAAGAGGGACGTTTATAGCTACAGAAGCCTACCTCAAGAAACAAGAAAAACCTCAAATAAACACTCTAACCTTACACTTAAAGGAACTAGAGAAAGAAGAACAAACAAAACCCAAAGTTAGCAGAAGGAAAGAAATCATAAAGATCACAGCAGAAATAAATGAAATAGAAACAAAGAAAACAGTAGCAAAGATCAATAAAACTAAAAGCTGGTTCTTTGAGAAGATAAACAAAATTGATAAACCATTAGCCAGACTCATCAAGAAAAAGAGGGAGAGGACTCAAATCAATAAAGTTAGAAGTGAAAAAGGAGAAGTTACAACAGACACTGCAGAAACACAAATCGTCCTAAGAGACTACTAAAAGCAACTCTATGCCAATAAACTAGACAACCTGAAAGAAATGGACAAATTCTTAGAGAGGTATAACCTTCCAAGACTGAAGCAGGAAGAAATAGAAACTACGAACAGCCCAATCACAAGTAATGAAATTGAAACTGTGATTAAAAATCTTAGAACAAACAAAAGTCCAGGACCAGATGTCTTCAGAGGTTAATTCTATCAAACATTTAGAGAAGAGCTAACACCCATCCTTCTCAAACTCTTCCAAATAATTGCAGAGGAAGGAACACTCCCAAACTCATTCTATGAGGCCACACTCACCCTGATACCAAAACCAGACAAAGATACTACAAAAAAAGAAAATTACAGATCAATATCACTGATGAATAGAGATGCAAAAATCCTCAACAAAATACTAGCAAACAGAATCCAACAACACATTAAAAGGATTATACACCACGATCAAGTGGGATTTATCCCAGGGATGCAAGGATTCTTCAAGATACGCAAATCAATCAATGTGATACACAATATTAACAAATTGAAGAAAAACCATATGATCATCTCAATAGATGCAGAAAAGGCTTTTGACAAAATTCAACACTGATTTATGATAAAAACTCTCCAAAAAGTGGGCACAGAAGGAACCTACCTCAACATAATAAAGGCCATATACGACAAACCCACAGCAAACATCATTCTCAATGGTGAAAAACTGAAAGCATTTCCACTAAGATCAGGAACAAGACAAGGATGTCCACTCTCACCACTATTATTTAACATAGTTTTGGACGTCCCAGCCACGGCAATCAGAGAAGAAAAAGAAATAAAAGGAATACAAATTGGAAAAGAAGGAGTAAAACTGTCACTGTTTGCAGGCGACATGATACTATACATAGAGAACCCGAAAGATGCCACCAGAAAACTGCTAGAGCTAATCAATGAATTTGGTAAAGTTGCAGGATACAAAATTAATGCACAGAAATCTCTTGCACTCCTATACACTAATAATGAAAAATCTGAAAGAGAAATTAAGGAAACACTCCCATTTACCATTGCAACAAAAAGAATAAAATACCTAGGAATAAACCTACCTAGGGAGACAAAAGACCTTTATGCAGAAAACTATAAGACACTGATGAAAGAAATTACAGATGATACCAACAGATGGAGAGATATACCATGTTCTTGGATTGGAAGAATCAACATTGTGAAAATGGCTATACTACCCAAAGCAATCTATAGATTCAGTGTAATCCTTATCAAACTACCAATGACATTTTTCGCAGAACTAGAACAAAAAGTCTTAAAATTTGTATGGAGACACGAAAGACCCCGAATAGCCAAAGCAGTCTTGAGGGAAAAAAATGGAGCTGGAGGAATCAGACTCCCTGACCTCAGACTATACTACAAAGCTACAGTAATCAACAATATGGTACTGGCACAAAAACAGAAACATAGATCAATGGAACAAGATAGAAAGCCCAGAGATAAATCCACGCACCTATGGTCAACTAATCTATGACAAAGGAGGCAAGGATATACAATGGAAAAAATACAGTCTCTTCAATAAGTGGTGCTGGGAAAACTGGACAGCTACATGTAAAAGAATGAAATTAGAACACTCCCTAACACCATACTCAAAAATAAACTCAAAATGGATTCGAGACCTAAATGTAAGACCAGACACTATAAAACTCTTAGAGGAAAACATAGGAAGAGCACTCTTTGGCATAAATCACAGCAAGATCTTTTTTGATCCACCTCCTAGAGTAATGGAAATCAAAACAGAAATAAAAAAATGGGACCTAATGAAACATCAAAGCTTTTGCACAGCAAAGGAAACCATAAACAAAACGAAAAGACAACCCTCAGAATGGGAGAAAATATTTGCAAATGAATCAACAGACAAAGGATTAATCTCCAAAATATATAAACAGCTCATGCAGCTCAATATTGAAAAAACAAACGCAAAAATGGGCAGAAGATCTAAATAGACACTTCTCCAAAGAAGACATACAGATGGCCAAGAAGCACATGAAAAACTGCTCAACATCCTAATTATTAGAGAAATGCAAATCAAAACTACAATGAGGTATCACCTCACACCAGTTAGAATGGGCATCATCAGAAAATCTACAAACAAATGCTGGAGAGGGTGTGGAGAAAAGGGAACCCTCTTGCACTGTTGGTGGGAATGTAAATTGATACAGCCACTATGGAGGACAGTATGGAGGTTCCTTAAAAAACTAAAAATAGAATTTCCGTATGATCCAGCAATCCCACTACTGGGCATATACCCTGAGAAAACCATAATTCAAAAAGAGTCACGTACCAAAATGTTCATTGCAGCTCTATTTACAATAGCCAGGACATGCCTAAATGCCCATGAAAGACGAATGGATAAAGAAGATGTGGTACATATGTACAATGGAGTATTACTCAGCCATAAAAAGGAACGAAACTGGGTCATTTGTAGAGACATGGATGAATCTAGAGACTGTCACACAGAGTGAAGTAAGTCAGAAAGAGAAAAACAGGTATCGTGTATTAACGCATGTATGTGGAACCTAGAAAAATGGTACAGATGAACCGGTTTGCAGGGCAGAAATTGAGACACAGATGTAGAGAACAAACCTATGGACACCAAGGGGGGAAAGCAGCAGGGGGTGGGGGTGGGGGTGTGATGAATTGGGTGATTGGGATTGATATGTACACACTGATGTGTGTAAAATGGATGACTAATGAGGACCTGCTGTATGAAAAAATAAAAAATACATCATATATTTCTTGGGGGGGAAAAAAAAAAGTAATACAATGTCTTATTCTCAGCCTTCCACCTTTTGGTATAACTCAGAAATATATCATCTCTCTGTTTAATTATTTCCTTGTATCTTAAAATTATTTCCTTATTGTTCATCATTCTGCAGACAGAATAATCCAGACTTTATCAGGTAATATATACAGTATCAGTCCTCACTGATATACCTTTAGTCTAATTAGTGTGGGTATGTTTATTCTTTGCCTGACCATACGAAATAAATGCTCCCACTCATTCAATTCCTTCCAAAGCACATATGGTGTTTTTCTGTCTAACAGTTCTTTTCCCAAGGTACTGACATATCTTGACAGACTTTCCCTATCTTTATCAAAAGCAAAGTTTCTTAAACTGTTTTGGCTGATGGATGTTTTTGAAAATCTGATGAAAAGGATAGATGTTTTATCTGGAAAAAAAAATGACCGTGTCCCCTCCGAACTTCATATGTTAAAATCTTCCCATGGTGATGGTATTAGGAGGTGGGGGCCTTTGGGAGGTGATTAGGTCATGAGGGTGGAGCCCTCATACATGGAATAGTGCCCTCATAAAAGAGATCTGAGAGAACTCCCTAGACTCTTCCACCATGTGCAGATAAAACAAGAAAATATCCTGGAAGAGGGCCTTCACCAGACCATGCTGGAACCCTGATCTCAGACTTCCAACCTTCAGAACTGTGAAAAATAAATATTTCTTGTTTATAGGTCACACAGTTTATGGTATTTTGTTATAGCAGCCCAAACAAACAAATTGCCAAGTGGCTTTTCTCCCTTCCCTTTGGCCCTTTTTTCTCCCCAGAAACTATTCCTTTCAGAGACTGCCTCTTCAAATCCCACATACTTTCAAACTCCTTCCTGTTGTCTATGCTCTGATCTACCAGGCACATTTAGTATTTCCAGACCTCCTAGGGTGGCTTAGTCTTTCTGGTGGTAGGTTTGAATCAACCCTAGGCCAATTCTAGCTCCCATCTTCCCTCTCCCAGAATGGTTCCATGCCTCTTTTGCTTACTGCAAGGCCTTGCTCTAGGAGGTGCTGGATGGTAGCATGAAACCACAGGCTGGATTTTGCTGTTTCAGATTTCTGTCTTAGAATTTACATGAATTTCATTATTCTCTGTCTCTAAATTATGCTGAAGGTATTGTTTTATTTTATCCTCCTTGTTCATCCATACTATTTTTGGAAGAAATATTAGGAAATATGGACATAGGCAGCCACCACTGTCTTCAACTACCTGGAATTCCTCAGAGATAATTCTTCTAGCAGTGTGAAGAATGGATTGGAAGAGAGGCTAAAAAATGGAAAGACTCATTAGGAAGCTATTTTAATAATGTAAGTAAAATATAATGAGGGCCATAATTAACTTTGTAGATGAAGAGGATATGGTGGGTTTAGATGATATTAAGAATTTGGTAAGTGTCAAGCAGCAGAAGGAGGGAAGAATGACCCCTACGTTTCTGGCTTAGCCATTGAATATCGTTATGGTAGAACCATTCTGAAATAAAGAAAATAGGATGAGGGCTGATATGGGTGCGTAGAAATTGTATGTAGAAGGAGTTCAATGAATTCAATTGCAGAACTAGGAGTTTGGGATGCCTGAGAAATATCCAGGTGGATTTGCTCACTGGGGATTTAGAAATACTGTAACTAAATACTGTTAAATATTGTAACTAAAGATAGAAATCTGGGAGTCCACAACATAAAGCTGTTAGGAGAAACTATGTTCATGTGCAGAGTTTTCAAGGAAAAGGGAGTAGAAAAGAGAAGAGGAAAGGATGCCAAGATGAAGGCATCACTTTCATGGATGGTGTAGGCAGAGGAAGAGACCTGGAAAAGAGAAGCCAGTGACACAGGGGGAAAACAGAAGAGGCCCATCTTGGAAGCTGAGGATGAAATCAACTCCTTGATGGAAGAGTTGGTGCACCTTCTAAATACTGAACAGAAAATAAAGAAGGAAGTGAAGGTATGAACATCAAGTTGCTTGAAGACTTAAGATGTATTGAAGTTTTCAGCATTAGGAGGTCATTGATGATGTTTGCAAAGCACATTTCTTAGAAGCTGATGAGGATGAATATCAGATTACAGTGGGGTAAGGGATGAGTAAGAGGTAAAGAATTGGAGACAGAAAGTATAGACCCCTTAAATCTATAGTGCCTCATCCATTTCAGTACATGAAAAACACAATAAGGGCAATAGTGAAAATACTACACCTAATAATATTCTCATAACATTTAGCACTCCTGATCTGTGGCACTTCTGACTATATGTGTACCTACCTTCTCTCGCATTTTAAATGGAAAGTTCCTTTATGTAAGGATACGTATCTAAATCGTGTTTGTATCATTCAGTAGTGAGCAACCTATGATGAATTAGTAAGGATCTGTGGGCCAAATGAATGAACCAATGGAACAATTAAAGAGCCAAGACTCAACTCTGTTCCAAATCCTAGGCATAATACTTAGTCCCTGTTTCCAGGTGCCACTTCCTATAAGGATGTTTAGCCTCCAATTCGAAACAATGAAGAGATTCTGAATCTTAACTTATTTTATGACGAGGTAAATGACAGTCCCTGGCAGCCACAGTAGAGGAGCCATTAGGATGCATGGAAGACTCTGACAACCAGCTGGGGTCTGTAAATGGCCATTCTGAGAGCCTTCCTCAAAAGGGGCTTTCAAATCCTAATGTGCTTCACCATTTATCTGTTCTTGTACAAGTAAAGAAATATTTTTTCATATGTAACTACCCTAAGGCACTTATTTAATTTTATTACTGCTCTCTGTAGTGCTGCCAGGCAAATATTCTTTGAGCCTATTTTGATTAATAACACCGTTTGCATTTGTTGTTTGATTTCCAAGCCCATCTCGAAGTGAGACTCCAGCGTGGACCTCCAGATCTTCTCCACATCAGCTCTGTTTTGAAAGGCTCTGATTGATATAGGTTTCAGAGAACACACCACTGAGTATGAATATAAAAGCAACAGCATGTACCCAGAGCCGCAGAAAGGAAGAGAAAACATCCCAGAGCAAACGTGTTAGAGCTTAGTTTTTAAGGAGAAAGAACCAAAGGACAAATGTGGATCGAAATATCCAATGCATGATTTCATAATCCTTTTGACTTTAACCCCAGGTATGGCTTCCAACATAGGCCAACAATTTTTTTGAAAGCCAGATAAAGAAGTAAAACAGAAAAGTTTCCGTTACACTGTAATCCAAACATCTGGACATATTTAATTTCTCCAGCTGGCTTTGGTGGCTGTATTCTTAATATATTTGCATGAAATAAGCTTGAACGCCTTAAATCCCCTATGATTATTTGGGTAGAGATGTGTTAGGCAAGCCCATGTTTCTCTGTGTCATTTCAGCTTAATTCTCACTCTCCATCACGAGTTCCACCTCCTATGTGTGCAATCCTTTGTTCTATGCCCCACTGGTCCACTGAGTCACACACAGATACTTTATTCTCTCAAATTCCTCCAACCCAAGGTGATGTGTATTTCAGATTTGACTTAAGAAGTTAGAGATAACAAGGAGAGAGGTAGGTTTACTTAGCTGTACAGCAGGACAATGACTTAACATTGACTATTAGATACCTCTGGCCTTAAAACTCCTTGAACTTACCTAGGGAATTTGTGTGGCCATTTTTCCTGCTAAGATTTTAGCATTGCAACATGTTGCTGCCCCCATTTCTCCTCAAACCAAGCTCACTAACCTGGAGCTCCCACCCAATGTTCAGATAATTTCTGCTGCAGAAGTGTTTAGCTAACCCTCTGTTTTATCACAAACCATCTGCTCATGCCCAAAGGGCCTCATCCTCATATTTATGACCAAACATGACTCTTCTCTCCCTAGAAGGAGTTCTGTGCCAACCTTTAAAGTGATAACAATTTTTTTTCTTCCTCTGCTACTTAAAACTAAAGCTTGCATGACTTGGGCTCTCTGTTACAGATATTCTGTACTTACATCATCACATTCTCATAAAAAATAAAAAAGAGATAGAAGGACATATTTTACTTCTTTTGCTTTTTCCTCCAAAAGGATTTATCCTAATCCTTCCCATCTTGAACTAATCTCTCCTTCAAAGGTCCCAAGAAAATGGTTAAAGAAGGAAAAGTAGAAACCTTTAGTTGTGAGCACCTCCCCTTTCAGTTCCCCAATCTCCATCTTGATTCACTATATCCAGAGGGTTTATTATATCCTTGTGATGGTTAATTTTATGTATCAATTTGCCAAAGCCATGGGTGCCCAGATATTTGGTCAAACAGAATTCCAGATGTGTCTGTGAGGTTGTGTTTGAATGAGATTAACATTTGAATCAGTAGACTGAGTAAAGCAGATTTGCAGTACATGAGATAGTTGTATCATGTTAGTTAGAGTTACGACTTTTCTTTATTTGGAGATTAAGTATGGTTTAAGGAGATGTGCATGGGTACCAGTTTGAAAAGAGGTAGACTTGTGATGGTTAATTTTATGCACCAACTTTTTTTTTTTTTTTGAAAATTTTCACTAACATTTAGTTTTATCCATTTTAATGTAAGCAAATTTTTTAACAACCTAAACAACCAAAATACTGGGTATATTTTGCACCTGATTTGAAAGATATATAATTCTACTGAATAAAAAGTTTTCAAAACACACCTTTTAAATCTACCATACCTTAACACTTTACATAAAGCTGCATTAAGATATTTAGAATTTCTTAATACTAGGAAGAATGTGGTCTCTCCTATCCATTCCCACAATATCCAACACTGCATATCATGCATAATTTTAAAATTAAAAAAAACTCGGGGTGCCCAGATGTTTGGTCAAATATTATTCTGGGTGTGCCTGGGTGTGCTTTTTAGTGAGATAAGCATTTGAGTCAGTAGATGGAGTAAAGCAGATTGCCCTTCCTAACGTGGGTGGCCCTCCTCCAATCAGTTGAAGATGTGAATAGAACAAAAAGGCTGAGAAAGAACTCAGTAAGAGTGCTCTACTCTGACCTGACAGCCTGAGATGAGACATTGACTCTCCTGGTTCTCTGGCCTTTGAAACTGAATTGAACTGGAACTTACACCAGCCACTGGAACAGCTGCATGATATTGTTATAAATCTTTTTCAACTTTTCTCTTTACTCCTACCCAAATCACACACACACACTCAAAAATGTCTCTATTCTAGATTCTCATAATTTGAAGAGCCAACCTCCCCAGAATGTCTGTTCTCACCTAAAAGTTTTTTTGTTTTTTTGTTTTTTTTTTTTTTTTGTGAATAATGCCCATCATGGAAATTCCTGTTGAAGTTCTATTATCACAACCAGTAATGGCCCAGTTTAGTCATAGGTTTGCTCTGAGGGCAAAATCACCATTGCCCTTACATCACTCTTTTATCTCATCAGTTGTCTTTCCTTTTATTTTATTTTATTTATTTTTAAATTGTCTTTATTCAGATGATATGATTTTTTTTTTTTTTTTGGCTGCACCGTGCTGTTTGTGGGATCTTAGTTCCCCCACCAGAGATTGAACCCACGCCCCCTGCACTGGAAGCACGTAGCCTTAACCACTGGACTACCAGGGAAGTTCTGTCACCCAGAAGTATTAAAAAGTCCTCCAATATAACGGTTGAGAGTTTCACCACTGCTTGATCTCCTCTAAGTAATACACCATGGACATTCTCTTCACATTATTATCTCTGCATTTCATTGCCCACTGCATTCTGTTTTTCAGCATTTGACTTACAAAGATCCTAGGTGATTGAAAAAGGGACTGGGAGAAGGAAGAAAAGGGGAGGGAGGAGTGGTCTCTATGAGGACATTTAAATAAATGTCAGCCAATTCTCTGAGCACAGGTGGGCATCTCCTGGACAAGTTCAAGCAGCAGTTTTTGATGAAAACTCTCCTGGCATTGACAAGAACTGCTAATGAGGCCCCCCAGCACCAGGAGCACAATGAGCTTGCTCAAGTGGCACCAATGGCCTGCAAGCCTTGGCTTGTCTCCCTCTCTGCTTACTGGCACAGGAGACTGAGCGCTTTCAGCAGTCTCCTGGTGCTGACTATTATTTCTGATGTCACTGCCAATTTGGAAGTCAAACACTGAAACTTGTCTCTTTCTCTTTGCACTCCTGCCACAACAGTCTTATTCTCCAGGCAATGTGCATGCTCTGACTGACTAGGGGAAGACTCGTGTACAAGGAAGTTCACATTCAACATTTCACTGTACGATCTCACTGCATAAAGCACCTACATTTCCCACTACACACATTCCCCAGTAAGCAGTGGACAAGTAAGGGGCAAAATAAGTGAGAAGAAGCAAATTTAAAGACAGGAGAGTTTCCACATAGGTCTGTATAATTAAGGAGATCTTTAAAAATGGAGAGGGGAATAGAAATCTGTAAAAGTTAATTCCTCAATTATTTGGTTATTTCTACCTCCTCCTCCCCAAACATGTCTTCTGTTCTTTAAGAGTATAGATAAATCCACAGATAATCTTAGATGGCTTTTGCTTCAGGGTCTAATCCTCGGGATCATTTTAGGAGAGTTTCCTCTCTGTCTAGTAAAGATTCAAAACAATCCATGTGAGCAAATCACAAACCACTTATCTGGTTAGTGCTCTTAGTCTTACCCCCAAGTTTCCAACAGAGCTTTGGTTACCTTTTGTCAGGGAGAGATGTGCCTATTAGGGCAGATGGGATAAAGCTGAAGGGAAGTGAAAAAAACTAGGTGTTGGGAGAATAGGGAGGCTTAGAAGTGATTTGCAGGTCAGTACAGATATCAACTCTCACAAGAACTGCCAGCCTGCAATCGCCACCTGTTCTTTGGTGTCCTGAAGATCAGGAGTTTTGCAGTTTCAATGGGGACATGACTCATGAAATATTAACTCAGCAACAATTTTCAATATCTACTTTGGTGTCAGCCTCTGTTCGAGATATTGGAGCTCACATTCTAGTGTTTGCAGAGACATACACAGTGACTCTATTATGCTGATCCTTCTGTTCTGCACTGACATGGAGCATGGCATATTGGTGTGCAAATGTTGTTCCCCAGGACTCAACAATCCTGGGCTCTACTTCATGAACTTGCTTTAAGCAGGTCTATAGTTTATTCAGTGCATAAAGTCTCATGTTTCTCATGTGTAAAATGTGGATATTAGTTTAGCACCTTAACACTTAAGTCCTTATAAAGAGTAAATACAACAATGTATTAAAATACTCAAGGGAGAATCAACTCAAATGAAAATTTAAAGGTACATTCAAGAAATACAGGAAAACAACCAAGAGAATGAAAATGACATAAAGAAAGAAAGAAATGAAAAGGAAGGATCTGAAGGAAAGCAGTGGAATAGAAGACAGGCAAAGAAGGAATAACATACATATAATCAGAGTCACTGGAAAAGAAAAAAACACAATGGAACAGAGTTAATATTCAAAACTCTAATCCCAGAAAACTTTCCTGAAATATAAAAAGAGACCCAAATATACACATTGAAAGAACTCAAAAAATTACCTGGAAAAGTGAACCCACATCAATCAATTCTGAGACATATTCTAGCTAAAACTATTCAATTTCAAAGATGAAGATAAGATCCTCAAGACATGCAGGCAAAATGTCATATAAAGATATCTGACTTTTCAAAACATAAAAAGCAAGGCAACAGTGGGACTTCATTTTTTAAAAATTCAATGAAAGAATATATTAACCAAAAATTTTGTATCCAGCCAAGCTGTCCTTCAAATAACGAGGATGTAAAACAAAGCCAATGAGCAATTTTCAATATACAAGAACTTAGGGAATTCTGTACAAATCAGACCTTTTTGAGAAATTTACCAGAGTACTATTTGGCAAACTATGGCCCAAGGTGCTGTTTGGTAAGGTACAGTCACACTCATTCCTTTACATAGTGCCTGTATCTACTTTCGCACTATGATAGAGTTGTTGTGACAGAAACAGTTTATGGTCTCTTGATCTACATAGCTCCAAATTTTTACCATCAGGCCTTTTACAGAAAAAGTTTGCTGACCTCTGCCAACTAGAGGATGAGCTTTATTCAACCAAATAATAATGAGGAAAACTTCAGCAAAAGGACTGAATGTAAGCACTTTAAAATATAGGCATATAAGGGACTTCCCTGGTGGTCCAGTGGTTAAGACTTCGCACTTCCAATGCAGGGAGCATGGGTTCAGTCACTGGTTGGGGAACTAAGATCCCACATGCCACATGGCTCAGCCAAAAAAAAAAAAAAAGGAATATACATATAAGACTAAAATAATGTTGGAGGTGAGAGTGTAAGACTAATACCCAACTGTTATATATTGTGATAAATCAGAAATATTGCAACTAAAAATGGGAAGAGAGGGAAAAAGAGGAAAATATAAAAAGTTCCTTGTTGTATAGGCGATATGTGGGTGCTAAAAGATACTTACAAAATAAAATGAAAATTGATAAGCTAGGTGGTAAAGGGTTAAATAAAGAGCATTCAAAAGATTACCACTAGGTTACCACTAGACAAAAATACAGACCTTCCTGTATACTCCCCCAATTTTTTTAAATAAAAGAGCAAACTATATGCAACTTATACAGAAATTCTCTCAAAGGGCAACACATGTAATGAGTAAACTATACATATCACGAAGAATTGAGACCAAACATATCAGTCACAAAAATAATTGTGAATGAGCTTAATTCACTGTATTACTTTGCTAGGGCTGCCATAACAAAACACCACAGACTAGGTGACTTATACAACAGAAATTTACTTTCTCATAGTCCTGGAGGCTAGAAATCCAAGATGAAGTTGTCAGAAGGTTTGGTTCATTCTGACCTTCGCTTGTAGGTGGCTGCCTTCTCTCTGTGTTCTCACATGGTCTTTCCTCTCTACATGTGCATCCCTGGTGTCTTTTTTATGCCCTAATCTCCTCTTTTTATAAGGACACAGTCAGATTGGATGAGGGCCCACCCTTGCAGGCTCATTTTAACTTAATCTTTTACTTAAAGGCTCTATCTTCATATTCAATCCCATTCTATATAATAGAGTTTAGGGCTTCAATATGAATTTTGGGGTAACACAATTCAGCCTAAAACATTCACCTACTAAAAGAAAAAAGATTTTCTAGTTGGCTCACAAAATAAAACCCCGCTATTGACCCCATTCAAGTTTGAAATTTGAAACAGACACATTTTTTAGAAGAAATAGAAAAAATTTTTTTAAACAAACTGATAAAACAGCACCAGGCCTAGGGGTTTTTACAGAGGAATTTTACCAAATTTCCAAAGACCAGATAGTCTTAATACTCTAAAGTTATTATAGAGCATTGAAAAGGAAGAAAAACTTCCTAATTTCCCTTATGAAGCAAGAATAATAATCTTATTTAATCCAGAAAGAGTACAAGGGAAGAAAATTAAAGACTAACTGCACTCATAAATAATGGTGAAAATTTTTTAAACAGAATATTAGTAAGCAGAATCCAGCACCACATTAAGAAAATAATACACCATGACCAAGTGGGATTTAATCCCAGAATGTAAGGTTAGTTTAATATTAGGAAATCTATTAATATCATACACCATATTATTAAATCTAAGGAGAATATTATGATTATCTTCAGAGGTGCTGAAAATATCTTTGACAAAATTCAACACCCAACTACTGCTTAAAAAAAAAAAGCCTGAAGGAAATAAGAACTGAGACATAGATATTTTCTTAACATATGTGTGTACCTTACTCCTTAAGCTATTATCTTATTTAAAGGGGAAATACTGCATGCATTTCCACTATCTCTTTTCCTAGTTGATATTGTACTAGAAATATTAGCCAATACAATTAGACAAAAGTAGTTGACAAGAGAATAAGAATGGACAAAGGAGTGATATTATCTTTATTTGCAAATGATATGATAGTATACCTGAAAATCACCAGAGAACCAATGATAAACTAACTCAAACAATAAAATAATTCAGTGAAGTAACAAACTATAACATTAAGATACAGAAATCAATAGTCTTCATATAAACATGTAATAAATAGTTAAAGGACATAAAGATAGAGAAAAACCCATTTAAAATCTTATTTTAAAAGATAGAATACTTGGGAATAGATTTAACATAAAATGTATAAGATCTCTATGAGGAAAATTGTGAAACAATCCAAAAGACACAAAAATAGACTTGAAATAGACATTTCCTCTTCTTGCATAGAGTACCTCGACATAAAGATGTCAGTTCTCCCTCAGTTAATATATAAAATTAATACAATTCCAATAAAAATGCTTTTTTGCAGTCAGACAAATTGCTAATAAAGTTCATATGGAGAAACAAACATGCAAGAATCACATGAAAAAAATGGCTAAAGAAAAATTATGAGCCCTATGGAGTTATTAAAGTCCATAATTGGATACAAATGCACATGGTGGACTTCCCTGTTGGCACAGTGGTTAAGAATCCGCCTGCCAATGCAGGGGACATGGGTTCAATCCCTAGTCTGGGAAGATCCCACATGCCACGGAGCAACTAAGCCCATGCACCACAACTACTGAGCCTGCACTCTAGAGCCCATGAGCCACAACTACTGAGCCCACGTGCCTAGAGCCCGTGCTCCGCAACAAGAGAAGCCACCGCAATAAGAAGCCCACGCACCACAACGAAGAGTAGCCCCCACTCGCCACAACTAGAGAAAGCCTGTGTACAGCAATGAAGACCCAATGCAGTCTAAATAAATAAATCAATAAATTTATAAAAAATGCACATGGCAACTTAATATATGACAAAGACAGCATTCCAAATTCCTGGGTAAAGATGGATGTTTTTAAATAAATGGTGGTGGGTCAACTAAGGAGCCATTTGGAAAAAAAAAAAAAAAAAGATAAAATTGGACCCATATCTCACACCTTAAATAAGAATAAACTCCAAATGGATTAGGAACCTAAATGAAAAAAATTAAACCACAAATAATAAGAGAAAACACAGATGAATTCCTCTTTAACTTCATCATAGAGAAAGGCTTTCTAACTATGACTCAAAATTCAGAGGCAATAAGAAAAAGACAAGTAAGTTTGACAACATTTTTTTTTTAATTTGCATGGAAAAAACCACCATAAACAAAGCCTAAAGGAAACTAACCAACTAGGAAAAACTATTTACAACATACACCACAGATAGGCGGCTAATATCCCTAGCTTATTTTTTTAAAAATCTTAAAATTAAAGGGAAAAAACCAAAAACTCAATAAAAATGTCAAAAAATATGGAGACTTCCCTGGTGGTGCACTGGTTAAGAATCCGCCTGCCAATGCATGGGACATAGGTTTGAGCCCTGGTCCGGGAAGATCCCACATGCTGCAGAGCAACTAAGCCCATGCGCCACAACTACTGAGCCCGTGTGCCACAACTACTGAAGCCCGTGTGCCTAGAGCCCAGGCTCTGAAATAAGAGAAGCCACCACAATAAGAAGCCTGCGCACTGCAGCAAAGAGTAGCCCCCGCTGGCCGCAACTAAAGAAAGCCCGTGCACAGCAACAAATACTCCACACAGCCAAAAATAAATAAATAAATAAAAAATATTTTAAATGTCAAAAAAAATGAACAGACACTTCTCAAAAAAAAAAAAAAAAGATATAAAAAATTCTCCTCAAATAGGGAGAAAATGTTCAAGCTCACTCATAATGAGAGAATTGCAAGATGTCATTCTTGATCTATTAGAGACTGGAAAAAATTTTAAAATACAACAGAACATTCTGTTGGTGAGACTATGGGGAAAAAGACACTCTCATACATTACTGATAGAAATGCAAATATATATAGCCCTTCTACAATGAAATTAACATGCCTAACAAAAGTATATATGCACATATCTTTCAGACCAACAATCCCACTTTTAGGAATCTACCCTCAAAATACTCTTCCAATAATACAGAAATACATATGCATAAGGTCATTCATTGTAGCATTGTTTGTAATTACTTAATATTGAAACAACCTAAATGTTCATACATAGGAAAGTGGTTGAGTAAACTCTAGCACATCTATACAACAGAGTCTTATGCAGCTGTAATAAAAGAATTAGGAATACACTTATGAACTGATACAGAATGATTTCAAAAATATACCGTTAAGTGAAAAAAACAAAGCACAAAAGAGTATGCATACTTCACTTAAGAAAGAAAAGGAATATAAGAAAATACACACATTATCTGTTCATCTGTGTGAAATAAATACTGGAAGGTTAAACCAGAAATTAAAAACAACGTATTACCTATAAGGACTGGTGAAAATTGTTGTAAGAAGTGGGAAATGGGAACAAGGTAGCAGGAACAGGAGGGAGTGATGCTTCTCTGAGTAGATATATTTTTTGCATAGCTCTAACACAGAGACCCATAGCAATGTTTCACATACTCAAAAAAGGAAACAAACAAACAAACAAACAAAAACAATAAAACCAACCAAAATGGGTAAGAACCCAAAACAGATACAAATACTACAAAAGAACTCTAAATGTATTACAAATGAATAGTAGCCACATTCATTTGTGATAGGGAAGAGAAAAATTAACCCAGGTAACTTTGGAAAGCAATGTCTAAACCGGATATAGCATGACCAAAAAACTGTACATAAGCGTTGTTATCTAGTTGATAAAAATCTTTCTCACAGGGATATAAGTTAGGAGTTCAGAAACTATCTATGGGTATACTAGATTTAAACAAATAGGTAACCATATGGGAGATAATAAGAGCCAGGTTTCTCACTGTTGGAGCAAAGGAAGAAATCTAAAAATGAACACTTTTTATTAAATTGGAATTCAATATCTCAGAGAAAATTCATGGTTTTAGTATATATACAAGGAGATGGATACCTATATATAGATATTTGAGTATGCCTGAATTAGTATACACATATATGTATATGTGTATGTGTGTGTATATATATATATATATATGTATATGTGTGTGTATATATATATATGACATCCCAGTAGCAATGAGCACACATAGTGTCCAGATCTTGGTTTCTAAACACTATCCTCCAATAAAAAGAACCAGGGATCCTTAGGGAAATAGTTGATTCCAGAACTGGGGCAGTGAAATATAAGATAAAACTAAAAATTATGTAATATCAGATAGTATGAAAGTATTCAAAAAAATACTTCTCAAAAACAGGCACCAATCTGAAGCAATTCATAATGGCCAAAACTAGAATAATTTGAGCCCCCTCCCTCAAAAACAAAAAACAAACAAAAAAAAGTATTAAGTTATAACCCATAAAAAATAAATTTCCATGAGTCCATATTGATACAAATATACAATCAATTAAATAAATGCATAAGGAAGAAGAGATAGCTCTTTAATACAAAAGTCCAATTAAAAATATAAAGGGAAATATAAAATCACCACTGGCAAACACCCCAGTAATAACTGTTGCAGACAAGATCAACAGATAAAAGCTAGAATTACTGATTAAACACTTGAAGAGAAAGTGGATTTGCACAGTATCAAATTAGTACCCAAAGATATTCATCATTACAAAGGAAAAAATATTAACTTTACAGTGGAGGAATCTGGCAGAAGCCACCTTAAGCAAGTGATCGAGGTCAACATCCCCAGTAAAGAAACTTATCAATATCATGAACCCCATGATATGATGCACTGAGAAGGACATAATATCATTTCTGTGATACTCTTGTCAAAACACATAACCTCAATTCAATCATGAGAAAACTTCAGACATCCATAAATTGAAGAAGATTTGACAGTCATTGATGAATAGTCTTCAGTAGTATCAAGATCATGAAGGACAAGAAACGACTGTTATGAAAGATAAGGAAAAACTGAGGAACTATTACAAACTGCAGGAGACTAAGGAGAAATAAAATTTAAAAGCAAAATGGGATCCTGGATGGAATTCTGGAACAGATAGAAAACATTAGTGGAAAAACAGGTCAAATTCAAATAAGGTCTTTAGTTCAGTTAATAACCTTACACTAATGTTCATGTCCTGGTATTAGTAGTTGCAATGTGGTTAAGAGTATGGAAACTGCAAATTTTCTGTAAGTCTAAAATTACTTCAAAATAAAAGGTTTAAAACAAAAATGATTGGACTCTTGATTTATCCCAAGAGCAATGTCCAAAATAAATCTAATTGTTTCTTTTTGCAACCCAAAGTATTGGAACTATCCTATGATTTATCCTTTAAGAGTCCTGGTTGTTCAACTTTCCCTGTGAGTGTATACACCGCTGCCCATAGCTACCTAATAAATACTTTGTTGTTGTTGTTCAAGACACCAAAATCAAGTTCTGTTTGCTGGTAGTCAAAGAAACATAACTGACATTGGAGAGTTATGTTTATAGGACAGACTTTTAAATTCTCTCCAAGGTTTAGTGTTTCCATGTACAAGTGGAAAATTTATTAAAAGAAAAAATTAAAGCAGGTTCTTACGTGAGCTTTCTTTTTTTCTTTCATTTAATATAAAGTGCTCGCAAACTGCTGTCTTAAGAACAAAAACAAGCTTTGAAATTTAGGAAAATTCTTAATTATAAATACCAGGATGTCAATAAAAGAAGTGGTAATAGAAGACAAAGTTGACTTTTGATAATAACTTTTACTGCTTTCAATTTTAATATGCCATAACTTGACTTCTGTCTGACTATGCCTGGGAGCTTCTTCTGCACTTTGCTATATAAACCCAGGAGTGATGTCAGAGTAGAAGGTATTTACTTTTCTCATTGTGAGTCTTCAAGCCCAACTTTCTGTCTTATTTTTCTCTTTACTCCTGTCTCTGCATCTCTTGGCATATACTGTGGCCCCTCAAACCTTTCTGTCTCCACCAGAATTCAAGAGCATTAATTAAAAAAAAAAAAAAAGTTAAAAAACCTTCTACCTCTATGAGTTTCCAATAAAAATTCTCTGATTCTGATATGGGTCTGTATCAGAATGTAAATATATTTAGTGATAGGACTAGATTCAGAACAAGGCAAAATTGTGAGGAAACTGAAATTTATCCACACTTCTTACCCTCATCTTCATTTTTTATTCACTCAAACATTTATTTATTCATTTGAAAATTATATACCTATAGACAAATGAGAATACACCCACTAGGATCTCATACTTTGGCAGGAAGACAAACAAGCAAATACAGTATTATATAAGGGCTATAATATTTGTATGAATATTCTTTGATTTAAAGAATAACAATCTGAATAAATTACGGGCTTTTAATTTAAAAGTGTGCATTTTAGCTTAATAACGGTAACAACAGCAAAAAAGAAATGATGGTCTAGACCCAGCAACCATTAATTTAAACTCTTTATTAATCCAGTTGTAATTTAAATGTTCTCTTCCAGAGCACTATTATTTTTATCTTTCTTATGCTAATCATAGTAATCTGCATTGTCTAAAAGTTATCTTCAGATAACTGCTTTCTCCCGTACTTTTGTGGTATTTTGAAGGTGAGGGCTATGCTGTATATATCCTCCTGTTTCTAGCACCTGGAGATATGCTATCTACACTGAGAATTTTTGATTATGCACAAATATTTCTAGGTCAAGCAACAAATCTCATTTGATGAAATCATTTTGGTTTGGTGAATCTAGTCAAGCAAAGATATTGAATGGTTCCTATGTTTAATTTCCTGTTTTCTCTGATAACACATCTTTCTGTGGTGATAGGCAGAGGAACAAGGATATTTATTTATTTATTTGTTTCTACTGAGCATAATTCACATTGCTCTCAACATGCAGTCTAGAGCTGCCTAGAAGTCTAGAATAACTCCTAAAATTCTTTCCTTGGGTTGTAACAGTTCCTCGAAACCTATAATTTTCTAAGTACTGGTTTTGCATTCCTGTGCACTTAGCCAAATTAAAGTTTTATCTATTAAACATGGTCATAAGTGATTAACTTTTGGAGTAACAAATTGGTGCCTATGTAAAGTGTTATAAAGAAGCCTACCATGGTGCTAAGGTATGTAGTGTTTAGGGTGGAAAAGTCACAAAAGGGGGAAATTTGAACTGTTTGGAGAACTCAAGAAAGGCTACTGGAAAAGTTAGACTTAAGCTGAGATGTGAATAGTGAAAATGAATTAACAAGACAGGAAGATGTGAGAAGTGTTCTGAACACAGGGATTAGCACTTGCGAAGGCCTAGGGTGAAAAAGAAGTTGGGGGTAGGAAGAACTTAAGGCCAATGTGATTGAAACCGATCAAGACCCTGTGGGGCTCTCCTAGGTACAAAGCCTTTCCTGTCCCCCGCTTCTTATTTGCAGGATAAAAGCTTCAGCCTCCTAGACCTTCCTGAACACTAAAGAGCAAATTCAAACAGTAGCTAATCACCTAATCACGGAAGGGAGGGGATGAATAAACAAAGGAGGAACAATCAAGAAACAATAGTGTAGCCTTGGGCCCCGGCCCCAGTTCCTCCTCAAGGGATATACATAACAATATCTTTGAATTCTTCTACAGGAACTAAGACCTCCACCCAGGTGGAGGATGGTAACTTCAGGCTGAGCACAAGGTTCCTAGAGCACCGCACTGTTACCTTACCACCAACCAATCAGAAGAAAGTCACACACCCTGCAGCCCTTACCCGAAATTTTGCCTATAAAATCTCCCAGAAAACCATCAAGGAGTACAGGGGTTTTGAGCATGAGCCACCCATTTTTCTTGCTTGGCCCTGCAACAAAACTTTCTCTGCTCTAAACTCTGACATTTTGTTTTATTTGGCCTTACTGTGCATTGGGCACATGAACTTGTGTTCTGTAACATAGGCAACATGTTTAAGGGCACATAAGAGTTCATCTGATTGAATGCAAAGTTCAAGGTGGGGGCAATTAGTGTAGGATGATTTTTGATTAATTACGAGTTATAAGTAGCCTTACTGAAAGTTTATGCTGGATAATTGTGAAGCCTTAGAAGACTTTTAAGAAAGGGAGTGACAAGGTCTTATGTCCATTCTAAAAAAAATAAAATCACAGAGTGAAATTTAGATAATGTATTAGAGCGGGGCTAGGGAGAGGAGTGGTTGTTTCTAAAATGATCTTGTCTACAAGAAGATAACTCTCAGTGCTACTGTGTCTTCTTAAGGAGAGATAAAAGGTCAATAACATTATGAAAGATGGGAATTTATTGTTTGTACATTAAATACAAACAAAAATTATTAGCAAAAATGTGATGTGATTATAGGTTTCTAGGTCTGTGTTGCACTGAAATAAAAAGTCATTTTGAAGTAATAAACAAATATAATTGTAACAGTGACTTGGGCTCACATGGGAGCTGAGGAACTAATTATTTTCACCTCCTAAAGTGCCTACTGCTGTTTAACAAGTTTGCAAGATAAATGCTTTATTATATTTACATAAATTCCCTTGCAGTACCTTCTTTACCACTGCACTTACAAAATGAATTGATTTTCTAACACTTTCTAACTTTTTTCAATTAGCATATACTTACATTTACATTTTATTAAATCTGGCTTTTCTTCAGGTAAAGTATCTTATCAACTTAGCCCCCAAAAGTGTGGATTCCAGAATGAATCAAAATTTGAAATTTTAATTTCCTCCCTTATGGATAGAGTCCACCTCTTCTCACCTTCCACATGAGGGTCACTGCTTTTATTAAATCAAAACTGGTAACTCTGCCCTCATTAGGTTTAGCTGCCTTCTAAGAACTGAAATTTTAAATGGCAGGTTGGTACAAAAGCTCAGTATATCATGAAGAAGACTGCTGGAGAAAGTTTTTTAAAAAGATTAAACTCTCCAGGTATGAATTTTTCTTAAAGGGAATGCCTCCTCTTCTTCAGAACATAGATCTTAGTAAGTTAATTTGTAATACTATGTTTCAATCAAGAATCAAAATTCCACCCTTTATAATGCTCACTAAATATATCAGAATAACAAGTATCAGCATACACTTCTGTTCTTATTACCTTCTTTAAGCACCTCCTAGAAGAGGATGAAGTGGCATTTGAGAGATGGGAGGAAGCAGCAAAAGGATGTAATGAAAACTTTAAGTACATTAAAGAAGAGATTAGATCTACGGTGATCTATTACACAAATAGCCCTTAGGCACCCCTAAATATTAGCCTGGACAAGAGAATAGCTGCCTCTTTCTCATTCTTTCTCCTTGGGTACAGAGTGACTCAGATTTGATTTATTGGGCTACTGTTTTTAGCCACTTCTGAGCCTTATGGGTGAGAAATGACACCACCCACCTGAGGTCTAACTCCTCAGCTTAACTAAATTTTAGACAGTTTTCTTCCTAACTATAGGCTCCTGATATCCCTTTTCTTAGAGCATTTACTTAATCCTTTCTCTGACCCTTTAAGATATAAATCTTCTACAATCTTCTACTTATTCCTTTCTCTGACCCTTTTAGATATAAAAGGAACCTAGAAAAATAGTACAGATGAACCGGTTTGCAGGGAAGAAATTGAGACACAGATGCAGAGAACAAACGTATGGACACCAAGGGGGGGAAGTGGCAGGGGGTGGGAGGTGGTGGTGTGCTGAATTGGGAGATTGGGATTGACATGTGTACACTAACATGTATAAAATGGATAACTAATAAGAACCTGCTGTATAAAAAATTTTTTAAAAGAATTTTTTTTCTCAGGGACCTATGCAGAGCCATCCCTTTGAAATGTAATCATCAAGAAAGATGGAGCCTCACATGAAAAGATTCTCAACATCACTAATTATTAGAGAAATGCAGATCAAAACTTCAATGAGGTACCGCCTCACACCAGTGAGAATGGCCATCATTAAAAAGTCTGCAAATAACAAATGTTAGACAGGGTGTGGAGAAAAGGAAACCCTCTTACACTGTTGGTGGGAATGTAAACTGGTGCAGCCACTATGGAAAACAGTATGGAGGTTCCTCAGAAAACTAAAAATAGAGTTGCCATAGGATCCAGCAATCCCACTCCTGGGCATATATCCAGGCAAAACTATAATTCAAAAAGATACATGCACCCCTATGTTCATAGCAGCACTATGTACAAGAGCTAAGACATGGAAACAACCTAAATGTCCATCAACAGATGGATGAATAAAGAAGATGTGGTACATATATATACACAATGGAATACTACTCAGCCATAAAAAAAGAATGAGATAATGCCATTTGCAGCAATATGGATCAACCTAGAGATGATCATACTATGTGAAGTAAGCCAGAAAGAGAAAGACAAATACCATATAATATCACTTATATGTGGAATCTAAAACATCACACAAATGAACTTATCTATGAAACAGAAACAGTCTCACAGACATAGAGAACAGACTTGTGGTTGCCAAGAGGGAGAGGGAGGGGGAGGGGGAGTGGGAGAGGGATGGATTGGGAGTTTGGGATTAGCAGATGCAAACTACTATATATAGAATGAATAAACAACAAGGTCCTACTGTATAGCACAGGGAACTATATTCAATATCCTGTGATAAACCATAATGGAAAAGAATATGAAAAAGAATGTATATATACGTATAACTGAATCACTTTGCTGTACAGCAGAAATTAGCACAACATTGCAAGTCAACTATACTTCAATAAAATAAATTTTGTAAAAAAAGGAAGAAAGATGAAGCCTCAATCTCCCAGTCTCTGTGAGAGGATAGGAGCCTAACTTCGTGATAAGCACCAATTAGCAACCTCAGGTGGCTTAATCACATTGACCGACTCCACCAAAAGTCCTCCAGTACTTTCCCTCTAGCTCAGCTCAGTGCTTAAAACTCTCTCACCTTTTGTTTCTGTGAAATTTAGTTCATTCTCTATCCCTTCTTACAACAGTCTTGATTCCTACTGTAATAGTCTTAAAGTCATCCTTTCCTCTACCATCAGGTATGAGTTTTTTTGAAGAGGCCACACAATGTCCCCCACTGATGGAGACAGTCAGAGCCCTATTTGAGCATAGCTTTAATGAATAAGCCCAAAGAGTAACAGGAATACAAGACCAGAGGTTTTGAGTATGTGTGTGTTGACTGGGTGAGTGAGGGAACATGTTTCCCTTGATTTCACCTTTTCATCTGCAGGTGCTCCAGTGGATAACTCCCCTGTCCCATCTCCTCCCCTCCAGGGGAAGAGGAGTGAATTGTTTATCTGGTAACCTTGGGAATAAAAGATCTTCTTGACTACGGGGTAGAGCAGCCTGAGAGAGTAAGCACTATAAAAGTATTTGTTAAATTAATCAACTAAAAAATAAATAAATAGGTTTCAAACTCAGGCAAGGAGCAGGTAAACCATTTTTGGCATCTTCAGACACCAAGGGTTTGTCAAGTTCGTGCTTAAAAATTGAAGATATTAAAATTATAAATTCTGTTTAAAATATTTTAGGGGATTTAATTAACGAAGTTGCTCAAGGAATTCATTGTTTAAGAGAGTTTAAACCATTAGACTTGAGCTAATCAAATTTAATTAAAGGATAAGTAAAAGAGGAGAGGTGACTGTGCTTTCTCAAATAGAATTTATTAGATTTATACGTGACAAGATAAAATTTGTGAAAAATAGCTTAAAGGCCAAAGGAAAACATGATTTTTGAATGTGGAACTCTAATAAATTGATTGTCAATTTAACTACAAAACGTAAGAATATATTCATTGCCAAAAGGCATTCTAAGAACTCACATTAACTATTAAAATACTTTACTGATATATTCAGTCTTTCAGATATTGTTTTGAAAAGCATGACCACAGATGTGAATGCCACTAAAAGGTCAACAAAAAGACTCCAAACATTAACTATGGGGAAATTATCTGTACAAACTCCTTTGGATAGTTTATTAAAAAGGAATCAACAATCAAAAGATATGGCTCTTTACGTGGTACCACGGTAGGAGTGATGCTGTGCCTCCAGAAGCCCGTGACATAAATGGTGCTGTGGATGCCAACCTCCCACCACCCTCTGTCTCTCTGTTAAGTAACTTAATCCTGGTGTGGACAAATAAAGTTGTTATTTGTCCAGGAAAAAAAAAAAAGATATGGCCCTTTAAAATAAATCTTCTGTAATCTAAAATATCAATAAAAATACCATTTGGTGATTTTAATTGATGTTTACTTTAGCAAGCATATTGTTAAAAACAAGAAAATAGGCACAAAATGGAGTTGCTTATGCTAAGCCCAGTGTCGCCAAACTGAGATGAGTTATTAGTTTCTTCTCTCTCAGAAATGGAATCTTAAACCAGTCAATTAGGAATCACCTGATCAGCATTAGTTAGGTAAGCTGCTGGATAGACCCCTGCCATCCCTTAAAGGAACATGACCTTGCAATAACAACACGATTTTTAGTGTAGTATAACTTTCTTGTTCCTGCTCCGTTCTGCCCATAATTCTTTCATTTCGTATGGCTCCTCAGAGCTCCTTTCTATCTGCTAGATTGCATGCTGCCCGATTCACGAATCACTGAACAAAGCCAACACGATCCTCAAATGTTCTCAGTTGAATTCTGTTTTTTTACCAATATAAAATTTCAATAGATCCTTCATGCCCAGTGACCCAGTTCTACACATGGGTAGAATTTTATTTTTTTAACGTTGTTGAACCAAACTAAAACACAGTTGCTTACGTCTGAGACAAAATGGAGTTGGCCATTTAAAGCAATGCAGGCGCATTAAAGAAAATGAAAGTTAACTTTACCGAACAGAAGTTGCAGGAATTTACAGCGCTTCTCAGAAATCAGCAGAGGATGCCAGCCAGTCCCCAAATGCCAAGTCTGTTTACGCCATCTCTGGACTTCCTTGCTCCCCTGACTCAGCTACCGGGTTCCAAATGAGGAAGGAGACCACCAGGCAACCAATCAGCTGAAAAAGCCAAGTAACTTCCACGTGTATCCCATAAAAACTCCCTAGGCTGTGAGCAACTCAGAACTCATTGCTCCTGTAGCCTTGAATTTCTCAGCTTGCAGGTTGAAACCCTTGTAATAAACTCATCTTTCTGCTTTTTTTTTCACTCAGTGTGCAGAGTTTGGCTGTTGACAATATTTTAAGGAATATGAGACATCTTTGTACTAGAAACAAGCATGATTGATTCAAGTGTGCCTATTTAGAGCATTTCCACCTAACTTTACTATTTTAAATCATTATGGAGGTAGAAGGCATTATGCTAAGTACCTTAACCTAATCCACTGTTTCTATTCTAGTTATGAGTGTTGAGACACACATACAAAATATTATTAAAAAAACTGAAATGAGAGAGCTAATACTATATAACACATAGTAAGATTTCATTTCACTTCATTTCTTACTGGGGTCCCCAAAGAATCAGGTGCATTTGTTCTAACTCTTCTAGAATTGCTAGGAACTTGAATGTGACCCAAATGTGTTTTACATAACTAAGTGTCTGTTATCACCTATGTGACTTACCCAGTCCTACAATTGTTCCTATGGGAAATAGGATGCATTTCAAGAAGATCTGATTTATTCTAAGTTTCAGGAAATAATTTTGTGAGAAAATGGGAATTCCTGCCTTTCAGACCTCTGAAGGCAGGCCCTGTTCCCCCTTTGAATAAACATGTCACAAAGATAACATTACCATCTAAATGGATGCCACCAATGGGAAGTCAGTAGCACTTAAAAAAGCTAATTGCAACACCTTCAAGAGGAAAAACCTGGAGAGACTTCTCAAAAGGCTAAGTGAAAAATAGATATGGTTTTAAATTAAAGGGAAATAAACTAAGCAAGGATGAAGAATGCAGGAACCTGGGAAGGTGACAAGGCAGAGTGGAAGATGACAGAAGCCTTTTGCAAATGGATTTGAGGGAGGAGAGGAGGAAAAGAGGAATCAAGAGCAGTGAAACTGAGATTGGCAGTGACTAAAGGCAGTTTGGTTGCCCCCATAAATAGCAGGGAGAGGCATTTCTCAAGGCCACTCCACGACGCAGGAAAAGAGGACACTGGAGAAAACAGCATGCCCCAAGGCCAACCTGTTTTACCCAGCAAGGGTTGACCTAGCTCTGTGAGCTCTTGGAAAGAATTAAACGGGCATAGCTGAGGGAGAAATTCAGTCCTTTTTATTTTTCATCCGGTTCAAATAAAAATCAGGGCACAATCAACATAACAAAAGGTATGCCGATAACTTAATATAATGCTACTGCATTCATCAAAGCCTTTCTCTATTTAGAAGCCTGTTCTCTGCAAGTAGTTAGGTGTCTCACAGAGCTAATGAAATGCACCATCAAAGAAGCGCTTGTATTCACGGGCATTTGCAAAAGCGTAGGCAGGGCCACCTACTGGATATGCTGTGAAGTGCAAGGAGAGGTTCCCCATTTAAAAATACCTCCCTCATGGGCTTGTTACTGTGCAGAAAATAAGTACCCCCAGCCCGGTCATTCAGGCTTAGGTATTCTTTTCTGTGAAGGCTCGGGTAAAATGTAAGTCTGCTAACTGAAAGGAAAACTAGACTTCTTTTCCAGGCATGATTCTCATCTCAAATGGTTAATAGCGTTGTAGATGGCAACTTGGGGGTATCTCCCCAGCTTTTCTTCTTTGTAAAGTACCTCAATTAATATGAGTTGGCCTGAGAGAAATATTTAACTAGTGTGAACCTGCCATCCTAATCATAGCTCACTGGACAAGTGGGGATACATGATTCAAGCTGGGCCAATCAGGATCTTTTGCTCAAGAATTTATACTCGGATACACAGAAATTAGGAATTGCAAATTGAGAAGAATGGAATATCTCTAGGATTTTTGTTTTCCAAATCTGAGTCATAGAGGTACACTTTTAAAGGAGGAAAATATCATGGAATCTCAGTATGATCATAATAATTTTTTACAATGGGACAACCATGGTTAAGTATAACACTATATTTGCATGTATAGCCACTATCCATTTATAAGGTCAAAGATAATTACAAATACACACAAAATTATATAATCAATAATAGTCAAATTAAGAGGATAAATTTCATATGTAGAGAATGCTGTTTTGCTTAAAGTGAATCACTGACTGCTCAGTGTGTTATGCTGATAAACCAATTTTCCCATGACTGAACTTTCAGTCAGCATGTTTGACACCATGGGTTGATATCACAGACATCTTAAGTGCCCATTGTTTATGCAGAGACTTAAACTCTGTTCTTTTATCAACGGCCCTCAACATTTAGAGTAGCACTGCCTGGTTGGAACTCCATTATAAACATCCAAATTCAAGGTCTTAAATCACGAACTGAAATCAGTTAGCAATATTTGGCTTTAAGACAGTGGTCCAAATGATCTGGAATGCATTTTTTTAAAAAATAATCATCATGCCAAACATCTCAAATATTTAAATCCAAATAAAGATCACAAAATGTATCCATGTTTTCCTAAGTCTTTGCAGGTTCCCATTTGAGCCTCATTGTTCTAGAGAAACACTAATTGAACTTTCTGTGATAATGAAAATGTTCCATATCTGCATTATCCAATACAATAGTCCCATGTGGCTATAGAGTTACTTGAAATGTAGCTAATGTGACTGGTCAATTGAATATTAAATTTTATTTAACTTTAATTCAAATTTAAATAGCCACATGTGGCTAGCAGTTACTGTAATGGCCAGGACAGTTATATGTTTTTTCGGAACCCCTGTCAAACGCTGGCTTCCATATATTACCCAAATGACTTCTTGTGTAACAAAAATTACCCACAGAATTTAGTAACTTAAAACAATAAGCACTTTTTTGTTCACACAGTTTGCATGGGTCAGGAATTGGAGAGCAGCTTAGCTGGGTGGCTCTGGTCCAAGGTTTCATGAAGCTGCAGTGAAGATGTTTGCTGGGGCTGCAGTCATCTGAAGGCCTGACAGGGGCTAAAGGATTAACTCTAAAATGGCTCACTCACAAGGTTGTTGGCAGAAGGCCTTGGCTTCACACCAAATGGACCTCTCCATAGGGCTGCTTGCTGTGTTCTCACACATGGCAACTGGGTTTCTCTAGAGCATGCAATCCAAGAGAGGAGGTCGAAGTGCTTTTTATGACCTACTCTCTAAATCCAAACGCGTCACTTTCTCTTTATTTATTAGAAGTAAGTCACTACATTCAGCAGAAGCTCAACTGGAGGGAAACTGGGCTCCAACTCTTGAAGGGAAGAATATCAAAGAATCTGTGTACATAATGCAAATCTACTGTACAAGTTAACTTATCTAAAGCAATGGAGCTAATAAGTGGAAAAGCCCGCACTTGAATTTGTTTCAATCTTTGTCTGGACCAGATGTTTTAATCACAGCTCTCTACTGCCTAGAGCATCTATACATTTGAACACAAGATCTCTTGAGGGCACATTTAGAAACCAAATGCAAGTAACTAGTTCAATTTTTATTGATTTCAAAAGGTATGCATTTAAAACATCTGTTAGTTGCCAAATGTTATTTTATAATTTCATATTTTGAAAAAAGTCCTTTGTCAAGTAATTAAATTCCTATTATGCTCACAAAGAAGGTAACAGAATCAGCATGGTGTTTGGAATTCCAGGATCCATTGCTGTACTGAATAATCTAATTAAACTGTTCCCTTCTAGGGAGCCTCAGAGTGATGTCCGTGCCCAAACTCCTCTTTGCCTGTCCCTTGTATAATCCTATTTAAACTGTGTTTCACATGGTTAGGCTAGGGAATTTTCACAATCAAAGAAGCATGGTTCAAATGATGTTTCCAACCTTTGCCTAATCTCTCAAAGAACAAAAGAAGGATCCATGTACATAGTCAACAAGAACTCTTACTAAAATTCCCCATCTTCTTCTATTCTCTAATATTATGAAACATTCCTGAGCCTCTCATTATTCTGACAGAAGAACTATTCCCATCCTCTATGCCGTTCCATGTCCTGCTTTCTCCCCTTCTCCCACGCCACCTACAATATGTTGCTTTCACAAGAGCCGTTCTTTGAGTCAACGACCCCTGAGTAAATTAGCTATTCGTTCCTCATTGCTATTGTTGAAAAGTTTGGCAATAAAGCTGTTGTCCCTTCTGTCTTTTCTCTCACAGACTCTTCATCACCACAACCTGAAGCACCAATGACCTTAAAAGCAGAAGAGACAGCAAAATAATGTATTTGTCTGCAACCTACCTTCACAAGCATGCAGTAGGGGAAACACAGGTTTACAAGTGTTTTCTCTGCCATGCTAGGCACAGCTGAAAGAGCTACACTTAATGGGGATTGGGAAAACCACTCACATCCTTTCTTTACATTTAAATGTGAAGCACTTAGCAAGAAAATAAGTTAGTAGAGAGAACAGAAGCAAAGAGATGAAGAGCTATATGGCAGTAAGTCTTGCATAAACATTAGACCTGAGGCAGAAAGAAGCAAAATAGGTTTAAAATAAAGTCTAATTAACCGAGGCAACTCAAGTGTGCCTCTTCCCAGCAGCGCAGGGGAAGCTAATATACATATTTAAAGGGATAAAACTTGTTTGTTATTTTCCAACAAGTTTTATTTGTGGTTTCTTATTTCCTTTTTTTATCTCAGTGTTAGCCCCAACATGGATTGTTAGAGTAGTAGTGATGGCTAACATATCCTGGATTGTTACTATGTATCAGGCACTGTTCTAAATGCTGTAAATATATTAACACATCTTCATTGTCGTCCCCATTTTACATTAAGATTTTAAGACAGAGTATAAAAATAATTCACCCCAAGTCATATAGCTAGGAAGTGGCAGAGGTGGGATTTGAACCCACATAGTCTGGCTCCAAAGGCTGACTTCTAACTACTGTACTCTTCTGTTGCCCTAAATGAGATTCCCTGGCTGCCATAAGATAATTTCTGAATGTCTTACCCTGACAAGTAGCACCTCCACAACAACCTTTAGCTAATTCCATTACTTCAACCCTTATCACCTCCAGACTTCCCTCCCATACTCCCCCCAAAACAAGCAGCCAGCAGGCTTTGCACCACCTCTCTGCACTCTGTGCCTTCTGAAACTGGAAAACCTAACTGAATGAAGGTGTGATCACAGAGAGACCAGCACACAAGAAGCAGTGGGTCTCCCAGCTGCCACGGTTTCAGACATCTGAATTCTGAGGCTGTAGAATCCAACTTTGATGAACAATGTGATCTGTCAGACTGTTTTATAAGTGTTTAGACTCTCAGCTGAAGAACAAGGAAAATGAAATTTAGTTCTGAGTTGTGTGAACATGGTCTGACTCTTGGATGATTTATTTTTTATGACAGATTCCATTTTCTGCTGCTGTCATGATTACACAGGAATACATTTGTCCACTGAGAGTACATTTGTGTCTTTTGCATGGGCTAACTCAGTGGTAGCATTTAATTTGTGCACTATTATTCACTTATCAGACCAAAAGATGGTACATGCTCAGAATTACTAAGTTTATTGAAATGTTATTACAAGAATCAGTCTTGAGAGGCAAAGGAACATCAGTGCCAGCTTGAGATTATCTTGTTATTGTCAAAGCGCAGATATCATTGAGTTTCCAGGATAAATTTAGGTTTGAAGAGGTATGAATATGTACTCTGTCAGGAAGGTTGTGTTGCAGTATTGTTTATTTTGTAAGGCAGTTGTTGAAAACAGAAATATGTACAGAGTGAAAGTGGGTGGATGTACATGAATGGCGATTGGTGAATGCTCTTCTGAAAGAGGCTATCACTTGTCAGGTCTAGCCAATTGTAATGGTGGAATGTGACCCAATGTTGCTGGAAATTCTCCTTTTAAGAGAAACCAGATTTCTGGATATCTATATGAAGTACCCTGATGTTTAAATGTTGGTAAATATGGCAGGCATAATTTTAAGAATGACTCCAATGACCTTCCGTGTATCATCCCATCCCCTTTGAATGTGAATAGGATCTGTTAATGTGATACTTTTTCCATGACTTTCATATTATGGGGCAAAAGGTTGACCTAATCTAATGACATAGCATCAGAGGGGGAAAGCAGGACAAGGGTAGATATGACAGCCTTTGTTGGCTTCGGAGCTATAGAAGGCCATGCCCAAGAACCCAGAAGCCTTTAGGAGCTGAGAGTGGTCCCAGCAAGAAAATAGGGATTTCAGTCCTGCAACCACAAGGAACTGAATTCAGCCAACAACCTGAATGAGCTTAGAAGCAAATTCTTCCTCAGATCCTTCAGGAAGAGCTCATCTTAGCCAACACTTTCATCTTGGTCTTGTGAGACCCTAAGCAGAGAACTGAACTGAGCCCAGCCTAACTTACGACTTACAGACTGTGAGATAATAAATGGGTGTGATTTTAGGTCACTAGCTACGTGGTTGTTTGTTACCCAGCAACAGAAAACTAATACAGTAAGCAATTACAATTTTAAAAAAATCATTGGTAGGTCACTTAGTACCTTATCAGTCAAGAAGATATTAGTTTGCAGCCTCTGTTATAACTTAGGTGAGGTGAATGAGCTCAGATGGAAGCGTTTTTCCATCTTGTAATGTAACAAACTATACAATGTGCTTCTTATGGTCATCACTTAAAAGCATCCTTAAAAGAAATAATCTTTTGATTTGAAATGCGAATAAAAATTATCCACATTTTGGATAATGGGTGAAAGCATAAGGTGATGAAATGCGTAAGCGCATTAATAGAGACAGTTTATTGGCTTTGCGGATGTTTTCTGCACTTGTTACTTTGAGGTCATTGAGGTAAATCAAGAGGAAGGAAATTTTCTGTTACATTTTTTCCTAAAAATAAATTGGGAATGATTATTTTCTTAAAACTATTTGTTGAATGCATCCACAGATGTGTTTCATTTATTCTTGATTGAGGACATATCTTTAAAATAGGTGGCAAAAATTGGCATTCCCATACGTTCTCTAGCAAACAGTAAATACAGTTAAGTTCAGAAATTCCATAAGAGGTAGTTTCTCTTGTGGTAAACAAATTTTGGAAGATTATTCCAAGTGGCCCTGGAAATAAATTTATTCTCATTTCATGGTCCCAATAATAATGTTCTTTGGCTAAAGTGGTTTTTAAATATAAAAATGATTAATTAATAAGTACCTTTTCTTGCGGCCCTTATAAGACTCTCCTTATCTATTCAGCACCTTTAATTGAACACCTATTATGTTCAAGGCACTGAATTATGAATAGAATTCTAAGAACAAAGACAACTAAAAAGATATGATAGCTAGCTGGCTTCAAGTCCCTTACTATCTACCTTTTCTTGTTTAATCTTTCTGTTGTAGTTATAAGTGGACATGTACGGGTTCTATTAAAGATGCTATCAAGATTTCCTAGCTACCCTTCTTCACCATCACACACATAAATGCCAATTTGAAGACAGAAGACAGTTGGACTCATTCGGTTGCAGGTGGAGAAGCTGGGGAACTTCAACATCTTTCCAAAATCTCCTCCCACTGCTTGCAGAGACCCTGCCCAGGGATGCTTACTGCATAAAAGCTGGTGAACTGGATCTGTACACGAGTAGATTTGAGACCATTCTGCCCTCCTTGGCAGATAAATGTGAGCAGCTGCTTATATTACCATTCACATAAGTACTCCCACTTTGGGCAGGTTCAAGTAAGGGGTAGAGCTTTTAAGAGCAGGTTAGGACCCTGGAGAAAACCTGAGGGAAACCTGGCTAATAATCTTTACATGAGGTTTTTACAAACACAACTTGTTTGGACTTTGACTTGGGCACGTCACCCCACCCCTCCTTTCCAGAATACTAGGCCATTACTTGTGCAAGGCCCTTACCTTGGGGGTGGAGATGGAGATAGAGTCCCTCAGCAGCTCTTCCCAGGTGAAATTTCTATCCCCTATGGCCTAAGGCCAAAATGTGGGGAGAGGAGAAATGTTATCCTTTCATTAGCACGTATTATGTCTTGAAATCAGCCATTTGTATACTCAATGCACTCATAAGATAATGGATGGTCAATAGATAAAACAAATGTCTTACCTTTAGAGGCCACTGATGATTCTTAATATCTGTTTAGAAATGCTAAAGCGTACATAAAACAGAACTATCACAGTATCACTGTTGTTTCTTTTGGAATTTTCCAATTAGTGTCCCATACATATTAAAAAGGCATCCATTTAACTAAATTGTTCCCTTTGATTGAAAAGTAGTGTTGATTCTGGGATTCCACTTTTTCTTCAGTTTAGGTCCCTTGTTCTACATGAAGAGTAATATAAAATTACTTAATAGATATTTTTGTAGACCTTCTAAAAATTGGTTACACTACCTTGTAGACAGATCTCTATGATATTGTTAACATTATAATATGCTAGAAGTTACACCTGTTTTGCCACAAGATCTTTTTTTTCTTCAAATTAACATGGGTTGATTTCCCAATAAATGGTAATGATTTTAAATTGTTTACAGGGACTTCCCTGGTGGTGCAGTGGTTAAGAATCTGCCTGCCAATGCAGGGGACACGGGTTCAAGCCCTGGTCCGGGAAGATCCCATGTGCCACAGAGCAGCTAAGCCCATGTGCCACAGCTACTGAGCCTGTGCTCTGGAGCCCGCGAGCCACAACTACTGAAGCCCTCGCGCCTAGAGGCTGTGCTCCTCAACAAGAGAAGCCACTATAATGAGAAGCCCGCGCACCACAACAAAGAGTAGCCCCTGCTTGCCGCAACTAGAGAAAGCCCACGAGCAGCAACAAAGACCCAACGCAGCCTAAAATGAATGAATAAATATATAAATAAAATTGTTTACAGTATTTTCCTATGATATGTTCAAACTCCTATTCCATTTTTGCCTTAGTAATGTTGAAACCTGATCTGCAACTTGACCTTTCTTTGAAATTAATAGTCACAATATAACTGTAGGCCGGCTTCTGGCAGTATCAATATTTGCCTGGCTGGTAAAATGTTTTCCTCTGTTTGCACATGATCTAGTTTCTAGTTCTCTGGAGGTCCTGCATATCTTCTGTAAATCATTCTGTGAGAAGGAAATTTCCAGAGCATGCTGCAAATCCATGGTGTCCTGCAAGGAGTAACACAGGAATTGCTCTCGCATAGTTACACCCACCAACTGGCTCACCCGAAAACTTTCCTCCACTATTGTTTTGTGCTAATGGCATATAGAAATTTTATTTTCAGGTTTGCATTTAAGATAACATTAGTACCAAGTATAATTTTATTTGATAGGATAACTCATTCATTTTACTTAAACCGTAGTGTGTGTTTGGGGTATTAATCATTTCCAGTTTCTGAGCGTGCCCCAGTATAATAAACATCTTTTTCTCAAGCTAGTTAATAAAACTCCTGGTTGATGCTGAAAGAAGCAAACAGCTAAAGGGTATATTATTTTTTAATAAGGCTAATTACTGTGCTACATTCACAAGGGGACGTTTTACAGTGTGTTCTCTATAGTCAGCCCTGTGGCTTCTGCAGATGAACTAAATTTCTAGTAGCAGATCTTAAAAAACAAACAAGCAAACAAACAAACTAACCATGTGTAGTCAAGGAAATATGAGGTTTCAGATCTTGGAAAGAAATATTCACTGAATTTTAATATATAAGAAAAAGAAAGCAAAAAAATTTTACATTTGAGAAATACCTTTATAGGTTTGGGGGTTTCTAGAAAGCAAGATAAACAATTACAATGTTGTTTGGTAAACAGAGAATGTGGGCAAAAAAAGTAGGTGGCTAGCCCTGAGGGATATTTTATCCAGATCAGAAAAAGCACTGCTTTAATCTGTTTCTTCTCTCTCATACTTAGTATGCGTGTCCATTTTTAGTGTATTTGTAGATATTTCTCTCTTATTCTCCTACCTCCAATCTTAAAAACATTCTCTTTTTATATTTATATATGTTAATATTATTGACAGGTTTGCATTGAAGTTCTGATCTTGCTCTGGGAGTCATTCTGCTATTTAAAATGTCTTTGGATGTTAACTCTTTTTTTTTTTTTTTTTAAATCTAGAGAAGAGAATTCTTTCCTGTCAGAAAAAGAACTTTTGTCTCTCTCTGAGGAGAGTTCCTTTTCCATCCAAGTGTGGGATGAGTAGACAATTTTTGTCCTGGGATTAAGAAGACATATGTAAATATATGGAGATATATATATGTAAAGATATGAAGACATATATACATATAATTATATAATTACTGTATATACATGTACATATATTATATATGTGTATATTATATATATATATATATGAAATGAGATGTCCAGACAAGAAGTGGACACATTTATTAAGGACTCCATGGTTTTTCACTCAGTGGGTCACTGCAATAGTTACAAGCAACTGTTGTAACTCAGCACCTGCATGTGAAGGGAAAAACGAGTCTGAATACATTGGAAAAGTTTCAACTTAAAGCCCCATGTTGGCATTTGCACCTAGCACGTGCAGGCTGTAGCAATTTAGGAACTCCATTTTTAACTTTAATGGTAATTATCTAAAATTTAAATTTAAAACCGATACTCAATTCATGTTAACTATGTTTGGAACAGCTTACCTATGTGAATCCTTTTAACTGTGAATTTTTGAAATCTGAGTACAGATTAAGTCCTTCTGAAAATTTAGTCTCCAAATTGAGATGTGCTCTAAGTGTACAATACATGCTGGATTTCAAAGGCTTGGTACAAAAAAAAAGAAAAAATGCAAAATATTAAAAATCTTATTAAAAATGATTTTAGCTTCTTTATATGTTGAAACAATATTTTTGATATGTCAAGATAATAAAGTATGTACATTATTATAATTAATTTTACCTGTTTCTTTTTACTTTTAGTAATAAGGCTACTGGACAATTTAAAATGGCATGTGCAGCTCTCATTATATTTATACTGGAAGGGCTGTAATAGTCTAAAGAGTATGAAGCCTCACAAGTGAGCAGAGTCCAGGTGAATTTCCCTCCTCTGAGAAACCACTGATATTGGCAAAGACTCGTCTCTAGCTTTTATGCAGTGGCCAGATTGGAGGATTTATCTCCAGCCACCATGAGCCTGACTTTGGCTGTTCACTGTGCTCGCTTTCGGCCTCAGAAGTCCAACCCATACCAGGTTTCTGGGCAGCACTGCCCCATCACTGTCTGAGTCTCTAGCCTGCCAACGGGCTAAAGAGCCTTCCCAGTACCTACGTCCCACGGTAACCCGTGAAAGGGCTGGACTAGGGAATGTGAAGCTTCCCAAGAAAGCCATTTTCCTGGGAGCTAGGCAGCTCATCCTCAAAAAATACTGATGTTAGGCAAACGATCATTCCACCACATTCGAAGCGTCTATAGGGAATTTGGTCCAGCTTCTAATCTACACCTTGAATACCACCCTCTAAAATCAGCTTATATTCAGCTGCCTCCACTCAGGACACCAAGTTAGGACCAAATCACACTCAACATGACGATACTCATATACACTCAAGTGTTCTTGGCTGGGCTATGACTAGACTTCTAGACTTTCTACTGTTTCCTGGGAATATGGTTCTCTGGGAACTGATAGATACACATTATTTGTATCACAGATGATGTATAGAATGACTCCATTTGCACTGGGTACATTTCATTATCTGTCACCATCTTTAGGGTATAAAATCTAGGTGAACACAGATGATACAGTAGTTGATTCTTCCTGAAAAAAAATCACAAAACATGATTATAGGATACAGATTTTCTGACTCTGAATTCAATGGTTTTTCCCTTACATTATACCCCTCTTTTATAAATGTCACATTAAATGGGCATAAATGTATTATGCCACTTGAAAAATAAAAGCCAAATGAACTATAAAGATGTCCACCACATCTCTCACACTCTCTTCTGTCTTCTCTACTTGGTCAAGATCTTTCTTTTTTTTATTTTTATTTTATTTTATTTTTATATTTCTATCTAAAAAAAATTTTTAACTTTATTTATTTTTTTATACAGCAGGTCCTTATTAGTCATCAATTTTATACACATCAGTGTATACATGTCAATTCCAATCTCCCAATTCATCACACCCCCTCCCCCCGCGGCTTTCCCCCTTGGTGTCCACACGTCTGTTCTCTACATCTGTGTCTCAACTTCTGCCCAGCAAAACGGTTCATCTGTACCATTTTTCTAGGTTCCACATACTTGCGTTAATATATGATATTTGTTTTTCTCTTTCTGACTTACTTCACTCTGTATGACAGTCTCTAGATCCATCCACGTCTCAACAAATGACTCAACTTCGTTCCTTTTTATGGCTGAGTAATATTCCATTGTATATATGTACCACATCTTCTTTATCCATTCGTCTGTCGATGGGCATTTAGGTTGCTTCCATGACCTGGCTATTGTAAATAGTGCTGCAATGAACAATGGGGTGCAAGTGTCTTTTTGAATTATGGATTTCTCTGGATATATGCTCAGTACTGGGATTGCTGGATCATATGGTAATTCTATTTTTAGTTTTTTAAGGAACCTCCATACTGTTCTCCATAGTGGCTGTATCAATTTACATTCCCACCAACAGTGCACACCCTCCACATCCTCTCCAGCATTTGTTGTTTGTAGATTTTCTGATGATGCCCATTATAACTGGTGTGAGGTGATACCTCATTGTAGCTTTGATTTGCATTTCTCTAATAATTAGTGATGTTGAGCAGCTTTTCATGTGCTTCTTGGCGATCTGTATGTCTTCTTTGGAGAAATGTCTATTTAGGTCTTCTGCCCATTTTTGGATTGGGTAGTGTCTTTAATATTGAGCTGCATGAGCTGTTTATATATTTTGGAGATTAATCCTTTGTCCGTTGATTCATTTGCAAATATTTTCTCCCATTCTGAGGGTTGTCTTTTTGTCTTGTTTATGGTTTCCTTTGCTGTGCAAAAGCTTTGAAGTTTCATTAGGTCCCATTTGTTTATTTTTGTTTTTATTTCCATTACTCTAGGAGGTGGATCACAAAAGATCTTGCTGTGATTTATGTCAAAGAGTGTTCTTCCTATGTTTTCCTCTAAGAGTTTTATACTGTCCGGTCTTACATATAAGTCTCTAATCCATTTTGAGTTTATTTTTGTGTATGGTGTTAGGGAGTGTTCTAATTTCATTCTTTTACATGTAGCTGCCCAGTTTTCCCAGCACCACTTATTGAAGAGACTGTTTTTTCTCCACTGTATATCCTTGCCTCCTTTGTCATAGATTAGTTGACCATAGGTGCGTGGGTTTATCTCTGGGCTTTCTATCTTGTTCCATTGATCTATGTTTCTGTTTTTATGCCAGTACCATATTGTCTTGATGACTGTAGCTTTGTAGTATAGTCTGAGGTCAGGGAGTCTGATTCCTCCAGCTCCGTTTTTTTCCCTCAAGACTGCTTTGGCTATTCGGGGTCTTTTGGGTCTCCATACAAATTTTAAGATTATTTGTTCTAGTTCCATAAAAAATGCCATTGGTAATTTGATACGGATTGCAGTGAATCTGTAGATTGCTTTGGGTAGTATAGTCATTTTCACAATATTGATTCTTCCAATCCAACAACATGGTATATCTCTCCATCTGTTGGTATCATCTGTAATTTCTTTCATCAGTGTCTTATAGTTTTCTGCATACAGGTCTTCTGTCTCCCTAGGTAGGTTTATTCCTAGGTATTTTATTCTTTTTGTTGCAATGGTAAATGGGATTGTTTCCTTAATTTCTCTTTCAGGTTTTTCATCATTAGTGTATAGGAATGCAAGAGATTTCTGTGCATAAATTTTGTATCCTGCAACTTTACCAAATTCTACCAAATTGATTACCTCTAGTAGTTTTCTGGTGGCATTTTTAGGATTCTCTATGTATAGTATCATGTCATCTGCAAACAGTGACAGTTTTACTTCTTCTTTTCCAATTTGTATTCCTTTTATTTCTTTTTCTTCTCTGATTTCTGTGGCTAGGACTTCCAAAACTATGTTGAATAATAGTGGTGAGAGTGGACATCCTTGTCTTGTTCCTGATCTTAGAGGAAATGCTTTCAGTTTTTCACCATTGAGAATGATGTTTGCTGTGGGTTTGTCGTATACGGCCTTTATTATGTTGAGGTAGGTTCCCCCATGTCCACTTTCTGGAGAGTTTTTATCATAAATGGGTGTTGAATTTTGTCAAAAGCTTTTTCTGCATCTATGGAGATGATCATATGGTTTTTATTCTTCAATTTGTTAATATGGTGTATCACATTGATTGATTTGCGTATATTGAAGAATCCTTGCATCCCTGGGATAAATCCCACTTGATCATGGTGTATGATCCTTTTAATGTGTTGTTGGATTCTGTTTGCTAGTATTTTGTTGAGGATTTTTGCATCTATATTCATCAGTGATATTGGTCTGTAATTTTCTTTTTTTGTAGTATCTTTGTCTGGTTTTGGTATCAGGGTGAGGGTGGCCTCATAGAATGAGTTTGGGAGTGTTCCTTCCTCTGCAATTTTTTGGAAGAGTTTGAGAAGGATGGGTGTTAGTTCTTTTCTAAATGTTTGATAGAATTCACCTGTGAAGCCATCTGGTCCTGGACTTCTGTTTGTTGGAAGATTTTAAATCACAGTTTCAATTTCATTACTTGTGATTGGTCTCTTCATATTTTCTATTTCTTCCTGCTTCAGTCTTGGAAGGTTATACCTTTGTAAGAATTTGTCCATTTCTTCCAGGTTGTCCAATTTATTGGCATAGAGTTGCCTGTAGTAGTCTCTTAGGATGTTTTGTATTTCTGTGGTGTCTGTTGTAACTTCTCCTTTTTCATTTCTAATTTTATTGATTTGAGTCATCTCTGTCATTTTCTTGATGAGTCTGGCTAATGGTTTATCAATTTTCTTTATCTTCTCAAAGAACCAGCTTTTAGTTTTATTCATCTTTGCTATTGTTTTCTTTGTTTCTATTTCATTTATTTCTGCTGTGATCTTTATGATTTCTTTCCTTCTGCTAACTTTCGGTTTTGTTTGTTCTTCTTTCTCTAGTTCCTTTAGGTGTAAGGTTAAGATTGTTTATTTGAGATTTTTCTTGTTTCTTGAGGTAGGCTTCTGTAGCTATAAACTTCCCTCTTAGAACTGCTTTTGCTGCATCCCATAGGTTTTGGATCATCGTGTTTTCATTGTCATTTGTCTCTAGGTATTTTTTGATTTTCCCCTTTGATTTCTTCAATGATCTCTTGGTTATTTAGTAACGTATTGTTTAGCCTGCATGTGTTTGTGTTTCTTACGTTTTTTTCCCTGTAATTCATTTCTAATCTCATAGCATTGTGGTCAGAAGAGATGCTTATATGATTTCAATTTTCTTAAATTTACTGAGGCTTGATTTGTGACCCAAGATGTGATCTATCCTGGAGAATGCTCCGTGCACATTTGAGAAGAAAGTGTAATGTGCTGTTTTTGGATGGAATGTCCTATAAATATCAATTAAATCTATCTGGTCTATTGTGTCATTTAAACCTTCTGTTTCCTTATTTTCACTTTGGATGATCTGTCCATTGGTGTAAGTGAGGTGTTAAAGTCCCCCACTATTATTGTGTTACTGTCGATTTCCTCTTTTATAGCTGTTAGCAGTTGCCTTATGTATTGAGGTGCTCCTATGTTGGGTGCATATATAATTGTTATATCTTCTCCTTGGATTGATCCCTTGATCATTATGTAGTGTCCTTCCTTGTCTGTTGTGACATTCTTTATTTTAAAGTCTATTTTATCTGATATGAGTATTGCTACTCCAGCTTTCTTTTGGTTTCCATTTGCATGGAATATCTTTTTCCATCCTGTCACTTTCAGTCTGTATGTGTCCCTAGGTCTGAAGTGGGTCTCTTGTAGACAGCATATATATGGGTCTTGTTTTTGTATCCATTCAGCAACCCTGTGTCTTTTGGTTGGAGCATTTGATCCATTCACGTTTATGGTAATTATCGATACGTATGTTCCTATGACCATTTTCTTAATTCTTTTGGGTTTGTTTTTGTAGGTTCTTTCCTTCTCTTGTGTTTCCCACTTAGAGAAGTTCCTTTAGCATTTGTTGTACAGCTGGTTTGGTGGTGCTGAATTCTCTTATCTTTTGCTTGTCTGTAAAGCTTTTGATTTCTCCATCGAATCTGAATGAGATCCTTGCTGGGTAGAGTAATCTTGGTTGTATGTTCTTCCCTTTCATCACTTTAAGTATATCATGCCACTCCCTTCTGGCTTGTAGAGTTTCTGCTGAGAAATCAGCTGTTAACCTTATGGGAGTTCCCTTGTATGTTATTTGTCATTTTTCCCTTGCTGCTCTCAATAATTTTTCATTGTCTTTAATTTTTGCCAATTTGATTACTATGTGTCTCAGCGTGTTTCTCCTTGGGTTTGTCCTGTATGGGACTCGTTGCGCTACCTGGACGTGCGTGGCTATTTCCTTTCCAATGTTAGGGAAATTTTCCACTGTAATCTCTTCAAATATTTTCTCGGGTCCTTTCTCTCTCTCTTCTCCTTCTGGGACCCCTATAATGCGAATGTTGTTGCATTTAATGTTGTCCCAGAGGTCTCTTAGGCTGTCTCCATTTCTTTTCATTCTTTTTTCTTTATTCTGTTCCGCAACAGTGAATTCCAGCATTCTGTCTTCCAGGTCACTTACCCATTCTTCCACCTCAATTATTCTGCTATTGATTCCTTCTAGTGTAGTTTTCATTTCAGTTATTGTATTGTTCATCTCTGTTTGTTTGTTCTTTAATTCTTCTAGGTCTTTGTTAAACATTTCTTGCATCTTCTCAATCTTTGCCTCCATTCTTTTTCTGAGGTCCTGGATTATCTTCACTATCATTATTCTGAATTCTTTTTCTGGAAGGTTGTGTAACTCCATTTCATTTAATTGTTTTTCTTGGGTTTTATCTTGTTCCTTCATCTAGTACATTGCCCTCTGCCTTTTCATCTTGTCTATCTTTCTGTGAATGTGGTTTTTGTTCCACAGGCTGCAGGATTGTAGTTCTTCTTGCTTCTGCTGTCTCCCCTCTCGGTCAAGATCTTTCTTGTGGGGAAACATCCCAAAGTGAAATTCACGTCACTTCTCATTTTTATGTTAAGGATTCCTATTTTGTTCTTCCCAGTCCCCACCTGTGTTCTGGGCTCTAGCATTACATTTCCAACCTCTTGGTGTATTTTATCTCTTCCCCTAAAAAGCCCACACATTTAAATTGTGCTATATACAACCAAGACGTCTTCAAAGGACTTGAAAAGCAGAAAGGAAAAAGAAAATCTGGTGGAAGGTATGTAGTACATTACATCTAAAGGGAAAAAAAAAATCCCAAGCATGAGGCAGTATTTTGTACTGGATGACACAAATCCTCAGGTTATCCTCCTCCTTCTGTGGTCATGAAACAGCATTATAATTATTAATCTGGCTTTCCAGGGAGTTCTACCTGTAAAAGCTGTTCTTCTCAAATTTAATGCTTTTGTTTACCATAAACTAAAGTTCAGTTGCTGTCTCCGTGTTCAGAAATATTTTTATTCAATACGTGTCTATTGAGAGTGCACTGTATTCTAGGCCCTGAAATCGAACATGATAAGTGACCCACAATATATATATGTGGATCTAGAAAAGCAAATAACTCAGATTTTTGACCTAGTCTGTGGGATCAGAGGGCTTGTCTAAGGTAATGGCATTTGAGAATGTTTAAGGGCCTTGGGGTAAAAGGAAGTAAATTACAGTAAAAGAAATATTGTTCTAAACCTGGTCTGGGACAAAATGTTATTGCTTGATAAAACTAGTAATCTTCTTTGAATAAATCAGAACATTGATAAATGTTTAGTAATTTTCAATAATTGCCTAATTACTTATGGGATTAATATTTGATTTGGGAAACCATCTACTCACCCATCCACCTGACAGTCAAAAGGCTGGGAATCTTTAAATAGGTTTTTTTTTTTTGTCTAATCTACATTTTCTATAAATGTCTCTCTACTAAGAGAGAAACCTTTAAATTGGCGTACCAGAAGTTTTTTCCATACATCACGATTATACGAAAATGTTGATGCATGCTCATAGCTAAATTGTCTGGAAAGTTGTTGTTAATGTTTCAACAATTACTTCTAGGTTCTACAATTAGGCTAATGTAGAGAACAGACCAAAATGGTGGCAGGGGACATGGTGAAACAGGAAGTCAAGGGATAAGCAAAATCCAGATTGAGCAAAGAATTGTCCTTTGACATTTGAACCTTAGTCCTAAAAACAAAATGCAAAAGAGGTGAGGGAGGTAGGTGATCACATTTACGCTTTATAAAGATCAATCTTTCTATAGTAGTGTTATCTAACCGGAATAGAAATATAAAGTGAGACACAAATATGAGCGCCATATTTAATTGTAGAATTTGTAGTAGCCACATTCAAAAAGGAAAAATAATCAGGTGAATTAATTTTAATACTACAGTTAATATAATCCAACACACTGAAAGTATTTTCATTTTAACATGTAATTACTGTAAAAATTATTTACTCAGTTGTTCACCAGCTTCAACTGTACCATGCTAGTCTAGAATATTCAGGCAAACTTTAAAAATTCCAGTGATAAATAAAATGTTTACAAGTTTTTTTACAATTTTATGGAAAACAACTTGAGAACTTTCATTTTTCTCTAATAAGATTCTAGTTCAGAAAGTGCTATATTTAATTTCTATAAATTTGTTTTCTTGCTGATGAACTCCTGAGTAACTAAGAGATAATGTATATTTCATGTGGAGAAGAGCGCCTCCAATGATTACTTATCCAAATCATCTCCACTGAACTAAAAATTAATATTGAATTCAGTAATGCAATATTTTACCCATCAGTCGGTTCCCCCACCCCCGCCCGCCAAGCAAAACACTGTTGAAGCTTTTTAAACGTCTTAACTGATCAAAGACATAGATTTAGACAATTTTTAAGGTGGCTTATTTCTTATAAAAATACTGTGATTTTTTTTTTTAACATTAAAGTCCAAAAGTCTGAAATAAAGGTATTTGAATTTCTCCAAATTTAAACATAATCCACTGGTATTGTTGATTCTACCAGTGTCTGAATATCTTTTAGCTACTATTCATTGGATTTCTCATTGGTCACTCTCTAGTAGAGAGCTTAGGTACTCATCAAAATAAGAAGCAGAGACCCAATTGTACTAACTGTAAGTCACTTAGGTTTGTGGCCTGAGTCTCAATGATTCTGATGCCTAAGAAACTTGCTTGGCACATATTAGGTGTATAATATAAACATTTGTTGAGTAATTATAATAGCCAACATATAGCACTTAAGATGTGACAGACTTTTCTGAGTGCTTCATGTATTTTAAAATATTCCATCTTCCTAAAAACCACATGAAAAGATGATCAACATCACTAATTATCAGAGAAATGCAAATCAAAAGTACAATGTGGTATCACCTCACACCAGTCAGAATGGCCATCATCAAAAAGTCTACACACAATAAATGCTGTAGAGGGTGTGGAGAAAACGGAACCCTCCTACACTGCTGGTGGGAATGTAGATTGGTACAATCACTATGGAGGACAGTAGAGGTTCCTTAAAAACTAAAAATAGAACTACCGTATGATCCAGCAATCCCACTCCTGGGTATATATCTGGAGAAAACCCATCATGCACCCCAACGTTCATTGCAGCGCTATTTACAATAGCCAAGACATGGAAGCAACCTAAATGTCCATTGACAGTGGAATGGATAAAGAAGATGTGGTACATATATACAATGGAATATTACTCAGCCATAACAAAGAATGAAATAATGCCATTTGCAGCAACATGGATAGACCTAGAGATTATCATATTAAGTGAAGTAAGTCAGAGAAAGACAAATATCATATGACATCACTCATATGTGGAATCTAATTTAAAAAGATATAAATAAACTTATTTACAAAACAGAAACAGACTCACAGATTTCAAAACAAACATGGTTACCAAAGGGGAAATGTGGGGGGGGGGGAGGGATAAATTAGGGGCTTGGTATTAACATACTCACACTACTATATATAAAATAGATAACCAACAAGGACCTACTGTAAAGCACAGGGAACTGTACTCAGTATTCTGTAATAACCTATATGGGTAAAGAATCTGAAAAAGAATGAATATATGTATAACAGAGTCACTTTGCTATATACATGAAACTAACACAACATTGTAACTCAACTATATTCTAACAAAATTAAAAAGTAAAAATAAAAAAATAGAAAAGATCTAAAATAAATAAATAAAATATTTCATCTTCAAAGCAATCTTATGAGTAGATACGATAACTATCCCATTTTACAGATTAGGAAACTGGGTGAAAGACATACTTTTCATAAGAATTTAATATTACCATGAATACATTTACAAATTGAATCTTGAGAGTATTTGTTACACTACTGACATTATTAATTTATTATAATGGCAGTGCTAATACAGCAGCTGGCATTTATTCAGTTTCCTGAGTGCCAGGCATTGTTTTAAGTGCTTTACAGATCTAAACTCACTGCTACCAACAGCCCTATGAGGTAGGTACTATTACTACCCCCATGTTATAAATGAGAAAACTTGGTTAAAAGATGCACTCTTAAAAAAATTTTTTTTAAATACTGTTGACCCCTGAACAACACAGTAATCTGTGAGAAATGGGTATTATTCTGATCATAATTTGATAGGTGAGGAAACTAGGCATAAAGAGGGTGAGTAAATTGGCCAAAGTCACACAGAGAAGAATGACAGTGTTGGGATTCACACTTATGCAGCCTGATGTTGCATGTGTCAGAATTATGTTCCAGTTTTGCATTAATTCAGTGTTTATCTGGATAAGATGAATTGTGGAAGTTTCCTAATCTCCTAAATTTTAATCCATTATGGATACTAGACCCATTTTAACTAATATATATATATATTTTTTTTGGCTCAATAACTGTTCTAATTTTCCTGTTTTTAGAATTAAAACCCTACTTAGAGTACCCAAATAAACATTCCAATTACTGGGGTTGGAGACTGAGATGCTTTGAAAAAATTCTCATTTTAAAGGGGGTTCCGTTTCTTTTTATAATCTCTATTAAAAATAAAGCACCACCAGAAAAATTATTTTATGTTAAAAGCATCTTTAGAGCTAAAAGCTTTAAAAAAAAGAGTTAATGGAATAAAAACAAATAAGTGAATATCAACATTTTATTTTATATTAATGCTTATTTTATAACCATTTAGGTAGACTAGTCAGTTTTCTAAAAATATTCACTGAATAAATACTTTTCATTTAAAAAGAGATACCTAGTGCCTTCAATTTATTTCTTTACTTAAAAGCTATGAGGTCCTTTCTACAAGGAATGAAAAATAAAAATTCACATACATCCCTACTTATGGCATATTAATAGTACAAGCAACATTTTAAAGCTTGATACTTCCGGTGCATAATTATTCAATTTTCTCCATATATAGACGCCACACCTTGTTGTCAATAAATAATTCCACTTTAATGGCAAAGTAATAATTTAGACAGATACAGGGTGCACATTTGCAAAAAAATATATGCAAGCTGGTTTACAAGCTAGAGGAACAATCAACCAATAGAAAATACATCACCCAGTTATGCCCACTGACACCAAGTACTTGTTGTAGGGGCTTTACAAAGACTACAAAACTTTTCAGATGATTTATTTCACTGTTTCTATTTACATGATATGTTACATCAAAAATGTACAAAATATAAAATGTATACAGACAAATGTTTCACAAACTAGTTTAAGTTGTAAACTAGGCGGACCTACTGGGATGTATTGCAGGAATTTGTTTATGATCGTGTTTGGACTGTGTTTCTCAAAACGGCAGGGAAAGATTAGCAATTTTCTTAGATCACATATTATACAAGGGCCACTAGTCACTCATCCAGCTACATATATTGATGCTTCACCACAGATGTGATCCACGTTTGCGGCTTCATAGTCAGGGTGACCATTCTATGTGCATAAATTCAGTTCCGATTTCCCTTAGGGCAATAGCACCGTGGAGGACCTATAGACTGAGTGACATTCTGACAACTGCACAGATGTCTCGTGTTGTTATTGTTCTACAGCAACTGACCCGTGGGTGGTCACAGAGAGTAGCACCAATTGCATGTCCTGAAAGTGGCACATTTTCGCATGCATGGGACAAGTCTACACCATGGCCTAGCCCTTGGGTTGATAAATTTCAAACCTGTCCCCTGTGTGTGGTGGGAACTTCTCCAATCACTCCCATCAGTTTTCATGCACTCTCTTGAAAGCCTGCCACGACAGATGCACTTTCAGACATTTTTACTTTTCCGAAAATGGATTGGCTTCATGGACAGTTTTGAAGCATGCTCACTCTAGCACTGATAGCTCCTGCATGGTCATCACAACTGTAAATACAGGACAAACACACCAGATCATAACAGTGTTGAGGGTTTGCATTCTGTATTTGCAACGTACAGGAAATCTCAGCAAGTGAAACATCTCTTAACACCCACAGGATAAAATACAATTTTTGTGTGTGTGTTTGTTTCGATTTGTGCAAGTTTTTAAAATGATTATTTACAATACCTACCCAGTAGACTGTGCAAATCTAACGTCCTTTTACAGTATAAACGCTTCCTCGTCCACAGTGACTTCACTGCATCAGTGTTCTCGAATGCTGAATTTCTCATGTACAACAATATCCATCAAAACAACATGCTCAAAACTCATAATAATTAAAAAAACAAACAAACAAAAAAGAATAGGGGAGAAAAGCGGAATCGTTGTGCTCGTGCTGTATCTACCGCTTCCAGCTCTGCTGGATAAGAAATCACAATCTCCCGCCTTCTGAAACTCTTTCCCCTAGAGCTGGATGAAATTTAGCCACATGGCTTCGCTTTGAAGTGACAGTCAAAGAGGGTTTCTGGGTTGACTTGAGTATTTTGGAGGAGAGGCAAAGCAATCTATTCACAAGGTAAAAATACTGATCTTTCTCCTATCCATTTCTTCAAAAACAAACACAAAACTAGAGAGAGATGGCTACTGCGTTAACCGGTGTTGTAAATGAAAAGACAGTGGCAATTACCAATGGTTCAGGGTTTAAACCAACTGTTAAACTGTTGTAGAAATTGGTTTTAAGGCAGTGAGACAGCACCATAGGAAATGTTGCTTCTTTTCACTGACAAGGCTCAAACAAATAAAGCCCTAAAAAAGCCTTTTATCAGTGTTGACTAATAATTGGTATAAAACTCTTTTTAAGGGAGTGGGCAGGTGGTTTAAAAAGACCACGGTGGTAAAAACCACCTTATCAAACCCGTGACTCAGACACTGAAAAGAGGGTGGAGCACATCCTGTGATCATGGCAGTTGAATGACACTGGCACTTCTCCAGCTTGTCACAGCAGTGTTTCCCTGGGGGTTGCACAATTCCATTTGTGCTTGCGGAGGCCTGGCCTCTTCATTTAGGAAATGGGGTGAGCGTACAACACAAACACTACTGGGGCTCCGTGACCAGCACCATGTGGCACAAAGGAGCTTGGACGGATCAGAAGAATGGACCCTGCTTGGGGAGAACAGCCCCTCAGAGGAAACCAAAGGAAGGAACAACAACAAAAAAAGGTCTGCATTGTAAACTTTTAAAGAGGAAAAACAGAAAGTCCAGTTTGGCTAATCCCATGTGCAATCTATTCAGTTGCCCTGTCATTAGGGTCCTTTCCAGTTGAGTAATGGAGCCTTACATCACTCCACGGATATAAAAATGCCTAGAAAGGAAAGCAAGTTACACTTCCGTGTCAATTTAGCATCTTGGCGGTTCAAACTTAGTTCTACTGCCTCCTTGGAGACCACGGCCCTGGGTCAGGGCGCTTTCATATTGGCAGTGGTTTAGTGAAAATACCTTACTTTTTAACCTTTTTTTTTTTTTTTTTTTTTTAAAGCATAGTCTTTTCCCCTAACTTTGTTCACCCTCTAGAGGGTAGATTCAAGAGACGAATCCAAAACGTCTTCATGGTGGCTGGTGCTATCACTGTCGCAGCTTTGTGTGCCCGAGTAATTGGCTGCTTCTTGGAGTTTCATTAGCATATTCATCTGAAGAAAGAAAAAGAGACATCGATGGAGGCAATGATGCATCGAGGAAGCCAGTCCCAGAAAACACATGGCCCCGAGCCACACGGACGACCCATCTCATTCCCTCCAAGGGAAACGGAAAAAAATTTTAGATTTTTACTAGTTGCCCCTGGCTCCTACACTGTTTCTCCCAAACATGACTACAACAGCAAACCATAACGACAAAATAGGGCCTCCGGATAAGTCTTTTATTTGCAGTTGTAAATGAATACAGCTCCAGCAGGGAGACTGGAAAGGAAACTGTATCACAGCTGGACATCTGGGCTCGTGGCTGGAGAGTACACCAAGCTGCTCAGCTTTTTGGCTGCGAGAAGCAGAAAGCACTGAATGACAACTGAAAGTCCTGAATGTTCCTACAGGCAGACACACGCACGGGCTCCCGGACACGGTCCCTGGAGAGGAGGTGGGGATGGAGTGGAATGGAGCCCCCCCATCTGCTGCTTAGGAGCTGACCTCGAGAGGTGACCAAATGAAGCCGACCATGAACGTTGGAAGAGGGAGAAGGGAAGAATCACTGTCAAGTTTCTGTGGTTGTTGAATGTCTGGCTAAAATATGATGGATATCTCACTGAAAACTAAAACCAACTTCTGGAACAAGAGCGGCTGTCTCAAGTTTCCCAGCCTTATAGGACAATGGCAATGTTTGTTCTCATAAAAGGGACGTAGGCATGAAAGCAGCTGGGGAGAAAGACAGCTAGCATTTCCATGTATTAGAAAATAAAAGGCAGCCACCTTGCTTGGATTTTGATAGATCTGCAGATCCACTGGTAGGGATGGAAAAAGAAAGACTGTTTAAAAGTGAATCATGAATAAATGGTTCAACAGTTTTAGAAAGCACAGAAAAAATGGCACATGTCTTCGGGAGGGTTGTTTTCTTATCAAGGGTTTCTGTAAATTGTAATAATCTTTGTATTGTTTAATGCGCACTAACTTTGCTATCTCATAATGTAATCAAAGTTGGTTTTTTTTTTTTTTCCAACTTAGAAATATAGGGAATCTGATCCCAAAGAAAGGAGAAATCTAAAAAGGATTCCTTAGTCATATGTTAGGCTCTGCATGCTTATATGCTCAGCGTAAAATGTGTGTTCAAAAAAGACCTGTGAAATAAAATGACAAACTGGTAACTACCAATTCCAGCAAGGATGCCTTTCTGACGAAGAAGCTACAGTTATAGCATATTTTAAAGTCATTTTAATATTCTTCAGGACAATATTTTTCAAAATAATTTTTTGTCTAATTCCCTGAATTTATTAAACTAGCTACATAAAGATACGAAATTAAAGTAGTTGGTGATAACCTCTTAAATCCAGTGAGTCAAAAAACTAAATGTCTCCATCAATATACTGTTTCTCTCTCCTCTCTTCTTTGTTTCTCTGTCTCTCTCGTGCGTGTGAGTGCATACACACACACACACACACCCCTACCTTCATGCACATTCATATTCCCTTTTTCCTTTCTTTTGTCAATCCCTCCCTTATTAGTAGCCGGCTGTATATTCAAGCATCTGGGTGAAGATGATTTGTAAAAGAGAACTGTGTTTTGAGCACCTTCCAAGAGCAGAAATGATTTCAAGGGTTGTGCTTCTATCTCAGTCACAAATGTTTGAAATCACTTGAATGCTGACTGTTGTAAAAGTTTTACCGTGTAATAACAGTATTATTAAAGTCTTAATTTTTGAAAATGGTGCCATATAGTAAATATGTTCTATTAGAATAAGTTCAGAATCTCAGATTCATAATAAATACATATGAAGGCTTTACTCTGCCTTCTCATAGGGTTGTTTTGTACATTCAAGTCAAAGGAGATTACAAGAGGGAGGTAAGGTTCCATACCATTCAGTAGTCACTGGGATAGATCATTATTCTCTACAAAAGTACTTCCTTCCTCTTTTCCCCCCTCCTTCTTTCCCATACCCAGGGTCAGAAATATAATGTCTTACATTTGTAACACCTCCGTCAGGTCCTTATCATCCCTGGTATTTACACATCTGCTAGTCTCCCAGCCTCCATCCTCTCTCCTTTAATCTGCCCTCTATTCTATTATCAAGGTGATCTTTATAAACTGCAAATCTAATGAGATAAGTCCCTTGCTCAAAAACCTTTGGTGGCTCCCCATTGTCTGTGTGATAAAATTTTAACTTCCTACAAGACAAACAAGGCTTCACATGATTTTACAGTTGCAGACTTCTGTAGCTGTAATTCCTCCCGTCCCTTTTGTTCTAATCCCAACAATTTGTATACAGCTCCCTAATCTCATTATTTTTACTGTAGTGTTCCATCACGTTTCACGTGCTATTTTCTTAATTTTGGATCTTCTCCACCCAACCCCATGATGAATTTCTATTCATCTTTCCAGACCTAGCTCAAGCCTCTCCTCCTCTGGAGCTTTCTCCTAATCACTTCCTCAACAGACTCACAACTCTATCTAGGATATATCTATCTAGGATATACTTCTATCATTATTTTACTATAATTCATATATATACATGTCTCTCTCCACGGCTGGACTGTGAACTTCTTAAGATCAGAAATGAGATCTTATTTATTTTCTGATCACCAGGTCTTTGCCTTGAGTACATACTTATTATTTACTAATATTTACTGAATGAATGAAATTAATGAGTTTGTTGATGATGAATACACATTATATTTTTAAACACTGTGAGATGTGCCAAACACTTGCATCCTTGTTCAGATTCAAAAATATATTACTGACATTAAATAGTAGATTTTTTTCTGATTTAATTGGACTGCAAATATGTTTTTACCTTATGTCAATAATTATAAAAATATAGAGCAATAAATGCAGAGAGATACTTACTTCTCTATCAGAATGTGCCTAATTCAAAGATTTTTAGATGATAAGGTTTTTGTCATTTAACATGTCAGATATCATAACCCCTTGTTCCTTAAGATGTTTAGGTGAGCAGCAGGTTAGGAATCAGAGATTTTTTTAACCCAGATTCTCATTCAGAATGTGGAGATCCTGATCTCTTTTCCATACTAGAAGACAAGAACATTCTGAGCCAGGGAAAGGAGTGATTAATGGGTTTAGCTGACCAGGACTATGGGAATTGGGAAAATTTAGGACATCCCTTAAATGTCCCATACTCTGTAGAGTAACCCTGAAAACAAACCTTATAAACACCTCACCTTTATCAGGAACTGTATTAAAATCTGCAAAGGGAGAACTGGAATTTATAAAAAAATTCAGAGGAAATAACCCATATTTGTACTCTAAGGCTTAATTTTACTCTATTACATTTTAATCATTCTATCAGGAATTACTTAGTGTCTGCTCACAATTATGCAGAATTCAAACCAATTCCACCACCACTGTTGATTTCTAGCTACATATGAGCCAAAGGGCCAGACACTTGTTATAAAAATACAACTCCAGGCCCTTAAGAAGTTTATAGCCTAGATCAAAAGTCCTAAATAAGAGATCCCTGGGCTCTAAGTAGGTCAATGTATATATCTCTGTGACTTTATGGAACTTTTTGAAACAGTATGCAAAATCTTCTGTGTGTGTGCATTTCATTGGGAAAAAAATCATGAAACTTTATCAGATGGTTCACATATAAACCCCAAAATGTTCAGAATGATCAGCTGAAATGATGACGACATATACATGTCGGGGTTGTTGGTATAAGGGTATTCCACAAGATAGCAAGTCATTTTCTGTCTTTAGGTATAGTTATAGATTATGATTTTAATCATTTCCTTTTTTGTTTTAAGTAACATAATGACCTTTATCTCAGCATGTCTTCTTTCTGTATTGGTTTCCCAGTGATCCCTTTAGTCAGAGAATGGTAAGCTAACAAACACATTACGTTTGATACCAATCTATGGAACGTCATCTCTAAAAATAAAAAATACATACAAAAAAAAAGTCATTTTACTAAGAACATCATGTACTTAATATTTTCAGAGTATTCACACTTTGGAGTTTTATTGACTTATATTAAGCCTTCCATGATTGCAAACTAAGCAAGGCAGAGAATAACGTCCCTTTGATTTCAAGTCAGTTTATTCTTCTCTACTGTTGCCAACAGAGGACTAATTCTAAATTTAGTCAGATACATGTAAAACATTCTTTAGTTCTTCAAGCATACATTAGATTATATTCTTTTGGTTTCTTTCATTTTAGAACAAAATTCAGTTTTCTCTTACATACCTAATGAATTGAGTACTGAATGTTTAAAATTTATTGATTTATTTGCACAATTTTCTGCATAATAAAAGAAAAATTATGGCCGCAGAGTTCAGCCTGGTTTCAGTGTTTTTTTGATTATTTTTAAGTATATGAGTTTGGTCTTTCATTTTAAGAGATTCACCCAATGAAAGTAGGCCAAAGGTAAAAATTTTAAAACTGAGTGCCAATATCAGGACAGTTTCAAATATTACCTAGGATAACTAATGTCTCTGATGCATAAATACTAATGACCGCACACTATAGTCAAGATTATATAGGAAGAATCAAACTATAAGCTTCTTACCAGGGGATCTCCCTCTGTGTCAGTTTGTGGAATGTGCTTTGAGGTTGTAGCTTCCTTTGTGGATATGCAGCCCTCATACCCAACATCTTCTGGTCGCAACTGAAGTAATGCTGGGCCCTCCTGCGGCAAAGATGCTGAGCTCCATGGGTATGTATCAAGCACCCACTTTGAGGGATCTTCCCAAGGTGCTCGTTTCCCATACATCTAAAAAGTGATCACATATTTAGCACATATAAAATGCATTTCTATTCAGTACAAAAGGTGACTACTAATTGATTGATTCCTTTGCACACTGAGTTCCTATGGGACTCAGGGGAATGAAGTGTGCATACACAATTTTCCAGATTTTAAACATATATCTCTCTATATAGTTCACTTAAAACTTGAAGGCTAGACAAAATAAAGCTGGAGACAAAATAAAGCTGAACATTTGGGATAGATTGTCAACATTTGGAGGAGAGCATGAGGGAGCTTTATTTTAAATACATGAAGAAATGGCTGCCCACATTTATCTTTGTTAGTAATTTTACAAACTGAAAGAAAGCTTATCATTGAGAAAGGAAAGTTCCAGTAATGGAGAAATAAAAAAGCTAGACACTAAATAGCTTTCTTTACTAAAGTGCACTTTGGAAAGATGATGAATAAAAGAGACTTCTTTTTTCTGTCTACTTCATTCTACTCCAATTTTCCTTGAAAATAAGAATCCTTTCTCCGACAACCATTTCCCTCAGATTAACTTCCTCTATAATCTCACTGCTTCCTATTAAAACTCTTTTAAGATATTTTTTTATAAGGCCACTAGCAAAAGAGGAAAATCATGGGAAATGAAAGATTTGTCAGAACTCATATGGAGGGAGAAAGTTAATAGAAAGAGATAATAAAGCCTGGTTAAAGTACTGGCAGTGGAGTAGAGGGCAGATGAATCCAAGCGATGTTAAAGAATTTTTAAGCTGAAAGCAAAGCCAAAACCAAACTGGGAAGGGCACACTGAGGAGAAAGAGGTTGATGGGAATTGGTAAAAAAAAAAAAAAAAAAAGTATAAGCCACAGGGGCACAGAAAGAAAAGTTAAAATTAAGAGAAGAGGACAGTAACATGGGTACGCTAGTTCTTTAATGGACTCTCCTACTCCACTGAGGGCAATCCTGGTTACTAGGTGTATACACATCTTGGTCCTGGATGGCACAGAACACAGTGTGAAGTGTTCTGTGTGGCTTCTTGTGGTTCAGTGAGACAAAAGCAAAATGGCGGACACTGAGGCCATGAAAGCCCATGGCTGACTTGGAACTGTCTTTTGAGTTTCTCCTGGAGAAGTTGTATGACGTTGTGGCAGCTTGCTTTAAGAAAAAAAAAAAGTTCACATCTTGATAGCTGTGCATTTCTTTAGGGGATGATGGTAGGGGTGGCAATGGTTAGTTTTTTTTTTTAAATAGTTCTCTTCTTTTAGAGCAGAAAATTTCTCTCAGTTAAAAATCTACTTTATAGAGGATGTAAAACATAGCTTGCTATACAACTTAAACTAATTGAAGGAAAGCGTATAATTCTTGGAAAGGAAATGCTACCAAAAAAATATGAAAGTCTAGTAGAATCAATAGATGCCAGCCTTTTAAAGAATCATCAAGGATAGCAAAATTGGGGGTGACCAATAAAAAGCTAAACAGGCTCAATTCTATATTTCAGAGTAAAATAGATGCTATAGAAGAAGAATTGAAAGAAATGAAATTTAAACATTCAGAAGGAGATAATCTGATTGTTGACGTTTCAAGAAAGATAGAATCATCAGAATAAAAATTGGAATCCAGTGCATCACCAGTGCTTTTTTCAACTAGAACATCTGGTAAAGAGTATTCCCCATACGGTTCCCCATCAAAGCATCAGCCTTCATTTGAAGAGAGATTTTTCTATTCCTCTCAACTCAGATTTTCATCTTTGCAACATGCTTTGTTTTTCCACCTCTTGTTCCAATTCATGGTTCTTTGTTGCCAGGAGATCCAAGGAAATGGTTCATGACATGTGTGATTCCTTTTTTTCCTGTTCCTCCAGAAGTCAAATATGGACCATCCCAAGAACATCATCTGCCAACAGACTTCTGGTCCAGCATATCCTTCAGTAGAAATGAGAACTGTCTACTCACCATAGGGTTTTCCTTTTTCTCTCCAAGTGCTGAATTCCTCCTGCCTCCTGCCACCACCCCCACCACCAACCCCCAGTTACTCCCTACATCATGGTTGAACCAGCTTTCACACTAACCTACTACTAAACATCCAGAACCACAGCAAAAAACTTGAGATCTTTTTATCCCTCCTCAAAAAAATTTTTTGAAGTATCTCTCAGTTTGGGAAACTGGTATTACCTTAGTGATTATGCCTTTGTTTAAATGGAAGCTTTATAGTATGATAATTCTCAGGACAGTGTTTTATAAATAATATTGATTTAAATATTAAAAACACTTTGTACTTAAAACAATGAGATCTAAGGATTTTTAGGTATTATTGTTTTTGAGTTTTTAAAACGCTTCTAATTCTTTCTAGGTATTAGCAAATGAATAAGAAATAAGGAGAATTTCATATATAAAGATTTGGATCATAGTTTATTAATATTGAAATAGTATATAGAGAACAAATAATTCATTTAAATATTTATTTTAAAATTATCACTGTGAATATTTTAAATACATTTTCATATATATATATATATATATATATTTTTTTTTTTTTTTTTTTTGGTAAAAATGGTTGAAATCAAGAGACCCAACTCACATCTGAGATAGCATAATAGTTTTAGAGGAATCCTGACATGTGCTATGTTATACTTGAAAAATAAAAACCTTTGGTACAGTCTTTAATTTTGTTGGAGACACTTTCTGGGGCTAGTTTGGCTTATACCCTTAAAAATACGAAATTGAGTTATTTAAATATGGATTAGAACCAATTGATAGCATTCTCTAGGATCATTACCTCTGAATGTTCAGATCATCCTCATAATGTAATAGTTCTAAATCACTGCCATGCCCTTCTACTAGGTGAGGAAAGCATGATGGTAAAAGGAAGCGAAATGAAGTAAAATAGAAAACCAGTTTTTTTTAGACAGTAAAATAAAGACTTAACACAGTATTGCAGATGACAAAATGTGAAAAGCATGAAGTATATCTTAATTCTAGCAGCAGTTGTGATAACCAGAAATAGAGATGCCTAAGCAAAATACTGCCTAAACCTTAGCTAAGTTATTGTAAAGATGACTGGATTTTTCTGCCACAAGTTTGGGAATTATACAATATCAACCTTAAAATATTCACAGGTAAGTTTTATAATTCTACAATTTCATGAAATTTCAACTTCAATATAAGGAAAAAATCAAGACTGATGGAAAAAGGATGATACATTTTATTGAAGAAAAAGGGTTTTCTTATTAGTGATATATTTTGCCTTCTTAGTGAAGAGTAAATAGAAGGGGTGGTTGCAGGGCCTCACGATGCAAGGTAGATGACAGGAACAGCAGGGGTGCTCCTAAACCAACCTGCCATAGATTTTAAAAAGTCAAATGCCTTAGATTTAGAGCACTCTCATAAATAGTAAAGGATCTTACAAGTGACGTTAAAGGGCTTCAAACAAAGAAATATCCTAAAGCAAGGAAACTATAAGCAAAAACTACTTGTTGCAGATTATATAAGAAGAGAATAAATGATCAAGGTCCATATAAACATGCCTTTCTTATAAGATGTAGAACTGTGCAATTAACTAGCTATCTAATAAGAACAGGTCTGGGGACTTCCCTGGTGGTCCAGTGGCTAAGAATCCATCTTACAATGCAGGGGACGCTGGGTCAATCCCTGATCAGGGAACTAAGATCCCACATGCTGCAGGGCAACTAAGCCCATGTGCCACAACTAGAGAGTCCTCATGCCGCAACTAATGACCCTGCGTGCCACAACTAGAGAGAAGCCTGCGTACTGCAACAAGAGCCCACGTGCCGCAACGAAAATCCCGGGTGCTGCCACTAAGACCCAGTGCAGCCAATAGATAAATAAATAAATAAATAAATATTAAAAAAAAAAAAAACAGGTCTGTAAACACCTATGGCAATAAATTTGGCCTTCAATGTATACTTGTTAGAATAACTGTGCTTTCTCTTTCTCCTACATATTTATTCTCAGAACAGAAAAAAAGTAGTGTATACTATTTGTTCTTTCAAACTTTACCACTATATTTATATAGTTCATGCCTTTATTTTTCTGCACAAATACTCAGAGAAATGAATTATTTTTGCTTTTAAAGGATGATTTTTTTCACTTAGTTTTTTAAAACAGTAAAGAAAATTGAGTACTATACCTGCAGACCTTCTCTCACTGCCTCCAGAATATAAGGTACCAAAGAATAGTTCCAGAGATCCATGAACCATACTCTAGAACCTTCTACATCCATGGGGCAAGGAAGGAAAAGTCGAGGACCTGAGAAGAAACAAATAACAAAACATTTTTAAGAACCATTATATGTAGCAATCTAAACCCATATTTAGACACCATTTGGGGGTAATGTTTCTTATAGGATTCTTAGAAAATTATAATCTTGGCCAGTTTGATTATTATTAAAGTGTGTTTCACTGAAGACCCAATCTCCAGGACCCTCCTTTCTTTTTACACTAAAACCTTAATCTAAAACATAACATTTTAGCATTAGGAGAAACCTGAAAGGTCATAATCCAGTCAATCTGCCCCATTTTACAAATGACAAAACTATGCTGGAATGAATTGTCAAATATAAAATATGTCATTATTTGCAGAAGTGGGTCTCTGCCTTGGTCTTCTGATCACAAATATAGAATTGTTCTTTCTAATTTACACTGTGTCTTTAGTGAGTATGTCTTTATGATCCACCGCAATGGGAAAGGGACATTTTTTTCGTGCAATTTAAGAAGGAATACAAAAACAAACATCTCTATGCCAACTCAAGACAAATAATTCAAACAATTTTGTCTTCATGAAAAATGTAAAACACTTAAATTACCTCTAACTAAAATCTTCTCTCACAACTATATTTGATATGAGCCATAAACTAATATTTGTTTTTAGCATAAAAAAGGTACTCTAAACAGATATAATTTATTTCAAATGGTTATCTGATTTTTAGATATTTGTCTCTATTAAACTTATTTGATGTCAGTAAAATCTTAGTAAACCATAATAGTCAGACAAAATGAATCTAATTAGAAATATTTATACAAAGCTTGGAAGAAAGCAAACTTTCAGAAAGAAAAAAAAATGAAAACTTAAATCTTTGGAAGCTTGAAAAACATTAGCTTCTCTTGTTATTTTCTGCCCTCCAATCTGGCCATCTTTACCACGTACTCATAGTTCCTGGAAAATGGCATATTGCAATTTTGGAACTCACCAATGGTAACATCAGAAGAACTGTGTGTTTCCAAAAAACTGTTGAGATGATGCCATGTCTTAGGAATCCAATCTATAATTTTGACTAGGTCATTATTGCGTATGTTCCTTTCAATTTCCATCTCTATCAGTTTCCTTCGAAGATATCTGCCTAAAAAGCCTTTCACTGGTTCTGTGTGGTTTGCACACAGCACCCACCTACAAAAAGAGAGAGAAAAAAAAAAACAACTCAGAAATCTTTATATAAATTAAACTTTTATATAAATTAAACTTTTATATAAATTAAACTTTAAGTCCACAGTGATTCTCTTTCCAATATAAAGTAATAATGTTCCTAATTTAATTGGTGGCCATATGTTAATGACCAAAGGGATGAGAAGGTCTATTAGCATTAGAGCTACACTGTAACTAACTTTTCATTTTGAGCCAAAGAGAAGCTCATGTGCGTCACAGCAGTGAGTGGGCGTGTACAGGCCGAGCACTCTTCTGTAGGAGAATCACAAATCCTGAAATAGGAACTGTCTTCACATTTCTCACACTTAGAAAAAAAGTGCTCTACTTTAGCCAGTGACATAGTGAGCAGAAAAAACACTTCTTTTTTCTTCTTTTTGAAAGAAACACTTCTGATTACAGGTTGAGGATCACAAAATGTCTGCTTGAGAAAGAGTGTCAGAAGAAGTGAGAATTATTTTCACACCCCAGGTCACCACTGGCAGGATGTGTCAATGTACAAATGGAAAAAACAATAACCAAAAGCAAACAGAAAAGAGACAATATGAAAAAAAATTCAATTTATCTTCACCTGAAATTGTGATGCAGCTCTAGATTTGGTGATGAAGAAACTCCCTGATTCATTGTTCCAATAATATATGGACTGGGGAAAAAAAAGAAAATTTATATGTACTAAAGGTAAAAGAGATTAATACATTAAAATTGTCTCAGAAAACAATTTAGATAAATATGGATTTTTCCATTTTAACATTAGGCTGTAAAAGGGTAATTTTGTAGTGATAGGTTGGAAAATGACAAAGATCACTGAACTGGAAACTAAGATTTGGGGTTCTAATTTCAGACCTGGCATCCTAAGCAAATCATTTTCCGTCTCTAATCCCACATTTTCTCATCTATGAAATGAAAAGATTAGACAGAATAATCACAGTGATTTCACTCCACTCCAACATCTTATGATTCTTGTGCTTATAATCTAATTCATTCATGTTTTCTTTTGTTTCATAATTATTTCAAAGGTTCTTAATAACATGAAAGAATTTGTATTCTTGTTTCAATATTTATTTTATGCTGATTAATTTTTAACATTTAAAAAATCTCTAGCAGAGATAACTGGGTTACTTGCACCATTAAAACTAACATTTATGTTGTTGTTCTTATATGTCCTTTTTTAGAGGCCATACTATAGTGAATTTTAAGTGGGTTTTCAGATTTTTTTTATACCCTACTTTAACCTTTTCTTTCATGTAAATAGTTAAAAATTAGAATCACTAGTGGAGAGAGGTATATCTGAATGTATTAAAATTATTTCTACAGGAAGGTTGAATTTAAACTTTAATATGGACTAAGAGTGAAACAAGAGCTCTATAGCTTCGTTCGAGTTCTTAATTTCCCTGATTCAAACATTCCATCATTGATAATGGTCTCCCAGACTTTCAGCATACCTGTAGAAGTTAACATCATCAAGTAAATAATGTTGCCATAAAAGTGCCTGGGACGCAATTGTTGAATGAATAAATAGATGTTCTAATGAAACATAGAGGTTCTTTGGAAATATGGTATAATAGTAATGAAGGCTTCTCAAATTAATAGCATCCACTACACATCTTAAAAGGTATAAAGGCACAAGAATGCATATTTGATCACCATTTTTTCATATCTTATCACTCGAAATATTTCACAAGCATACCATTTGTTGTATTTACAGTTGAGAAAACCATTGAAGACATCACTCAAAGAGCCCACATGATGAAGATTATCAAGAATTATTACAACTGGAAGCTCTACACCGTTATTATCAGCACTGCATTGTTCAGCCAGGTTAGCTAGATATTGTTGCAATTCCTTTAAAAAATAAAGAAAACAAATACATCAATGAGAAATTTATACCAATGGAAAGCAATTCATAGTTTAGGAATGATAGATTTTGTCTTCCATCCAGGTTCTTTGATTAAAACTCACAGATCATTCCATTGATATAAAACCTTATTTTACAAAGCAAAAACACATACGATGTTGAGAGGATACACTTTTAAAGGAAAGAGAAAAGCCAGTACAGGACACCTGAAGTAAATATAAAGCTGTAAACACAAGGACATATTTCTCAGTTGTTTTCTCCCTGGAAGAAAAGTGAAAAAAAAAGAATTCTGGATATGAGCTCTTACGATAAACCACAAATACTGAGATTCATTCTTGTTTTTGGTATTACAATGATAAAGATGGATTTTAGCAAACCTTATAATTTCAAGTATAGACTAAATCCAAAATGGCACCCCTAAATTTCCATTAAGACTTTAAATATTTTAATTCCAATTCATTTCGATGAGGTGCATCTGAAAATACAGCCCTGGGACTCAAATAAATCTATGGTTGGTTGGTTGGTTGGTTGGTTGGTTGATTTGTTATTTATTTATTATCTGCTTGCAATTGTTGTAATTTATAACAACAGACAAAATGTGTTATATTTCATTGGGTCACTTAACATTAGCATTTAGCATTTATTAAGCTTCTTGGTTCTTTACAGATATTATTCCTTTCTAATAGCTTTTAATCTAAATATGATAACCAGTTCACTGATTGCTCTCACAGATGGGTAGGCCAGAAATATAATTAGATTTCTTAGAATTATCCTAATCAGTAAGAGCATTTCCATAATATTTGCATATTTACAATGACATTTTCAATTTGTACATCTTGAGCAGGGTTAAAAAACAATTTCATGATGGATCTTGAATAATGAATAGAATTCCAAATGATAAGTATGTAGTTTTTTACTCTTTCAACACAGCTTTAGCAAGCGCCTACTATGTGCCAGGTACTCTGGCACTAAGGATTTAGAGATTACTTCTATACTCAGGCATCAGAGTTGATAGAAAGGCAGGCCAACAAGTAAGTCACAAGGCAGTGTGATAACTGAAATGCACAAAACACTATAGAAAAACTAAAGAGAGGCATCTAATCCAGATTTAAGGTTCATAGAACAATAGGGTATGAGGGCAGGAGGTATAATTGAAGAATAAAGAGTAAAGCATAAGAGGTGGAAGATACGAGTGTGTGATGTGTTGGGAGAAATATTGGTGTTCTGCTTTGCAAGAGAAATGGTCCGTGGCAGTAGTGATCTCAATGAAAGGGGAAATCGAAAAGACTTTGAATCCATGCAGAGGAATTTGGATTTTACTATATAAACATGTGCACCATTCATATGTTGTTGTTTTCCCCAGGGTAGAGAAATTTATTTATCGAAGGAAACATACATGTGAAGGATAGGATGATTAATTAGAAATGGAAAACGCATTCAAGATGCTTACTGCCCAGAATAGGTTAGGCATGTATATAGATAACTAAAATTCACAGTGAAAACTAATACGTTACCTCAAAAGAATATACACCAAAGATTTTGTTCAGAGCATATCAAGATTACTTGTAGCTTCTGGGAAAGACTCTCTGGTGGCAGTATTATTTGCTATTAACCCTTTATTTTAAAGATTAGGTAATACTGTGATGCTTAAAAATGGAAGAAGAGCTTTCTTCATAGATGGAGAAGAACAAAGGCAGAAACATAAAAATATGATATCCATGTAAGAAAAACCCAGTAGTATATGTTTTGTGAAAGACTGGTAAATAAATTGGAAAGGAAAGTTTGCAACCTTGAATGGTTGGTAAGACTACTGGACTTTTCCTACTGACAGTGAAGAAACATTGACTATTCTGGGGATCTGAGTGATGTAGTCATAATCATGATTTCAAAGTGTGGTAAGTATATTGCAAAGGAGAAAGAGAAACCAGTCAAGAGATACTGAAATTGCTGAAGCCAAGAGACACTGTGGGACTCAAGAGGAATAGTAGAAGTATGGGAAGATTTTTGACCTAGAGTAGAAAGCAGGGGGAAACACTGCAGGATTTTAATGTGGTCAGCTTTTAATTATGAAAGAAGAAGAATTATGAATGAATAGAAGACATTCTATTTCCAGGAGGTGCAAGGATAAAGAGGCAGAGAGAGAAGGGGAATTTAATGCAAGTTGTAAATCAAGCAGTTAGTAAACAATTGCAATAGTCCAAGTAAGTGACAGAGTGTTTATTTGGGTGGGAGGGTAATGGTAATAGAGATGGATGAAAGAAGATGGATTTGTGATATATTTTCACAGATACATCACAAATATACAAGAATTGAAACTGGCATTTCTAAACATGTATATTTAGTATGCTAATGAAAACATACTTGTAAGCTAATAGAAATGTCTACCATATGGAAGAGTGGGCACGGCTTATAGTGTCCAATTGGAGCCAATACAAGTTGAAACAAGGGAGTCATCCAGATGAGAACAGAAGTGGGAGAGAATAGAATGTTGGGGAATATTTTCATTTACTGGAAGGTGAAGGAAAAACAGTCAGTGAAAGGCACTGAGCAGCAGCTTACTAGAGGGTAGAAAGGAGACAAGGAGAGAATGATAATCATGAAAATCAGAACAATTTCTAGAAAGGGAGGATCAATTATAGCAATTTAGTATATACGGATCAAAAGAGGGAGAGAGAGGTGAGGGGAGAGGAGGAGGAGGTGGAGGTGAAGGGGGGCGGGGGAGGGGGAAGGGGAGGGGGAGAAGTTTGAATTGAATTTGGTAAATAAGATTCACCGGGTGATTTTGGAAAAATAGGGCCATTAGATTCTATTGTGGTCCTCTCTCATCTTGAGAAGGGTAGTAGATCCCTTTGGGAATCTAATGAAAGCTATGGACCAGTCACAAGTAGAAACAGGCATACACAAGTAATTTGGTCATACAACTTGAGTTTTCTCAAACCTCTCTGAAATCACTTCATGATCCCCACTCTAGCTTAATCGGGGTAAAATCTTAGATTGAAGTACTGATACATTAGCATTAGAAGTTTCATGTCCAAGATCCAATCAGGCAGAAAAAAACAAGTCTATCTACTAGATGGACATTGATAATGAGATGAATCCCATGCTTTGAAAATATACACAGAACACAGCAGTTATATAAAAACTATTGATCATTGCTATCTCTGATTTTGACTCCAGACACACTCAAAATGAATCTGCCAAGTCCAGCTTTCTGATCTTTTCCCACCTAACATTCCAAGTGGCTTCAGTTGGCCACATATCCTTTACTAAATCCATCTCTAGCTTTCTGGGCCCACCATATCAAATGTCACAAAGTGTAATTGTTTATGTGTCCTGCTTTCAATCAAAATATTCCAGCTGGCAACTCGAGAGAGGGCTTGAAGAGTAGGAAGAGGAAAAGAATGTAAAATGCAGAGGGAACAAAAACATGAAAAGATTTTTTTCATTTGATGGTTTATTATTGGATTTTTTTGGAATCAGTGAATGATTTGTGGCTTTGTCTCTTCAGAGCTATCGAAGGCATAGCAGAAAGCATGTCAGCAGTTACACAGTTCCATTTCTCAGGAAAAGAATTTATTTCATACCTCATTCACCCTTTACTTAAGTAAATTTACACTTGGCAGCATCCCTCCTACAATCCCAACCTGTCATCCCCATTTCTCTATACCACTCTCACGTACCATCAACCCCCCGAAAATAAAGTGTGGATTCTCTGACAATTTGGCAAGAATTGGCCAAATTCTCTGGCCATGACTTGGTATCCAACATTACTGACAGCTCATTCATATCTTACAAACCTAAAGAAACAATAAGCATTTGTTAGCTGTAGTTTGTGCTTTCTTGGTGATGAATGCCATGTGATTTGTCCATGGATTTCTTCCTATTACTGTTTACTAGCATCATTTGTTCTGTTCAAAGGCTCTTGGCAAGCTTTATTTTTCATCAGTTTGTAATAACAAAGATTAAACTGACCTCATAATGGCACAAGTGATTTTATTCAGAAAAAGTAGAAAATAAGAGTGCTGGATATATTTGATCAAATTTTAAAGGACATATAAATTATTATTGATTAAGAATATCTCCAAGTACTAAACATTTTTTCTAACTGAAATAAAAAGAACTTATGTATAACAGTATATTTTGGAGTGAGGCAAATTTTAGAACTAATGTTAAGTTACCCTACTTTATTTTAGCATGTCGAATTATATCCAAGTCAATCTATCTGATTCAAAACTTGATTTTAAGTGATTCTCCAACTTTATCAAAATGCCTGTTTCCTCTAATAAATCTATTCTTCTCCTATCTTCCAACCACTTGTTTTTTTCATAACAGAAGTAACTTCTAAAGAGTTCTGTCACATCAACATTAAGGAAACACCAAAGAGAGCACTGAGGGTAATTAAGAGATGTCAATTCTTTCATCATTTTGGCTGAAAAGAAAACAAAATGTGCTAAAAGCTTTTAAATAAAGCTACGAGGAGACCCAGAATTCACTGGAGGCGTTAAAGGTGTAGGCTGAAGCAAAGAACTGCACTCTTCCTGCTTCTGCTTAAAGAAGAGTTCAATATTCTGCCTCAGGTGCCATGTCTCTCTCTACTTGAAATGAGAAAGGGTGGTTCAACCACAATCCGAATAGTTCTGAGTTCCAAAGAAACATTCGGAATTCATGTGCTGTATTGAGTCCACATTAAGAGATCCCATCATGCTTTATACACACCTTTGTTCTCCTTGAAAAATACATATAAGCCAATTTTGAACAAAGATCCGTGTATGTGATGGGGGTGGGTGCTCTGTATGGGTCTGTGTGTATTTGTGTAAGAAACCCTTACAGTATTGGGACACAAGAGCTATAATTAATAACTGCAGGCAACCCTTAGGTGGTGCTTGCTACTTGTACTATTCTCTCCCTCTCCCTGCTTCTATCTGTCTGTCTGTCTGTCTCTCTCTCTCTCACACACACACACACACAGATACACACTCATTTAGTCCTTACCACAACCCCACTATTTTTTCCCATTTTACACCTGGGAAAACTAAGGTACAAAGAAATTCAACTATCAGCCCTAGGTCCCACAGTTGGTCAGTGATATGGACTTAATGAACTACTCGTTTAAGAAATTTTTGTTCACTAAATTAAATGTCTTGTTTATGTCAAGAATCCAGTGGGTTTGGGTTGCTTTTGGAAGTCATGTTTCTTTTCTAAAAATTTGCAGGCCAGAGGTTTCTGCGAGATTGGGTCAGTTTAGATCATCTAACCAGGTTATCTCTGGAAAAACAACATGACCCAGTATCATCTGGATATCTTCAAGGTATTGCTTATAACAGATGTAGTTTCCTAAGAGAAACTTAGGTTGCACTGATCGAGAATGTAAATGAATAACTATAGGCAAAAATAGTCCAGTGTTAGGAATATGTTAGGCGTCAACTATTTCCTTCTTAGGATTCTTTATTTCACTCCGAATATATGAAAGTACTAGCTGGGTTTTATAGCCCCTCATGCCTATTTAAGAGCTGACAGCATTCAGGATGATTATGGTACATTAAACCTTAGCAGATGGTGAAATGGAATATTGTTCAATTTCCTAAGGTTCCTAAGCAGAAATCCTATAGAAATATGATGTAAACAAATTGCTGTTCCCAGAATTTCTGCTTAGAATATATTAATTACACCCAAATCCCCATTGCTGCAACATCCCAGTTAATTCCTACTTATTTATTATGACCTAGACCAAGTATTGGCTTTTATAAAGCTCTGATTCCTGCAGGAAGAGTCATGGCCTCTTGTTTCTATGGTATTTGCATGGATCTCTTTCTGCTCTAATACTTCCTAAATGGATGTCTACAAGAAATCAGACAACAGAGACTCTGTCCTTTTCTTCTGTCCATTCTCAATGCTTGTGAATACCTGATACCTGAATGTCACTGAGCAGTCTTGTTCAAATTCATGAAATAGGGTTTAGTCATTCACCAGATTCTAGTTTTAGCCGAAGAGCTGGATATGTTTCCATGTACAATATGCAAGTTTCATATAATCTTAAAGCTTAGTTGCTTAAGACACGGATAAATAGCAACAGTTGTCTTAGGAGTCTGTGACTTACCTTACTAGACTTGTGGTCCACATTAAAAGTGGCAATTGCATCCTCTGTTTTTTTCCTCCCAGATTTGGTTATTACATATTCAGCAAGTTTGTTTGCTAAATAGGTCTTTCCAGTACCACTAGGTCCCGAGAGTATAATTCTGTGATGCTCCATCAACAAGTTAAAGTACCTTTGGGTAATTGGTTTGGGAATCAGCGTATCAAAAACAAAACTGTCCAAACTGTTTTCTTCTACCCCTGAAGGGAGAAACAAAGGGAAGAGTGTGGCTTATTGTTCTACGTAAGCTTGAAATTAAAATATAGTGTCAACTGGCAACTGGGCTTTGTTAGCCATTGGAATGCAGTCCTTGCAAGATACCTTCCTTGACATTTCGATCCCACGTGTGTTGCTATTTTAAGACAGAAAACATCAGTAATAAGGCAGAGTGAACATCCAAATGAAAGCAAGTTTTTTCCTCTTTGCTTAGACTTCCCTCGTCTATTTCATGCTTCTCACTTATGTTTCCACAGAGAGATGGAAGCATTACTATGAATTCTATCATAAAATCCTCCTTCTCTTTGAAGGCGGTAGTTTTGTTAAGAATAAATGTAAAAATTAAAAGTATAAAAGTGTGTATGTTCTTCTCTTTTTCTTCCTCTTTCCTCCTTCTCTTTATTTCCCTCTAGCTCTCATTATACATCCCAGCTGTACCACCCCTTAAGCTTTTGAAGAATATAAATATAATAGGTATTTGGCAAGGAATTAAGAAGGAGAGCAACAGTTTCTCCTTTTACTCACCCAATTACCTTAATCATAAAATCAAATATTGACAAATCCCTCTATTAATCCATAGTTTATATAGATGTGTTCTGACTCTTTAACATATATGAACAAGGAATCATGGATACAAGTATACTTTAGATATTCCATTTGCCTAGAATTAGTCACATTATTCAAAGCAAAGAGAATTTCTCATCCCTGATTCTTAACTTCCATTCTCTATCCCCAGTGGGTACTTATTGGGTATACATATTTTAAAATTAAAGTTAAAAGAATGAATATATTACCTTGGAATATGCAATAAACTTTTGGAATCTCCCCTAAATCTAAGATGATAATGGAGAAAATCTAGAAAATTAAAATTCGGTAAATCACATTTGTTTTTCTGAGTCTTGGAGAAACTTCAAAATTACATCTCAAAACTCAAAGAATTTCATTTACTTGGATTTTTGTGTTTTTAGTAGGATTTTAGTGTTTTAAATATAAATACAGCTCACATCATATCAAAATTATCAAAGTGGTTAACATAGTTTTCAAATATGAAAATTTGAAGGGAAACTGGAAAAAAGAAAAGAAAAGAAATGTTGGTTAAAAAAACACAACTGTGCTTTTCATTTTTATTTTTACCTTTCAGGTTCACAGTGATGATGTTATTATCACCAACAAGGTATCCACAAGGCAGCAGTTCAGGCACTTCTAGGTTATGGGATCTAATTAAATCTCCTATACAGTAGCTGGCAATGCAGTCAGAGCTCAGACCAAGGCTAGTGGATGTATCAATTCGGAACACATATTCCTGAAATGGTATACACAAAAAAGGAAAGTCAAAACAGAGGTCCAACTCCTCTACAACAAATACAAAACTCATGGGGATGTGAAGCTAGCTATCAAGAATTTTAGAAATGGGTAATATAAGAACTATTAATATCAAACAGCATAAAGAGAGGATGGAGGAGAGGAAAAGCAGATATCTCTATGCCATTAAAGCTAAGGGAAGCATCCAAAATGAAACACATTTGAAAATTAATATCAGGATGTCTTGTACAACTTACCTTAAAGAGACGTCTAATTACACCATCTAAGACATCCCACTTGGTTTTTCCACTGACACCAATGGATCCTATCAAATATGCCTGAGACTTCTGATCCTAAGTAAGAACAAAATAAAACAAGATAAAATCCAACTGTGTGTCTTTTTTTATTATGATATCTTCTACTAAAAAATATTAATATTAGTGGTGATTAACACCAAAATATATATAAACCTATGGGTTTTATAATAACAGACATACACAGTTGATTATACAAAATACCCCAACAAACTAATCAACCAAACAAACAAACAAACTAACAAATTAACAGGATAGCAAAAGAAAACAAGAGAGAAAGAGATTAGATGAAGTGGTATGGTCAAGGAAAACTGATTCATGACCTGTTCAGTAGAAGGGAAAGGGCCAGGAGAGAACAAGTCTTCCGTTTTAATGCAGTGGGTGCATTCCTGAAGAGAAGCAACTTGGTAGGAGGGAAATGGTGATAGAGATGGAACAGAACTATATCATGAGTCCTAGAGCCTCATCTTAATGTTTTTGTGATCTTATCTTTGTTAAGTCCAAAACTCAGTTTATTTTTTTATTTAGATTATCTCTAAAATCCAATCCAGTTTTGAAAAATAAGTTATCCATGGTAGTATGGCATTCACATATTCACAACACAGGTCCCATTTTGAATTTATCAGAAAATTCAATATTTAGAAGAACTTGCCAGGGGATCCTACAGGACTCATTTTGTCAAGCAAAGAACTCCTTTATAATACAAACAAAGGTCCCAAATTTATCGTTTTTGTAGGATGGGATTTTGAGGAATTTCTACATACATTAGAAAAGTAAGCAATTCAGTTTATAGTCTAACTGAAGCCGTTTTTATGTTGACTGGAATGGTTACATGAGATAGTGATCATGACACCAGTATATATAATTAGACAGTTGATATATCACAATCCTGATTCTAGTCACCAACTTGCATAGTCCTTAAGAGATGGTAGAAAAATAACTGAGTCAGGTGTTAGAAGACATGGATTCTACAACACACAACATCTACCATGTAATTAAGAAATGTGATGTTAGTTCAAGCCACTTAGCTGGCTCAGAGCCTCAATTTCTTCATCTGCAATGTTTAACTTTATAAGGGTAAATGATTATCAGCACTATTTAGGTATAACCTGAAGCCAATATCTGTTACAGAAAAAGTTGAGAAATTCACAGCAAACCATTCGTATTTTGTAACTACTGTTATAGACTGAATGTTTGTGTTCCCCCCCAAATTCATATATTAAAGCCTCAACCCCCAATTGATGGTATTTGGAAATGGAGCCAGCAGGAGGCAATAAGAGCTAGATTAGGCCATGAGAGTGGGTCTCTCATCATGGGATTAGTGGCCTTCTAAGTAGGGGAAGTAGGAGAGAGATCTCTTTCTCCCTCCCCAAGTACACACACTGAGGAAAGGCCAAGTGAGGACATAGGAAGAAGGCAGTCATCTGCAACCCAAGGAGAGAGCCCTCACCAGGAACCAAATCAGCCAGCACCTTGATCTTGGACTTAATAACTGTGAGAAAATAAATTTCTGTTGTTTAAGCCACCCAATCTATAGTATTTTGTCATGGTAACCCAAGAAGACTAAGACAACTACTTTCCAATGTTCAAAAATATTATCTTTCAGAATTATTTTGAAAAAGAAAACTTGTTTTACAGCGTTATTATAACTGAGTCAAAATGGACATGCATACAGTGCTTTTAAGCAGCTGCTTTTAAATCAGAGATCATTAGACTAAGCTTCACTGAGACTATTACAGTCTTTTACATAAAGACCCACTTGGGAAATTCAGGCACAGATCTGCAGCTCAAGCAGAAAGTTTATGGCATTAGAATTCTTGGAATACGTGCTCAGTGTAAAAATTCACAATTGCTAGCTCACTTTTCAAACTTAAATACTTCAATTATCTTAAAATTCTAAAGATTTTTTTGTTTTTCTGTCTGATAAAAAATTTTTGGATACTTAAAAATTTGTATTTTTGGCCACTGAACTACAATTTCAACTTGAAATAATAGTTTTAGTTTCAAGAAGAGGCTAGGGTCAGAATGGTATTGCCAGTTTGAAGGCAATATTTGATTCCAGAAAAATTAGAATATTTGCCTTATCATCTAAGACCTTGCTTTAAAATGATACACACAAGTAGCGTCAATGAATTTGTCATACTGAGTTCAATAAAATATATCTTTCCAGTGTCTAGAAGAGCCATATAACTTATAGTCTCTTCTTTGTACAAAGACCATCTTGGAAGTTCTAGCAACATGTTACTATACATCATAAATATCACCTGTATTTAGTTAGACAAAATGTTTATGTCAAAGAAAGCAATGTGCTTTTTTGGTTTTAGAAATGAGGGTGGCTGACAACCAATATTGTTTTCAGTGAATGAACATGACATACTGAGACACATTTTTACCTATAGGATGATGTCATTTCTTTTGAGTCCCTAATTTTCATGCTTTTATAATAGATTAGGCCAATGCCAAGACAAACACCGCTGATAGTATATTTATGACAAATACTTATTTGATTCATGGTCATTCTCATCTTTTAGTAATAAAGAACTTAAGGTTAAAGAAATACCTTTGCTCGACTGTAGCCCTTGCTTATGGAGACTATAATTTTCACGCTGCGGCCATCTTTATGTCCGGTTGCATCACCAGCATCATCGAGCAAAATATCTACCAAATTTTCAAAGAAACATACACAAACACACACACATACAATAGAGTCACATTAGCTTGGATTTCTTTACTGTCATCGTTTTCTCCCTCATAGTTTCACATCTTTCAATGGGAATATTCAGATTTTCTGCCACCCATTCTAACCTAACTGGTTTGGAAAACCTCAGCTTTCAAGAAGATGAGACTGTGTTGGGTTAAAGTTTCCATCTAAGAATTTATTTCTGCTTCCAAAGATCTTCACCCAAGTGTTGGGCACCCATTGCATTTAGATGAGGAAATAAGGGGTTCCTTTTTTCTATTACGCACAGGTCTGAGTAATACCTGAGTAATAGTCAGTTACCATTATAACCGTGACAACTTGAAAAGCAATCTTATTTTTCTATCCAACGGAAAACATCCAAGCTCATCACCCATGTAATTATGAATGCAAAGGTGGTGAGACTGGCTGTCAACTGAAATGATTTTCAAGCATTTGGTACATTCCCTGCTATATGACTACTCACCTCGTATCTATAATTTTAGGTAATGTTTTGAATTTCAACCACGGCATTATACTTCCCCGCAGAAATATATTAATTATTGCTCTCCTGTTTTTTTTATGCTTATAGCTTCAAAACCAAAATAATACTTCTAGTAATCAGCTAAGAGTTACAGAAGCATGATAAAGCTAGCTAACCGTTAACCCACCAACTTTAAAATGTGATTAAAGATTAATTTTCAAAATATATTATATGAGATTAATGTCCAGTTTGGAGAATGATTAAGGCAAACTATTCCACATATATGTTTTCCTTTGACAAGGATGCTATTATGTTTAACATGAAGATAGTGTTCTGGGGACAAAGAAAACTTGGTTACGTGTTGAAGAGCACATGTGCCTGGTGACAAGAGGACTCAACTGCTCAAAGTGGAAATTTCGAGGGCCAAGGGCTGTGACCGTACCATTATAGAAGCAACAATTTCATCAGGTGCCTTCTGAAAATAAAATGGTTCTATTATCTTAATAATTAGGAATATGCAATTTTGCAAAGGAAGGAGTTAAAAAAATGCCATAACACCATAACCATCAAAAGCACATTTAGAGTTTAAGGAATATGGAGTATTTTTGCTAGAAATTTTTAAATTGTCAAAGGTAATCTCCCTTACTGAAATTTATTTATTTATTTTTTACTAGATTAACATCCTCCCAGTCTCTCACCATTTTTCCTATCCAACTCAAACCTCTTCCTTAAGTGTCATTTTAATTCTCTTCTTGCTCCTTTTCTCAAAAGTTTAAAGTGGCTTATCGTTCACATCTAAATATCTTGTAATTCATGACCAAATTACCTCTTCAGTACTTTGCTCAATTATTCATAACTTCCTAGATATTCAAAAATATTTATTTTAACTAACAGTTTATTAAGCATCAAAGAAATCAGGAACTGTGGATTTCCCTGCTGGCGCAGTGGTTAAGAATCTGCCTTCCAATGCAGGGACGTGGGTTCGAGCCCTGGTCTGGGAAGATCCCACATGCCGTGGAGCAGCTAAGCCCGTGCGCCATAACTACTGAGTCTGCGCTCTAGAGCCCGCGAGCCACAGATACTGAGCCCGCATGCTGGTACTACTGAAGCCCGGGTGCCTAGAGCCCGTGCCCCGCAACAGGAGAAGCCACCGCAACGAGAAGCCCACGCACCACAACAAAGGGTAGCGCCCACTCGCCCCAACTAGAGAAAGCCCACACACAGCAACCAAGATCCAACGCAGCCAAAAATAAATAAATAAATTTATTAAGGAAAAAAAAAAAGAAATCAGGAACTGTGTTGGGCATTGGGAATGAATACCATGGTGAGAAGGAAGATGAATTCCCTGCTCTTTTGGAGTATACATTCTCAACAAGGTAATATTGAATGTTTTAAGTGCTTTAGCAAAATGAATATAGTAGTTAAGAGTCAGGCACTGGAATCATCCAGATCTGGGCTCAAATATTAGCTCTATCACTTACTGGATGCATAATCTTGAAAAATTATCATAATCACTTTCCTAAGTCTTGGTTTCCTCATCTATAAAATGGGGCACAAAAGCACCAGCTTCACAGGGTTATTGAGAACATAATAGAAAACACTTTTAAATCACTTTGTCCTCCGTGTTTAGTAAGTTTATCTGTTCTAACCATTACTCCTTTTCTCTGTGTGTTTATTCTAACTCCGTGTGTTGACAGTGGGAGGAGCACATCATGACTCACTCTGGGTCCCCCCCTGCCCCCGCTCCCCCAGTACACTGACGGGATGATCGCCTGAACAAACGACTCTGAGTAAAAACAAATAACAGCCAGTTTGAGATAAGGGTTCTCTGTGCTGTTTTATGGAAAATAAGTTAGAGTCCTCTGTCAACATTTTGAAAAAAGATTTGCCATTCTGGTTACGGTCAAGTGAAATTCTGACAAAAACTGAAGGTTTTTCAAACTTCTGTCTTCACTAGATGTATGGAACATGCACTATTATTTCAGGAACTGGACATTTGTCAAATAGCCTCTCTCCTGCCTACTTCTTTGTTTAAAAAAATTAATCATGAACTCTAGAAACTTTTTCTATTAAAAAGCCCCAGCATAAAGGCACTTTTGATTTCCAAGTTTGAACCCACTAAACAAGAGTGAAGGCAATGAAAACAGTATCCTAGTCAAGTGATGTCAAGTGATTTACACTTTTTTTGCTAGTTCAGACATAAGTATCGCTATTGAAAAATAGTTGAGGAAATAAAATAATATAGGACTAAAAATAAACCATGAAACAGGTAATTATAAAGCACATTTTTGAAAAAAAAAATCCTCTCCTCACAAAATTGCCCCAAATTCTGAATCACAGCCATCAGTTCAATGGACACAGAAAATGTAAATTTAATTTCTTCGATTTTATATTTATCTTTATGAGTCCTAGTCTTTCCTAGACATTAATTTTGGTTTCATTTTTATATGGCTGTTCTTCCTAAACTACCTTCAGTACTAAATTTGCCTCCTTCAGACCTTATCATATTTCCATAGGCTAAACCAAAATCATGTAACAGGCAGTAAAATCCCACCATTAAGCCATCCTATAAGGTACCAGTCCTTTTCTCTCCTTAGAAGTGAAGCTCCAGGACACAGGCAGGCACTGACTGCCATTAGGTGTGGATCCTACCTCACCTCTCTCAGGTTCATCACCGACAAGCCAATGTATAGGATGTGGCTCAGGACTCTCAGATTCTACACATTTAAAGTTTTTGTTCTTTCTTTTTTCCCATCTTTTGAAGAATGTGGATGATAACACTTCATAGACAATTTACACATTCAAGTTATTACCATATTTCCATAGTTTTATTTTACCTAATGATTTATAAGTTCATTTAATTATGACATCTCTGTTTTTTCTTAGCTACTAATATTTCTTTTACTTGATGTGTATTCTCAAAATTCATTTTCCTTCCCCAATCCCTGCCAAATGGTATAAACGCTGTTTTCATGAACTTCAGGAAATTCCTACTTGCCTTTTAGTTTCTAGTTACCTTTTATAAGAAGAAAGCAAGTATGCATTTGGGCCATTCATTTTACACCATGAAGGGCAGATATAATTAGTAGAATTTTTAAAATTCTGACCTTTTAGAAGCAAGAGATATGATTCATTAAAATATCATCAATATCAGCTTGCTGTATTTCTGTTTCTTTTCTTTTTCGTTTTCATCTTTATCTTTTTTTCTATATTTTGGTGTAATTTAAGGCAAGCCGTGAAGTTTCTCAATTCTATCATGGGATCTAAAATTGCCCAGGAACATGTATACATATTATTGGTTTCCAAGCGTCATCTAGTGGCTGTGCTTTGCAATCACTGCAGATCCTCATGTAAATCTTTCCTCAACTAAGTCTTATATACATAGAATGATTCGATGCCATAGGAACAGTTATACTTTATAATTGAATAGTTCATCAGCTATTAAGACAACATTATGTCATATTCTATTTGCAATTGAATAAAACTGTACCCTTGTTCCATCATTAGTACCACTGAATACAATAATAGAATCCAGTGTGTTCTTTTTGTTTGTTGAAAATCTAATAGAGCTGCAGTCTGGGTGATGTAGTAGCATTATGTTCTCCCTGGGCTGCATCATGCAGGATCATCTAGTCAAATTTAGGAACAGGTCCTGATACACTTGTATACGGGCTTCGTACACTTAAAACACTATCAAATTGCATGGGGTTCTGAGTATTATATTCATTAGTACTAACAATCATCACTGAGAATATTACTTTTTCATCCTATTTGTAACCCTGGAGGGTGTACTTCTCAAACACAAGTAATTGTTTTAAAAAATGATATGAAAACCATATCTTTATGTCTTTTTACTCTTTCACCCAGAATGTTCTTTTAAAATGATAATGAAGGGGCTTCCCTGGTGGCGCAGTGGTTGAGAGTCCGCCTGCCAATGCAGGGGACACGGGTTCGAGCCCTGGTCCGGGAGGATCCCACATGCCACGGAGCGGCTGAGCCCGTGCGCCACAACTACTGAGCCTGTGCTCTAGAGCCCATGAGCCACAACTACTGAGCCCGTGTGCCACAACAACTGAGCCTGCACTCTAGAGGCTGCAACAAGAGAAGCCATCGCAATGAGATGCCTGTGCACCGCAACGAAGAGTAGCCCCTGCCCTCCACAACTAGAGAAAACCCGTGTGCAGCAACGAAGACCTAACGCAGCCAAAAATAAATAAATAAAATAAATTAAAATGATAATGAAGTAGAATAAATTTATAAGAGGAAAAAGGACTATTTCTGAGAACTAGGCCATTAACATTTTGAAGAGGGTATGGGTGAGAGCTGCAGCGGGTAAGGGTCTCCAAATTCGAGGTCTCCAGGCTTGTGAAGTCAGAGGCATGCTTTGATTCAGGCAGGTGTGTGCACAAAATCACCTGAGGTAACAGACTCCGTGATGTTCAAATTGTTCAGAGAGAGTCCCAAGGACTGGCGTGAGGATGAGGAGGAAGTGCTACTTGCGGACTCAGACGGGGGCCGAGCTGGCTTCGCAGCATTCCCCGTTTCTGCCTTCAACCGGTCGTTCTCAGCCTTCAGTATTTCAATCTCATTCTGTTGTGAAGATGGAAAACATGAAAAACATAGAGCTAGCTTGATTGAGAAAAGGGTACCAACTCTTTTAACAGGGTTAATCGGTTCATTTAGTAAATAAACCATGTGGTGAGATATTAAATAAACAAACATAAATTATGGAAACAGGATTTCCTTCCAAAGAAGGAAAAGTAATCCCTTTCTCTGTCTCTCACATACACATATTCAGCTATTCACAAATACACACACTAACCAGTAGAATTTTTTACAATTTTTAAAAAAAGCTATCATATATTTGAGGAGTTTTCCAAATATGACATGGTCTCATGTGAATTAAGAATAACATAATTGAAAAGTTCATACCATTTCTCATTTTAAAAGTAAACATACACACTACTACATATATAAAAATAGATAACCAACAGGGACCTACTGTATAGCACAGGGAACTATACTCAATATTTTGTAATAACCTATAAGGGAAAAGAATCTGAAAAAGAATATCTATTTATATCTATATCAATCTATATATGTATACATATATATTCAGTTATATACATATAACTGAATCACTGTGCTGAACACCTGAAACTAACATGACATTGTAAATCAACTATACTTCAATAAAATAAAAAATTTTTAAAAACTTAAAAAAAAATTTTAAATGAAAGTAATGTTAAAATCTCATAGAAAATAATGCCATTTGTAATACTCTGAATTCAGGGAGAGTTGAGAACCACAGTAAAACAAAAGTAATATAAATAAGGTGATTTAAAATTACCACTTCAGAATCCTAGCTAACGTGTGAAAAAGTTTTTGTTCCTTCAAAAATGGGGCACTAAGCTCATAAAAACAACACAAGCCTATTGATGAATATATCCATCGGCAGATGAATCTGCTCAGCAATGAGCTTTTCCTAGTTCAGTCATCTGTGGTACCAAGTGATTACTGGTTGACCATAATAAAATGAAAACTTAGTCTGAGCACAGACTGACTCTGAATTTAGCCTTCAGATGCTTCCAAAAAATAGAAAAGCTTTACTTCTACAGATGGCATTCTACATCACACTTACTTTCATATTTAGAAAGCTTGTGTTATATTTCTCTTGATTCCTCATTACGTTCGTTTTTCAATAGAAAACAGGTAAAGGTGTTTTTGAAAGTCAGATTTCAAAAGAATAGGAAAAAGTTACCATAAGGGTATATCATGGAAAAGTGAAGAAGCAAGGGCTGTAGTAGTGTCTCTAAAACCTTAGCTCTCAGCGAATCCAATCACTAGTACAGTGCCTTCAATGGTCCTTGAGTGCAACTGGCCAGTTTGCACTCCCACTTCCAAACCTGGATTTGACAAAATTCTCCATCCAGTATTGAGAAATGAGGTGCAGAGACTGAATAAACAGAGTGCATTTCCAAAAAGGATTTAAACGTGAGATTTGTTTTTATAATAACTAAGAGAAGAGAATAAGCAGCATTTTAAATCTCTCCTGTTTGTTCCCTGAAGGTGCTTTCGGACCGACCTGCATCCGGTTCATGGCTTCCCGGATCTGATCGAGATGATGAGCAGAGCTGAGGGCCTCCAGCCGAATATCCGTTAATTTTAATTCCTTTTCTCTGAGCTCACTCTTCAGCTGCAGAATTATCTCTGCCTCAGCCTCTGTGCATTCACAGATCCTGAAGCAAGAAACAAGCACAAAACCAGTGGTTGGGGAAGCCAGAGGATTACGAAAGGCAATGCTTCTTTTAAAAGCTGAACTGCAATATTATCCAGCAGGTACAGAGATTATTTGCTGCTGGCAATACCTAGAGAAAAGGAAAAAGTTTTACAAACAGTAGTACATTCACGGTTCAAAACTGAAAATAGTAGCCGTCTCTTTTAATCTCTTCTTCCTATTTTCTGAAGTTTAAAAACAATCTATCTTTACTGTATATAAAGTGATCCTCAAAATTCCCTTGTTGCTGTTTATGGAGCTGAAAAGTCATAATATTACTACATCTCATTCTACCATTTTTCAAGAGACTTGAGCCTCTATTTGCAACATGAAATTTGTTTAAAGCAAAGTTATTATGTCCTTAAAATGTTGATTTCTTGTTTTGTAAAATTTTGCAAAGAATAACCTTATTTGCCACAATACTATTTTCAGGTTACGATACAATTCAATATAAATATTGTAGAAAATAAATCAGGGAGATTAGTTTTGGACATTTAAATAATGGATGAGTGTTATATAATCCTCCTGGTAGGCTCAGCTGATTTAGGAGATCAGCTAATGAAACTGAATCACAGGTTTCAACCCAAATGAGCAGGCTAGTTGGGGGCTGCTTGAAGGTCATATACATTATATCCTATTGTTGTTCTGTAGACAGCTTTGTAGGAAGTATGTCAAAAGAATTTGTTTTATGTTAATGAATATCTTTTCCATTTAAAATGTGAGGACTAATTGCTGGTCACAAAATGATAGTGCTACGTTCTTTCCTCTAAGTCAGGAAATTATACAGGGTGTACAAGGGTCTTAAATGGTTCTAATAGTGGCCCTGCTTTATGTGAATTCTGGGTGAGCCACTGTCTTGGGCACACAAGGAAATCTCATTTAAATAGTATATAGAACAAAGAGAATTATCAGAGCACATGTTTTACATTCTAAATGTTTTATTCTTTCTTGTAACATCAACTAGTGGGATACTATTAAAAAAATGCTATGCTAGATTATCTAACACAATTAAAGAAAAAAGGATTGAAGTTTGGCTTGAGGAAACCAAATTTTACTTCCAAAACAGGAGGACAGAGAAGGTAGTCATTGTTGAAATGCATGCGAGTGATTTTAGAAAAAGCAAGAGTGAACACTGCTTAGGTTAGAACCAGGATCTTTGCAGTTTTCATGCATCACACTCCATTTTACCGGGATCTATGCTTGTAGATCACAGGGCCATTTTGCCGTTTCTTTGGTGGCCAGACAAGGGGTAACCTGCATTTAATGCACAGTTAGACAGATACACGGACAAATGCAAGTGAAAAGAGGTGAAAATAATAACTTAGAAAAGGGGAGAATGGGATCAAGAACAGTCAATTTCTAATGTATGTAAAGCAGAAGAGAAACAAATGCTGTCTGCTATTCTAAGGAAGATCTGAAAATAATCGGTATAGAGATGGTGCTGTAGTTCCATTTAGAACACAGATCTAGGCTTGGCCTGAAGTTGTCTTTAACAAATACTTCCGCAACCGGCAGAGGGAGTGACTTACGCTGAGGCGGATTGCGAGGGCTTCATGGAGGCTGACCCACAGTCACCCGCATTGTGGGGCAACTTGGGGGACGCTGGAAGGGACGAATCAGTAAGCTCTTCAATGTCCGAATGTGAAGATGGAGGCTTGGTGGATTTTTTCTTCCCAAAGGCTTGTTTGAATGAGCTTCTCAGCTGCAAGAAGGACAGAAATTACCTTCCTTGTCTATTTGCACTGGGGGCATCTTGCTTTGGGCCGTTAGTTTGCAGGTGCCATCCTAGCCACTGCCTGGGGTCAGTATGTATAAGCAAAGGATTAACAGCTGCAGCACAGTATCTCTAAAAAAAAAAAGATACCGTGTTTTGTGTTTTTGTTTTATTCTTGTATTAATCCAGCGCAGCGCAAACATGGAAGGCTTTTAAACAGTGCAGGGTCAAGGGCATGGCTGTCAGAGCACTCATTTAAAACGAAGTACCTTGAAGGGATCTCCGTTCAGAAGGCTCCTCTCTTCAAGGCAATTTGTTTTAAATGGCTGCTTTAGCACTACAATCAAGTCAGGGCCTGCTGACAATATAAACTTAAAAAGCAAAATGAAATCAAATTCACCTAACACTTCATTAATTGTGAGTTTCTATTCAAATTTTCAGTTCCCGGACTATGAGAAACCAGAGTTGGTATGCCCTACCGCTCTATTCAGAAAGTAGTTTTACTTCTCTTTAAAACTGGAGATGAAAATGAAAAGACACAAAGAAAAGACATACAAGGTAATCTGTTTTTAAAAGGTATAAAAGCCTCCTGCCAAAATGAATAGCATTCATGCCAAGGGTGGGTATTTTTATAGATGCATGCCAAATTGTCCATGGTTTATATTCACCTCACTTCCTCTAGAGTTCACCTTGCAGAAACATGAAAGAGTGTGGAATTACAAATCAAGGGAATGAAGGCTGATCAGTATTTTAAAATATTACCTGCATAAACATTTTTTTAAAACAGAAAAGATATTTCTCTCATTATTTACAGAAAGCACTCCAGTAAAATCCTCTGCTAGTTGTATTTTGGATTTCATCAAGAGTTCTACTTATTTAAAACCTACTTTTTCATGGCATTAAAAGAAATCCTTTACTTCATTGTTTTTAAACATTTTTCAGTGATAGCATCTTCCCCTCAGTTTTTCAGCAATTACTTAATATCATAAATTCTATCTCTAGCAAACTTAAGGGACAGTTCTGTTAAAGTACATTTCTATATTTATCCTATGTTCTTTTGGTAAAAATACATATAGTTGATTTCTTATACAGTGACACTTTATTCACACTATAAACCCTGTTGATGCAAGGGGTGGAGAGGCTTTCAAGGTCTCTTCTTTCCCTTTTACTTTTTTTATTCCATTTTTTCTCCACTTCCTCCATCTACCAGCACCACCACCATCACCACCATCAGCATCACCATCATCTTTTTCTTCTTCTTCATCTCTACCTCCACAGTAAGCCCCTGCTCTGAGCCATTTATTTACACATGTTACCCTATTTTTCTTTACAGTATCTCTATAAAGTCAGTATTAATTATCCAATTTTTACAGATGAGGAAATTTAGGCTCCCCAAAAGGTGAAGTCACTTGCCTAAGATCCAAATAGTAAGTGTCAAAGCTGGGATTCAAATCCAAGTTTAGTTAGTGCCAACTCCAAAACGTTTGCTCTTCCGCACCATGCTGCCCTAATCTTGGTGATGAGTGTAGCCTTTGAGGTGTCAGTCACTTGAATGAGACACTGTAAACTGCTGTGGATCTCTAAAGCCCAAAAGGAAAAAGCCTGACTCACTGTGCAGTAATAAGCTTCTGAATTAGATGAATGCTAATGGCTTACCCAGTTTTTCTTTTTCTTCTTCTTGGAGTCAGCATCGTTACCACTGCCAATGCTGGAATGGCTCGTGGCACTGTTGATACTAGAAACGCTTTCGGAGGAATGCTGTCTTCTGATGCGGAGATCTAGCCACAGATAGACAGTATCACGTTTACCCATAAAAACTTGCAATCTGAACAAACAAGACTTTTAGGTTTTCTGAGAGGAAGTCCTCTAATAAATGTCAACATGGCTTTGTACAGATTATTTCAATGCAGTTTTGGTTTTATAAGCTTAATAAAGTACAACCATATTTGCTTTAATTAACTGGGTTATCTGTATTAAGATTCAATGGGAATCTCAAGTAAGTCTGTAGCACTGGTGTTTTAATGAATTCTGAGTTTTGTCCCAAAATGAACTGCTATGCTAGTGATTTTTACTGCATACCTGGATCAAACAGCACTTCCAAAATGATTTATTCCAAATGATTTGTTCCATGGAGTAAAAGGAAACTCTTAAAAGCATGATAATTAATCGTGTGTTTTTAATATTTGTCCTTCGAATAAAGCTACCGAAGCCAAATATATTAACTTTCCATTTCATGGAATCATACCTTGTTAGAGCCAAAACAAACCTTGCAAGTCATCTAAGCACTTCATACCACAGATGCAACAACTGAAGTGCAAAGAAGTTAAGTAACCTGACCAAGGTCAAAGAGCCAATGGGGCGAAGGTCCTCAAGAGAGAATGTGGGTAGACTGCATTTGTGAATTAAACAGAAATCATACTTAAGACAGTGCAATTCTTCCATCATACCCCTAACCCCTGTCCATGACTTGGAAGAGTAATAGTAGTAACAGTAACAACAGGTAATAATAAAGCTAGCTTTTACTACTCTGCTCTGGGAGTATCTAATTTTACTCTTAAAGCAAACCACTGAAATGAGTGTAATTATTAAATTTTCCCTGTGGTCACGTAGCTGAAAAACAGTGGCGCCAACTTGAGACTTAGAAGTATCCTACTGTCTACTGTACTAATTGCCAGGTGATATGACCTCTATATACTCCTAAAAAGCATGGAGTGTTTCTCTAGATAATAAGATATTTTGAAGAGGATACCATTTGATACTAAATCACTTTTTGAACATATTCACTTACTCCATACAATCAGCTTATAATAAGATTTATTTATAGTCATTAAAATTAAAATTGAAATGATTTCTACTCACAGTGAACTTAAGTGTTAGCGGAGACACTAATAATTCATAAAATTATTTTAAGGTCAAATATGCTTTTAGGCCATTTCTATTGTCATATATAATTGGTATCAATGCATATTAGCCAAGCAAAAAAATCTCAGTGGAACTTATAAGATGTCAGAAATTATTATATAGCTTTCAAAAAGTTCCCATAGAAATAATAGTATATAATCAAAGCTTTGCAGTTGACTAATTTAACAGTAAAATGACTGATGGCAATGGAACTGTCACTGGTTACTTTCAAAACATACAATAAATAAGTATATGTGTGGGTGTATAATATGCATATACATATCTCCATCCTTAATCTCATGTACATACATACCAATACGTACTTTAATTTTTCCATTAAGAGAATAACCATGCTGAAAAATTTTACAGGAGGGTAAAAACAGAGCTGTTTTTAAGAATCCCTAGAGTTTGGTCCAAAAGTATTTTTTTTTTAATGATGAGAACATTTACTGTTTTTGCATGCCCAAAACATTACCAGTACCAAAACCTAAATCAAGGTATTTATGTGTGTTGTTTTGATTCAACAATAAAGGAGCACAGTATCCCTTAATCAACTAATATGGAAATTATATGAATAAGCAATAAAAGAACATGTGTAGGTATCTGTGTTTTAAATTTCTGCTACAGTTGGCTATAAGCTTTTCTGAACAAGATTAGTATTTGCTATTTTTCCCTTCATAACTGACTTTTACAAATAAAACAGATGTATTAAGCATTAAAGTATTCCAGAGTTTTTATTATATCCAGAATTAATAAATTATATTTGACTTCAAGTAATCCCAAATTTTAAAAAGATAGGTAAATTCTTGTAATCGTAGGTCAAAAGTAGTCCTTGGAGGTATTAGTTATGTTCAATTATGACCGCATTTCCAATAAAGATTGGCAAGGGCATAATTTCAATAATACCATGGAATGAAGGGAATGCATTTTACTTTTCTCTGGCAATTCTTTTCTAGTGTTTGTAAGTATTTGATTGAGTACATGTGGCATTGCAGAGCTCAGTAAAGAATGGTTGACCAAATGAATATCAACAATCTGAATGAATGGAGAAGCTTATTTTAAAAATATCTATTTCAGTTATATGTTTATTCATTCATTTTCCACTTCCCACCTTCTGCACCGTCACTGTTCTAGTTCAAGCCACCACCATCACCTACCTGCTCTAAGAAAGAACAGCTGTCCAACTCACCTTCAAACCATTCTACAAACCATAGTTAGAGAAATCTTTTTAAAGAAAAACCTCATCATCACTCCCTTACCTGAGACTTCCCAATAGATTTCCATTTTAATAAGAATAGAAAACATTTCAACTCTTAAATATGGCCTGAAGTTTCCTCAGTAATCTTGTCAGTACTTATCTCTCCAGCCTGGTTCTACTTACTTTACCTTTGGTCATTATCTTCCTTGTATCAGTTCCATAAAGGCACTAATCTCTTTACTGACTCAAGACCCTCCTGGAATGCTCTTCTCTAAATATTTACAATATGCCTTGATATGAGTTTTAATACTATAGAAACACAATCTGAATATTCTATATACATTCAACCCTTTATAACTATTTGTTTTTGTTAGTTTTAAATCTTATAAAATTATTTTTTAATCTTTCTTGGCCAAGTTGAATATTAACTGTTATCATTTTGTTCATTTTAGGTATCCCTCCCACATTTCTGAGCAAAGGAATTCCTATTTTTCAATTCCAGTAGATATATTAAGCTACCTGTTGCCTGAGATAAAAGGAATCTTTCCAGAAAGTTTTACTTCAGTGACTTGTACTGTGGTAAAGAAAGGATTAAGCCCTTTTAAATCCCTTCTGGACCTATTTACTGACATGAAGATTTAGAACATAAGCTGCTTTATTATAGCTCTAAGATAAGCTTTAAATATGCAGTAATTTTCCATGCCACGTATAAATTAACTCCCCCACATGGAAAGTTGCCATATTCTTAACAGAAGTAGCCCCTAGAGAACTAGTTTGTCCTTCACTTTAAGTATATCTCACTTTATATAACTGTTTTCCTATAAGTTAAATTTCAAGTTTTTAAAAATTGTATTAGTACTTTCTATAAAATTTGAATAAGCCCCTTTCATGTGTAAGCCATCATTACGGCCAGGATTAAGGATTAAGAAAACAGACCACCCTGCCATCGACCAGGAAAGGCAGACCATAAACAAATTAAGGCACCAAAATGTCTTAATGCAAATTTTGATGAGGGAAGTACAGTTATTTCCAGAAACATATCACAGAGGGACCTCATATAGTTTAGGAGACAAGGAGGCATGTTTAGGCTAACTCTTGCAAGATCTCAAAAAGTTTTCATGCTGAACAAACAGGGTAGAAAGTTCCAAGTAGAATAAAGAGAATATATAAAGAACTTTTGAAGAACTGAAAGAAGTTCTGGATAGCTGAAATATGAAATACACAACACGACAAAATAGCAAGACATAAGGTCTAGAACAGTGTCTAGCACATAAATGATAATATCAATAAATACTTGTTGAATGAATGAAGCTGGCGAAGAGAGATTATGTCATGTTAAGGAGTTAGTATTTCATCTAAAGGCAATGGGATACCTGTTAAATATATATTGTTAGACAACTGCTCTGGTCTCAGTGTGAAGAATGGCATAAGGAGGTGAAAGATGAAGAGCAGGAAGGCTCCTTAAGACTTAGGAGTTTGTGGTCATAGTTCAGGGGAGATACGAGGAATGGTGATAGCAGGATGAGAGAAAAGAGAACAAGATATATTTAATGGACGGAATCAATAGAACTTAGTGATTTACTGTGTAAGAAGAGGAGGATTTCTGGCCATATGGAAGGATGGTGATGCTGTTTACTGAGAAAGGAACACTGAAGGCAAAGCAGGTCTGAGAAGGAAGAAGATAAGTTCAAATTTGGAGATGCTGACTTTCAGGTGGCAAACAGACATCCAAAGATAACCTAATGGAGTTTTCTCTTTGGCAGCTAGATATACAGATCTGTAACTCAAGAGACGAGCCTGCCCTGAAGAGATATATTTGATAGTTATCAACACATAAATAATAATTATAGGTAGAGTACTAGATGAGTTTGTATAAAATTTTAGATAGGATGAAGAGAATCATAATGTATAAAATCATAATGGAAGTCAGTTTAGGACTGCGTTCTAAGAAACATCAACATTTAACAAATGCATACAAACGAGTGAATCTACAAGAGAAACTGTGAAAGAAATTTCAAAGGAGCAAAAGAAAAACTAAGAATGTGGATGTCATGAGCATTAGAAGAAGTGAATGTTTCAAGTAGGATGCAGTGGACATCAGCATCAAATGCTATTTGCACAACAAATACAATAAGAATTTTAAATGTTGTACTGGATTTAGAGTCATCTACATCATTATTGATGCTGGAGAGAACAGTTTTGGTGGAGTAGTGGAAAGAGAAACCACACTCCCGTGGTCGGAAGTGTAACTGGATGTTGAAGACAATGAACGATTCCATCAAACTTTCCCAAAATTCATCTGGAAATGCGAAGAGAGATGACAGAGCACTCAGGATTTAGGAGAACATTTTTCAGCTGGTAAAGAGTTGAGCATATTGAATGCTACTGAAAAGAGTCAGAATAGGAATAAGTAGAACCTATGTAAAGAAAACAGTGACATGACATTATCACAGAGTATTTCTTCAGTGGCAATCTAAGGAGTGGGGTAGTGGCAGAGAAGATTATTTTATCATTGTTTCCAATTGTTGAAGCATAGTAATAATTAAAAACACACCAACTTTTAGTCCATTTTCTTACTGTTATTTTAAGTTCTCTACAGAAAATGTACCTTTTTATTGCCCCCACCCAGGACGAGTTGCTCCCAGTATCCACTACTTCACCATATTGATTACTGTATTTTTACATACAGATCTAGATTTTCATACTCCTTCCCAGGTTTGTTTTGCTTGAAGGCAGATATGAATACATTAACCAACCTCCTCAGACCCACCTTCACCAAATCAAGTGGAGAGAAAAGTGTTGGACTGTAGAAGCAACTTCCTTAAGGTCAGTTTGATACTGAAGCCTACTGTTCTTAAATTCTGAGATTCTGACTGCATTAGTAGCAACTTATATTGATATATTATAAAAGGCAGTGCGACTGAGTAAAAGCAGCTTTGCTCTAATTAATAAATAAAAATAGATTCCTAGCAGATTGGATGAAAAATGGCAAGATTTCTAAACATACCTTTGGGAGGGTGGTCTGGACCGTTGAGTGCTCCCTGAATGGCTGCCTGGGCAGCAGAGTTCTGGGCCTTCAGCATTTCAATGGTTTCTCTTAGTTCGATCAGTTCAGACTCCTGTGAAATGAACAGAATTTAGGACCTTTAAAAGTAAAAGATTCTTATTCATAGCTCACTATCAAATGAGTTTGATTTTATGTAGTGCTAATGTCCTGGTAGATTTAGATGCGTGGCTGACCTTTCAAATTGTGTCTTACAACCTCTTACTTGTAAAGGTAAGAAGGTAAATGCAATAGAGAATTAAAAAATAATGTCTTGGTTATTCTCTTATAAATGTGATCTGAACAGTCTTTATTTCTTTAAAAGGGTGGTACCCAGAGCTGACCAGTACCACATAAAGCAAGATATCACACTGCTCATTTTAGATACCAAACTTATTAATACTACCCATGATTATATTACATAGATAAATACTATTATTGCATTGGTACATCATATTGCATTTACTGTTAACTGGAAACCCTGAGTTTTTGTCAAATGAGTGATTTTAGATTTTCTCATTTATTTTGCACTTAGGAAATAGATTCTTTATATTCAAGAACAAAACCTGGAATTAATTCCTAACTCACTCCTATTAAATGCCATATGTCATCCTAGATTCTGGCACTTTTCAACCAACAGAATTCCTAGTATGAAGATCTAGTTTCACCAAGCCAAAGCAATACAGGAATTTTTAAAAAGTGAATAGAAATATAGTCCTTAAAATAGTTAAATTATTTAAAAAGCTTACAAATCAAATTTTTATGAAACACCTATTTTCTTATTGAATTAAGGGTAATTTTAAGCTATGTCTCAACGAAAATCCATGTATAAATGTGATCTCCCATAGTTATTTAAATGAATATCTTTACCAGGAATAAAGGACTCACTATTAGGAAGATAAGATAACAGCACCAACACAACAACAAGGAACTGGAGTGCTGTTTCAGCAGAAGCAATATTTCCATCAGGAGCACAAAAACAAGGAGTATCCTTCTTGGCAGTGATAGCAATCCTAAAAACTAGAATTCTTGTCAGCCTCTAGGGGGGGAGAATTCCTCCATAACGTGTTTGTCATTCATCATTTTCTCCATTTTCTTTTTTGGCAGAAAGCCAAAGAATCAGGCTTGGGTTCTTCACTCCATGGTCAGCAGTTTATCCCTACTTAATGCCTCCCAGTATACACGAAAAAAGGCAGGACCATGACAACTGCCTCTGCAGGAAACTGCTTCATACATGAGAATGTCCAATGACTATTCCAGCCTTAGACACTTTTTTAAAAAAAAAGATATAGACGGTGCTAACTGAAACGATATCCAAGTTCGGAATAGATACTTGGCATCTCATATATCTATCTTCTTTGAGTATCTGGCATATTCCTGATAGAGGACAGTTAGGTATTTTTAAAAAACAAACCCTCTTATAGACTTTTAATAGCTTATAAGTCAAAGAATCTCATAATAGAAAATCAGTAGTGACCTCCTGGATTCATAGATGGATCTTCAAATACTTGAGTATAATTTCATTTGCATTTATTTATCATAAAGGAAAAAGAACATGTTTGTGAAAACTGCCAATACCATGACAAATTCAAATACAATTCATCATAATTTCTCAGTCTCTCGAAGTTTTATCTATATTCTGTCCCTTGCCCAACTAGTAATAGATAATTGTACCAAAATTGAATCTACTTCCCATTTAAATAAATCTCCCAAGTGATAAAATATTTATTGGAAATCCATTCTGCTTTTACCAGGAATTTATTCACAAAAGAATACCTATAGTGCATACTTAGTGAATCACATAATTTAAGTAGTTAATTGTACAACATATAGACTAAGATGAATGTTAAATTTTAAATAAAGTCAGACTTTCATCCCTGAGTTTAAAATCAATAGTGTTTGTACTTTGGATTAAAAATCTGCTAAAACATTTGGCCATAGGTTTAAAGAGGAAAAATGAAATTGGAATCTCATGCAAATGTCTAAAAATTTAGCTTAATTTTACAGGTTGGCTGACTTATTTTACTGTCAAAATTCTACTCTTTTCTAGAGAAATCTCTTCTAAAAACTTTTTTTTTTTAATTAGAAGTAAAATGTCCAGGTAATATTGATTTTTCAGAAAACTGTGCTTAATGAAATAGAAAAATGATCACTTTCTAAAATTTTAAGTATATTTTTAACAACAACAGATATTAGCAGGGTAGTTGTTACTCAGTGTGGCACAATAAGCCCAAAGGAAGAATAACTAAGTAAGAAATATATTTGTTATATAATGTGGGAAAATCACATCTATGAAAAAATTAGTTTAGCCAAATTCAGATTATCAGTTCTTTTGGAGAACTTTGTAAGTATAAATTGTCTTTAATTAAAAAGATAGTTAGACAAGCAAGAAGAACTACAATCCTGCAGCCTGTGAAACAAAACCACATTCACAGAAAGACTAGATGAAAAGGCAGCGGGCTATGTACCAGTTGAAGGAACAAGATAAAATCCCAGAAAAAAAACTAAATGAAGTGGAGATAGGCAACCTTCCAGAAAAAGAATTCAGAATAACGATAGTGAAGATGATCCAGGACCTCGGAAAAAGAATGGAGGCAAAGATCGAGAAGATGCAAGAAATGTTTAACAAAGACCTAGAAGAATTAAAGAACAAAAAAACAGAGATGAACAATACAATAACTGAAATGAAAACTACACTAGAAGGAATCAATAGCAGAAAAACTGAGGCAGAAGAACGGATAAGTGACCTGGAAGACAGAATGGTGGAACTCACTGCTGCAGAACAGAATAAAGAAAAAAGAATGAAAAGAAATGAAGACAGCCTAAGAGACCTCTGGGACAATATTAAACACAACAACATTCACATTTATAGGGGTCCCAGAAGGAGAAGAGAGACAGAAAGGACCCAAGAAAATATCTGAAGAGATTATAGTCAAAAATTTCCCTAACATGGGAAAGGAAATAGCCACCCAAGTCCAGGAAGCGCAGTGAGTCCCATACAGGATAAACCCAAGGAGAAACATGCCGAGACACATAGTAATCAAATTGGTAAAAATTAAAGACAAAGAAAAATTATTGAAAGCAACAAGGGAAAAATGACAAATAACATACAAGGGAACTCCCATAAGGTTAACAGCTGATTTCTCAGCAGAAACTCTACAAGCCAGAAGGGAGTGGCATGATATACTTAAAGTGATGAAAGGGAAGAACCTACAACCAAGATTACTCTACCCGGCAAGGATCTCATTCAGATTCAACGGAGCTTTACAGACAAGCAAAAGCTAAAAGAATTCAGCACCACCAAACCAGCTCTACAACAAATGCTAAAGGAACTTCTCTAAGTGGGAAACACAAGAGAAGAAAAGGACCTACAAAACCAAACCCAAAACAATTAAGAAAATGATAATAGGAACATACATATCGATAACTATCTTAAATGTGAATGGATTAAATGCTCCAACCAAAAAAAAACAAGGTTGCTGAATGGATACAAAAACAAGACCCATATATATGCTGTCTACAAGAGACCCACTTCACACCTAGGGACACATACAGACTGAAAGTGAGGGGATGGAAAAAGATATTCCATGCAAATGGAAATCAAAAGAAAGCTGGAGTAGCAATACTCACATCAGATAAAATAGACTTTAAAATAAAGAATGTTACAAGAGACAAGGAAGGACACTACATAATGATCAAGGGATCAATCCAAGAAGAAGATATAACAATTATAAATATATATGCACCCAACATAGGAGCACCTCAATACATAAGGCAACTGCTAACAGCTATAAAAGAGGAAATTGACAGTAACACAATAATAGTGGGGGAATTTAACACCTCACTTACACCAATGGACAGATCAGCCAAACAGAAAATTAATAAGGAAACAGAAGCTTTAAATGACACAATAGACCAGATAGATTTAATTGATATTTATAGGACATTCCATTCCAAAACAGCAGATTACACTTTCTTCTCAAGTGTGCACGGAACATTCTCTAGGATAGATCACATCTTGGGTCACAATGAAGCCTCAGTAAATTTAAGAAAATTGAAATCATATCAAGCATCTTTTCTGACCACAATGCTATGAGATTAGAAATGAATTACAGGAAAAAAAATGTAAAAAACACAAACACATGCAGGCTAAACAATACGTTACTAAATAACCAAGTGATCACTGAAGAAATCAAAGAGGAAATCAAAAAATACCTAGAGACAAATGACAATGAAAACACGACGATCCAAAACCTATGGGATGCAGCAAAAGCAGTTCTAAGACGGAAGTTTATAGCTATACAAGGCTACCTCAAGAAACAAGAAAAATCTCAAATAAACAATCTTAACCTTACACCTAAAGGAACTAGAGAAAGAACAACAAAGAAAACCCAAAGTTAGCAGAAGGAGAGAAATCATAAAGATCAGAGCAGAAATAAATGAAATAGAAACAAAGAAAACAATAGCAAAGATCAATAAAACTAAAAGCTGGTTCTTTGAGAAGATAAACAAAATTGATAAACCATTAGCCAGACTCATCAAGAAAAAGAGGGAGAGGACTGAAATCAGTAAAATTAGAAGTGAAAAAGAAGTTACAAGAGACACCACAGAAACACAAAGTATCCTAAGAGACTACTACAAGCAACTCTATGCCAAAAAAATGGACAACCTGGAAGAAATGGATGAATTCTTAGAGAGGTATCACCTTCAAGACTGAAGCAGGAAGAAATAGAAACTATGAACAGCCCAATCACAAGTAATGAAATTGAAACTGTGATTAAAAATCTTCCAACAAACTAAAGTCCAGGACCAGATGGCTTCACAGGTGAATTCTATCAAACATATAGGAAAGAGCTAACATCCATCCTTCTCAAACTCCTCCAAAAAATTGCAGAGGAAGGAACACTCCCAAGCTCATTCTATAAGGCCACCATCACCCTGATACCAAAATCAGACAAAGACACTACAAAAAAAGAAAATTACAGATCAATATCACCGATGAATATAGATGCAAAAATCCTCAACAAAATACTAGCAAACAGAATCCAACAACACATTAAAAGGATCATACACCGTGATAAAGTGGGATTTATCCCAGGGATGCAAGGATTCTTCAAGATACGCAAATCAATCAATGTGATACACCATATTAACAAATTGAAGAATAAAAACCATATGATCATCTCAACAGATGCAGAAAAAGCTTTTGACAAAATTCAACACCGACTTATGATAAAAACTCTCCAGAAAGTGGGCATAGAGGGAACCTACCTCAACATAATAAAGGCCATATACAACAAACCCACAGCAAACATCATTCTCAATGGTGAAAAACTGAAAGCATTTCCTCTAAGGTCAGGAATGAGACAAGGATGTCCACTCTTGCCACTATTATTCAACATAGTTTTGGAAGTCCTAGCCACGGCAATCAGAGAAGAAAAAGAAATAAAAGGAATACAAATTGGAAAAGAAGAAGTAAAACTGTCACTGTTTGCAGATGACATGATAGTATACATACAGAATCCTAAAGATGCCACCAGAAAACTACTAGAGCTAATCAATGAATTTGGTAAAGTTGCAGGATACAAAATTTATGCACAGAAATCTCTTGCATTCCTAAACACTAATGATGAAAAATCTGAAAGAGAAATTAAGGGAACACTCCCATTTACCATTGCAACAAAAAGAATAAAATACCTAGGAATAAACCTACCTAGGGAGACAGAAGACCTGTATGCAGAAAACTATAAGACACTGATGAAAGAAATTAAAGATGATACCAACAGATGGAGAGATATACCATGTTCTTGGATTGGAAGAATCAACATTGTGAAAATGAGTATACTACCCAAAGCAATCTACAGATTCAATGCAATCCCTATCAAATTACCAATGGCATTTTTTACAGAACTAGAACAAATTATCTTAAAATTTGTATGGAGACACAAAAGACCCCAAATAGCCAAAGCAGTCTTGAGGGAAGAAAACGGAGCTGGAGGAGTCAGACTCCCTGACCTCAGACTATACTACAAAGCTACAGTAATCAACAATATGGTACTGGCACAAAAACAGAAACATAGATCAATGGAACAAGATAGAAAGCCCAGAGATAAATCCACGCACCTATGGTCAACTAATCTATGACAGAGGAGGCAAGGATATACAATGGAAAAAATACAGTCTCTTCAATAAGTGGTGCTGGGAAAACTGGACAGCTACATGTAAAAGAATGAAATTAGAACACTCCCTAACACCATACACAAAAATAAACTCAAAATGGATTCGAGACCTACATGTCAGACCGGACACTATAAAACTCTTAGAGGAAAAAATAGGAAGAACACTCTTTGACATAAATCACAGCAAGAGCTTTTGTGATCCACCTCCTAGAGTAATGGAAATAAAAACAAAAATAAACAAATGGGACCTAATGAAACTTCAAAGCTTTTGCACAGCAAAGGAAACCATAAACAAGATGAAGAGACAACCTTCAGAATGGGAGAAAATATTTGCAAACGAATCAATGGACAAAGGATTAATCTCCAAAATATAGAAACAGCTCATGCAGCTCAATATTACAAAAACAAACAACCCAATCCAAAAATGGGCAGAAGACCTAAAGAGACATTTCTCCAAAGAAGACATACAGATGGCCAAGAAGCACATGAAAAGCTGCTCAACATCACTAATTATTAGGGAAATGCAAATGAAAACTATAATGAGGTATCACCTCACACCAGTTAGAATGGACATCATCAGAAAATCTACCAACAACAAATGCTGGAGAGGGTGTGGAGATAAGGGAACCCTCTTGCACTATTGGTGGGAATGTAAATTGATACAGCCACTATGGAGAACAGTATGGAGGTTCCTTAAAAAACTAAAAATAGAATTACCATATGATCCAGCAATCCCACTACTGGGCATATACCCAGAGAAAACCATAATTCAAAAAGACACATGCACCCCAATGTTCATTGCAGCACTATTTACAATAGCCAGGTCATGGAAGCAACCTAAATGCCCACCGACAGACAAGTGGATAAAGAAGATGTGGTACATATATACAATGGAATATTACTCTGCCATAAAAAGGAATGAAATTGGGTCATTTGTTTAGACATGGATGGATCTAGAGACTGTCATACAGAGTGAAGTAAGTCAGAAAGAGAAAAACAAATATCGTATATTAACGCATATATGTGGAACCTAGAAAAATGGTACAGATGAACCTGTTTTCAGGGCAGAAATTGAGACACAGATGTAGAGAACAAACGTATGGACACCAAGGGGGGAAAGCAGTAGGGGGGTGGGGGTGGTGGTGTGATGAATTGGGCGATTGGGATTGACATGTATACACTGATGTGTATAAAATTGATGACTAATAAGAACCTACTGTATAAAAAAAATAAATAAAATTAAATTTAAAAATTAAAAAAAAAACAATAGTTAAATTCTACACTGATAGTCTGTTAAACCTGAAGTAGTTATCTCTCCATATCTGCAGAAGTCCCTTCCTTTTTTCTTACTTCAGTTAATGAGATCCACCCTCACCATCATTCAAACTAGCACTATCTCTTTCTCTGAGTCTTTCCATGTGATTTCCTCCTGTGCTTTGAATATCCTTCACCCTTAAGGGCCATGGTGACACGTCTCCATCCACATGACACCTCTTAGTTTTCCTTTGAGGAAAAATGAACAGGTTGCTTCTCTATGCATCCAGACCATTTAATGCATTCAGCTTATTCAGCTGTCGAAGAGTTTATCTTTTCACCTGATTTATGATCTGATCTCAGTAAATCTTGGGACGATTTTGTTCAAATGTCTGGTCTATGTTAAACGGTGTTTCTTCCCTTCAAAGAATGATGTAAAACTTCAACTCTACTGCATATTTTAACAAGAGGGTGTCTGATCACTTAGGATGCTATATACTAAAAACATCAATAACTTTATTATTCATTATAAACTGAAAGTCTCAATGTGGCTAAATCAGTGGAATCACTTCCTTTGGATGGCAACAAAGTGGGTTTTCCTTCCTCTCTTTTCCAAAAGTGTATAGCGATGAATATAAAGCATTTTAGAATGAAAACTGGACTGAGACAGAAATTTCTAAATAGTTTATTTCTCACCTTCTTTTTTTCCCCTTTGTAATTATAGTTAATTGCTCACATTTATTTTTAAGGTACATATTCTCTAAGATGTCTATAATTCATGGAGCTTGCAGTGCTGCTGCCAAGGACAACTATGGACTCCCTACTTTAGTTTTAGCTGTGGCAGGGAGTGTGGATTAGAAAAATAATTAGAAGTGAGTTCCAGAGATAACCAACTATAAAATCATTTGATAATCTGAAATATTTTCACATAGTCTTTTCATTTTAAAGGTGACCTAATGGAAGATAACTTAAGTTTTGAGAATCCCTATTAAACCTTCAGAAAGAACCTGGAAAACGTAGATACCATCAAGAGATGAATTTGAAGTCTGTTCCTCTAATTTAGTAGTTTTCAGTTTCCTACTCTTCTCCCAAAGAGAAGACTGGGGCTGGACTAACTCTGCAGAGGGTCTTGGGAATAAGATGATCAGATAATATTTTATTGATATTTTCCACTTTTCAAAAATGACTTTTAAATGACTTTAAAACGTGAGAACTGAACTCAAATTTCATTTACCTACAATGAGCCATTCAAGATAACGATGCCCCAAACATAGGCTGACCACGTGAGATTCCAGTAATGTAGTCCATGTGAGTTTCTTGTGTAAAAGAGGCTGGGTGGAGTCAGTATCTCTTCTAACTGTTTTGTACATGTCTCTGAGGCTAAACAAGCTATCAAGGTCAGACTTGAAATGCTTCAAAATAAAGTGATCAAATGATCAAATATTGTGTCATAATACTGGCGTTGCTCCGTGTTTTTCCAACTTAACTTCCTAACTACATCTGACCTCTTTCCAAATTTCTCCTGGACACAGGCCTTATTGAGAATCTCACAGCTTGGCAACAAATCTCATCAACCAGCCTGACCTTCTACTTGACCTTCTAGGCAAGGCTCTTAAATTTTTTCCACTAAACCAGTCTTTTGCTTCCTCACACTGACACAGTTAATCTCACATTATCTAGCTATAGTTTCTTTGAACACACCCCACTCTCCAACCCTTCGTATGTGTCTTGAAATTTTGTGAAGTTTTCTGCTGAAAGAACCTGGCCAGCCCTGGTTCTAACTAAATGAACTGAATTCATCAAACCCCAGTAGCATAAGTAACTTGAATCCATAAGTAACTTACAGATTCAAATTATCCTATGCCCTAAAAGGCTAATGAATGTATTTTCTGAGTCTAGTGATAAATTTTTTAAAACACTTCTAGATGATAAATATTTAACCTGAACTAGGAGTTAATGTAAAGACCCAATTCAACTAAAATTTTAGCTTCTACATTATCTATTTCCAGAGAGTTGGTTTTGAATTTTCTAAGTTTTAACATTTAAGTGTCTATTCATCTAGTCATCCAAAAAAGTAGTTTCACAGAGGTAAGAATGAGCAAACCTTAGACTTTATAGTTAGCATAGAATCAACATCTGAGCTCCACTACTCAAACAAAAATATATTCCTCTGTCATGCTCTGACCTTCTAACAAGACTAACCTACCACACCTTAACATATGTTCTAATTGCCTCTGGCACTACAGATATAAGGAAGTGATTTGAAAGTCTTCTAATTATCAATGAGTATATAGCCGTAGTAAATTTGCAAGGATTTAGCAGTAGTTGTGTAAAAATTTCATTCATAAAAATATAGATTTGCAGAATTCTTACCATTTTGATGACCTTTATTGCAGCATAAGAAAATAAAACCCTGAACAATAATTTGAGTGACAATTTTTTCAATTCTGACAAGGATGGTACGTAGTTAGTACCACTCTATATGCACTGAAAAGAAGCCGTTTCATCACATGTAATAGATGCTTCAGGGCATTCGGTCTTAATTCTTTTAAAGAATCTTGGTGGAAAAGTACTAGTTAAGGGACAAGGACCTGAAATCCAGGTAAAATTCTTGATCAAACTATGTCACCATCACAATCTGTTGAGCCTTAGGTATAGGGGATACCTAGAGATAATGTCACCCTCTGGGCAGCATTACTGACAATTATCTTAATTACTCTTATTTATAGACTTACTGTTCCATAACACATGGTCTTCTGGCAGCTACAGGGAATGTTGTTAAACTACTGGGAAATGCTGCTAGACTGATCTTCATGAACTAACTTTTATCATGTGAGCCTAGTGTCAAAAATCTTTGAATGGCTCCCTGTTTCCAAGGACCAGATTCCTTAGATATCTTTCAAGCCTTGGTTCCACATTTCCCTCCACATTCCTTCTTTTTCCCTTAATGTCTCCCATAATTTCCCTCCTTGCTGTGTACGCTCATGGTGTTCCTTCCTCTACGACATGTGGTCCTCCATCTCTCCTGAATTAATTTTTTTCATCCTCCCAGAGCCTGACAAGGCTCCTCTCGGCCACCTCTCCTCTAAAACTAATGTAAATAGACCCACAGACATAGAAAACAAACTTATGGTTACTAAAGGGGAAAGGAGAGGAGGGAAAAAATAGGAGTTTGGGATTAATATATACACATTACCATATAAAAAAGAGATAACCAACAAGGACCTGCTGTATAGCATAGGGAACTATACTCGATATTTTGTAATAGCCTATAAGGGAAAATAATTTGAAAAAGAATAGATATAACTATTCTATAACTATATATATAACAGAATCATTTTGCTGTATACCTGAAATTAACACAACATTGTAAATCAACTATACTTCAATAAAAAACAAAACAAAACAAAAAACCACACAAAAAAACCCAAACCGCCCCCCCCAAAAACTAGTGTGAAAATGCAGTGGTTCTCTGTGAGAACACTCATGACATTGTCTTGTTATATTTCTAATTGCACCTCATATTTTCTGCCTCCTGAGTTATTCATACATGTATTTTCTTTCTTTTATTTTTATTTGTTTATTTATTTTTACCAGGCTACAAGTACATAAAAGCAGTGTTTTGGCACATACATTTAGCAAGAGAATCGGTGTGACTTGGCATCTGGAAACAAGGAAAAAATTTAGAACATTATTCAAGGGAGTGATTTTGGTCTATAAACCTAACTAAAATTTTGATCCAGTTTTCAGGCTATTAATGCCATATGATTGTTGAAAATCACACACTGAAGCAGGAGTCTTGGATCTGAGTCCTAGTTTAGTTTATCTCTTTCTTTCTTTCTTTCTTCCTTTTAATTCTTTTATTCTTTTTTTTTCTAGTTTATCTATTTCTTAAGTAGATAACCAAGCACATGCAACCACCTTGGCCTTTGCTTCTTCATGTGTTAGCATCCTACCTTGCTTCCCAATATACTCATTCTTAGCTTTAAATTTTTCAGTGGTCCTTATCTTCACCTGTAATTCCCATATATTTGAATTATATTTTTATCATAATCTGTCACCTACTAGAATATAAACTCTATTTTATATTATAACCGGTTATAAACTAGGATATAAGTGTGTGTGTGTGTGTATGTGTGTGTGTGTTTCACTGCTGAATTCTCAGTAGCTAGAACAGTATCTCATACACAATAGAAATTCATTATAACTTTGGTGCATGACTAAATGGACAAAGGAACCTTGGAAGTCTAGAACAGAGTTTCAAAACCTCTGCTTTATATTCTCTTCTCTTTTTTCCCAGGATTGTTGGATCACCAGAGAACAATATGCCCTTTTATCTCAGCTCCCTGAAGAAAATGGCTTTCCTGAAATATGATTAAATGTTATGCCCTCAGCTTTTAGAGAAATGTCTATTTGAACAGAGATTTTGTCTTTTGTTATTTCATGACCCCAATTTAAGAAACTTTACAATAAATTTGTCCTTGAATTCAGTGCCTGAAAGTTTGTCTCTTCAACCTAAATTATGCTCTTCTGGCCAGAAAATGAAAACTAAACATGCCAAGCAATCTCCCTTTGTGCCTTAGCTTCCTTGAGATCAATTCAGTTCAGTGAATTTCTACTTTGGGGTGGTAATTACCTAGGCTCAAGCATCTTGTTATATACATTCCTCTACTGGTTTTCACTAGATTCTGTCATTGAATTGTGTTATATCATAATCCAATAAACTTTATAAGATTCTCAAAACCACTCTGGAGAAAAGCAAGTTATAAATCTCAGATTACTAAAATAAACATTGTTAAATAAATAATATAATGAAATAAACATTGTTAATAAAATACAATGCTAATGTGAATGTTAAAAAACCTAATGTTGATAAAATAAAATAAGCATCGTTTTGTGTGTATACATATTTCAATTAAAAGAGCAACCATTCTACTTTCAGTTAAAAAAATGGCAAGGGCAATTGCACACATGATATCTTCTGAGGAAACTTTACAATTTTGGCAATGTTACTTCAAGGATAATGTGCAAACAATTACATAATTCTTTGTATTATGGAGATGTATTCTAAAATATTCAGGAATTTTTCATAGACATTATAAATTAACAAACATGTATATATTTCTAATTTCTACGAGAAATTTGCCTACAAATAAAAAAGAGCTGAACGAAATATGGAGAGGCAAAATATATAAATTCTGACTTCTTAAAGATATTGAGACTTAAATACTAACCATGATTTCTAGCAATATGCCTGGCATTTAACCAATGATGAATTTGGTTTACCTTACATTTTTTAAGGAAAAAAAGGAGAGAAATATAAAGAAAGGTAACATTTGTTGACTATCCACTGCCTGTGACATATTACAGTATCTCACTTACTCCTCAGAATGATTCTACAAGGTAGTTATTAAAACTCCCACTTCTATAATGATAAAATTGAGGGTTACGAAAGGGAGATTCTCCAGCTCTTGAGAGACCTTGCTGAGATTCAAACTTGAGGCTACTGGACTCCAACATTTATAATCTTTCCCACCTGTATGCCCTTAAAAAGGCCTTGTAATCCTATTTGCTGAGTTCTTATGTTACACAGTGAAATGGTAAATTGTATCCCCCCCAAAAGATTAAGACAAAATTTATGTGGTCAAAGGAGTTTGTTATCTTCTCTTTCAGAACAGGCTTGACAGGGAGGGACAGTGTTCTCTTTCATGGGCAGTGGAGAGCTATGAAATAGGAGAATGAAAGATAAGGGCAAACAGAATACAGGTCTATAATTACACCAGGCAACTATAGGGATATTTGATTTTCTCTTTTGGTTTAATTGGACTGTTCAGTTTTTTTTGTTTTGTTTTGTTTTGTTTTTTTAACTTTAAAAAAAGTAGTAAACTGACAAAACTCAATAACACATGCTAGTTCTTTAAAGCCAAAGTCATACTTTACAGAACTGAAGCCAAAATCGAAGCCATCCCTATGGAAAGATATAGGAACTGATTCTGAAATTATCCAAAACTATTTTGATATGGACCTCTTTGAAAATTAGATGAAAACTATGGAAATCTGCTCATATTATGCACATATGCCATTTTTACAAATATTTCCACACAATTTTAGAGACTTTTTAGACACTCATCCAAGGACTCAGGTTAGGGCCACCAAATTAATGGCAGGGAGGTAAGTTACTGGTCATCATATGGAAAGTGTCCAGATTCTTTCTATCCAGTGTGGACCTTTTGATATTTCTGCCTTTGTGAACCAAATTCTCTGTTGCTTTTTTTTTTTTTTTTTTAAACCATTCCTTCTTCTACTCCATAAAATCCTTCAGGTTTATTTTAAAGCTTTTGATGTAGCTTAGCTTTACTTCAAAGACAGCATCCCCAGACGCCAACTAGTCTTGTTACTCCAAAATTACGCAGGACTGTTCCTTGTCTCGTGGATACTGTAACCTAAGGCCCCTTACTTTACAGAGCCCTAACCTCTGTTTCAGGCCTTCTCCATGAGTATCTCAGATCACAGCCATGGTCTATAACTGGGCTTATAGACCATGGATTTGTGAAAATTCTTGTCAGAGTGCAATTCTCATCAACTGCGTTAAATTATTTCTAGAATATTCTAACTCTTCTCCTGTTTCTTTTTCTTAACATTTGGTATTCTTTCAATAGTTCCAGTCAGAAGTAAAATAATAGACTGCCTAAAAAGAACATGTGTGTGTGTGTGTGTGTGTGTGTTCCAATATAGGTTAATCTGAATCATAAGTCTTTAAATTAAAATCCAAAAAGAAAAGGTATTATCTTGCCATTGTTCCAATTTACTTTAGAATGGATCCTCTCAGTATTATTTCTAAGGAGCTGCATCTCAGGTATTGTTTAAATACCCTATGCAACTTCCTGTCTTATCTCAAGTCCCAGTGGCAATTCCTGAACATACCTTCTGTTCCGCTGTCATGGTTAGACTTTGCAGTCGGCCAGTCATATTCCCTAAACTCTTTTCAAAAGCTGCTACGAGGTGAGCCTGTGAACAAAACAGAAGGAACATATCTTAAATGTCAGAACCTTATGTGGATGGATGAAAACCCTTCTCTTTACAAAATGCTTAATTTCAGGTATTCTTACTCTTTAAATACTATGACCGTCATGTCTGGCTTTCAGTGCTGACTCTCCATTAACACAAATCTTCATCTATTATTTCTACACTTCAGCTTAAAAATCAGTGTTTCAATCTTGACATTTAATGAGTTCAACTTCTGAAAGGGAATGGTATTTTGCACATAAAAGCACCTTCTAACTTGCACATCATGGAGGATTTGACACCCAAAATACTGGATAAAGTTCTGAGTTGCCAAGTTTTTAGACTCAAAGCCCAAGAGAAGGTCGCAGCAATAGTCAATGGACGAATGTTCCTCATTTTTATACCTGCATGATGACCTTTGAAGATACTGTTAGCTACTCTATTGAAATGATGCTCTCCTCCAAGTGCCAGACATCTGCTGACAGCTATAACATTATCTTTCCTCTTTTTCTACTTACAAAGAATTGAATCGAAAAGAGTTGTCTTCACTTTCCAAACTCTTTTCAATAAAAAGGGCTTTTATTCCTACTTTTTTCCCTTCCACTAAGGAAGTGTAGGTAGGCCAGCTAGAAATAATATTCAGTCATATTTTATTTAAGTTTTTGTGGCTCTGGGGTTTTATTTTAAATCTCAGAGAATTATACACATTGCAGTACATAACCATAACTCTTACGATTAAGAAGTATTTGAAAATCTTATTATAGTTCTAAAATAGGCCAGTTTCTATTGACATGCCATCATGCAACAGCTTGACCCACAGAATATTATGCATGAAGAGATGCATCAACCTCTCACTGTGGCTTGATGTAGAACCACAGGTATGTTATCCAATTTTATCGCATCCATAAAGAGATACGAGTACAGAATATTTTACAACCTACATCTATAATAAACTATGTGTGGGGGAAAATTTGGCAAAAGATTATTTTTTTGAGAGAAGGGAGTGAGAGGATGCAATTAAAATAAATTGCCTTGTAACTCTAGCAGAGCTGAAAGGCTGAGGTACCTATTATCAAATGGATCACAGGAGTCCTAAGAATTAGGGCACTAGAAGTTTATTTCATTATTAGTAACAGCCAGAAGTTTATTCCATTATTGGTAACAGCTAGAATGTACAAGTCCCTTCCATTAGCATCATGATACAAAGGTGTCTTTGTTCCTAGCTCTGAGCTCATCCTGGGATGCCTTTGTTTTCCTGACACTGTAATATAGAGAAAGATAATTTATAGAAGATGCTATTAATCTTCAGTCCATCAGTAAGTAAAACTCTATTCTTTCCCACCTAGCTACAATACAGAAACAGACTCACAGACATAGAGAACAGACTTGTGGTTGCCAAGGGGGAGGGGGGTGGGGGAGGGCAGGACTGGGAGTTTGGGGTTAGCAGATGCAAACTATTATATATAGGATGGATAAACAACAAGGTCCTATTGTATAGCACAGGGAACTATTCAATATCCTGTGATCAACCATAATGGAAAAGAATATAAAAAAAGAATGTCTATATAACTGAGTCACTTTGCTGTACAGCAGAGATTGGCACAGCATTGTAAATCAACTCTACTTCAATAAAAAAAAAAATTTAAATAACCAAAAAAAAAAAAAGCCTCTATTCTTTTCCACTCCCTTCTCCCTCTTTCCGCCTTTCCCTCTCTCTCAAACACACACATACACACGACCTTGAGAACTGTACTCCAAGGTTTGTTAGCAGGTTTAATCAGATAAATAACACTCTTTTTAAAAAACGAATAGTATCTAATAGTTCAAAACATTTCCAATGACAAGGAATGTCATTACATCAGACTTAGTACCCTCAGAAATTAGCATAAGGTTATGTCCCACTTTCTCTTATACTTAAACTTCACACTATGTTAAAGGTGAACAAAATGAAAATGTACAGCTCACTGGTTTAACGTCACGAACATTCATGCACTCAGCAGCCAAGTCAAGAAAGAGGATTTGAAGACCCTGGAAGTCCTCCCTTTCCCCTTCCTCATCTCTGTCCCCTCTCCCTTCCGAAAAGATAACCAGTAGAGTGACCTGTGTGATAATTATTTTCTTGCTTCCCTATATAGTTTGGCCACCTAAGCTTGCATCCCTAAACACTATGTTTTAGCTTGGTCTATTTTTAAAACTATCCAAGTGGAATCACATGGCATGATTTTCTTGGTGACAGTTTTCTTTTGCTTAACATTGTGTTTTGAGATTCATCCATGTGGTGTGCAGCAGGAGTTAGAATTTGCTGTAAAGCACTGCTCTGTGTGATTTATAATTTATTTGTCCATGATGACCATGAGTGCTGATTCCAGTTTAGACTGTTAAAAATAATCCTGCTATGAAGATACAATGGGTTACTAAATTCTAAAGCTAAAATTGCTTGTTTTCCTCTAGAATAGAAGAACTTTGTTAATATTCACTACAAGAAATGCCAGACTCTAAATAACATTGAAAAGTTTCAATTCTCCCAAATAACTGTAAGGTTTAATTGTTGGACAATGAGTCCTTGAATGTATGTACTTAGAGAAAATTACTTCATTTTACCAGCTGTGCATATTTTATCAGTTTAATAGGATTTAAAAATATGACAAAGAACGCAGGACTGTGAAGAATACGTTGCACAAATATATTGCTTATATTTGGTATCTATGAGTAAATATAAAATGTTCACCATTAGAAGGTCAGCTTTCAATCTTTGGAAAATTGCTCTTCATTAATCATTTACAAGAACATATATAACTAGTTACAAAAGAACATTTTAATTTGAGTCACATTGCTCTCAGTGAAAAGTTTGTTAAAAGTATGTTCGTGAAATGCTGCTTTAAGTTTATGTCCCCTTGACTTAGTTTATCATAATAGCTTTGTTACTTTGAAGTTAATAAAAGGGCAACTTTCGCACCAATTGGATTCATGGAAAGGCACTACAATAGGTAAAACAAAGGAAGGCATTTATACCAGTGATAATCTTTGTCACCTTACTGGAGACAAAAATGGAATGTAAGACTGATTAAACTATAGGAAAATATATCGTGTCTAAAAACTTTATAAAATGATGACTTTAAAAGAACTGTGGATTTTTAGGGGGACTGTTAATCATAGTTTACACGGTTCTGACTTTTCTCTTAGCAGCTGCATAATTTTCAAGCCACAGTAAAGTTGTATCAATATGTTGATGAATATTCCCTACTTGTGTTAGGTGAAGTCTGTGAAGGTAATAAAATAGACAAGACTGAATATTAGTTAAGGGAAAATATTTTTAATACATATTGTCTTTAGTTTTGGAATCACATAACGTAACCTGAATAGACATGTAAAGAACTGTGGTACTAAAAAATAAGGTGGAATATCATTATGCAAAATGCCTGCATTGCATTTGTTCATTCAGAATTCAGTGACAGCCCAACAACCAAATAAAAAATACTCTTTACATAGATGTATATGGGGATAGATAGACGGATTAGATAGATAGACAGACAGAAATAGATGACTTTACATTTGAAAATCAATAGTTAGATGAACTGAAAATGACTCTGAAACTATCAGAAATAAGATTTCACATTTCTTTTACTGTATAAAATTGTCCCTTCAGTGTCTGTCATTGTTAATCACGTGCAAAATAATTTTCCCTTAAAGGAGATGCAGAAAAACAAAAGTAACTGCCAGATTATATAAAAATATTAAATAGAGCAAAGATATAGGACACAATCCCAAGGAAAATAACACCTGAGAGATTTGTGGTTAAAAGACTTATGTGCTGAAAGGCGAAAAAACAAAACACACAAAAAACAAAAACAACATTTTTTGGTTACACATTCATTCAGCGATATCTTTGAAAAGTGGTAGCGATAACTAGCCTTAGTGCCCATTTCCAGATTACCTAAGGGCTGAGATTTGTAAGAAATACATTAAGTGCATCCCACCTGGCTTGGCAGCATGAAGGTATGGGTGAGAGGCCAGGGGGCACCTGGCTGACTGTCTGATGTGACCGTACATTGCCGGGGGCCTTGGACTGTGGGGCTCCTGTTCTCTTCCTGTTTGTTGGTGGAGTATTGATTCAAGGAAGGCCAGGCAAAAGCGCTGGCCAACATACCCTCTCTCCTTTCTCCAGACATCCTAGTGGACACAGCTCTATAAAGAGGCTTCCCAGGCTTTCTGCAGCTCTGCTCAGAGAACTTCACAAGGGAAGGGGAAGGCTCAACGTACCTTCTACTGAATGGAGGTTATATTCTGTCAGGCAAATGAGAGGTGAGCTGACTGAATAACTTTCTGACTTACCACTGCCCCTTTTAACAAAGGGGGAGAAAAAGCAGAGAAACAGATGTTTCAAATTTAAATATTAAAACACAGATTATTGTCTGGACTCCATATAAATATAATCATGCTGCCAGGTCCAAACACGTGACACATCAATTACAAAAAGAAAAAAAACCCAAAAAGCCCAAATTAAGGAAAACCAATTAAGTCCTGATAGAATTATTCATATATTGAGTAAAACTGAATAGCTGGATCTTAAAATGATTACTAAATAAACAATAATAATAACAGTTAATGATATTTTCTACAGAACCAAACATTGTAATTTGTCTTTATAAATCATGGCTATTACACTTCTATACAACAATGGTCATTGCAGTGATCCCATTTAACCAAAAAGTAAAAAGTTTACTTGTGGTCTGAATAAAATAATAAATACAAGGCATATCTTTACCTCCAAACAGGAAATGTACAAGATTAAAAAAATTTTTGACTTACATTGAAGAAACTCTACAGAAAAAATTTTCAGTCTTATAATTAATTTAATTTCTGTACAAGTATATTAAAATATATGCATATATTACATACATCAACAGATGTTAACTCAGAGGCAATGACATGAAACACACTCTGAATGAAATTTAAATGCAGTATTTCTTAGAACTGAGAAACCAAGTGTTTTCTCAAGTAAATCCTTTGATGACTTATAATGGTGCACTGAATCTGAAGTGTCATTTTAAACTAAGTGCTAAAGAGAATGAGTTCAAGATGGTTTGTACCTTATAAATAATTCAAATTTCTGAATGTGTAAAGGAGATTATATCCTTAAAGATACAAACGGACATAAATATACAAGACTCCATCCCTAGTAATTATAATGATACTACTAAATGTTTAAAATAGGATTGACCTTAAAATTATTTTATAAACATTTATACAGGCATCCACTTACACAAGTTCTTAGTTACTGCAATAGTTTTAAAGTGAATTTTGATAAACTGCTTTGTAAAAGAGTAGAAGATAATATATATCTTCATTACCTGAATCTTGTGACTTCCATCTTTTGACAGTTTCAGCAATACATTTATCTGATGGTAAAAAGCTTTAACAATCCATATCACCACCGAATGAAAAAAGCACTAAATGGTGAAATAAGATTTAAATTCCCAAGAAATTTAAAACTAGACATCACTTTTAAAAATTGTGATAGATCCTTAGGTGTTTAATTTTTAAACTTGAAATAATTATAGATTCGCAAGAAGTTTCAAAGAGAGTACAGAGAGGACTCTTGTACCCCTTTACCCAGTTTGCCTCAAGGGTTACATTTTATAAAATTATATATAATATCAAAACCAGAAATTCATTATTGGTACACATACGAAGATTCACACATGTAAATAACCACCTTTCATCACCACAAAGCTCTTCCTATTGCTACCGTTTATAGTTACACCCACCTCTCAGGACAGAGGTGACCACCTTCCTTAAACCCTGGCAACCACTAAGTTGTTCTTCATTTCTATAATTTTGTCATTTGAGAACGTTGAATAAATGGAACTATATGGTATGTGACCTTTTAAAATTGGTCTTTTTTTCACTAAGCTTAATGCACTTGAGATCCATCCAATTTGCTGTGTGTATTAATAGTTATTTAATTTTACTGCTGAGTGGCAGTCCATGGTATGGATGTATCGGAGTTTGTTTATCCATGGACCTATTAAGAGACATTTTGGTTGTTTCCAATTTTTGCACTATTAAAAACTAAAGCTGCTATGTACAGGTTTCTGTGTGGGTCTGAGGTGATTTGAGAATATTTCTAAAATGCATTATGAAGTAAAAAAAAAAAAAAAAAAAAGAAGGACATACCAAATAGGATATATATTAAGCTCCCATCCACGCGCAAAATGTACTACTAATGATAACACAGACGTGGACAGGGAAGGCTGCAGATATTTGGATAGTTTTTCCAAGACTAGCACTTTTTAAACAAATTTATCAATTTGGCACCGATTTTTCTAATTTTATGTTTCTTACTTTTTTTTTCTTTATCACCCCCTAGGGAAACATTATAGATTTTTCTTTTTCCTAATTGTCCCCTTCCTCCATGGCCATTTTAATATCACAGATATGCTGGATACCTGTTTATGTACTCTCTATATATCTGTGCTTTATGCATTAAAAGAGTACTTTAAAAACAAAAAAGAGTACTTGTTTTTTCCCACCATAAGAACCACTATTCATGCTTTGACGGTCATATCAATGCCCAGCTGAGAATACATAGTCCATAGTCGTGAAAACACAACAGTGAAAATAGTGTGGCATGCATGACTTGAGAGAAGTGGCAGATAGCCAATGGCTGACATCTTTGTAAAATGTTTGTTACCTTTCAAAATAGAGGCATCGAGTTGTCCCCCAGTGGCATAAAATGTTTGTTACCTTTCAAAACAGTGGCATCGAGTTGTCCTCCTATGTTAGAACTTGGTTCCTTCTGTGTGTCTATGTGTGTGTGTGTGTGTGTGTGTGTATGTGTATAAGCCTTTGCAAATGTGTACTGTATATATGTATTCAGGGGTATATAGAAGAACAATGTTGAAAGGAAACACAAGAATTCAATAACCAAGAATGGGAATGGGAATCTCAGAGGGAAAAACAAATATATATCTTTTATTAAACACTTCTTTTAATTTCAGTTTTTTTTTTTTTTAATACACTATACATGTACATTTGTCACTTGGTATCTGTGGGAGATTGGTTCCAGGACCAAAATCCATGGATGCTCAAGTCCCATAGTTGGCCCTCCGCATCTGTGAGTTCCACATCCAAGGGTTCAATCAACCATGGATTGTGTATGGTTGACCCTTAAACAACACGGGTTTGAACTATGCGGGTCCAGTTATATGCAGATATTTAGAAATGTGTGGATCCACTTACATGCAGATTTTTAAAATATCCATGCATAAGTGGACCTGCACAGTTCAAACCCGTGTTGTTCAAGGGTCAACCGTATTACTTTTTAAATGGAGACAGTATAAACATTATTGTGTAAAAGCCCAAATTCCATTATGTATAGCAGCCGTTTATTAATCCAACAACTGATATGTAAGTCCATGCAAGAGACACTTACAAAATAAAACAAAACTCTGAGTAATCATTCAAGACATTTATATCTTTACTATCCAGCGCATAGGGTCTGTCGTTGAGCCTTCCTCATTGCAGACAAACACAACCCAGTGTGTTACGGCTTTTACACTGTAATATGTCCTCTGGGTACAAATTCAGGAATCTAGACAGGAGTGCTTTATACTACCATACATATAGCCTATAGTATAAAATTTACAGTGGCTTCTGAACTATTTAAGAATTATTCTTAGACAAAAAATATGGGTTAAATAATACTGTTCTCTTTCAGTATTGTCTAAACAGTTCTCTAAAACCTGCTATTATTTTAAGAATCCCCTGACAACATCTATAAAAAATAAATATAGGGGCTTCCCTGGTGGCGCAGTGGTTGAGAATCTGCCTGCCAATGCAGGGGACACGGGTTCGAGCCCTGGTCTGGGAAGATCCCACATGCCGCAGAGCAACTAAGCCTGTGCGCCACAACTACTGAGCCTGTGCGTCTGGAGCCTGTGCTCCGCAACAAGAGAGGCCGTGATAGTGAGAGGCCCGCGCAACGCGATGAAGAGTGGCCCCCGCTTGCCACAACTAGAGAAAGCCCTCGTACAGAAACGAAGACCCAACACAGCCATAAATTAAAAAATAAATAAATGAATGAATGAATGAATAAATAAATAAATAAATAAATAAATATAACCAATCCCAAATTCATTTGATTCTCCCAAAGTTAAAAAGCTAAAGTCAATTCAATACTTATATACTGTGGAAGGTACTGGATTGGCCAAAAAATTCGTTTGGGTTCTTGATGGTATGGAAAAACCCAAACTTTTTGCCAACCCAATATATTGCACAATAACTTTTATTCTTAAAATCTCTCTTATTTAAATCATACCCAGTGGGCCCACATTTGCTCACTCCTGCTGTGTTAAGCTTTGTTGAGCAGATGGGAGAACTCCACGCAGAGCAGAGCGGTGAGGCAAGGAACAGGCCCAAAGCCACCCCGCGGAAGTGAGCAGACTGATGCTGAGTGAAGGTGTCAGGACATACGGCAAAATAGCGGGAGCTTCCTCACCCCTCACTGCTGCTTCTAACACTGTTGTTTCCTAGGGCCAGGCACGATGCCACATGTTAGCCTTTATTTCTGCTCCTACTCTGAGTATACTCCCTGGCACACTGAAAGATCTTCAGTAAATGTTAATATAATTGATGGTTTTTGCCATCATCATTTTTTGCCATCCTCAGCTGCTTAAACTGCTATAAGGAGGCTACCAAGGTTTTTGAGAGAACTGTAGCTCATTTATAACATAGCTAAGAAACCCAAATTTAGAGAATTAACTGGCTGCTTAACTAATTGTCCAATAAATTGTGCTGAAGGAGACAGGGCACAAGAATTTTTTATACTCCACAGTTAATCACTGTCAACCCCTCATTGTCTTGGAGCTGAAGAAAGTCTTACATATGTGGGGCTGGGCGTTGGTAACAATGAGAAATAAGAAAAGAAATGACACTTGTAGGTTTTACTAATGTTTCCAACTTTACAAGAAACAAAAAGCCATTTTAACCACATTGTGATTTCTCATCAACGTGGATGTACGTTTGATTACCCAGCGTGCAGGAAAGCCCCACTATTTAGTGACTTAAAGTCTGTACAGGGGCTTCCCTGGTGGCGCAGTGGTTGAGAATCTGCCTGCCAATGCAGGGGACACGGGTTCAAGCCCTGGTCTGGGAAGATCCCACATGCCACGGAGCAACTAGGCCCGTGAGCCACAACTACTGAGTCTGCGCGTCTGGAACCTGTGCTCCGCAACAAGAGAGGCCGCGACAGTGAGAGGCCCGCGCACCGCGATGAAGAGTGGCCCCCGCTTGCCGCAACTAGAGAAAGCCCTCGCACAGAAATGAAGACCCAACACAGCCAAAAAAATAAATAAATAAATAAATAAATAAAGCCAGAAAACATTACAAAAAAAAAAGTCTGTATAATTTTGGGCATTTAAAGTTTGTGAGTCTGTTACTAAAATTATCCCATTTACTATATAAACATCTGTTTTAATATATCAAAAAAAATCAAAAGTGACTTACATTTGCTGAAAGTTGAGATGTGAGAGTGGCAACTTTTTCTTGTGATGCAACAAGCTCTCTCCGTAGTTTATGGATTTGCTGAGTGTAATTTAAAAAAAAAATCAAATCAATATGCTAGTAGATTTTAACTTAAAACTAAGAAGTCAATCCAAAAAAGCCAATACTATATAATTAGCTCATCCTACCCCCACTAAATATACATATATATATTTTCTGGGTCTTTTTATTTTTCTATCCATTTTTGTATGTTTATTTTTATTTCCTATACTTTGGCAACTTCTCAGAAGCTGTAGAATATCCTGCAGTCACTGAAAGTTGGCTCCAATTCAACATTTAATGATTACATATTTGAAAATAATTTTATTGGCTGGAGTTTTAATTCCTAACACTCAGAGAAGCCTTCCCAAGTCTTTGTTATAATGCCCTTTATTCAGTGAGTTACTATGAGCTCTGGGCAGAAATGCTGTTATAGATTATCCATAGTTTCAAAAAAGGGGAAAAATCAGTAATACTGTGCAAATGGCTAGATAAACCACCAACATAAATATGCTAAAATGTTTTCCTGTTTGGTTAGGTCCACACTCAAATAAAAGTGAACCAGAAAAAGATGAGAGTATATATCATATTTAAAATTTTAATTTAAGCACTTTCCACAGTTTAATCTGCATGTTTCACGTTTCCATGAAATATAAACAGTGATTAGTAAGGTTAAGATATTCATAAGCAACTGAGACTAAGTCTACAAGTATACTTCTGGTCTCAAGGGATTTTAGTTACTTTGGTGCCAAACATTCTACTCTGATGATTCTCATTTCTTCAAAAACAAGTCTTCTATTGTTGTAGTTAGACTTTCAAAACACTACCTTAGTTTGAAAGAGCATTCTTGACACAGTTCATTAACTGTCTTTTTTTTTTTTTTTTTCCTACCCATTAGATTTTTGTGGAGAGGAAATGGTGGTAAATACTGAAAAGACTCTAAAAAAGAACTAAACTTTAAACTGGAATTAGAGACAGGGGACATTTACATAATTTTAGTAAATGTGATTCCATTTGACTCCTGTCCTTTAAAAAAAGAGATACACCCAGACCCAAAGAGCATTTGAACTGCATTCAAATGATGATGACCGCAAATGGTTCCAGAAAGCAGAGAACATCTATTTTATTCTTAAAACAATACAAATTCAAAGAGGCTTTCTCAAATTAATAGTCTCTATTACATGATCAGATTTCCTTTAAAATAGAATCTAGGAAACCTTAAAGTAATATAAATCATTAAAAAAGAACCATGACCTACTATGGGGCATAAATAATTAAAGGGGAGGTGGATAACTACTAATACAGCAAACAGGTGTGGTATTTCTATGCCTTAGTAGCTATACATATTGTGGTCGATGGTAGAATTTTGCCATGTCCGTGAGATGTAAATAGTTTAGGTTTTTCAAAACTGTATTTACTCTTTGGTCTAGCAATTATAAAGGTAAAATGGATATAATTTACACTTCTTCAATTTTTTAAAAATACAGCACAAATTTTACTTTAAAAGGCTAATAAAACTTCAAAGGGAAGAGTTCCTTTGCAGAGGCTGTTACCAATGCATTTTTCTTTGCTCATGGTAAAACCAATCAAATAGTCATTAGCACACCTTAAATAAAGGCCTAATTAAAGTCTCCCTGCTCTCCTTGGCCAGGACAACTCTTATACAGAGGGAAAGAAAAAGAATGTTCTCTCCAGGCTGCAATCTGATTTGTATGTGATTGCGATGAAATATTTGTGAAATGTGCGTGATTAGAACAATATACTACACTAGACATCAAGTGATTAGAAGAAGCAAAGTCCTGGCACCAAATAATAGATGGGCTGGGATACTGGTAAATTGTGTTGTGGAGGTCTAGTGCCTCAAATTCAATACTTGCCTTAATCCTATGCACTTAGTCTAACAGGCAGTGGGGGAAGAGACTATAATAGACCACACATTCATTCATTCATCCATCAAAGATTTGTAAGTGCTTACTACTAGAGACAAGTTATTAGATGTTGAGTTAAGACTCCAAGCTAGAACGTGAGAAAAGAGTTTGCTTCTAAAAACTTCGTTTCATTTTCTTTTAAGAGGAAATATCCAAGACCATTTATCACTAGCTGGGTCACTTCTATTAACAGTGTTGGAGAGTTATGGGTTGTATCACAGAGCCCTCTAGTGGTCGAAACACTCATTTCATCATAAATGTAAACGAAAACAGTCAAATGTAAAAATGCTACAAGGTTTTTACCTCTGAATGAGCCTTTTCTTCAGCCTGTAAAAGAAAAAAGGAGAAAGAATTTAACTATAAATAATTAGTGTCAATTCATTCTACAAGTATAAAAGAATAAAATAATTATACTGTGCATTTAAAATGTTATTTTGGTCTAACATAAGAACATGGTAAAATATATGATATTATTAAATTAAAACAGTAAAAACAGGAACCTGTAGGACTGCAAATGAATATTTCGTTATATACAAACCTAATGGTATTTTAAAAATATCAGTTATTTGATTTATGGATATATACTATGTCTTGAAAGCAAAGGATAGAATTAAAAAATGGTGTTACCCTAAGATCCAGACCATAAACAACAAAAAGAAAAGTTATAAAATTACACTTTAAAAAAGATGAGTGCAGAAAAAAATAATAGAGTAGATTTTTTTTTATACAGATTTTAGGAAATTTATACTCTATGAAATTACAGAGATTTTTTAGCCAAGACCTAGGAGTCGGAATTTTATTCTGTGATATATAAATCATAAAGAATGCCAAATAAGACTAGAGGAAAAATATTGACCTGTACTGACAACCACAGAAAATCTGCTGATTAGTTTCTATTTTATTTGCTTTTCTTAATGATCATTAAATAAGTTTATTGGGCTCCAAGTCAGCAAAACATTAAAACCCCCAGTGGTAAGGCGGTGATAAAAGTGGCTGACAAACATCGGCTCCACAGATAATGGAAATGAGCACTGCTGTAGGACCTCGAGGGGTGTTTTGGCCTCAGCTGTAGAAAACTCCTAGCTCTGTTTTTCTTCTTCATGTTGGGCTGCAAAATGCCAGAAAATGAATTATGTGTGCCATTGTATTTGGGAAGCTCCCTCATTCTGGAAAAAGCTGGAGAATGCATAATATTGCTGAACATTACAAGTCTGTTCACTGCCTTGAGCAGATCCAAAGCTGAAAAACAATCTCCTATCTCTCCTTTTGAGACATTTCCTGATTAACTGACGCAGAAGTACCTAAACCATTTTTTATCTCTTCTTTTCCTCCAGAAAACATAAACTAAAACAAAGTAAAATAACCCTCAGGATATTTTTTATGCATAAGCATCTCTTTTAAACTTGATTTTTTTCTATCCTATATTTTCTTTATTCTTAAAAAATATGTATAGTTATTAATATAGAGGTTAAATGAAGAGTGGTTAACTAGTAGAATCGTAATAACCTTTATAGGAAAACTGTTTTAAAAACAAATTCTGACATAAAGCTTTAATGTTTTATATCTCAACTTTTTAAAGTGAAGATTCAATATTTTTAAGTTATAATAATTTCAATGTTTCATATAAAGTTTGATTTTTGAATCAGACAGAATGAAGGAATTTTAAGATAAAAATTTCATGGATCAAGAGAAAACTGGAGGTTGTTTGCCTTGAGACATATGGCATGATTAACTTTGACTATTTGGTTTCCCTGGTATTTTGCATATTTACTGCCAGTTTATTCTGTCCAAATCCTACTTCTAGGCTTGCTAGGATTATATAGAACTGATACTCAATAAGTAACTTGCATATTGAAAAGAGCATTGTATGCTATTTAAAAAAAAATAGTCAAGAAAGACAGTCATCACATTTTTTCATTAAAAAAGCCCTGAATAAGTTACACACACTAGTTATATGTGTAACCATCACATATTAATCCTATATATACTGTACAGAATGACTTTCTCTTTGCTGACTTTTCAGAACTAACTTTTTCTTTAATCTTTGCCTTCTTTCATATCCTGTGGTTAGCAATACTGGGTAGGTGTTACCATAAAGTTGAAGCAATGAGCCAGAATATTAATATTTCTTTCAGTGGGTTAGGCATGGATTGATGACATTATGATGGAATATGATTACTTGCCATTTTTAAATGATGGTTTTGAAGCTGGCCCAATGTCCTCAAGGGTGGTAAACAATATAAAACACCTTGCCTAAATAAAAATATATTAGATGATTCTTTATTCTGTAAGCCATTACTTGGCCATTCATTCATCCTTTCAAATTTACTGATCAAAAAATGTTTACTTTAGTATTAGCTATGTGTTAGGAAATATGCTGAAGGGCTCCACAATGAACTAACATAGCCCTCACTCTTATGAAATCAATACAAATTAGATTCCAAGTACAAAACGGGTTCAATACAATTTTTAATATACAGCCACTCAGAAAACATCTGTTGCAAGGATCAAAATTTTAAATGTTTAACAGGACTAGACATACAAAGAATAAAAAGAGTCCTGGGTATTAAAAAAAATCACACAGCCTTCCTAGGTTATCTGTTTTCCCCACTTTTCATAAAGATATGGATACTGAGGAGTATTTCTTTCCTGCAAGAAATGCAAGAGCACAATAATAACTAACAGTGCAAACTCAGCTTCAGTGTCAGGAAGAGAATTGGTGGAGGCTGGGTCTTGCCTGAGATCACATGCCAACATCTAAAGGGGGCGATGCTGTAAACCTGGAGGAATTTCATCTCCGTGTTGCGAGATATTCCGATTGCTTTCAAAAGGAACTGAGAAATTTGAATTTTTAGGTAAAACTCCATATTTTCTCAGTGTTGGCTTAGATTTAAAAACAAACACACAAACTCAAAGTTTGCCAAAGGTAACAGCTTGGCAGGTCAGATTGGGTCTGTGATTTCCAACCAGTGTGTAATCTCCCTGGATCTTTCCGCTCAAAAATTCTGTAAGATGATTTACTCAGCTTTATAACAAGGTACTTTGGAAAATTTTACCAAATTATAATTGGTAGAGACTTCAAGAGTTATATGTGAAGAAACAATCCTTTCAATTGGATTTATTATATTGGTAATTTGACAGGTAAATGTTCTTTGCAACAAGTCATCTTTGTTAGTTTAATATTTTTAATCAAAACATAGAATTCTATAAGTTGCATAAATGATGGTGTTAAAGACTGTTTATATTCATGGTTAGGAAGAGCAGTATATTGCCTCATAATAGCAAATAGTGTCTAATAGTCCTTTAAAAAAAAAAAAAAAAGAATCTATTTTCCCTAAACACTTTAATTTTTTTTTTTTTTCCCCACACCACGTGGCTTGTGGGATCTTAGTTCCCCAACCAGGGATTGAACTCAGGCCCCTGGCAGTGGAAGTGCGGAGTCCTAACCACTGGACCGCCAGCAAATTCCCTAATTATTTTATGAAGGGATATCATGCACAACTGTGTTACTTGCACATGGCATAACTTCAAAGGTGCAAATCACAAAGACTATGATATAAATGGTGCTCCCATGCAGTTTATAATTTTTTGTAATTTATGGTATGTAATGAACCTTATCTTCTCTAACTATTGCAGAAATCCCTTGGGACAGATGGGATAGATCTGGCTGCTGTTTGCCAACTTTATGTTGCAGGTACAGTCCAAAGAAATTTAGCAACTTGCCTGATGTCACACAATAATTTCTGATAGAGTCAGGCAAAAATGTAAATCAACTGATCCTTTATCCTGAGTCCTTAAGGAGGCATGAAAAAAAATGATAAATTGATTTTTCACTTCATAGTTTGAAAGCACTTTCACAGATATATTTTCGTTGCCAATTAACTATCAGTGCATGATAATGGGGGACTGGAGACAGAAATGACTCCTCTATCACCTGCAATTTTTCTCTTTATTAGTCCTCCACATATCCATTTATTTTAATTGTCTTACTACAGGTTGTCAGTTCAAGTATATAATTTCCATCATTTCTAATAGAACTATTTAAATTTCTTAATTTCCTAATAATATCACCTTCTCATGTGATTTGATCACCTAATCCATTCTTTTCACACTTAACATGAGGGTCTATTTCATCACATAAATATGTGTGTATAGTCTCTTTATTTTCATCTCTGTGCCTATTTCGTATTGTACTCTTAATACTTCTCATTTATACTTTCTAATTTATCCTTATTATTTTGACATCTGCTCCTATAAATCTATAATTTTTAAAATGTACCTCCTTTGTTCCCTGTAAACCTGTAATATCCAGTATAGCAGCCACGAGGTACGTGTCTATATAAATTCAAATTACTTAAAATAAAAGATGCACTTCCTTTGTCATACCACACACAATTCAAATACTCAATAGCCACATGTGACTAGTGGTTACTGTATAATCTAGTACAGGTATAGAGTAATTTTATTATCACAGAAATGTCTATTAGACTCTTGTATACTAATTAGCCATCTGTTTTTCCTCAACCCATGCTCTTTTTCTTCTTGAGTTTTTCTCAGGCTTCATGAAGGTAGTTTCTTATCCAAATATTGTTTTTTATATATTTCAAATATGACTATAATGATGCTGCATCTTTTAATGTTATATAGAGACTTCAACTGCAAGGGTTTAAGTCAGAATATATCTCCCGTCAAGCAGTGGCATTGGCCCAATAGGAGGAACACGACATATTTCTTCTTTGTGTTTTTTCCGATACATTTTTACATTTCTCACTTCTTTATCCATTTGCCTAAAACAGCAGATTTATCTAAATGCTAACAGTGATTTCATTATTCATAGAATCGATTGGCAATGTTAATCATTAAAAGGAGAAATGATAAGAAAAATATTGCCTCTGCCAATGACAGTCTGATCTTGAGTAACACTTTAAAGCAATAAATATAAAAAGAGGGCCATAACATTTGAACTTAATGAAAACGAATGAAAAAATTAGTATTGCCCTTAATGCTTAGTTATTCAGTGACAGCTGAGGCGTTGAAATTTTCATGAACCTTTCGATACAGGATTAGGGATTATTCATAGTGCTCAAGACTCAGTGAGGTTCATAAACTAAAATATACCCCGCTCTAACCTAGGATGAAGGAACCTTTTCGTAAAACGTAACTGCCTGTAGACTATTTTTTTGAAAATGATGAAATTTTAATAAGTGGACAGAAAACTCATCTTGGCAAAAACAAAATATAATTTCACACATTGGGAAAATACGTTGATACACTGGCATTTCTCCCTTAAGTAATGAAGTTTTTAAAATCACACTCTTTCAGAAGATACAGTTTTAAAAATCACCAAGCCTTTTAGGCTTTTACCCTTTGGTATGATCTTCTCAAAAAATGAACTTAAAAAAGAAAATGGAGAAAATACCATAGAACAATTACCAGTCATGGCTCAGGGAACCGAACAAGGAAAAGTGGTCAGTATTATAAGATTACGGTGGATCATCGTACATGGTTTCAGGGATTCCGAGTCATAGCCCATCGGGTTTTATGAGATTCAGTTTTCTATCCACTCATTGATTACAATGAGTACATAAAAGTCAGGTGGAAGCACATACAAATGAGCCACAGAAGGGCTGGGAGAGCATCCGCCACCTTATCAGTATGCAGGACCTTAGAGGACACCCTTATTTAACTGTGCGGCTTCTGTGTAAATGCCAACCTATTTAACCATTTGTGTGCTTGGCAAAGGCAAAAGCATTTTCTTAACAGTCAACACTTACCGTAGAGTAAAGAGAAGAAGTGCTGGAGACCAGTGATAATGAAGAGCCATGAACTGAAGAAAGCAAAAAAGAACAAGAGGTGAAGTAATGAAGTCTGCTCAGAACCACCCGGCCTTTACTGAAAAGTGAAGAATAGGTGGTTAAGGAAATAAAAATAACATAAGAATCTGAGAACAAGTCTGCTGTCATTTTTTAGAGATCGAAATGTTGAGCCATGGAAAGGTCCCTAAAGTACCTCCTCCACCACGTTACAGAGAACTGACAAGTGCAAGCCCTTCTAGCATGCTTTGCACGTATTGAAAACTAGAGTAAACTCCCACATAATAAATAATCAGAAAATCATGGACACCTAAAGTTGCCATGAAAGTTTAAACTTTAAAAAAACTTTATGTATTTTATTTAATTTCATTTTTATACAACAAAGATCCATTTTCACTTTTTTTCTCCATAAACTTTCAGGGAAATAAGCTCTTCCAGCACTATCTGTGATGAGCTGATTATACCCATTCTAATGGAGAAGGATGGTTTCCTTCATAATTTTAGTAACAGAAAAGTACTTCTTATTTCAAGGTGGTGTCTCATTGAAATTAAGGATGGAAATTGCATACTGTCTTTTAGGTAGGTGCATCAAAATACCAATCTTAAACAATTAACAGAATGATTTCTATTTCTGCAAGTCCAATGTATATTAAGCCCAAAAGGTGCATAAAATTGTGCTTAATTATATTTGTAGAAAAGTTCTTCCTCTTTTCATTGTGGGATAATATAAGGTTATTTCTGCTTACTCATCCATTAAATAAACACTAGTCAAATGCACACAATGTGACAGGCCCTTGCTAGATGCTGGGACTGTAAAATTGAATGTCACAATCCTAGGAGCTCAAAAAGAAGTAGAAAGATATGTAACTAAAAAGATAATCACAACAGGGTCATATACATACTATTAAGAGCAATGTTCTGGGTACTACAAAAGCACCTGCGGGTGCTCACGACCTGGTCTGGAGAGGACCGGGAAAACTGTGTAGGATAGAGGCAGTTGGGATGAAAATAAAGGGATGAATTTGAGAGACACCAGGAAGAACCTCTTTAAAACTGATGTGGGTCAAAAGCAGAATAAAGGACAACTCCCAGAGTCCTAGCTTGAGCAAATCACTCTGTGAGATGTGAAAAATGCTAGTCATCTTTAAAGAAAAGCACATTCTTTCAACTTCTAGTAACACTGGTGTGAACTTAGACGGTTAGCATGGTGTACCAGTAGGAAGGTGGACGATGAATCAGGAGATCCCATTTTTAGTCTTTTTCTGCTGCTTAGGTCTATAACCTTAAAGTTTGTGGCTCAGTCTCCTCATCTTTCACCGTGAGCACCGGGCAGGGAATCAATAAAGTCCCTTACATTTCCTGTCCAACAATTCCTTGATTTTAGAGCATAATTTAAGAATTATAATAATTCAGTATTCAATGTATAGACATCAAAAAGCCATCTCGCCCACTGGGGCTGGCTTTCAACAGTTCAGATTATTTAATTCTCATACATGGAAGGCCAGAATTTCCCAGCATATAAAGAGCATTCGCTCTGTCAATGAGGCATTCTAGAAAGCCATCAGTATGCTTAGCAAATCATTTTTCCAGTATTATAAGAGTGATAGAACCTGTCTGTGAAGAGAGTGATAGAACCATTTCAGAAAAGCGATGACTTTACATTTCAGATTAATTACATTTTGTCTACACTTGAAGCAATCAGCAGACCCTCAGGGTAAAATTCACTACCTGTCATGGTGAATTCAGTGGTTTGGTTAATATCCCAAAAGGCAGTGGCAACTATGGTCAACTGATTTAGTACCAGCGTGTTAAATAAATGTACAGCGGTAACCTGAAGACCAGGAGTCAATTTTCACAGCTACCTCAATTATAGTCAGAAGATACTTTAAATAGGAAGGTCGGAAGGGGAAAGAGAAGGGAACAGAACTATTCTTGACTCTGTTTTCATCCTTAGAAATTACAGATACAGAAATCAGGGCTAATAAAGTTACAAAACTAGCTCATGTTCATACCACAGATAAATGGATGACCAGAGGTTTAAACCCTTGGTATGCTTAAAGATCTAGAGTCCCTTCTTTTATACAGACTTACTAAGGACTAGGATAGTAGGGCTGATTACACATCTGATTTTATTCTAATCTATTTGAACTTCTGTGTTTACCTTTATTTTATCCTTAGCTGATATGCTTTATAATATGTGTGCCACAATTTTCCTTTGTGGGTACTTAAAAATCATTCATTAAATCAAAGAAGAAAATCTCTCAAATATTATCATCAAGTTTGACATTTGAGGTTATACAGTTTAGAAAATTACATACATTTGAAAATCAATTAAGCCTCCTGAGTTTTTCAAAGAGCTTTTGTTATAAAGTATCCATGTAGAACTTTACAACTACAAAGACATTTATTAGGTCAGGTGAGAATCTTAATGTAATGGATAAGGAAGTGTAACTAATAAAGCAAAAAGCAGGCACAATATGAATTCTAAAATAATATGATAATAAAAACTAACACCAGAGGGAGTTTCTGAGAATAAAAATCGGCAGCATGTGGTTGTTTCATAAGAGAATTTTTTCTGGTTTATGTATCTTTTATGGTTTTTGAACTGAGGTGTCAAACAAAACAGTCACTTGGATATTTGGCACACCAGGGTAAATAGTCTTTAAAATTACACAGATTTCTGTATGAGAACACCAGACTTACTCTGAACTGCTCTATAGCCAAGTATTAGTCTAAACAATTTCTGGCATATTTCCAAATACAGAAAGAAACAGAAGGTAATGCAGACTAAAATTTCTTCAAGCTTCAGGGCTCCCAAGTGAGGGTTTTACTTATTTACTTTGTTGAGGGAATCCTTGTGACGTAAGTGATGTGATAGTTTTCATGTCTGAGTTAACTAAAGCAACTTCATCTTTATTTCCCCCGATGCCTACCTTCTTCCATGCTGTCCCTGAATGAGCCTGAATGGCTGATGGCCCGTGGCCTCTCCTCCAGAGATGTGGCACTCCCACAAAGCTGGGAGTCGTCGTAGAGATCGAAGGATGAGTCTTGGGCTGGGATGCTGTTTGAGCGCATCATGCTGGGCCCAGGAAGGTTAAATTGAGACAGATTTGTCGGGCTCACTGAAAAACAAAGCACACACAGCCTATTATTCTGGGATGTCTGCCTCTGAAATTTTCAATAGCAGTTACAGTGGAGTCCTCTTTTTCTCTAGCACTTTCATGGCAAGCAGTATGTCAATTTCTAAAGCATTATTAAACAAAACGATCGAGCCACCTCTACTGTTTTTTGCTAGAAATAACATGGTATTTCCTGCTGCCCATTATGAAGGAAAGATTGTCTTCCTAGAGGCTGCACATTTCTTTTTAGAGAAAAAATAGATCACTTTAATGGGAAAAGCAAAAATAGAAAGGAATATAAAATACAAGAAATCTAAATTTCCCGGGAAGAAATGTTTGAAGCTTCCAACCAAAGACTTTCATTTTGAGTTCTAAATTTTTGTCAGTTCATAATCAGTACCATCATTATTATCAAAGTTAGGTTATAATAGAGGCAAATAAAAATGAAATATAATCTAATGTACGTGGTATCCATAGCTCATCGTGAGGTGAATCACATAAAACTACTTTCTACTGTGTCTAAGATGAGAATGTCACGGTGAGACTGTCAAAAGTCATAAACTTGTGTTTCCAAAGCAGTACCTTAAGTCTGTAATTTGGAATATGAATTTATTTACCTAGTGCTTATTGCCAAATAGTTCTAATGACACTCAACTTTTTAGGCCAACTGATAATCATCAATTTAAAGAAAGATGTGGTTGACTGAATGTGTAATTACATTGGAAAACAATACTGTTTTAAAATTTGGAATAAAAGCAAAGCAGAAAAATTAAGAAATATATTTATCATAAATGCTCATATTTAAGAAATGCAAGTTGTTACAGGCATATGAGAAAGCAGGCAGGAAGCTCTTAAGATAGGAAGAGAACTGCTGAGTACTTTCAAAGCCTCGGGGAATTTATGTCTTTGGCTTAGACATAGTCTGATATCATTTCAAAATATGCTATTTTTTTCTTTGACACAGAGACTACGTTTCTTAATGTAATTACTGGATATTAGAACAAAGTAAAATAGGAGGAGTACATACTATGAGATAACTTAAGGAGATTATCTCCTATTTGCCAGGCACTATGCTGGATATTTTACAGGTATTAATGAATCAATACACAGAACAACTCTGATACAGCTAGCTATGAATTAGAGTAAAAAAAGACCAAGAAAAGAAATAAAAAACCTAAGAACTGTATCTATGTGTGCATATGTGACATGAAAGAAAGAAAGAAAGAAAGAAAGAAAGAAGAAAGAAAGAAAGAAAGGAAGGAAGAAAGAAAGAAACTGTGGATTTGCAAAGTCCCCAATCCATTGGAAGGAGGGAAGAAAGGATGGAAGGAAGGAAAGAAAGAAGAAAAGAAGAGAGAGCAAGAGAGTAAGAGAGAGAGATCTTTCAGGCACATTCCTTCAGTCAGCAGTGACAATCAATCTGATAGCTGAGGACAGCCAAAAGACACTCCAAAGGACATTCTAGACTTGAATGTTTATGTTTAACGTATCTGGATTGGGGTAAATCGTACTCTTCTAGGTCCACAGTATGAATTGACTTTTTGCTAAATAAATGAAATATTCAACGCAATGAAGTACATCATTTTAATATATGTGTATAGAGGTTAGAAAGACATTTCATTCACTGTTTGGCTTTGCATAGTTCTTACGGAATGGTTGCAGAGATATTCAAGTAAGTGTCCTACTATAATTTTAAAACATAACACTTAGCTCATTCAAAGAGAAATAGTAATGAGGATTAGGGTAGATTTTAAAAGGAATAGTTTGTATTTATAAGCACTTCTGATAGCTTCTCCATTGGAAATATATTCATTTTATTTAAGAATGTTCAATTAAGTTAAAATCTATGACAGGTCTGCTTTTTTGTTATTGTGGTTGAATAGAAAGATAAATATGGCAAGATCCCTGGCTTCAAGAGTGACCTCTAGGGGAGGTGACTGAAAGGTAGAGAAATTAATAATATAGAATAGACTGAGAAAAGTTATGCAATAGAAGACAAAATTATGACGGACAGAGAATTTTTGTAATGGGACCCAAATAGTACAGGGCTTCTAGTGGTGGCTTTGCTTTCCATTTGCTTTAGGCAAATACCTCCATTTCTACCCTTCCGTTTCTTCATGAATTAAAAAAAAAAAAAAAAATGGCAGAATAAATGGCCTCTAAGATCCATTCAAAGCCAGGAGAAGACATGTAAACATTTCTAATAGGACAGATATAGGTGTGACTATATATTAGGGAAAAGAGGACTACTGACTTTGTCTTAAGTTATGTATCATACCAAAGCCACCGTTTTTATTAAATTATATGTTTATTTGTAATGATTTGAGGAGAACAGGAACTGACAGAAATATGGAGTGGGTTTTTAAATACCTCCAAGTTGCCCCCTGACTTTGCTGCCACATCTAGACACATCAGTTAGTGAGTTTATGATGTTGTTTTAATAAGAGTTGTCATATGTAACCTAATTTTAATTTATTTTGTGGAATTTGGGAATATAACTGGGAACTAGGAGGAGATTCAAGAAATGTTTATTTGATCATTTAAAGAACTTCAAAAGTGTGGTATTATCTAGATTTAGGTAGTTTCTGTCATTGGTGGGTTTAGAGGAGAAGCTAGAGCCGTCGTTAGAATTTACATAATAGATGCACGATTGAACCAGAAGTAGGTCTCCTCCAACTCTGAGATTCTATTCTTCCATAAGTATAGAAGGGCGGGCTTAATTCAGAATGTCCTGAAGGGTGAATATGGAGAGGGGAGTAGAATGACATTCGAGGTAGAGGGACCTTTGGGAGTAAAGCAAAGAAACTTCCTATACAAAGGTGTTTAAACATCACTCTGTAGGCAAAAGGGTCCATCAAATATACAGAATTTGAAAGTGACAGGTTGATAATAATGCTTCTACATGGTAACCCTTGAGGCAAGGTGAAAAATGAATCTGAGCAATTATCATCACTTGTGGAATGATGAAAATGAGTCTCACTAGGTTATGGGATGCCTCACAAGGGCTGTGACCAATAGTAAATGAAATTGCATCCAATAATTTACTATTTTTTATATAAATATATTCTGTTATGCTTTCTTGGGTAGGAATGGTTTCTAACATAGCTATCACGCCAGAAACTATATACAAACCAGAGTTTACTTCGGCAGTAGCTCACAGTAGTCTACTAATAATGACATAATAGTAGTGATCTTAAATTTTAAATGTTTGTTATATATATGTGATTTTTGCAGTAATATTTCTAAAAATTTTATGTATTAACATATTTTTAATGGGTAAGGATAAAAAAACATGGATACCGCAACTCTTGAATGTTAGTAATAATCACTTATCTTACTGATCATTCAGAAAAAATAATGATCAAATTGAAAACAAGTGATGACCAAAGTAAAATGTAGGACAATGCTATCCATATTCAAATTAAAGAGCTACATTTGATATAGTTTTTTAAATTTAGTAATAAAGTAACTCTTACTTATGACTGCATTTTAATAGTATCGAAAGTCTAATAAATGTAAGTTCCAGTGATCTGGAAATACAATCCAAATTCTCTAAAAGTAATTTTCATGATTTTAAAATTAGTCATCGTTTTCTCTTATAAAATAATACAACATAGAGATCTCACAAAGCCTGATTTGAATCCACATATGCTTATAAAACATGGCTGGGAACATGAGAGTGTGTTGACATGTATGGGAAGATCTTTCTTCATAAGTCCCACTGGGTGAAAATGTTGAGAGATTTGAGTAGAGGCAGTAAGATCAATTTGAAATCTACTGCAATTGTCTCTGACAGTGTAAGACATCTCTTTCCAATAAAAATGATGATGTAGCAGAGTCCACCAAGTCTGATAATCTCCTGTGTCTTTGCACACATTAGTCATGCCTCACAATATAACCTAGGTATTATGAACCCATTCAACAGAAGAGAAAGTTGAGGTTAAATGACTTGCTAAGATCAGACATAGTAGGTAGTGAGTCTTTTTTCTTCTCAAAGAAAGATGGAATAGATAGAGTCAGAGTAACAACAATGGGAAAATAATGGAGTGGGGATTCAAATACTCAAATTAATGTCAATTAATGAAAAGACTGACAGGAGACATGAGATACCCAGCGAACTCAGCAAACTAGGTGACATGGGTTTGATTCCAAAGTTGCATAAAATTAGATTTTGTTTCATATGCCTATGACTCTATACAAACATTTTTATTTCATTTTTTGAAGTCAAAGTTTTAAGCTTCCTGCTGTGTGTGTGTAACTACAACTCAAAGTAAAAGTTATACCATTCTTTGCCATTATGAGGCAAAGAAGTCTCATCATTGTGCACGTTTAGCAACAAAAACTTGGTGTTTGATATCTATTCATTAGTGCATGTGGAACCATGACCAAAATAATTGTTTTTTTCATTGCCAAAAGCTCTATTCTCTACAGCAGGAATAGTTACAATAGAAGAGAAATAGCTTTGACTATCCCAACAGGGTGGAAAGTTGAAAAGTCCAAATTATTAAAGAATTTGGACAATCTGTTGGTCTATCATTACAAAAAAACTTCTCAAGTGAAAAGAGAAAAAAAAGATACTATTTTATATGTGACTTTATAGAAAAGAAATCTATTTTTAAAAGCATTGGATCTATTAAATGATAACTGTCATGTTTAGACTTTATTTCATCACTTTCCCTGTGTTTTCTATGACATTTACACAAATGATTTTATATCTCATAAAAATTATGCTAAACACAAAGTAATCCAATGGCTCAAATAGTCATTTCTTTTCACTGCATTTATCCAAAAATGTTCACAGGGTATTATCTTAATAGGAATTCTCATATGCATTTTAAGGAGAGTTTTAACTTTAAAATGATAAAAGAAGTGATCGTGGAGTCATGGAATCACATATTTTTCTTCTTCCTAATTATTTCTATTTTCTATTTTTCTACAAAAAGATAATTCATTTTCTTATAAGGATTAAAAAAACTTAAACAGAAAATAAGGAGGCATTTTACTGGTTTTTAAGAGGACTCTGAGAAAACCCCTAGACTTAAAGTCAGGTGTTCTGGCATCAATTACTGCCTCTGCCCCTTACAAGGGGTGAGACTTTTTTTTTTTTTTTAAGTCAAATAATCTCTTTTTGCCTCTGGATCTTAGACTATAAAATAACAACAGTATTACCTATGTCAGCTTGTTGTCATGAGCAATAAACTGCATAATGTTTGGAAATTATTTTGTAGACAGTAAGCATACAAATAAAAGGTACTGTTAAGGTGTCTTTAACTCCTCTTTAAATGAACCATTCTTATGGAGAGATGCCAGGGCTCCTGGGAGAGCAGGTGGTGAAAGGAACAAGATGAAACTGATGTTTTAGAATATTTTACCCAAGTTGGAAAAGTGGTATTTTCCCGTTGCAGAAGATGACATGGCAGAAGGGGAGACCAGGGGCGACTGATTGCCGGTGTCCTGCAGCCCTCCGGTAGAATGCGAGCGCAACCACTCTTTGCTCTCTTCTTGGTTGGCCTGCCGAGATGACGGGGTATATCTGCAAAACAGCACAGCTAAGACACTTCAGCACATCTGCAAGGGCAAGGCAATACTGAGACGAGAAAACAGTTGAGAGGAGCTTAGTAGTCAGACTGAACAACATTCCCAAACAGATTGAATCTAATTATAATTGCTTAGTTCTTCCAGATGATTTGACACCATCTGTTTGAAGCTCACAGGAAAAAAAATAAAGGATTTTGAAAAGAAAATGATGCTTCTGTGAGACATGTAGTTGAAAATCGTAAGCAGTGAGCAGACAGCCAGGTTAATCGAGAAGGGCTCAAAAGCACAGTGTTTAGAAGGATGTGAAGAGGGTGAAAAAACAGACTAAACATGGTGGACAGTAGTAGGCCAGAAGCCAAGGGAATTGCAGTAATGCTCACAGGAAGACATAGGAAATAGAACACAAATTGACAGATCATTTTTTTAAAAAAAAGGAAAAACACTTTTTTTTGGTTAAAATGCCACTTGACACCATGTCTGGATTTTTTTTTTTTAAAAATGGAGAGAGAAATGGGCTTACTTTATTGAAAAATAAATTTCTGGAATGAACTCTTAGAATGGAGTAATTGCAAGCTGTTTGCTCTTGCTAAGGAAGTGGAGAGGAGGAGGAGAACAGAGAAAGACCTATTTGGCCAGAATTCACTTTTACCAGAGTAAGTAAATTCTTAGTACCAAAGAGCAGTCGACTTATGTTCATACAGTGTTATATCTCTATTCATAGTTCCTTCCATATCTTCTCATCAGATAAAAGTGTACAGTAAAGGATGGCCATGCATTAAATTTTATTTTATTTTTTATGAGGAACTGAATAATTATTTTGATATTATGATGTAATACTAGGCTAATTCATGTCTATATTGATCTGATAGATACCAGCACTCCTGAAAAATAGAAAATAAAGCTCTTCTGAGTTTTTACCAAAAGGATTCTTTAAAAATTATACCTTAATTACAGTATTTGTCATCTGATGATGAAAATATGTGTTCTTTGATTCAAATGAGAGCATCCTTCAACTTTTCAACATTCACTGGCCACATCTGTAGACTATATGGGGCGAGGTTTTGCAAGCATATGCCTCCAAGACGCAAATGTTAGGAAAATTAAAATTTTGTTTTAATTTTCAGAAGTGAGTTCTGAATTCGACTAAAAGTTGCTGCCTCCGAAATAATGGCTTTTACATTAGATTTAATTTACTGAGTTTTGGCCTCTAACAAAATCTCTACCTGAGGGTCATCTCACCAACTCCTCAGGCCAGAGAAAACATCAGGATTAAAAGTGATTTCATCCTCGATGTCAGGTGCTTCTTTGCAAACAAAAAAGGAAAGAGGTAAAGAGACAGCACAAAAAGTTTACGTAACAACAGAGAAAGGCAGCAATTGTGCTGAGAGAAATATATACCTTAGTCCCTTTTTGGGTAGTGTATTTCTGTCAAGCTGCATGCTGTTAAAACAAAGAAAACCCCTAAGGACATAATGTAAACAAAACTTCGAAATTACACATCCAACATAAATGGTTCTGTTTGAATTACACAAAATAAGTCTTTTTGTAACACATATTTAATGCTTAACTCATTGGAAAAGGCCAACCAAAGGAGACCAGATGTCCATTGTTGTGACACCTTCGATGATAATTTAGTGACAGGACTATGAGAAGATAGATTATGTTAACATAATTCTCCTCTAGATTCTATTTACCTAGTCCTATGGTAGTTTTTCCTTCCCCATGCAAATAACTAGACTTCTGCTATGATTTCACATGCAGGAGAATCATAGAGGCAGAAATAAGAAAGATCTTCTCTGCCTAGTTAAAGTGACAACTTCCAATGGACAGAGAAGATATAAAACACCTTTTAATACTTATTTTTTGTATTTAAATGATCTTTAATAAAAATAAAGGCAGATGTAATCCCACTTACACATAAGAGAAGAAAAATAATACATAATATCTGCTTGAAATGTAATGTTTCTGGCATCATTTAAATATTTTAATGAAATTAAACTATGCCACTTTTTAGAAATTATAAATTAGATGTTTAAAAGGCTATAAGCTTTCAGTTTCTATTTTTAAAAATTCCCAATTGGTCTTAGAAGGGGAAGAAAGAATGTGTCTGGAGAAAATAAGAAGTGGCCTTCCTAAAATAGAGGAAGAGGGTGTCAACAACTAGGTGGGATAAGTCTAGGAATTTCTGTTATAATCTTTGGCATGTGGCTAAGCAAGTAATAAAATTAATTTGAATTTGCAGAATGATACATCTCTTCCATTAGAATCTCAAATGATCAAAATTAAATACACATGATATGCATAATGGGGATGATACAACATGAATGCAAACACATTGACTTGAAATTTAATCACTCAAAATCAAAGCTAAAATGTTTTCTTCTATGTGTACTCCATTATTTAGCACTGCAATAGAAAGCATCTAAAAGCATCATACAACTTTTACTTTATGTTTTGGGAATGTCCACATAGGGTAATTACCATATTATGTAGAGGCCAGTTCTAGCACACATCTTGACTATAGATGTGTTTTTAGTAGTGTAGATAAACCAACAAACAAAAAGGAATCATATTGAACAAATATGAGAGACCTCTAAATATAAACTACACAATGCTGAAACATTAATATAGTCATAAGCCATTTTAAAGATTATCTCTTTCATGTGTGCAAATTTATTCAATTTTAACATTGCAGAGTACATTGAAAATAGGCATTGTTTTGCCCATGTTATTAATTGTATAAACATTATGTGTTTGTATGATGCAGAGAATTTAAAGAAAGAAAAATCAGAAAAAAATTTAAGTTTACCAATATAAGTTAAAACTTTAAGTAGAAATATCTGTTTGAATCTGGATATTAATGATTTTATAATATAGACAGTTTTCATTCACAAACCCTGAAAAGTCGAAAACTCTTACGCCTGCATAAGTGAAGGAGGAATTTTAACCAACAGTCTGAAGAAGACAGGCACTGTTTCAGTGCACGGTTATAAAGGCAGGGGAGCCAGACCTGATAGTTAAAAACGAGCCAGAAATTTTAAAATTTGGCTACAACTTTAAATTATTTTTAAGGTTTGGTTTGGTCACAAAAAACAAAATGAACAAAACAAATGTGAACTATTAATAGTTATAACCAAAGGCCACCAATGATCTAGAGCAGTTAGAGGAAAAATTGTTAAAGAATGTGTTTGTTTGTTTATGATATTTTAATGAGGAGAAATTTAGACTAAAATTAAAATCTGAATGAAAAACTATTTAACAGTACTAGGATAATGAGTATCAATAAAGTCTTCTGAAATCGTAGATAAACAGGTAAGTCATGGACTTACATACATCTCTATTATATCTTTCTAATTACTTTGTCTTAAATATTACACTTTGGCACATTTTCTCTTAGGCATGGCTCTTTGGTTTCCTTGATGTTCCCAACATTCTGCAGACTTAATTATGATTAAGCCAGGATCTCTGATAGGATCTAATTTTCTCTTCAAGGGATCATAAAGTTCTTGGGTGTACTTTAAAGGATTAGAATAAATTGCTATTGCTTGCAAATTTGTTCGCAAGAAAGAAAAAGCACAATTTCTTATATCAAAAATTATTTCAATCTAGTAATCTACTGGAAGAAACTAATTAAATGTTTATATTATATAATATACCTATGAAGATAATTTGCTTTTCACAGTTTAATATTCATCAATATATTTTACTAAGAACCAAGGGCAGAACATTCATTTATTCAAAATTAGTTTATTTAAAATTTATTTTAGAAAAATTATTTATCTGGCTATTTATAATACATCCATCTGTAAAACTGGTCTATTTCAAAGACTGAAAAAAAAAATGATTTGCTTAAAGAGAATAAGTAACTGTATATTTGCCAGTGTATTTCTATAGTGAGACTATATATATATATATACTGACTTCTGTTAAAATATAGATCAAAGTAAAATATTAACATTGCATTTATGTTGCATAAAACTCATCAATCTTAACATCTGGTTTTATTTGAGGGTTACTTGGTTACAGATAATTACTTGACCATTTTTCTGTGTTTTAATGTATCAATGCCAAAGAAGTAGGTTGATGGCTAAATGGTCAACTTGTTGCAGTCATATTCATGATTAAAAACTAATCAGTATCTTGGAGGTTGATTCTGGTTAACAAACAATAACCTATTTGCCGTGTGCTTAGTTTGAGGTGATATGTCAGCATCAATAATAGACTGAACAAAAGTTTGGGAAAGGTATCAGGCATTTTCAGTGACCAGGGGTGCTTTCACAAATAACTCAATTAAGATATACAGCCAAGACCATTTCTGAAAGCTTTAGGTGTGCCAAGAAACAAACAGCATTAAGTTCATCAGGAAAAAAGGGACAGTTTTAAGACATGTGCCTGGGGGAAAGAGTCAGTACCAAAATATCTGAGAAAGGATTTTTTAGGGAAGAGACTCTAGAGCCATTTTGGTCAACAGAGATGCTTTCTGGTAAGTATATTAGGTAAGGAATGCCTCATTATGGTCTTCATTTTAAGTTTAGAAGAAAACAGTAATTCATTAAATAAATGAGAAACACCTTGTAATGTGGTTTATTTTTAAAGGGCCTACTAAAAATGTCACCGGTGTTGTAATTTTCTCTAAGAATTCATATCTGACAACTGATCTTTCTGCCACTTCAACTAGGATTCCCAGTGATCCATTTGCCATTTTTCCATAGAAATGCTAATAAAGCCAATCGAACATTTTACTCTGAGCATAATTGTAGAATCCATTTAAATTTGGTCTTTAAAAATGCTTAAATTATCCTAAGGAGCTGTGCTGTCCTGGAGCTCAAGCCAAATCATTGACATGTCTTGAGAAAACATCATTCAATACGTAAATACATGCTATGAATTTTATTTAAATTGCCTATTGGGTATATATGTATGCATTCATATTAAGAAACTAATTATTCAATTTTTTATGGATCCTTCATGGTTTTTTTCCTTCTACAAACTTGGTAATGAGCCCAAAGAAAAGGCCCAGCCAGTCTCATCAATCTGACGTCCCTCTGCAAAGCGGCACTCCCACTGAAATCAAGGGAATTGAGCGGGGTGTGGGGAGAGGCAGGCACAGTGCAGGGAGGAGGGGGAGAGGACTTCATCGACGCCTCCAGGAGAGCTCACCTTTCTGAGAGAGTAGATCTCACACTACCCGTTCTCATGAGCAGGCTCTGCACCTCGTGAGTGCCTGTGGTCAGTCCAGACAGGGAGCCGTGGTGGCTGAGGGGGAGGTCAATGGACTCAGAGCTCGTATGGAGGCTAGTCATGGATTGGTAACTTGGAGTATCCTTGCTGCCAGCAGAGGAACTGCTGAGATTGGCAGCCCACACGAGACCACCTGATGTGAAAGAGTGAACCGATGCTGGGCTGGAAGCCAACGAGTGACTTAAGCTTATAACATCTGTAGTTAAGTCTGAGGGTTTATTGAAGAGAGGGCTGCTGCTGCCACTTAGCCCACCAGCACTGCCCATGCTGCCCGTACCAGACGACGGTGATTCCAGACTGCCTTGCCGCGCTAATGTGGTACTAGGACTGGGCATTACAGAGGAGGATTTCACACCCTCAGTATTAGGTGCAGAGGCAGATTTGCCACCTGCCTTGGCACCAAACAACCTAAAAGAAAAACAAATAACAACTTCAGTTGTTCCGAGAAACTAATATCCACATTTAATATTTAGGGTTACAGTACATAGAGCCAAGTGTGCTTTGGTGGACCGAGCTACCGAGCACTTCCTGTCTCTATGTTAATGAACTTGATAAGCTTGAACTTCTAGTGCTAAAAATCTCTCATATAGCCAAAAGGGTAAGTCGGTCCTGGGCTGCCACCCCCGTGGTGGGGGGACATGGGCCAAACAAAAGGAACTGTAAATCAAACATGAAAGTCCCTGGTTTTCACAATTAAGCGATCATGAGAATCTTTTGCAAAAATTAAATAGTTTGCACGCACTTGCTGCTACCTATTTACAGAACCATTATAATGAAACAACTTCTACGCATTCGGTATATAACATGTAAATTATGTTTCTTTTCTTTTTTTCTTTTCATTTTAACAGTTTATTCAAAATCTAAAAGGAATGCTTAAGGCAAGGTTTAGGAGGTTATGTTGTATAGCTGGTGGCCTGATTGACTTTCAGAGAGTATTTGGTTAGAAACAATATTGGACACTGACAGCAACATGTTGGTTTGTCTGTATTTTCCCCAAGAAAGACCAAAGGGTTTTATGTCAGTTGCCAGTGCTATTCAAATACATATCTGTAATAGTGATTTGAAACACAGTTGGTGCTAAGTTAGATGCTGGAGTTTAGTTCAGAAAACATTTTAGTTTTGTAAATGAAGCAGATGATATAATCGAATTTATGTAAATATGGAAATAAAGTGACATGAAGTAATGGCATAACGATGACTAATTAAGTTGCAGTGGAATCCGTATTTCCTATAGTGAAACATTTTGTGACGAATATGAGAAATTGTTTCATAGGTAAGGGCCACTGGAGGGCACCACTGGCTTCTACTTAAGCAACAGAGATATTTACTCCCACTACTAGTGACTATTCTTTCCAACACGAGGCAACATTTCAAAAAACCAGCTCTTCAGGACTAATATTGCTACTGAGAGATATAAAACCTCTAGGTTTTGCAAACAGCCATGTATCTGAGATTGCCTGAAATATAAAAGTAAATGGTTCAAGACCCTTGATATCTCCCAGATATCAAGGTTCTTGGGTTAGTCAGTATAATAAAAACATTAAAAATACTTAACATGTCATGAAAGACAAATCATACTCTATCATTTCATAGATGAGGAAACGGACCCAGAGAGGTTTGACTATTTGTCCCAAGTCTTTCACTGTATGTATTTTCCTGCCACTTAAAAAACACATCAGTATTTAAAACAGTGATATCTCGAAGGAGAACTCTGCATATTCAATACCAAAGACAGTCCCGGTGCAGAAACCAAGTCCTGCTGCTTATCAGAGTCATATCAAAGAAAGCTGATGAAGAGTTAGAAAACCTAGCCCATTCCTTAGTTATAATCCTGTATCAAACATCCAAAGTTTTTCAATTCTGTCAATCATATCATACCTTGATTTTCATTCATATGTCAAGATATGGTACTATATATATCTGTCCATTGTGATCCAGTACTGTACAAGGAACACAACTTCATCCACACTCATGATCATCAGCTCATTAAGAGCCAGCAAGATAATATAAACACTAGAAATGAATACCAATAGTCATAAAGACCTATTACGTTCTATTTTACTTTTAACTGTGGAAAGATGAAAATCTCTGGAAATTTTGCAAGCTACTATTTTATCACTCCCCCTAGGTATTGCCATCCGCTTTTAAGTCTCTCATAAATGCCATCTGTGTTGCTAATATGACAATGATAGTGAAACTACAAAGTTGAAGCATTTCTCAAAATGAGCGATATTTCTTTCACAAGCTATTTATATCATCAGCTTCATAAAACTCATTTTACTCAGAAACTGAATAACACATTCTAAGATATATGTGTCATAGAACATATATACTTAGGACACATATGTTTAGGATATACATCTTTTATACGACAGGATATAGGATACACATATATCCTAAGATATAGCATTTTATATTTTCTCAGCATCATTTTATGCTTTCTTACCTTCGAAATGTAGGTGAGGCAATGTCAGGATACTTGGACCCTGGCTGCCTGAGCCCTTGTGTCCCACAGGCACTAGCAGACGTGGGGCTGGATTTGGGGGAACCAGACAAAGAAACACTCTCTGAATCTGAGACTGCTACTTTTTCCTTCTCCTTGTCTGTCTGGTTGACAGTGACGGGACTCGAGCGCCCTGAGGCGATCTTCGTGGGTTCTCTGAGTTTCGAGGTAGTGGCACCAGCTGACTTACTGCTGACATTGGAATCTATACTGCTGGTGCTGGATCTGTGGCCACCTCGGCCGGGAATGCCACTGGTGCTGGATTTGGACGGGCGGGGCAAACTGCGGTATTGCAGGGAGGTCTTCGAGCTGACGTGCAGCACAACATCGTCCTGATTCTGTGAACCGTCCAAACTGGTTTTTCTCCCGGCATTTGACTTCCCACCAATGGCAGCAGATTTGGGGATCTTACCCAGTGTTGCTGAGCCACTTGTTATGGTGGCTCCACTGCTTGTGATCATGGCAGATGACCCTACTCCACTTGGTTTCTTAAATCCAAAAGAGCCAGTGGCCGTTGATCTTCCAATGCCTGAGGGGGGCTTTTTCCCCTCATCTCCACTGCTTTTTCCTGCATCTGAAGGAGACCTCTGTAGAGTCGATCCTTTCAGGGGAGTTTTCCCTTTCTCAGAAGCTTTGGCATCATCAGTTTTCCCTAATGAGTGAAAAATACACCAATTTATGTGCCTGCACATTTTGATTTCACAATATTTCTTTAAACAAAGTGTAAAATGTGAATACATCTTTATATAACTTCAATTCCTAAATATTCATTGTTTTAGATTTAAATAGGCATGTCCTCTTAATACATTCAGAGGATTAGCTACAAAGCTATAAAAATATGGCTGTTAGAGGAAAGTGACGAGAGATCAAGGAGATAAAATGAAAATGCCTATTTTTGCTATTTATTATTGTCTTATATCTTGCAACTCCCTTCCTTTATAAAGATAGCACTTAATCTCATCAAACTAAGTGCTCAAAAAGGAATTCACCTGACTATCTCTGGGATGATTGTATTTGGAGTGCCCCGTTACATCAGTACTTCAGGTGGCACTATTTAAAATGAGGAACCATTTTTAAAATAGGGAGAGAGTCTTTTAAAAAAAAAAGGATAGTACAATTTGCACAATTCTTTCACTCTCGTTTTGCATCAAGTCTAATTCAGAAATGATGTATCAAATCTCCAGCCTTCCAGGTAGATGAGCGTGACTGCTCTTTCTCTCAGAGTTGGAAGTGAAACGTAGGGGCAGAGTGAACATAAATATTCCAAACTTTCATAAGAAAGTCAGAATGAAGGCAATCTTATGTTTATTAATAAGTAGGCTTATTTTATTTCCACATGATCAGAAATGACTGTGGCAAAATAGACACTCACCAAATCATGATGATGCCCTCTAGAGGATGCCTGGAATGTTACATTCACGTGGATGCATATGACAAAGCATGTGAAATTTAGAAATTTAGCATGAAGAAAAATCTGATTTAATTAAGAAAAGCTACTATGAAAGACAAAAAGATCGAATGGAAACAATAAAACAATTTGGCATAACAGCTGCCAGATGACAAGCCTACCAGGGGTCTTGAGCGCACTGGTTCCAGCTTTTTGCCTAGATGGCGCTCCTCCTTGGGCTGACATGCCTCTCCTCCAGGAGCCTGTCTGTGAAACAGACAGGGAGGCTTTCTGCCCTGCTTTCTCAGGGTCTTCAGGAAGTCCAGAGGAAACGCCCTTCCACTTGCCACCTCCATCCCCATGGCTATCGAAGTCCTCCTCTGTTTTTTTCACCTCCTCAGTACTATCCCAGGGCTCATCTGTTGCAGATCGTTTCTCTGAATCTGTCTTCAGCTATGAAGAAAATAGGACAGAAAAACTTTGTGCAGAAAAGTCTATCAAGTGTGAATTGGGCCCTGGAATGTCCTTTCAGATAACTGGTTAAAAAAAAAAACAACGAAGCAATGATTTGTATTTCAAAAGAGTTCTGAAGACTCCTCTTTTTTTTTAATCTCTGTCTTCATTTAAGTTTCCTTAATTTTAGCCCTATAATTCTCAATTGCACATATTTGAGAATGTCAGAAGAAATGTGTGCAGAAAACCCCAATTGAACATTCCAGAGAGGAAGGCACTTTCTATGTCAAATCTAACAAGGAAAAGTAAGACAAAATAAAACTTAATTACCTAATATTCATTCTCGATTCACCATTCACAAGACATCCAGCAATGTGTCTCAGAGATCAGTATAAAATTAATCAGGAACTATCCAAAATTAGACTATTAAAATCATTTTTGGAGTTCTAGACACACATATTATTATAAAGACAGATATGGCAACATAAGGCTTTCGGGGTTAGACTGTAATCAACTGAAAAAATATACATACCTAAACTGCTTCAGTTTATGCAATTCCTTCAGATTAAGAGGTTGTGCTATGTTTTAATGCAATGCAACATAATTTGGGGGAAAATGTGGCAGAAGCACTGGGGAAAGAGAGAGGGCAATTCTCACCTGCATGTTCTTTCGGGACGGGGCAGTGGCGTTGGAGTAAGAGCTGACGGAGGACGTGGTGTTCAGGTCATCAGTGCTGATGTTATCCAGGGTGTCACTAAGGCCGCTGCTTACCGAGCTGCTGTCATCCCAGCTAAAGGCAAAACAGGCAGCAGTAAGGAGCCGAGCACACAAGGCACGATGCAAAAGTCACCCACACTCCCATTTAACGTGTGTCACGCATTGGGAAGAGAATTCTTATTTTTTTAATCTTATGATGAAAAATGTGCACTTTCCATTTTTGGAAAATCATACTGCTCAGAACTGAGCGCAAACCTGAGAGTAATCTTATCGGAGGTTTGCTAAGAATCAGTGTCTAGAGCAGATCCAGGGGAATGTTTATAGAATGAATGAAAATACTGCTACAAATACTGCGTGGCATCAGGAAAGAAGAACATTATCCGTAACCTTTTTTTTTCCCCCTGAGAAGGCAATCAGGAGTCACACAGCATGTAAGAATGCACCCGTTGTGTTAAAAATTAAAAACAAAGCAAAACAAAAAACTGTGCTTTGGTCAGGAACCAGAAAATCATTCCTCATTCTTTCTCCTACCAATAACTACTCCCAATCATTTACCAAATCTTGAAGATTGAGACTTATTCTATCATATCATCCCTCCTGCCATTTCTGGCCGGGGCAACATACAATATCCTTTTATCTGGCCTTCCTTCCTTCAGTCTTTCTCAATAAACTTCATCTGCTAAATTTGGGTCAGTGCTCAAATGTTCACAACTGGCCATGTCATCTCCTTATGTACCACTCTTCAAAGACTTCTCTTTACCAAGGTAGTAGATTCCAAAATGTAATGCACCTGCCCTGCGAGGTGCACAAAGTAATCCCTTGGGGCATAAGAAAAATACCTGAAATTCTGAATATATCCGTTCTTAATCTAAAGAAGAAGAAGTAAAATAGGCTATATTAATATTCATGTGCAGGCTAACATAGGCACCCTCACTTAGTGTGTCAGAAGATGCAGAAGTAATGTAGGGTGAGCAGGGTCACCTGAATGAGAATGGGAGCTCCACAGGGTGAAGGGTTGAACCATGGTTCTCTCACTTACTGGCTGGTTCTCAGTCTCCTATGATACACGGCTGCTCACCTGCACTCTATTCATTGAATTCATGTAAACTGGATACAGACAAAAGTTAAGTCTCATAAAATAGACAAGTGGCTTTAAAAAACCCGCCTGCAAATAATCCACACATTGAAGAGAATATTTGTAACGAAAACACAAGCTAACCATAAAGGAATGGTGAACTGGTAACTTTTCCTACTCTGCTATGTGTACTTTATGAGTCTCACCATACATTCCAAATAAAAGTGATGTATTTAGATCATATAGCAAACCAACTAGAAAAGTAATTATCAAGAAGAAAATCTGAAATTTGAACTTATAGAAAATATCATTAATGATGATCTCCCCCCAGGTGAGTATTTTGCTTGAGATATTAGCTACTGAGAGCTTAAAACATGATGACCAAACACATTTATAAATCATATTATTGCCAATAATAATTGTATTTTTAATGACAGCAAAAGAGTATTTTGTACCACTGTAGCAAATACCTGCCATTTGTGGCTGCTCAAATCTTTTGAATATCTTCCCTACATCTTATTTTGATAAGTTCCCACATTATGAGTCTTACCTTCTGAAGGTAGACTGCAAAAAACTCACATTTCCAGACTCCCTTACAGACAGATATGACATATAACAAAGGGCCTACAGAGTCACAAATGAGAAAATCTTCTGGCAAACACAGTAGCAGTCATTCAATTTTTCTCTTGTAAACACTGGCAGATATCTGGTCTCTAATTCCAAGGGTCAGAGGTGCCAAGTAGAGGAAGCAGTGATGCCCTAGAGCTATGGTTGGCTAAGCACCTACAAAGAGCCTGGTTCTCCAATCATCCCAATTATTCAGAGAGCCTTCTTATATCACTTCATTCCTTAAATTAGATAGTAGATTCTGTAGTCTGCAACCAAGAACCTCTATCAATACATTCATAATTTTAAAAATATTATTTCTTCTTTAACATATCTTTAAATTTTTCATGTTTATATATGCAGTGTAATACATATATTACCTTCTCATAGGAATGCATGCATATAATCATAAAATTATAAATATACACACTTGGGCAAGCACTAGTCTAAAGCAAAGTTCAGGCTCCTTTAAAAGACATACGAGGCTTTCCATTATGTGGCCCTAGCCTACCTCTTGAGCTTAAACTCTTTACATCCCCTGCCTCACTTTGCGCACTCTGACTTAGAGCTGCATTCAATTCCCATCACCATCACATTATTTCCAACCTCTGTCTTCAATCAAGGTACCCCTGTGTGTACTTGACTAACCCATATTTATCTTGTAATGCAGTTCTAGCATCCATCTTCTGGGAAGCCCCTTTTACTTGCCGCTGTCGGGATGAATTAGGTAGCTTCCCCTCCGCACTGCCATAATACTATGCAGACTTATAGGACTGGATTTAGCACATTGTTTTATAAATCTATAAATATGTGTCAAAATGGACCATTAGCCTGTGAGTTTTCTGAGCACAGAACTGTGGAGTATTTTTCTTTTAATTTCTACTATTTATGGCAATGGCTGACATAAATGTTGAATAAATTCTCATGTTTTATTGAGATTAAAAGAAAGGCAGTTACAGAGGTAATCTTTCATAGTCATATGAAATGAATTTTTAAGAAATACTTACCACAATATATTCAGTACTCAAAGAGCAAAATTAAACAAAGAGGAAGTTTTACCTTTTTTTAAAAATGAATATTTTTAAAGTAACTATTTCTCTGGCAAGGAAGATAGAATCAATATTTCTAATAATAGCGTTTACCAATGTTAATCTTAGCATTAGCGACTAAAAGTAAATGCATCAACTCTTACTAGAATTTAAAAAAATCACTTGTTTTAAAACCATTTAGAGACTCAAATGAACACAATGACTTTGTAGTTAAAATGATATAAGTGAAAGAATCCAAAATAAGATATAAAGTTTCAATCTCTTGATAGAAAAATAAAAATATATCAAACTAACAAACATCATAGACATGAAGAACAAATTTCCAAATTTATCCTGGTGTAATGTAAAGCTCAATGGATTCCTAAAATTAAAGTCTTTCACTTGAGTCTTCTTTAGAGGGGCATAGCTAGTATGTTCACTTAAACTTGCTATTCTGATCTATCTCACAGAGTAGTGTGGGAAGCAAATGAATCATTTATATGAACCATTTGATAATACTTTACATTTTTCCATCTCCTCAAACTGCTTTACCTCTAAGGTCTCAAATTCTGCAATCTCATTTTTTGATCACAGCCTTCTACACTTCCGGTGCTCTAAAATCTACTGATTTCCTAATTTTTATGTCTCGGTTATAGCTACTTCCTATTATCTATTTTTAATGGCCTTCTTGTGTTTTTTACTCCACTGAGCTCTTTACCAAATGGTGCAGGATCCAAAGATGCTGGAACAAAAGGATCGCTAAAGTCATAATCTAACCAGTACTCTGTTCTAGTTCTTGCCACCATAATGGTCTTCCATACCGGTCCTGTATCTATGTTAATTAAACATGTTTTCTCCATTATTATTTTGGAAAATGACAGCAAATTCAACTAATCAGAATGACTAATATAACAATATTATTGTATATTTAATAATACATAATAATTATAATGACTGAATGCATATAGATTCAAGTTATCTAACCTCAGGTGATTTCTCAGCGCTACTAAGAAATTCTGCCTACTCCAAAAGTGGTTTTCTTCAAATTCCAAAGATATAGTTTTCTCTCTTCTTCCTCTGGATTCCAAGATCTTCCTCCTAATACTTTAGTGAAACTGCTTTCCCTGAGGTCAATAAACCCATGGACTGAGTGCTTACTATGTGTCCTACTCTTTTAAATATTTTATATAATCTAATCCCAAACAAAACCATGAGACAGGCATTGTAAAGATAAAGGGGTTCAGGTAGTTTGAATGATGTGCCCAAGGCCCATGATGGAGCTGGGATTTGAACCCAGGAATTATGTCCCAAAGCTTGGTCAGCATTCCACTCCCTTGCCTCCCATCTTCTCACCCCTTTTACCTTGAAATACACCAATGATGAGCCTTTACAGGCTCTTTGCAAACTTCACCAGTCCACAGAACCCTTTACTTTTCTCCTCTTCTTTGGGATTCCTTTGAATTCCTCAAAATTCAGTATTTAATCTTAACTCACCTTAGACATTCTTTCTTGGAAATTTCTTAGTCTTTCACAACTTCAATATCACCTCCATGATTATGACACTCCAATTCACATCTCTAATCCAGACTTCTTTCCTGATTAATTGATCAGCATTTCCAGCCTGCTACTGAACACTTTCTCAAGGATGTCCTGTCAACATCTCAAATTCACTCTACCTAGATTCCATCATTTCTCGTTAACAATTCTTCTCCCTTTCAGTTACTGACTACCTGTTTATCCTTCTGCCATAAAATATTAGTGTTATTACCTCTCTTCTCTCACCTGGATCCACTGTTAATCAAGTTGTCTCTAATCCTTGAAAATCCATCTCAGCTACAGGTGACGTGGCCCTCCTTGTGTTCCACATCGCCACTGTGCATGTCTGGCCCTCCTTCCATAAAAGCTGTTAGGAAGAATCTGCTCTTATTCATTAAGTGATGAATAAATTATAGCTCCTCTCCTTTGAAGAACTCACTGCTTATTGTGGAGGTCAGAAGATTAAAAAAATTGTTATAATACAACATGTCAAGTGTTGTAATAGAGATGAATATTAAGTGTGTGGCAGGACAGAGCCACAACCACTCATTTGAAGAATTCAAGCATTTCTTCATGACAGAGATACTGACGAGTGATCAGAGGAAATAAATGTTAACCACTGTATTATAGCATATATCACTTGTTATAATATAACCACTATTTTGGTGTTTTTCTGTCTTCTTGGCCATAATCTGAATTACCTGAAGCCAGAGACTGTGTGACACTTATCTTTATAATTCTAGCATGCAACATGGTGTCAACTATTGAATAGATGACTAGTAGATGTTTGTTAAATAAATGAAGCAGTTTTACTTAGAATACTGCTTCTATCCAATAAAGTTAAGTCAGATTGAATGCAATAATAAATGTAGAATTTGAGAAAAATGTGTTCAACATATTTCTCTGCTAAACAATCTTAAAGGAACAAATTTTGATTGATGACAACATCATTTTCCTTATCTTAAGGTTCTGTGTTTTGACTTTCATCTTTGGTTTTGTAGAGCCAGAATTCTCCCTAGGTAGGATGTAATTAATCTTGCTTATTATGGAACACTTAATTAAATTAAAAACTTCATAGAAAATAGTTTTATTAACTGACAAAAATAATAATTAGCCCTTAGTATGTCTCAAACCCATCAATATATTTTCTTCATCCTTTCATTTTTAAATTCCTTAAGTGTTAAGAATTCTTGACTATATTCTTTATAAAAGGGCAAGTCTTTATCGCCTCCAAGTTACAGATCTATTGATCTGCTAAATTCTTCTCAACAATCTAGGATGGCTAAAAAATTACAAATCTGAGTATCTTATCCACATAGTTTGCATTTACACACTGAGTTATTGCCAGTTTTAAAATATTACGAATAAAGCTGTTAAGAACATTCACATACATTCCATTTATGTGGCATTCTAGAAAAGGCAAAACTATAGATATGTAGGACCGATCAGTGACTGCCAGTGGATGGGAGTGTGGGAAGATTTGTGGTGGCTGTTACATGACGATGCATATGTCAAAACTTACAACTGTAGAAAAAAACACTGTATGTAAAGTAAAAACAAATGTAGCCAATTAACCTGTTGATAAATTACAATTTGGAAATACACTACTCATTATTCTAAGAAGAAAAGGATTGTTTTGGCATGCCTTTTACTATTTATATTTTTAATGCTTAATAACTCAATGGGGCTGGGGATCTATTTTATTTATCTGGTTGTGCATTTGTGGCTCTGACCCCTACATTCACCCCTGGAGTTACATTTAGAAGCAGACCTGCTTGAAAATAAATGTGTTATATATTGAGAGTCTTTTTTTTTGCTTTTTATGTTGAAGAATTCTGAAATATTAAGTAAATAAATATTAAAATAATTTTGCAGATTTAAATCTAATTCCAGAGGAAAATGCTAGCCCTGTTTATAAGCAATTTTTCAACACACTCCTGTTTTTTGGTGTAGTAGCACTTCATTTGGCAGGTATTCAATCAGGCTCTTTGATAGCTTATATTGGCAGGTCAACTGTACTATTTATACATATACATATAAAACATAGAGATTTTCTTTCAATAAAAACTAATTTCTATACTTCAGGCGTTCAAAAGTAACCTCAGTCTCAATTTGCCAGCTCATTAAATATTTCATTAATGAAATAAACAAACATGCTTCCTTCAGATGTACTCAGTTACAACCTTAATTCAACTACAATCATGGAAATGCTGCCCACTAAGGTGATATTATCTCTGATTGCTATAAAAACACCTTCTTATACCTAAACTTTTAACAATATACTATTTTGTTAGCTTATTTTATTAAAAGTTAAAGTAAGAAATAGCCATATAAACAATGTTTGTGTAACTTTTTAAATTATTTGATTATACATTGCATGTTTTTTAGAAAATATGGATATTTAATATTTGTCAGTATCTGAGTGTTCTTAGGCCAATGCTGTTGGAACACTATGGAACCAAGTGCCTGAGGTTTACCATCAACATTCTTCCTCCAGGGTACCAGCATGTCTTACTCCCTCATTCATGATGATTCTTGCAATATGTACCTGATTCTTAATGCTGACAGTAATCACCTGGTCGGACTCTACACGTGTCACCAACCATAGGCTACTGTACACTGCTTTAGATTTGTGGATGCCACTCCCACTTACATCTCAGTCCTCTGAATATCACTTAGATATATAGGACAGGTCTTGAAACAAGTCCTAAATCTTTCCCCACAACATCCTCATTCTGAATTCTAAATTAAAACTCATATATCCTTGGTTCCATTTTCAAGTACTTTAAGAACATAAAAAGTTTTAAAATGTTAAGCAAATTCAACATTTTTTATATATGATTTAAATGAAAATTCTGGAGTCAAGTTTGCCATTGGTAGATAATGCAGATAATGTAAATAAAGTGTTTATTCCAGTGCCTGAGACCTGTGGACATTCCACAAACATATAGTTTGATACACTAGAAGTATTTAGGCACTGCAGACACTTAAGATGAATGTGGAGATTCCCATTCATTCCACAAGTGTCTACTATAAAATGGGGGTTTTTAAAGATGTAAGTAAGGTAGCAGAAACAGAAAAAAATCTAGAGGCTAGAAGAAAAGGGGATACAAACTCCTAACATTTCATTGGTATATTAGAGGTCCAATGTTAAAAATCTCCTAAGATAATCATACTGAGAAAAATTGCTGTCTTCCAACCTAAATACTGGAAAACATAATAAGATACAATAAAGCATAAGTTCTAAGGATTTTACTAAATATTTCTTAAGACAAATAATTATTTCATGAAAAGAAAAACAAAGTCTCCGTAGCTATCCATAAGATCACTGTGTAAAAACTTCTGGGTATACTTCCTGTTTCTGAGGGAAAAGTAAATCACATTTGCCTAAGAAAATAAGGTCACCACTTAAAACAAAACTCTATCACATTCCAGGATAGCTTTGTTTTCCATTCCCATTGTTTCTGTCAATTTAAAAAATACACATAAGGAGATACAGGTATCTTAAAACTATTTAGACATAATGACCTTTGCAATAATAATTTTAAAAATACTGAGAATCAACTGTCTAGGCTTTGCACTTTGGTACTAATATGTTAAGTCAATGATATTTTCCTCAAAACTAAATGAGCACAAAACCACTTAGACCTATGCCATACTTTTTTTTTTTTTTTAAATCAGCAAACACAATACACTACCTGCCACATTTGAGCATTGCAACTGCTGAAGTGTAAATTCTACATTACTTCAGGGTCATTGATAGAAAGCAATGGAGTGTATTTCAACAACGATTTATTCAGCATTTCCCTGGAAAAATATTTTATTACCAAGAAAAAGACTTTAGAATTGTAGAAACCTAAGTATATAACAACATCAATATACTAAACATGATTTTATGTTAAAAATAGTCCTTTCAACCTATACAATGAACATGGTCTTTATCGCAGTTTTAAAAATATTTCCTTCTACTTTTAAAGTGTTTCGGCCATCCACTGCTCATTAACTGTGCAGTGGAGTATAAGCAACTGGTTTATAATCCAGTTGAAACGTCATTTCCTCTATGAATCCTTCCATGATTTCCAAGGAAACATTAACTCTTCCATGTCTGTATTTACTACAAGTGTGCTCCCACTGTCCTGTAAATTATCTGCTTGCAAAGTGGGTTCAGCTACAGGACTACGGTTAAGGGCAAATAGAGTGACTTCTCTTTTGTAGTTTCAGGGCTCAGGTTGGCATCTGGCCCATGATAGGTTCCTAGTGTTTGGGGAATAAATCAATTGTGAGTGAAAAAATGTTGCCTGCCATATCAGTAAACAAAGGATGTTGCAGCCATCAAGCCATCACATTAGAGCTGCCCCTCAGGAGAGAAACAGCATGCCCACCATCAAGCCATCAGCCCTGCAGCCACCTCCCAATGGTGCACGCTGAGGAGACTCAGGATGGGAAAACACAGGATGCTGGCCCCAGATAGCTGAGGTACATATCAAAGGAATGATTTCAATGAGCCCAGCCTTTTGCATCTTCTCATACATAGAAAAGCACTAAATTCATTAACCTGAGATGTCTGCTTTTCTTTAATTAACAGTCATCTTTTGATGTTCTGACTACCTGGTCTTTGTTGCAAAAACTCCTGTATATCCTCGCTCTGCCCTTATCTCTTTGGAGCAGTCCCTCAAAGCTATCTAAGAGTCTGTGTCCAGGCTTAAGTCCTCAGTTTTGTCTACCAAATAAAACACAATTTCAATGCTTAGGCTGTGCATTTTTTTCAATTGACACAATAAATCATCTAGTCTTACAGTCACAAACTACAGCCTTAATCTGTGATTCATTCACTCATTCTAACACTCAAATGTGCGTATAATTATGAACTGTGGTTAAAAATCAATGTGATTATGTGAGAGAAAAACCAATCAGAAAGACCTACTACCTCTGGGTGAAGAAAGAACGGCCTCTGAGGAGGTCGTTGTAAACAGTCATTAAGTAGACAACTGAAGGGTGAAGGAGAGCCATCTGTGAAAAGGGTGGAGAAGACAGCAGTACAGGAAGAGGAGACAGCCAGTGTAAAGACCCAGAAGCCACAAAGGTCAAAGGGCAGCAGGACTGTGCAGCAGCAGGCAAGGGGAAAGTGTCAGTTCTGAGACTGGGAAGGGAGGCAGGGCAGCCCTTAAAGGATCTTCTAGACAATGCGAAGACATGAAAGTTCCTTAGAAATATGATAGAAATTCATCAAATAGTTCTAAGCAGTGAAACAACATGAGCAGATATAGGTTTTAAACATACTACTTTAGTGTTATGAATATATTAGAGGTAAAGAAGCGTAGAAGTGCGAAGCTCAATGCAGAGGCTATTGCAACATCCTTCAGTTTTTGATGAGGGGTTTACAAGTAAATTAAAAGAAGGCAGTTTCAAGATATATTTGGAGGTAGAGAGGACAGAATTTGCTGTTGGATGGTGTGACATAATAAGATATATATATTTGCTTTCTGTCCCCAGTTGCTGATTCAGAGCTACTAAAAATTTTGTAATTTTCTTAGTGATAGATGTGCTAGAACCTTTTGTTCTAATATTTTTGTTCTACTATTAGAGACTTTTGTTCTAATATTTGGTCTTGGACTCCGGTGCCTAACACAGAGCTCCTAAATCCCTTGGAATTTCCTGGGTGATAGGAGCATCTTTTGTTCTAATAAGACAACTCTTGGTTGGCTCCTGGATAGCCCATTGGTCTTTATTTTAAAACCACAATTCATAACTATTTGCACACTTACATATTAGAATGAGTGAATGTATCACAGATTAAGGCCTTAGTTTGTGACTTTGTAAGACTACATCATTTATTGATTTATCTCACACCTCCATCCTCTGGGAGGGATACAATTTCTCCCAGAAAAATTTGCATATATAATCTGATTTCTCCTCCTCCTTCTTTTTATATTCCATTGTTATGGTAAAGTAAGAAACTATTTTTTTAAACAAACAGTGAATTTCAAAAAGATCATTTATTGATAACTATTCCTTTCTATTTATTATTATAGTTCACTTATCAAGTCTCAATATATGCTATTTTTAAATGATTATGTATGTAATACCATACATACATGTAATACCATGCTGTTCTAGTATAGTGAGGTCCAGAGGTTTTTTAATATTTTTTTTAGAGACTAAAGACTACAACTTAAAAATATATATTTAACTAAGAATTCAAGCCTTTAAAAAAACTTTCTCAAAATTACAGTAATTAGCTATTCTTCTAAAAAATTATTACCATGCATAGCTTTATTCACTAATTAGTGCATGAAACATTTATTGAATGGTTATCATTATGGAAAATACTGAGAATACAGAAATCAAAAAGATATTATAGAGACACAACTTTTCTTTTAATGTAGAAAATGTGTAATTCTCACTTTTGAGAACTCAGACTTTTTTTCGAAAGCTGAACATTTAGTTATAGACATTTTACTTAATAAGTAGCAATCACAGCTACTAAACCTCAGCTAAATCGTCTCCCCTCTCTAAAATCTCCTTTATCACTTGAAATATTTTTGGCATCAGCCATATCTTTCAGAAGAAGAGAAGTCCCCAAATTACTATAATCTCATGGTTGAGTGTACAGAAACGTTATGTAGAGATAAAAGAACTTAGATAAAACCCAACAACTTAGCTACAGACCTAACGGCAAACAAGGTTGAAAATGGAAATCTGTTCCGTGTTATCTTGCTTGAGATAGCATACATTAAAGTAACAAGAACTCAATAAAATATTTTTATTTTTAAGAGAAATATTATTAACAATGAAGAAGTATTTTTGCTCTGAGGTACATAAAATGTTATATAAAAACATTCCAGATTCTTCCATTCAACTTTCGGAAAGCTGCCTTGGTAAAGAACATTCCTTCACAAGCCACTCCAGCAAGTGAATATCTCTAGGAGGGGGTGAAAGATAGTTCAGAATCAGAGAGATGTTTGCCAGGAAATTCACATCCCAGCAGTGAAGAACAACAGGTGGCAGCAGTAACAATGAAAACTTGCAGCAGATCCTGGCTGGCACACTTTCAAAATAGCCATTTATATTTCCCACCACAAACAGCTAACTGCTGTCTCCTTGTATCGTATGCATGGATATAAAAGAGAAAAAAATGCAAGAATGACACTTAAATTGCCTTGACAGGGAAAGGATTAAACCTTAAAAGCAAGAGTGAAGTGATGATGTGACCCTGGCTAGGTGTCTGAGTCTCCTGAGATTTCCCAGGCACCTAACTCATTGCTGAGGCTTTGCCTAAACTATCTCCGGGTCTGAAACGTTGCCAGCTGCTCCCAATCTACCCTCTCACTTTCCACACTCCGTCTCTCTGTCTCTGAGCCCGGCTTAGCAACTTCTATTTGATTTCTGTCTTCTTCCAGATGAAGATTTCATCCACAGATTTTTGTTGCTAATCCTGGATCATAATATCTGACCAGATTCATCTTGTGTCCCACCCAGGAGGAACTGAGGATTCAGAAAAGGTGACACTTCAAGACGAGGCAGTGGTTGGTAAACAGACCATCTCTCACCTCAGGCAGGTAAAGTGGAGTCAGGGCACACCCAAAAAGAAAGAGGGCAGAACAGAAGCAAGCAAGAGAGGTCACTGAGTCCTCGCACGCTGGGGAGTTAGTGGATTTATAGAAGTTGAAAAGGCTCAGAACATAAACAGGAGGAAAAAAAATGTGATACTCAATAACAAAAAAAGATTTTGACAAATGGGTCAGTCTTCCATCTGAAACAGAGAGCATTTATATCCGTTGAGCAGAAATCAATTTCCCAGGATTTAGTGAGGGCAAACAGAAGAGCCTGAGGGAATGATGTAAAGCCGTGGAGAAAAGCATCTCCTTTTCAGGTAGTTCGGGTTGCAGGTTATGATGTTATTCCTTAGTCCTCTCAAGAGAGGAGAACTAGGTTTTATTCTATAAGCTTGGAGGAAGTCAGATAATTGCTTGGGGCATATCCTATGTGGTACTGATTCATGGGATTGATTTTGAGAATTGTATTTCTCTTTTCCACATAGTGGATTTAATACTGTCTTGTCTTAGCTTCAGGCATAAGATAGACATATGGAAGACTCTTCTCAGGCTTGTATGAGTTAAAATGTTAGGGTCAGAAAATGAATTTTTTCAGTAGTGTTTAAACCAAATCTACTGCATTTCCTATATTCCATCTGGGTTACATCTAGGGCTGTCAATAGCCTATGTAGGACTTCCCTGGTGGCAAAGTGTTTAAGAAGCTGCCTGGCAATGCAGGGGACACGGGTTCGAGCCCTGGTCCGGGAAGATCCCGCATGTCGCGGAGCAACAAAGCCCGTGCGCCACAACTACTGAGCCTGTGCTCTAGAGCCCACGAGCCACAACTACTGAGGCTGCGTGCTGCAACTGCTGAAGCCCGCGCTTCTAGAGCCCATGCTCCTCAACAAGAGAAGCCACCGCAATGAGAAGCCTGCGCACTGCAACAAGAGCAGCACCCGCTCGCCGCAACTAGAGAAAGCCCGCATGCAGCAACGAAGACACAAAGCAGCTAATAAATAAATAAATAAATAAATAATAAATAAAATAGCCTATGTAGCAAGTGTATTTATATAGTTCCACGGAAGCATGGCTTTGAAAGCAGTGTGGTCTGGATTTCAGCTCCACAGTCATTCAGCTGTGCGTACAAGTATACAACTTGCACGATCCTATATGACCATCCTGAGTACTATCATGGAGGCACACGCCCAAGACAAAAACCTAGATTTCTCCACCTTGTACGACCTAAATCCAATTGGTCACCAAGCTCAATCTGATCTCTATTCTCTCCATTTGCATCTCTTCATCCCCATTGCCACTGTCTTAATTAATGATCTCATGACTTCCCAGTAGACTAGTACTACTATCTCCTAATTGTCATCTCGGCCTCTGGTCTGGTCCAGTGCATCCTCCAAAAACCCAGAATAAATTACCAAGAACTTAGCATGGTACAAAGACTCTTCGAAGTCTGCTCTTTGTGTTTTAGCCTAGTTTCCCATTGCTTCTCTACCTATAGTCATGTGGAGCTACCTTGCACTTTTTCAAGTGTTCTCTCAATTTCATAAATTCATGCATTCCTTAATGTATTTTTCTATATGTACATTTCCCCCAGACTGTTACATGTCTTTAGTTCCTTCTCAAAAATCTTCTCAAACACCTGAGGCTCTTACATAACCCTCCTGTGTATTCTGTGAGTATCCAATTCAAATATTTATACTCATTATAGTATTTCTCTCACCAAATTGATATTACTTATTTTTTTAATCTATCTTTTTCCTTGGGATGTGATCTGCTCGAAGGTAATTTCTGATTACATGTATAATAAATTTTGTAAACTTGTACAAATATCATGGGTTACATTAACAATACATTTATATAAGATTGGGAAATTTCATTCTCAAAAAGCTAAAATATGACAATCGCCCAATCTTTGCTTGTCTTTCAGACAAAGTCTCTGAAAAATAAAATGCAGCAATTTAGTAATTTTTTACTCTTCAAATGTTAACACATAAAAGACTGGGTTGAGTCCAGTAAGAATTCAAATAAGGCAAAAGATGCAGATTTTGGCACTCCTAAGCCGCAGTCTTTCTACTGATCTTCCTTTCTTTATCCCTAGGTGGTCTCATTCAGTCTCATTACAACATATTGCAATTTATTCACTTCAGCCTCATAGGAAGCAGCTAGGTTTTACTGAGGGGCCAAAATATATGAAAGAAACCGATCTTCAATCCTGGAATCATTGCTTGTCTCACTCTACAGACAGAACTCTCCCATTGGTGCTCACTCTGGGGTCTGGGCTCTTTGAGTGGACTGGTGAGATAAAAACACCAGGAACCCTTCAATTGTGTTTATAAACATATATGTTCATATTCTTTCTCTCTTTTACTCTTACACTTTCTTTAATCCTTGAGTTTGAATTGATTAAGGAAGTTTAAAGAAGTCACTTTCAGCAACTGGAATACCTTCCTGTGGAGCCTACCTAACTTGCAAGGCTCTATGGAACTTTGGTATTGACAGAGGAAATGCATAGTATGAAATACAGCAATATGCTGTCCATCATATCAAGAAATATTTTTAAATATCTTTCATGTGCAAGACACTAAAACTAAGTGTTATATGCTTTTGATTTATAATCTGGTAATTATCAATAAAAAACACTTTTTTCCTTACTCTTCCTCATATTCTTGAGGGTTTTTTCTAATAATAACTAAAATAGTACACATTTATAATTGTGTAGTTACAAAGTGTTATAATTATGACCTTAAAAGATCAAATGATTTAGGATGCTCATAATGATATGACAGGGTTAATGTCATCCTCCAAGTTTAAATATGTAATTTGCAATCATCTCAGTAATTGTTGGTACTTTATCAGGTATAGTTTTTTGATTTGGAGAATTATTTTCTTCTCATTAAAATGTTGTATTGATATCATTATATCCATTGAGTCATTTTAATTAAAAATAAACAGCCCATAACTTAACAAACTAGACATAATGTTATACCTTGGGCATTAGAAATTCATATTTTTTAGACTGCTTTTGGGATAAAGGACGAGCAGACTTCATAGCTGCATGTTGGAAGGAAATTCCAATTTGGCCCAAGTCTTCGCAAACAATCAGCTTCACAGTGTTTTTAGATAAACTCAAATGAATGGACACGGTATGAACGTCTCATCCTCCAATTGTATTCAAAATTGGTGCTTTAGAATTTCTCTTCAAAAATACAAATAGCGGCTTCCCTGGCGGCGCAGTGGTTGAGAATCTGCCTGCTAATGCAGGGGACACGGGTTCGAGCCCTGGTCTGGGAAGATCCCACATGCCGCGGGGCAACTAGGCCCGTGAGCCACAACTACTGAGCCTGCGCGTCTGGAGCCTGTGCTCCGCAACAAGAGAGGCCGCGATAGTGAGAGGCCCGCGCACCGTGATGAAGAGTGGCCCCTGCTTGCCACAACTAGAGAAAGCCCTCACACAGAAACGAAGACCCAACACAGCCAAAAATAATAAATAAATAAATTAATTAATAATAATAATGTTTATTAAAAAAAATACAAATAGTAACAAAAAGATTATTAAGACAGCTTGGTAAACGACAGTCTTCTGAATATGCCCTAGAATAAGTATATCTTCTAATGTAAAAGGAAAGATGATTTGGGGTAGGAAATAATGTTTACTGGGAAAGAAGAAACTTGTCTATTTTCCTGCTTAATTTGCCACTGTTTTTGTTTGTTTGTTTGTTTTTGTTAGTCCCTAGAGTCCCTGTGTTTTGTCAAACTGACACGGAGAGCATATGGCCTCCAGCCCCTACAGCTTGCTTTTCCAGTGCTCTGCAAATCTTTATACTACAGTGATGTGTGTTTTATTTCCAAACATTTAATATTTGGATTTGTTGTATTACTTCCATCACAACTTCATATACCATGAGATTTAAGGGTTCTTTCGATTTCCTAATCAAAGCTTAAAATGCCTCTTCTGTTCTTTTATTCCATTCTTGATTTATGAGCACCTTCTAAATTCCAGGCTCCATACTAATTGCTGTTATAAAATAATAAACAAAAATTAGATTGTGTCCTCAATAAGCAAATAGGATGCAGAAAAATATAGATGGGTAAATATCTATAACTGAGAACCTGAATTTTAGCTTATTTTTAGTCAATGACAGAAAATTAACAATGCGTTATGGAAAATCTACCCCTGAATTTGTTCCCAAAACAGGCAGTCACAGATGTAGCCACAGAAACTTGAAAATGTTACTTAATGAATCATATTCATTGTTTATGAAATAATTTCTACTTTCATTTATTCATTCATGCTCCAAGGATTTGCTAGGTGCTTATTCAGTCTATGAAGATGAAAGGAACAAAATCCAGCCCCCTAGGATTTGACCAAATGGAAATTATTGTGGGAAGTAAACATGACTTGGCAAGTTTCTCTGGGGGATTTGACCAACCAACCAGATAATACTTAATCAATACATGAAAGCCAAATACATACCTTACTCTGCACTATGCAACAGGGAGAAATAAAATGTCTGCATCTCCTTACTATGGAATAGCCTTAGAACTTGGTTTAAGGCCCAAGTGAATATGGATGAAACAGTTGGGAAAATAATAAATACTTCCAAAGGTTAAAATGAGTTTTTTTTCCTGGCATTAGAAAAATATTACCATACCAAGCATGAGCACATCTTTAAAGATGTATTTATCTTATACACTGTAAAACCCCCTCGATATAAGCCAAGTATTTCAGATGGAGCTGACCACTCCCTGCTCCCTTGTCTCCCAATTTTCACAAGTACCAATGTGAAATGTTACTTAAAATATCCTTGAACTTGAATGTGAACTTCGCATGAATTCAAGAAATTCTGCAAGAATCTGGGCTATATGGAACCTGTGCCCTGCATTACTGTATCCCCAGCTCCCCAGCACTTTGTATATATTAGGTCTGGATATTTGCTGGAATAATAATGAATGTCACAGGCTGAAAAGTATCAGGAAAATTAAATAAGCATTTTCCTTCTTACCCTTATGACTGCTCTTTAACTTAGAGTGAGTGAGTGCTATTTTGAAAATGATAGTGATTCTCTGTCCAGACTTTAAAATGAAAACTCAAAAAGGAAGAAAAGGAGGAACAATAAGAAATGTAGCCAAAGAACAGATGAATTACTTGCTAGACCCTGATTAAAACACTGGTTTCACATAACATTTACTTTGAGTTAAGTTTTCGATCTGTTGAACATGCTGAGTAATGAGGATTTATCATAGGATCATTTCCTGAATCACTAATTTTCAACAATTTAAAAACTGTCAACATTAATCAAAGAACAATGCATTTTAGCAAGAAAGGGCCAATAGTGCACCTCCAAAGAACCGATCATAATCCTCTCCTAAAACCAACTTTGTTTACAAAGCTAAGGTTATTATTAAATGTTACATCTTCAAATGAGCTTTCAAATGTCAAAACATCAGAGAGACCTTCAAGATGGCGGAAGAGTAAGACGTGGAGATCACCTTCCTTCCCACAAATACATCAGAAATACATCTACATGTGGAACTGCTCCTACAGAACACCTACTGAAAGCTGGCAGAAGACCTCAGACTTCCCCAAAGGCAAAAAACTCCCCACGTGCCTGGGTAGGGCAAAGAAAAAAGAAAAAACAGAGACAAAAGAATAGGGATGGGACCCGCACCAGTGGGAGGGAGCTGTGAAGGAGGAAAGGTCTCCACACACTAGGAAGCCCCTTCGCGGGTGGAGACTGCGGGTGGCGGAGGGGGAGCTTCAGAGCCACAGAGGAGAGCACAGCCACAGGGGTGCGGAGGGCAAAGCGGAGAGATTCCCGCACAGAGGAGCGGTGCCGACCAGCTCTCACCAGCCCGAGAGGCTTGTCTGCTCACCCGCCAGGGCGGGCGGGGGCTGGGAGCTGAGGCTCGGGCTTCGGAGGTCGGATCCCCGGGAGAGGACTGGGGTTGGCCGCGTGAACACAGCCTGAAGGGGGCTAGTGCACCACGGGTAGCCAGGAGGGAGTTCGGGAAAATGTCTGGAGCTGCCAAAGAGGCAAGAGACCACTGTTTCGGGGTGCGCAAGGAGAGGGGATTCAGAGCACTGCCTAAATGAGCTCCAGAGACAGATGCGAGCTGTGGCTATCAGCGCGGACCCCAGAGATGGGCATGGGATGCTAAGGCTGCTGCTGTCGCCACCAAGAAGCCTGTGAGCAAGCACAGGTCACTATCCACACCACCCCTCCCAGGAGCCTGTGCAGCCCGCCACTGCCAGGGTCCCGTGATCCAGGGACAACTTCCCCGGGAGAACGCACGGCACGCCTCAGGCTGCTGCAACGTCACGCCAGCCTCTGCTGCTGCAGGCTCGCCCCGCATCCGTACCCCTCCCTCCCCCCGGCCTGAGTGAGACACAGCCCCCGAAGCAGCTGCTCCTTTAACCCCGTCCTGTCTGAGCAAAGAACAGATGCCCTCAGTCGACCTACACGCAGAGGTGGGTCCAAATCCAAAGCTGAACCCCAGGAGCTGTGCGAACAAAGAAGACAAAGGGAAATTTCTCCCAGCAGCCTCAGGAGCAGCGGATTAAATCTCCACAGTCAACTTGATGTACCCTGCATCTCTGGAATACCTGAACAGACAACGAATCATCCCAAAATTGAGGCGGTGCACGTTGGGAGCAACAATATATATATAATTTTCCTTTTTCTCTCTTTGTGAATGTGTAAGTGTATGCTTCTTTGTGTGATTCTGTGTGTATAGCTTTGCATTTACCATTTGTCCTAGGGTTCTGTCTGTCTGGTTTTTTTTTGTTTTTTTTTTTGTTTTTTTAGTATAGTTTTTAGCTCTTGGTATCATTGGTGGATTTGTTTTTAGTTTGGTTGTTCTCTCTTTCATGTTTTTTTTTTTTATTACTTTAAAAGTTTTTTATTTTTAATAATTATTTTTTATTTTACTAACTTAATTTTATTTCTTTCTTCCTTCCTTCCCTCCTTCCCTCCCTCCCTCCTTCCTTCCTTCCGTCCTTCCTTTCTTTCTCTCTTTCTTTCTTTCTCCCTTTTCTTCTGAGCCATGTGGCTGACACGGTCTTGGTACTCCGGCCAGTGTCAGTCCTGTGCCTTTGAGGTGGAAGAGCTGAGTTCAGGACATTGGTCCACCAGAGACCTCCCAGCTCCACATAATACCAAATGGTGAAAGCTCTCCCAGAGATTTCCATCTCAATGCCAAGACCCAGCTCCACTCAATGACCAGCAAGCTACAGTGCTGGACACCCTATGCCAAACAACTAGCAAGACAGGAACACAACCCCACCCATGAGCAGAGAGGCTGCCTAAAATCAAAATAAAGTCACAGACACACCAAAAAACACCACCGGATGTGGTCCTGCCCACCAGAAACACAAGATCCAGCCTCATCCACCAGAACACAGGCACTAGTCCCCTCCACGAGGAAGCCTACATAACCCACTGAACCAACCTTACCCACTGTGGCAGACACCAAAAAAAATGGGAACTAAGAACCTGCAGCCTGTGAAAAGGAGACCCCCACACACAGTAAGTTGAGCAAAATGGGAAGACAGAGGAATATGCAGCAGATGAAGGAGCAAGGTAAAAACCCACCAGATCAAACAAATGAGAGGAAATAGGTAGTCTACCTGAAAAAGAATTCAGAATAATGATAGTAAGGATGATCCAAAATCTTGGAAATAGAATAGACATAATGCAAGAAACATTTAACAAGGACGTAGAAGAACTAAAGAGCAAACAAACAATGATGAACAACAGAATAAATGAAATTAAAAATTCTCTAGAAGGAATGAATAGCAGAATAACTGAGGCAGAAGAACGGATAAGTGACCTGGAAGATAAAATAGTGGAAATAACTACTGCAGAGCAGAATAAAGAAAAAAGAATGAAAAGAAATGAGGGCAGTCTCAGAGACCTCTGGGGCAACATTAAATGAACCAACATTCGAATTATAGGGGTCCCAGAAGAAGATGACAAAAAGGGACTGAGAAAATATTTGAAGAGATTACAGTTGAAAATTTCCCTAATATGGGAAAGGAAATAGTGAATCAACTCCAGGAAGCACAGAGAGTCCCATACAGGATAAATCCAAGGAGAAACACGCCAAGACACATATTAATCAAACTATCAAAAATTAAACATAAAGAAAAATTATTAAAAGCAGCAAGGGAAAAACAACAAATAACACACAAGGGAATCCCCATAAGGTTAACAGCTGATCATTCAGCAGAAACTCTGCAAGCCAGAAGGGAGTGGCAGGACGTATTTAAAGTGATGAAAGGGAAAAACCTACAACCAAGATTACCCTACCCAGGAAGGATCTCATTCAGATTCGATGGAGAAATTAAAACCTTTACAGACAAGCAAAAGCTGAGAGAATTCAGCACCACAAAACCAGCTGTACAACAAATGCTAAAGGAACTTCTCTAGGCAGGAAACACAAGAGAAGGAAAAGACCTACAATAACAAACCCAAAACAAGTAAGATAATGGTAATAGGACCATACATATTGATAATTACCTTAAATGTAAATGGATTAAATGCTCCAACCAAAAGACAAAGACTGGCTGTATGGATACAAAAACAAGACCCATATATATGCTGTCTACAAGAGACCCACTTCAGACCTAGGGACACATACAGGCTGAAAGTGAGGGGATGGAAAAAGATATTCCATGCAAATGGAAATCAAAAGAAAGCTGGAGTAGCAATTCTCATATCATGCAAAACAGACTTTAAAATGAAAACTATTACAAGAGACAGAGAAGGACACTACATAATGACCAAGCGATCAATCCAAGGAGAAGATATAACAATTGTAAATATTTATTCACCCAACATAGGAGCACCTAATACATAAGGCAAATGCTAACAGCCATAAAAGGGGAAATCGACAGTAACACAATCATAGTAGGGGACTTTAACACCCCACTTTCACCAATGGACATATTATCCAAAATGAAAATAAATAAGGAAACACAAGCTTTAAATGACACATTAAACAAGATGGACTTAATTGATATTTAAAGGACATTCCATCCAAAAACAACAGAATACCCTTTCTTCTCAAGTGCTTATGGAACATTCTCCAGGATAGATCATAACTTGGGTCACAAATCAAGCCTTGGTATATTTAATAAAATTGAAATTGTATCAAGTATCTTTTTCCAACCCCAAAGCTATGAGACTGGATATCAATTCCAGGGAAAAAAACTGTAAAAATACAAACACATGGAGGCTAAACAATATGCTACTAAATAACCAAGAGATCACTGAAGAAGTCAAAGAGGAAATCAAAAAATACCTAGAAACAAATTGCAATGATAACAAGATGACCCAAAACCTATGGGATGCAGCAAAAGCAGTTCTAAGAGGGAAGTTTATAGCAATACAATCCTACCTCAAGAAACAAGAAACATCTCAGATAAACAACCTAACCTTACACCTAAAGCAATTAGAGAAAGAAGAACAAAAAAACCCCCAAAGTTAGCAGAAGTTAAGAAATCATAAAGATCAGATCAGAAATAAATGAAAAAGAAATGAAGGAAACAATAGCAAAGATCAATAAAACTAAAAGTTGGTTCTTTGAGAAGATAAACAAAATTGATAAACCATTAGCGAGACTCATCAAGAAAAAAAGGGAGAAGACTCAAATCAATAGAATTAGAAATGAAGAAGTAACAACTGACACTGCAGAAGCACAAAGGATCATGAGAGATTACTACAAGCAACTCTATGCCGCTAAAATGGACAACCTGGAAGAAATGGACAAATTCTTAGAAAAGCACAAGCTTCTGAGACTGAACCAGGAAGAAATAGAAAATATAAACCGACCAATCAGAAGCACTGAAATTGAGACTGTGATTTAAAATCTTCCAATAAACAAAAGTCCAGGACCAGATGGCTTCACAGGCGAATTCTATCAAACGTTTAGAGAAGAGTTAACACCTATCCTTCTCAAACTCTTCCAAAAGATAGCAGAGGAAGGATCACTCCCAAACTCATTCTACGAGGCCACCATCACCCTGATACCAAAACCAGACAAAGATGTCACAAAGAAAGAAAACTACAGGCCAATATCACTGATGAACATAGATGCAAAAATCCTCAACAAAATACTAGCAAACAGAATCCAACAACACATTAAAAGGATCATACACCATGATCAAGTGGGGTCTATCCCAGGAATGCAAGGATTCTTCAATATATGCAAATCAATCAATGTGATAAACCATATTAACAAATTGAATGAGAAAAAGCATATGATCATCTCAATAGATGCAGGAAAAGCTTTCAACAAAATTCAACACCCATTTATGATAAAAACCCTCCAGAAAGTAGGCATAGGGGGAACTTACCTCAACATAATAAAGGATATATATGACAAACCCACAGCCAACATCGTTCTCAATGGTGAAAAACTGAAAGCATTCCCACTAAGATCAGGAACAAGACAAGGTTGCCCACTCTCACCATTATTATTCAACATAATTTTGGAAGTTTTAGACACAGCAATCAGAGAAGAAAAAGAAATAAAAGGAATCCAAATCAGAAAAGAAGTAGTAAAGCTGTCACTGTTTGCAGATGACATGATATTATACATAGAGAATCCTAAAGATGCTACCAGACAACTACTAGAGCTAATCAATGAATCTGGTAAAGTAGCAAGTTACAAAATGGAGAGGGGGAAGGGTAAGCTGGAACGAGGTGAGAGAGTGTCATGGACTTATATATACTACCAAATGTAAAATAGATAGCTAGTGGGAAGCAGCCGCTTAGCACAGGGAGATCAGCTCAGTGCTTTGTGACCACCTAGAGGGGTGGGATAGGGAGGGGGGGAGGGAGACGCAAGAGGGAGGAGATATGGGGATATATGTGTATGTATAGCTGATTCACTTTGTTATAAAGCAGAAACTAACACACCCTTGTAAAGCAATTATACTCCAATGAAGATGTTAAAAAAAAATGTCAAAACATGAGTAAGAATCGATAGGTATTATTTATATGATCTTTAACACTTCAAGCACATAACTTAAGTAGGGTCTCCTGAATTCGCTAGGTTAGTAATCCATTGTATTTCAAAAAGGCATTTTAAGATATAAACTGCACTCTTTTCAATTATATTACACCATTTTACAATATAATAGTTACTTGAGTAAAAAGCTAAATTTGTATCTCTTTGGATATGTTCACACTTACACACACATGCCCACACAAAGCTCAGAAATAGCTCCAACTCTTTGCAAGATGCCATTCATCTTTCACTTTTATTGTTAGAGTTTGGAAGTGAAAGGATGCACCCCATGCAGAGGGATTTTCACATCTTTTTAACTTTTATCTTTGAAATCAATGGATTTTAGAAATATGAAAGCAACTATTGTAGAATCGTCTTTATCACTTTAAAGATAGGTCATAAAGACTTGTATGGGGTGTCAACCACAGCAATTTCTGTTTTAGAGAAAATTTAAAAACATATGTGGAGGTAATTTTAAGAACCTATAAAAGCAGTGCCTAGGGTTACTCTGTAATAAAGTCCACAATATACTGACAACAAAGGTCTATTTAATGTCAATGGTACCATGATCAGTGGGAAAATATTCCAAGAAGCTCACTCATCATATACTTTATACTATCTAACAGTTTGGAATCATTTAAGGCGCAATTCCTACGGTGAATTCTAACAGGCATCATCAGGCAATGTGGTTAATGTTAGTAGCAGAGGCTTTATTCAGACAAGCTTAAATTAGAATATTGGATAAATTTTTTTAACACCTTTGAATTTTCCATAGCTTAGTATTATAACATCCACATTTATTTGCAGTAGTGGACCCAAAGAAGTATGGATATAGGAACATTTGCAATTTAATGCAACTTTCAAAATATTTTTTGGAGGGGCCTGAATACAAAGTATGTTAGTCATCGCTTGATGTGGGGGATGATGGAGATACAAGAGAAGGAGAAACCTATGTATGATTCTAATTTTGCAAAATGGTGATAGAGTTGAATTCATAAAATAAGCAAACAAAATCATATAAAAGTCAAGCAGTGCAGAGCAGAAGAAAGTTTAAGTCAGAGTTTGAGAGGGAGGTAGTTTTGCATAGATATAGAAGACAGCGCAAAGACACCAAGCGATTGAAGATACCAGCCAGGCAGGAAACCAAGGCCAAAGCTGAAGAAGAACTAGAAGGTGATGATACACTGAAATATTTGGGATCTGAAATTACTTTTGATTAGATGAGTTAGGTATAGTAGCTACGGAAGTATTGCCAGGTAGTATATATGTAGACTGGTGACCACAAGCATCAATCTACGTGTGATGAGGAGACAGAAGGGAATCAACTTCCCATAAAACACCGAGCATCTCTCATCATAACCCCAGAGTCCTAATTTCCACTGTTGACCCTGCCACTAATTAGTGCATTCAAATAGGATTAAAATCTCAGAAGTCATTCAGAATGCTAAACCTAAAAGCCATTATCCAAGCTAATAAAACAACTGAAATGAAGTTTACTTCATCTTAAAAATAAGGGAAGGAAATTAGAGAAAGGAAACCTCTGGAAAACCAAATGTAGTACATCTATGAAAAGGCTAAGTATTCTGGAGATTTATAGCTTATTTTTTGACAAATCAGAAATAAGAGTATGCCTATTTAACCAAGGCAAATTGCCTTGGTTCTTTTAATACATTAAATAAAATGGAGTTTCTTAGGTGTGTTAACATGTTTATCTGAATATTTTATTAATAATTATGGCCTTCTCCATATGGTTTAGCATTTATCTCTTTCTCATTTGTTTCCCCTGTATTAGCTTTATCTCTCCACTTGAATTAAATCTCAGAGGGAAGAAATCTGAGCTTATAAATAGGTGAATTCTATAAGGTTTGTTTTGTTTTGTTTTGAGGGGTAGGGGGAAAGGGGTGGTGGGGGGCAGAGAATCAGCTGGTTGACTAAATCACAAATTTAAATGATCAGACCTGCCATGTTTGCAAAGAGAGTGCAATGCACAAACATGCCTCTCATGCCGATTTCAAAATATATGAAGAGTAGAATCCATTAATAATCTCAAATTTTAAGAGATCAACGTGCAGTTACTGACAATGAACTGCATAGTTTCTTATGAAAGGTCAGAAGTTAAAACTCCTAATCTAAATGCCAGTAAGAGATTTTGGGGGCTGTAATATAAATGTGTTTTTTTTGGATCCCATCTTTGCTAGTACAACATGTCTGTCTTGGATCCACTCTGCAGTGATATGGGACACATAGCCATCTTCCCGCTCATGCTCTCAGATTCTGGGTGAGCCATCCCATCTTCAAATTCTCTGGGGACCCCTGTAAAAGCAAGTAGTTGCTGCCTAAGAGAAGCAAGACCTAGAAAGTTGCAGTGGTTGCAAGAGCAGTAGCATTTACATAGTGTTCTGGATAAGAGGATTTATTTTAGTTGCTTCCTGAGTTTCTCTCTTGAGAGGAGAACAAAAGGAGAAAGAAGTGGGATGAAGAACTTTTGATCTTCTCTTCTAGAGAGGACATTATTAGCACTGCCTGTAAGTTTATGTGACAGTGAATTTCAATAAAGCACTGAACTTCAAAAGTAAAAGTTGCCAAGCTAATTTGATCATTGGGTCTTCCCCCTTTGTTTGCCTAGTTGAGATAATATTTTTTGCAGTGATAATCCAGTCACATATTCTATAATAATAGAATTTTACGTTTTGTTGGAAAGGTGTTTGGAAAGAAAAGACAATGCTTGAATGAACTTTATATTTTACCCTGTTATATTTTGTTGATAATATGCTACCTGTAGATTTATTTTTCTTCACATGCATTTCAGAATCACTATTTGATTTTAATGTATTTTATGTATTACATGAACTATATAGCTGTGACAATAAAGATCAATTCTAACTATCATAAGAAGCCTTACATGTTAAGTGAATAAGCAGCATATAAAATTGAATGAACCTTATACAGTATCATGTAGGTAAATACAAATATGCATATGAAAAAAGATTAGAAAAGAAAAATGATAACATCAGTTGTGCTTAAACAAGAGGTGGGGATTTTTTCTATTTAGCAAAAGTTCTCTATGATGTTATATTGCTTTTGCAATAAAAAATAATAGTTCATATTAATCATGTTGATCAATAAGTGAATATTCAAATTAATTTTCTATTAGGATTTCATCTGCAAAAGTAAGGAAAATAAATATATCCTTAATTAAATATAAAGTCTCTGTAAGACTATAAAAATTAATTAGCTGGCCATTTTGATTCTAAAATACTCTTTGCATAATATACAGGGAAAACAGTCAAAAGAGGACAATTCATTTTAGAGGCTGCATTTTATAAACTATTATTTCTAGAAGCAGACAGGAAGGTGAGACCTTATACTTCATGATAAGTCTACTTGACCATTGCTAGATTACTTTACCACCCACTGACATGGCTGTCATTAAATTAAAAAAAAAAAAAGTCAAACAACATAAAACTGTATGTTAAATCCCACCCAGGTCACAACCCCACCTTCTAAACACCCATTTCTTGGCTGTGCATTGCAACTGGGAAGGGAAGGGCAGGGAGGTTATAGTGATAATGTACAGATACTTTTGGATTCCTTCTGAATGTACAACCTCCAAACTCATCTGTCCAATACATGATAGAATACACACGTGGATACCAAGAGAACCTTTAATCCTCCCTGAGGCTGTTGATTTACAGTTAAAAGTTTGATTTCTAGAATTAGATCATACACGTCAAGGTCTGTTACAAAACCAGCTCTCGTAGATTCATGTATCTTGGCAGCTTAGCAAAGAAATCCTCGCTATCAGTGAGATCAACAGAACCATTTTTAGAAAATCACTGCCAGACCTGAAGCTAATTTCCTTTAATTCTGCAACATCTGTAAGCCTCATATGGGAGTCTGGGTTTTAATTAGCCCTGCAGTCTAAAAAATGGCTAGTGATGCTTAAAAAAAATAAACACCAAAAACCATTTCACAGGAAAACCACAAGATAGTATAAAAGAGCAATATGGGCTACAGACTCTAGAATACATATTGTTTCACTGACAACTGTTAACACTTCATAGTCAGTTAATTCAAAAAATGGGAAAAAGTGTTGGTGTCATAAAGAGAATCTTCTTCACTAAAGAGTATTTAATTTTTTTTACTAGTATGAAAGATGGCCAGTGAAGCCATGATAACCCCAACACACAGATATATCTCAGTGGAAATCACATCTCAGTGGAAAGAAGTGATAATGCAGAACAAAATGTAAAGTGAATCTGGGCCACAAGTGGGCTGCAGAAATACTGACAGTAAAACAAATATATCTTTTCAAGTTTTTAATTCTAGCCAACTTTCAAGAGTTGTTTCATTTATTTCTTTGAGCTAAATGGAATAGTCCTTCAGCAATGTTTCATCCCTTCAAAATTTTTTCATTACCGTGACTTCTTATGAAGCATAAAAACTTAAGAAGCTGAACATAAATAGTACCAACACCATCCAAATAGCCTTTCAGAGTGTCAATGTGATAAAAATATTGGTAGCAATAAATATGCATGCTGTACAGCCATACTCTGACAAGGAGCAAGAAGTGAGCATTTGGGTGCAATTAATTTAAAAATAAATGTTATTACTCAAAGTGCTGCACACATATTATAATTGAATTTAATCTTATTTGCATTTTTCACATAATTGGATAATAATTCCAGCCATTCTTGTTAAGTTGTCAAAAGAAATTTTAACACGAGTAAATAAAAAAACATATGCTTCAAGAAAAGCCTTCAAGAAAAGCAAAGGTAAATAAAGCCAGAGTTAATGTTTTCTTTTTGTAATTTTGTTAACAGCATTACTATCACCAGTTCAATATTTAAAACAAGCCAGGAGCTGTCTGAGCATTTTGCAAGCAAAATCTCATTTAAGCTTCTCAACAATCCTATAAGGTAAGTGTTATTGTCACTATTTTGCAGAGAGGGAAACAGGTTTAGGGAAGTGAAATAATTTGCCCAAACTGAAAGAGTTACAAAATGGCTGAGCGGTAAGGTAAAACTGTATCTTGGACTCCTGAGCTTATGTTTTTAATTTTTATGCCATACTGTCTTTCTGATAAATTCACAAAACTCAGAACCTACTTGCTGAGTAAGTCTAGGTGACTTGATAGTAGATCACCAATCCACACTTCTATCAGAATACATTTTACTCAGAACTTGGATTTTTGTAATTTGGGAACCACCTACTCTATTTCTTAGAGTTAAATCCTTTATCTCCTTTTGCCAGAATGTAGGTGTTTCCAAACGGTCTATTCTTGGCTTTGTTCAGAATCTCCAGACCTGACCTTTTCCCTAAGTGCTAGTTTTCCATTTCAAACTGCCTGTCTGACATCTGCTCCTGGATGTTCAGCCTACACAAAATATGTTTCTTACTGAATTCGTCTTCTTCTTTCCCAATTCCATCCTTTCTACTAGATTTTTTGTTTCTGCCCACTCTTTTCACAATCACTTAGGAGGATAGAAACTAGTAGTTTGAATTACCCCTATAGTAAGCGGTATACTTGTTCACAAATATTCTATCCCCCTTCTCTTTTTGTGGCTTATCCATGTTTATCCCATTGACTTTGACCTTGGCCATGTGATGGTCTTTGGCCAACTGGGTGTCAGCAGATATGATGTATGACACATCCTTTAAGTAGCTGTGCACATTTCTTCTGGCTTTCTTGTTCTTCCTCTCTGTCTTAAGAAAAGATACTCAAACAGGGGCTGCTCCTTCAGGCTGGATCTAGGAATGAGAAAACAAAGGAAAGCCAGGCCATAGCAGTCAAGCCACAACTGTGGCGTGTATTGTAAGCCACTGATATTAGTAGGTTATTTCTTGTAACTGAACTATACATTTTCATTTTACTCTCACCTTGACATCAAATCCATTGCAATTTCCATTAGTTCTACATTTGTAATGTATCTTCCATCCTTTTTCTTCTTTATATTTTCATCACCACTATCCTAATTATGTTGATCATTACTATCCCTTTTGATGATTTGCAATTCCTTATGCCTGTCTTTTACTCGAGTTTCTATCAAGATGACTCTTCCTCAAGTGAACTTTGAGCATCTCACAAACATCATATATGATTCTCTAAGGGGCAGAGGAAGGAAAGGTCTCACAGAAGACTAAGTAACCCACTTATCAAATAGTGCTGATAGGTCAGTCAGAAGAGGAATGAGAAATGACCACTGGATTTAGCAACATGTATGAATGTCATTCCTCAATGAAAGTCATTGCTAACCCTAATAAGAAAGTCATTTATTACCTCAGGAAGAAAAGATTTGCAAGAGTGGAGTCAAGAGTCAACAGGATGAGAGAAATTGGAGATAGCAAGAGAATTTTAAAAAATGTTTCAAGAGTTTTGGTGTAAAGAAGAGCAAAGAGGGTAGTGGCTCAAGGGCAATATGGACTTTGCAGAGCGGACTTTGTCTTATTTGTTTATGGTGAGAGATAAATGTCAACATGTCTGTGTGCTGATAAGAATAACCTAGGGGAAACAAACAAACACAAATCTGAAGATCCAGGCAGCTTAGAAATAATGGAGCTAAAAGTTTGAACAGAAGATAGGGGATGGGATCCAGTACTTAACTGGAGTGTCTGGCCTTGTATAATAGCTGAGACAGACTAACAGAAGATAATATAAGTGAGCGGTAAGTAAGTAGAGACGTAAGGTGGTGAGAGTTCTATCTGAATTGCTTCCATTTTCTCAGGGAAATGGCAGGCATGCTAACTGGGAGTCGAAATGGGAAGGGGAGATCAGGAGTTATGAGGAGAAAGAAGAGGTGTGAATTATCTGTTAAGAGAATGGAAGGATGAGTGAATAAGGGAATGTAGGTTTTCTGGGCATACTAGGAGTCCACTTGAGATCACTAGTCATGAATTTGCTATGAAGTCAGTCTGCAAGATTTTTGAAATTTTCTGGCCACGTTCAGCTGAGCAGACGCAGAGTAGAGGAAATGCTGGATTCAACTACAGGTTGAAGTTTTGCTAGTCAAATAAGCAAAGGGAGAAGGGGGCAGTGGAGTAGGCGGGACATCCATAGCCAATAAAGGGATTTTTTTTTTTGGATGAATCGTGGAATCTAACTCGCGAAGAAGACTATGAGGACACAGTGAAGGTGTGGGATTCTGACAAGTTTGGAATTAAGGGATTAAAGGTCCTGGTAGAATTATATTACTCTTGGGGCTGGAATAATAAAAGGAGGAAACTAGAGGAGTCAGAGTGATTGTTACCATGATACTCAAAACTGTTCCAATGCAGAGGGTGAAACTCTTATCAATAGCAAGTTCTAGGAGGGGATAGTGGGAGTATGTGGCTAAGAGAGAATGGAAGGCAAGATCCCTGCAAGGTAAGGCATCAAGGTCCTGAGAAGCTAGGCTGTTGGAAAGTGTGTGCAGACACTGATACCGTAATGGATTATGGCAGGAGTAGTGTAAGAGAAAGTGACAAAAACTGAGTTAACATCTTGCATATCTGAGGGAGAGTGGCTTAAGGCTCTTGGAATGATAACACCAAGAAGGGGCAGCAGGGGGTCTTGACTGATAGTAGGGGCTTCAAAACTGGATGTTTGTTGGAAAGAGAGGGGAGTGGGTAGACGAAGGAGGACATGGAACCTACATCCAGGCCCAGTCGCAGGAGGTCTGTGGGCGAAGAAGTGTATGGAATTAGAAGCCTAGCGGGAGAGGCGGTTTAGAGTGAAAAGAAGGTGAGGGGTGTGATTCAAGAAGAGATTACTGATAGAGGCAATTTAGCTGACAGTGGTTTTAAATCCTAAGAAGTGCAGTGAAAGGATTTCAGGTATCGGGAAGGTGTGGAAAACAGAGTTTGAAAAAGGATTTACAGAACTGTGGGGTATAGGTATGAGGGAGAAACTTTTAATTGTCACACTAAATGTATGTCTTGAAAAGTTTGATGTATGTAACAACACCGTTTGTAAATCAAACATCTTCTGTTAAGATGTTAACAGTAGGAGGGCTGCATCACACACTGCTTTTGTTTAATAATAGATGAACAGAAGCCACATGGAGCGTGTCTAAAACAAAACACCAAAGTAGTCAAGGTATAACTAGTTACCCTCATGTTAAAACTTAGCAGGAAAAAAGTTAACTAACCCAAAAGAACATGTTTTCCTTAAAACTCATGCACAGATATTTTCAAAACGGGTCATTCATTTGGCAAAACAATGGAGGTAAAATAATTCATCGGCCCGTATAATTATATGTGAAAACGCGCATATGCCAGGGAATGAGATAAATTAAAGAGCACCCAGGGAAATAACACATCATCGTGCTTGTCTTCAGGAAGTTTTGCATTTTAGAATGAAACATTACCTTTGCAGGTGGTCAGAGGCAGAAACACACAGCACAGGTTACAAAAACACGGGGCTGGTGAATGTGGAGGGCTCAGCACTCAAGATGCCTGACCCTGGGGACCCTGGGGACCCTGGGGAGCATAACAGGTAGCCCCTCTCTTGGGCCTGAGAAAAACATGATCATTTCCACACAGGATAAACAGCACAGTGCCTCAGACAAACCTCTCTCCCTCTTCCAGCCCGGACCCTCTCAGATTTCCCAGGTGTATAAAAAGGCCTAGGCCAGGGTTTTAATAGAGAAAGCAGCAAGAGGCAAGGAGAAGAAATGACTGTCGACAGCAAGCAAGAGATTGTCAGCAAGACAGACAGCTGACATAAGCCGAGAGGAGCGTGAAGGTCAGAGAGCACTTCCCCCATGCATCTCCTGCCACTCACATCCTGTTAAGGTTTGCAATCACCACCTTGGGGCCCTTAGCTGTGCCGAGCCCCAGGCTCTGCGTCTGCACCAGGCCTGCTACGAGCCTTGCGGAGCTGATCTAACAGGCTCCTGAGTTGCACCTATAAAAGGCATCATAGTGTCTGCTGACTCTGACCAAGAGAGATTCTTTCGAGAAAAGAACATTCCTTTGAGTCTGAAAAATCAACCTCACTTTCTCTTAACATATTATAATGTTATACAGTTTATAAGATATTAGAGATGCTGTAACAGTGTAAGTAACGGAATGTTTCAAATACACATGGAAGGAAGACTTATAGATCTTGATAGGTTTTTCTCCTAAGGGGGAAAAAAAATCAAATTCTGACTTCTCTATTTCCTGCCTTATTGCCTTTCCTCTTCATACCTGCTAGCTTGTCAGGTAGATAACAATCTCTAAAATGCACCAGACCGCATTTATGGTGACTAAATTGCCTGCGGTTGACAGGACTTTGAATTAGCCTATTTGTTATTATTGTGTGCATGTGCTCAGCTAAATAACGTCGTAAGACAAACAACTTTGAGATAATTAGATGGTGGTGATTGTACCTGCAGCATGCACTTGACTCTCATGATTACTTCTGCAGTGAAGACTACCCATACCATTGCATTCTGCAAAACAGAGCATCACAGCAGGAGAAAACAGTGCTGAGTCCCTAGCGACCATCAGTATCCATTTGAACACTATTATCTTACCATGAGCCCAGTATCTTGGAAAAACTCCAAGGTAGCAGCCAGTCAAGAGTTATGATCTATTTTAGATAGAAATTAAACCATAATAGGCAAAAGTGGTGGTGTGATGAATTGGGCAATTGGGATTGACATGTATACACTGATGTGTATAAAACTGATGACTAATAAGAACCTACTGTATAAAAAAGTAAATAAAATAAAATTCAAAAATTAAAAAAACCCCAAAAAACCAGGTATCTCAAGTTAAAAATAAATAAATAAATAAAAGTCATAATCAATACTGACACCCACTGTGTTAATGAGCTGCTGTCCTTATAATAACAATGCAATCAGAAGGTTAAGAAAAGTATCTCTTCAAAGTGTGGTGATTAAGCCTTTAATCCAAAGAGAACATTTACTCAGATGAAAATTTATTCTAAAAGCATGTTTCAAGATAGAAAACATTTAAAGTTAATTTAAGGCTCATTCCATATATCACACAGACAACTTAATTTTACAAAAATTAAGTTGTCTTTAGAAAACAGGAGAAGGAGGCCAGCTCTACTTCTGCTGCCTGCTTGCTAAGGGGATGTGATACTCTCCTTTTCCTCTTCCCACTGGTTCTTTGTACTGTTATACCTCAACCTACAACACATAAGTACCTACTATGAAAGGGATACTTGTAAGTTAGAAAACTCTTAACTATATCCAATCCCTAAACTATTCTAGTCTGAAATAGCAGTCAAGAAAGCCCAGGTATGTGGATATAGTTTGAGATTCTGCTGTCAGCAGAATGTGTGTGTGTGGGAGAGGGCAGGATCATGTTCATAAGGTATTAAAATATAAACAAAACGCATTTGGCATGGTAAATGTGTTCATTCTCCATGCTTCGGTTGCCTCATTTGCAAAATGCAGAATACATTACTTTGGTTATGAATATAGGACACTTGGCATGGCATCTGGCCTGTAGTTAAACAATGTAAGCCCCCTTCCATTTCTCTACTGCCATATGCAGGGAAGGGAGTAACCATCACTTATCCTGCATGGAGTGACGGAAACTCCATTTGCTAGACAGGCCTAATCACTTCTCCAGCATTCTCTTTGAAGATGCTTCTATTCTAGAGGTATGATCAGTGTACCAGGGTATGTAGTCATTCTCTAGCTAATTAAAGAGGTCTCATGTTTGTTTTCATATTTTTTAAGATGGGAGAGTTTTTAAAAATTAACACTTCTGTGATGAGAAAGAAAAAGAATTGTGCTTGGCACTATATAAGATTACAGCTGTCCTATTAAAGTAGGTTTGGGATGATGGAGCAGGTATCAAATGCTGAATATCAAACAACAAATACCAAAATATACTGCTTCCTTTTGCTGATAAAAATGTCATCAGTCATGAAAATAATACATGGATTAATGGCAGCCTAATAAGACTTCAAAGAGATAGAATACTATGCTCTATTTTAAAGCACATTTCTTTCAAAATTGATGACTATGGACCAATTTTTCCAAAGACAGTTTCAGGTATATAAGCTACAAATCTAAGCTTTTATATCGAAGAACCTCACATGGTCTTTTCATTTAAAAGTTTTTAAAAAACCTCTTTAGAATTCCTGTGCTAACCTATCCTTGCCCCAGCTGTATGACTCAATGGCATCTCGGCTCTGCATGCTGTGACAGCTCTAGTTACAAAAGGTACGACACTTCCTAACAACAAGGCACATTCACAGCTGGGGATTTCAAATGACAGTTTTATTTTAGAGTCAATTCTGTCTGCTGCTTGGACACAGGAGGGTGTGATTTGTGTGAGTCTTACTCTTGATATTTTTAGGGAATCACAGAGTTAAGGATCTTAACCAGCAGAATATTTGTTAGAAATACGATGACAATAATTTTCCTTATAATTTGATTTTTCTACATATTGCTGCCCATTTTCTAAAGTGGTTAAATATTCAGATGACTGATACGATGCCATATTTTCTTCTGGGTGTTTTGTAGGATTGAAATGGCAAGTCTTACAGGGTCATCTTTCCAGTTTCTTCGTTCAGTTCTATTTGTCTATTATTACCGTGCAGTGTTACTGAGAGAGAAGCTATGGCTTGACATTTAGAAGGACAGAAAGAGTAAGATACAACTCTCTTACTTGTTACTCCACTTCCTGGTAGCAATCAAGTTGGATGTAGTACAAAGAGAATGAGAATGTTATGGGTGAACTGTATGCCACTCTCCTCACCCAGCCAAAATTCACATGGCAGAGTCCTATTCCCCCAGCATATTCAGAATGGGACCTTCTTGGACACAGGGTCTTTACAGAAGTAATTAAGTTAAAGTGAGGTGATGAGGGTGGGCACTAATCCAATATGACTGATGTCTTTATAAAAAGGGGAAATTTGGATACACACACACACAGAGCAAGACAATGTGAAGACATGAAGAGAAGACAGCCATCCACAAGGCCAGGAGAGAGGACTAGAACAGGTCCTTCCCTCACAGGTCTCAGAAGAAGTCAAACTTGCAGACACCTGCATTTCCTACTTCTAGCCTCCAGAACCGTGACATCACATTTCTATTGTCTAAGGTGCCCAATTTGTGGGAGTTTGTCACAGCAGCCCTAGCAAACTAATACAGAGAATAAATGTCAGGCCTAAGAATGGTCTAGAACAGGAATCACCAAATTATGACTGTGGACCAAATTTCTGGTTTGAGTGTCTTGACCAAAATATTTTTAAGTGATCACCAGCTAGAATCAAATCCACACATTTCACACCTTAAACTTATACAATGTTATATGTCAATTATATCTCAATTTACAAAAAGAAGCAAACAGCAATATTCTGGATGATAATGATTTTCAAAGACATTCACACATAATAAACTCTTCCATAATGCCTTCAATGTTAACATTCTTATTTACATGCTTCTTTTTCTACCTAGAGTTTTAAAACAAGCTCTCCACAAAATAAAGCATTTCATTTATTCACTCATTCATTTAGGTAAACATTAATTGAGCACTAACAGTGTATCAGGCTCTGTGTTAGATGCTGAAAATATAACGTTGGATAAGATATGGAAAAAATATTTTTGATATCATGTGGAGAGTATTGTATAATACAAAAATGCACAAGATTAAATGGGGTTTCAGGACAACAGATGTATATTGACAACAACTGTATTTGAAACTGGGGGTAAGAGGATGAATAGGACACGGTCCCTGTCTTTGGATATATCATAGGCTTGTGGGAGAGACAGACACATAACGAGAGTCTTCAAAATAATACGATGAATTTTAAGATCGAAGTACACTCAGTACACAGAAAAGGAACACGGAGGGCATTAAGGGTTTGAGGAAAGTTCACAGAGAAAAACAACACCTGAAGTAACTCTCAGCGAATGAGTAAGCATTATGAAGGAAGACAGAAGGGTTGAGTATGGAATTCCAGGCCTAAGCAAAGACATGGAACAGCTGATTTTAGTATGTCGATATGTGTATATGTGTGTGTAGGGGGGAGCAATAAATAATTCAATATTTCCAAAGCATAAACTGTGAGGTCAGGCAAGGTCACATATGAGGTAAAGCTGTGGGCAAGAAGCCAGGATGCCCAGCTTTAGAACAGAAGAAGGGAAGGAGTCAAAAAAAGGGTGCAATGGTAATTGCATAGATTAAGCACGTTAAGATACAAGTAAGGACGTAGGCAGTGAAAATGCTTCTTTGGCCATGGTGACTAGTTCAAGACTGTGCATACCATAACCTGTCCAATTTTATTGAGTCTTAGGAATGTCGCAGAAGCTGGCTTCTGCACTGAACTTGAACCTTGAATTATATAGGACTCAGATAAAGGGAACCAGATACTGTTACATGCAGCCACATTCGAACTCTGAGAATCTTAGGGACCTCTCAGTTATTGGAACAGAGCATGCTTTTTTTCTTAATTGAGTTTTAATATGACTGTCTGTCATTTACAATTAAAAGAGGCCTAAGAGTGTAACTAGTTATTACTAATAGATCATTCATTTTTGTAAGTATAAAAATGAGGCTAAGAGAGCCATGTAACTTTCCAAAGTCACACAAACAGCCATTGTTTAGCTGCGATCTGAAGCCAGGAATCCAAACTTCAAAACCCTTTTTAATAACTAATTATGTTAAATTCTAGATCACGATACCATATTTTTTCCAAATGTACACTGCCTACAGTGATTTAAGAATTTGTGGGCTTCCCTGGTGGCGCAGTGGTTAAGAATCTGCCTGCCAATGCAGGGGACATGGGTTCGAGCCCTGTTCTGGGAAGATCCCACATGCCGCAGAGCGGCTAGGCCCGTGAGCCACAACTACTGAGCCTGCGCGTCTGGAGCCTGTGCTACGCAATGGGAGAGGCCGCGACAGTGAGAGGCCAGTGCACCGCGATGAAGAGTGGCCCCCGCTCGCCGGAACTGGAGAAAGCCCTGGCACAGAAACGAAGACCCAACACAGCCAAAAATAAATAAATAAATAAATTTATTTAAAAAAAAAAAAATTTGTAACCAGTAAGCACATGGCAGGTACATGGGGAAAGTAGAAGGTAAATGATGGTCCTCATTAGATGGACTCATACCTGGTTGCCTAAATTTAGACTTAGGGTCTAAACTGGAGGAAAAGCTGGGAATCTCCATGTTTATTATGAAAACTTCATTTAATTACCCTGTGATCAGTCCTCAACTGTACTCTGTGTCCCACACAAATTCTATTTCTTTTCTCCTCCCCAGAAAATAATCTCCAGTCTTTTGCTAAGATAGAAAAGGGGCAGGTGCCCAGTTATTCACGGTTGGGTTGGGGATCTGGGAATCTGACTGCTTCTTAAAAACCTTTTAACCCAGTTCCTCCTATTTTTACCTCATACTCATCCCTAAATCCCAAGGTAATTAATCCTAAAATTCCCAAGCCTTTTGGGGTTCCCATTGTGGAAATTGCATTGCTTCTTGCCTTCACCCTTGGCACGCTCCGTGCTTTCATGGGGCTGTTAAATCAATCACCATTCTCCCTCTGTCTTGCCATTTTCCCAGCTTTCCTGCTATTGCTGCCTTCTGTATAGTTGTCCCTTGGTATCTGCAGGGGGATTGGTTCCAGGAGCCCCCACCCACCCTCCTAAAATCCAAGGATGCTCAACTCTGTTACCTAAAATGGTCCCAGATGGGAACCTGTGGATTCAGAGGGCCAACTGTACTCTGACCATTGTGGCTTTATGTGTTTTAAAAATCTTTTCACTAAAATATTTGGAGAGTTTCAGCAGCAGCAGAGCTGGTATGATATCTGAATCTTAAAAATCAACTACAACAACATATTCTCAAAATGTAGTAGTTAAATGGAATTTGAGCAGAATTTCTATTGGTTTTTACTATGATCAACCTGTTCTAGCCAACAGCCAATCAAACTGGCTTAGACAAGAAGGACAGAGGACAATCAAATTACTTAGTCAAAACTAAAGCTGGAAAAGACCTAAAAATTAAAAAAAATATACTTATGAATGTTGTTTTTATAATCCACTTGTTTTGCTTCACCTGGGTTTAAATCCAGCTCTGCTATTTACTAATGGTGTGAACTGAAGCAAATGATTAATCTCTTTGTGCTATGGATGCTTCATTTGCAAAAAGATGACAATTACAGTTCCAAATACAGAAGGTTGTTATGAGGATTAAATTAGTTAATGCATGTGAAGTATTAAAAACTATTTCATTGGTTTCTGCTTTTATGTATATTTTCTTATTTCTCTGGGTTTAATTTGCTTTTCTTTTCCTAACTCCTTGAACTGGAGAATTCCTAACTTCTTGTAAGCTTAGCTCATTGATTTTCAGCCTTTCTTGTTTGTTTTATAAATGTAAGTATTTAAGGCTATAAATTTCCCTCTAAACATGATTTTAAGCTATAGCCTACAAATTCTAATATGTAGTGTTCGCCTTATCGTTCAGAACAAAATATTTTCTAATTTCCATTGTGATTTCTTCTTTTACTCAAATGTTATTAAGAAGTACATTTTCTAATTTTCAAACATACAGAGATTATCTTTTTTGTTAATGATTTCTAGCTTAAAGCACTGTGGTCAGAGAACATACTCTATAGTATTTCAGTTCTTTGAAATTTGTGGGGACTTACTTCATGGCCCAACACATCTTTTTGTAAATATCCAATGTGTACTTGAAAAGAATGAATTCTACTATTCTTGGTTCTGGTGTTCTATACATGTACATAAGGTCAACTTTCTTATTGTATGGGTCAAATCTTCTATATCTTTATTGATTTTTTTGGGGGGGTGCCTTTTTGTTCTATTAGTGACTGAAAGAAATATATTAACATCTCCAAAGATGAAAAAAAGAAATATGTCTGGCACTAATGAGACACTCAATAAATACACTATTATTATAATTATTTTTATTTTTACCTAGTAAATATTTGGGTTATCAAGTGGATGTGCCTTGTACAAACTGTCTGGGATCAGAATAGATTATATTGTTAGAGAAACAAATGATAGGGTTTTGTTCTGTTAAGAAATAAAGCCCTTTGTATATTTGCTTAGGTTTGAAGAAGAAGCAACACAGTTTCAGTCAATATTGTTTACCACCTATTTTGTAAGAAAACCTGGCTGACAAAGTATTTTAAAATTATATCAAACTCATGAATTCTAAGAGTTTACAAAGCCCTAAATATACACTTGAAATTTTAAAAATCTAAAGTACAAGTAAATTACAAAACTTAATCTTAAGGAATGAGATTTACTTGGAGAAATAAAATTAAATTCCAAATGCACCTGTGTATATACATACACACACATATATACAAATATGCACATGTGCATATGTGAGGTGTTTACCTTTTAAGAAAAAATACGTATAGACAGACAATCAGATAAGTTTCTCCTAATGGCCTTGCCAATAAAATCTGAAATTTGATGTATGTCTTAAAAATTTTGTGGTTGATTACACAAACTCCTTAGATAAAATTTATCTCATGTGATATTAGAGCATGCAATCATTAAAAGTCATATTTTTAAAAAATGTTTAATATTATGGGGTAGTGTTCATTACGTAAGTAGGTGAAGAAAGCAGGATAATCTATTGTATAGATGGTATAACCCAAACTGTGCAAACAGAGTGGATGAGCAAGCCTGGGAGGAAATACATCAAAGCAATATTCTTGGTTGTTCTGGGGATGGGAGGATTATGAATTATTTTTAGATTCTTTATACTTTTACTTATTCTGTGAACTTTCCTCAATAATCACAGAAAAGCTTTATAATAACAAAATAACTAATTCAGAGAATAAGCACTCATTTGTAATGAAAACATTTTCATTTGCAACTTATCTAAAAAAACATATGGAAGCTCTGTTGATGTTTAAAAAAAGAAAAAATACAGCTCACTGCAGATAACTTTAACCGTTTCAAACACAAATTAAGTCAAGCAAGAAAAAAGAATATAAACAGAGCACATATGACTAATAAATATGTCCATGCCACCCACTCAAACAGCTGGAATGAGGAAGGTGCAGAATTTATCAGCTGCCAGACAGAAGCCCTCAGTGGAATGATCCCAAGTTGAATGTCTCACCCCATTAGTTAGCCTATAAAAAAAGAATTCATCCGTAGCTTTTGAAGGGGGAAAAAAACTGTTTCATGTATAGATGCAACTCTTAAATCAAATTAAACAATTAAGTTCATTGACAAAAACCGCTCCCATTTTATTGCTCTTTGTAGGACAAAAAAATCATGTAATATAAAAGGTCCACATTGTTTTTCCCTTCATATAAGTATACTTTTATTAGTATTTTTCTGTATATAAGATGAATCATATTTCTCCCCTTTCCATTTTTCTATTATTTCCTTGAGCCTGTTAGAAATAGATATTTCAACAGACATTAGATTTCAAGATTAGGATAGATTTACATGTATAAAAGAACAAAACACTGCTCAATTGCGTTACTGATTAACAAACTAGCCAGCCTTTTAGAAGCTCTAATGCATGTGAAAATATTGTTCTGTCAATTGTGTTTTTATATTCATTGACAATCTGCAGTAGGAATAGAAAATGATTACATGCTGAAGGAAATTACCAACATTTACGAAGTTGAATAAGAAAGATCTATTCATATTTTACAGGTATGTTTAGCCAGAAAGGGACAACTGAAATAATTTAAAAAATCAGAGTATGTTATCCAGGCATGATAAAGCCCTTATCCATATTAATAATTATATGAATAACAGTAAGAGTACAGGAACTGGATTCAAATCCAACCATTACCATTTATTAACAAAGTGTCACAGGCAAGTTACTTGATCAAAGGACTGTCTGCCTCACTTATAAAATGGCAGTAATAAAGTCCACTTCACAGGGCTGCTGTGAAGATAAAATATAATAACGTACTTAACTAGTATGGTATGTTGGCTGCACTACTAGATCCTCAATACACATAGATACTCTGGCTATTTTTACTGTAACAGCCATGACTCCTCCTTGTCCTCAACATCATCATCACCATCTTCATAAGATTCATTAGCAAATTGTTTTGGAAGGAGATAAGGTAAAACTACTCCATAAATAAGAGTACTGGGGACCATCTCCGCTATTGGGAGATGTATTCTGTACTGGTAAAGTTTAGCCATGGCCAAGTTTAATAACAGGGGCAGTCTTACAAAGGGTGGTAAAACTTACAGCCACCTGTATGTATGTTTTAAAAGATACTAAAAGGTATCCCAATCAAAAATATCTACAACTTGGGCTAGTTGTACTGACTAAGTATCCTTTGAATCTCAATGGCTTATAATAGGGATATTTTAAATAATCAAGGTGAGGCTAAAAAGCCCTTCTAATGTAAGACCTAATCAAGCCTAAAAAGCCCTTCTAATGTAAGACCTTTGAGTACAGGGTCCCCCAGGATTGAGCACAGAACTTGGCAGAGAGCAGGGTCTCAATACACGTGCACACATTGTATACATGTGTACACAATGTGTTCACATGTGTACAGTGTGAATTAATTCTATGAGGGGTATTACTTAAAAGTATGGGAAGTTTGTAAGATTATTCACAGTGAGGTCAGGTAATGCCGAGAATCAGGACACAGGAGAGAAGTTTAGCACCAGTGCATAAGCCTGCAAAGAGGAGCAAGGTACCAAAGGAAAGTTGAGGGGGGCAAATAAAACTTCTTCTACTTCTCCAGTGCTTTGCATTGGTCTCTCCCTACTTAAAGAAAGGAGGGCCAAAATGGCAGGCCATTTAATAATAAAATGAAATAATTATATTTATTTTATCTACTTTAATCTCAGCCTATTAAGCTTTTTTGTGTTTGCTTTTAATTACTAGGGAAAGCCAGTAAGCTAATGAAGGAAATACTTCAGATATGGGAATATACTGATTCTGTGTTTATGCGGGAATAAATCAACACAGAATAGAAGGAATTATTAGAGTGTACATAAACTACTGACAAGCATCATGAATCCAGACTCTGGAGATATCTGCTTGGTGGCTTAGGAGAAATCTCAGTTGCCTTCGCTTCTCTTGTTTGGAGAAGTCGTGAAAATACCAAAGGCCTCCTACCCTTAGAAATGACACCCTACCTGATTTTATGAGAATTTTCCATGAGCCTTTTTGTAGAGGCAGTGCAATTTTCTACACATTGATGAAAACTGTAGATTTAGGGTGAAGGGATACAAAATATACCACTGCAAAGAGCTTTTCTTTCTTCCTAAACTCCCCTTGTCTGCCTGAAAGTGTCTCCCAAAAGAATTCAACTGTCATAAATCTCCTCCCTGGAAGTTTCACACCAGACAGGATTGACTCCTATCACCAGAGACAAATGGCACCAAATAAGAAATTGCCTAAATAGACATTGTCACAAAATTATCATATCTCCCATCTCTTCTTCTATGGCCCCATTTATCTTTCCTAAAAGTCATTTGTTTTCCCAAAAGTGTCCTTCTCCCTGCCCCCTTTTCCCTATGAAGATGTCCCAATTTCTAACCATCTCCTTAAATCACATCTTTCTGTGATCTCCTGCATACATATGTGTATAAAAATTTGTCTCTTGTTCTTCTGTCAGAGTAATTCGCAGGCCACCAACCACTAAACCTAAGAGAAAAGATTTCCTCTTCCAGTAGGGGATTCATTATGACTAGATGCTTGGAACTATATATAGTAAGTTATAATGACTGACAATCTAGAGACATGTAATATCATGATAATCCTTAATGCCTTTTGTAAACTCGTTCATCAGCTGTGATTTTAGTTTCTTGATTATAGTATCATAAATGAAATCAATTTGTCATTTAATACAAAACAAAAATAATTTCTATGATATATTATGCTTTTATATTTTCAAAAAGTCATGACTAAACATGCAAAAAATCAGTAAAAATATGAATAGTGAAATTGATTCATTTATAATTGAAATGAGCAATCACTATATTTAAGAATATACTTTAGATAACAATGTAATAGACAATCCAGAATAGACCTGGTGAAATCTATTATTACAATTTGAGGAATTTGTCAGTTTTCAATAAAGACTGGTACCTGGAGCTTTATCTTCCTCTCTTTTGAGACTCATTCTGTCATCATGAGTTAATGGCCACCTGGATAAATCATCTGCATAACCGAACTTTGACTTCTATGACCATTCTACTCTAGTAACTCAGGCGTTGACTTACAGCTTGCTTAAATCATCCAGGAAACTTTACCTCTCAAATGTTAAACTTCGTATTATTTTACTTTATTTTTTGGCATAAACTCTCTTCACCTAACTTAACCTCTCCATGGAATTTGACATTGGTGCCTATTCCCTCTTCTCTCCATTTTAAAAGTACCAGTTAACCCTATTTGTCCTCACCTTTGTGTTAGAGCTGATTTCTCTGCCTTCTTCAATGGCTGTTCTTCCCTTATTCCCTTTTTAAATGTCAAGGGTTCATTCTCAAGGCTTGTTTTCTCTCTCTACATCACCGAACCAAATGAGCTTTCAGCCTACACAGTGTTGATCCTCAGAGTGTTTTAAACAAAATCAACTATAGTTGCTGCCATAACAGGCCTCACAGCCTCCAGAGTGATGCTATGGCTGGGATACAGACCTTAGATTGGTCCTATCTTGTATTAAAAACTTAGAAACGTGCTCAGATAGTTTTGCCACAATTCCTTGCACCTGCCGGGCAGGCTTCTCACGAGTGGCAGCATTCTCATTCTCTACAGCAGGTATCACCACCAGCGTATCTCTTTGGGAAAATTTAATGGACCTAGGAAGTTTACATGACCATACGTGAGAACGTTCATGGTTTCTTGCTTTATATAAGCTTCTCTGTGATTTCCTAGATTATCTGACATTGAAAAAAATGTGTATCTTTAACTATCTACTGATCTCACAGATGTGCTAAGACAGTTACCAATACTTAAAAACTGGGAGAGTTCTCAAAAAAGTCTAGACTCTTGGCTGCACTTTACGGTTACCAAAGGGGAAATGTGGGGGGGTGGGGGAGGGATGAATGAGGAGTTTGGGATTAACATATACACACGACTATATGTTAAACAGATCATCAACAAGGACCTACTCTATAGCATAGGGAACTCTACTCAATATTCTGTAATAACCTATATGGGAAAAGAATCTGAAAAAGAATGGATATATGTATAACTGAATCACTTAGCTGTACACCTGAAACTAACACAACATTGTAAATCAACTATACCCCAATATAAAATAAAAATTAAATTAAAGAAATCAAACGGTTTGCAATCCTCAGCCCTCCTTTCTACATTTGTGCATTTCCACAGGCAGTGACCTCTACAGTTGAGGGTAGATGCCCACTTGGACTGGTCAAGTTTACCATGTCTCTTCTGCTTCACTCATTTCATGTGATGTTCCTGATCCCCGTAGGGTTTGGGCTTATGATATGCATAATACATATATTCACTACTTTAATCCAGCACTTACAGAGAGACTGAACCTATATCTCCAAGGATAAAACCACCTGGGAGTTACACAGTTTTATGGACTGAATTATGCCTGTCCCTTCATCCCCCGTCACCACCAAATTCATATGGTGCAGTCCTAATCTCCAATGTGTCTATATTGGAGATTGTGCCTTTATGGAGGTAATTAAGGTTAAATAAGGTCATAATGGTGGGAGGAGGCTAGTCCAATACAACTGGGGTCTTTATCAGAAGAGAAACAGGCACTAAAGATCTCTGTCTTTCACTGCAAGAGAGCACAGAGAAAAGGCCATGTGAGGACACAGTGAGAAGGTGGCTGTCTGCAAGCCAGAAAAATGTCCTCATAAGAAAATGAATTTTCCAGCACTGTAATCATGGACTTGTAGCCTCCAGAACTGTGAGAATACAAATGTCTGTTGTTTAGGCCACCCAGTCTGTGGTACTTTGTTATGGCAGTCCGAGCAGAGTACTACATACGGACCAAACCCAAGTTCCTCTCGAAATGATGCCCCGCTTTTGTTCTTCAGTTCAGTGCTGATCTTCCTTCACCTGGACTTGTACAGTCACTTCCTAAGCAGTCTACCTAGGTTTGCATCATTCTCTTCAATATTCGCTGTGCGAGAGTTCTTTTTAAAATATAATGATTATAATGTGTTCTCACTTTAAAAAAAACTAATTAAAATAAGTAAAATAGCTTCTTATCACCTACAGATCCAAACACTCTAGAACAGCCATCCGGATCCATTGTCTCTTGTCTGCTCTACCCACATCCCCAGGACACTAGCAAAATCACATAACTAATGGCTCTGACAGAGACTCTCTCCTTGACAGAACTTTAGTCAGAGTCCTCTGAGGCCGCTTCTCAACTCAGCCTTGACCTTGGCCCCTTGCTGGCCCTGCACAGCCCAGTTTTATTACAAATCCTGCTAGGACTGTTCAGAAAGAATTCTCCACCCTTGACAGCTGATCACCTTAGATATCTGGTCAACCTTCTCATCCTCCACCCTCAGTACCTAATCAGCCTGGCCTACACTTTAGCAAGAATCCTGCTGAGTGGGTTTAGCAAGACTCCCTCTACCCTCATATCTCCTTTCAGTAAACTTCCTTCCCTAACCCCCTTCATTCTGCTTGTTGGCTATAAACCCCCACTTGTTCTTGCTGCACTCAGAACCAAGCCCAGCTCTGTACTGAGGTCATTTTCCCCCTACTGCAATAGGTCCTAACGAAATCTGCTTTTTAGTGCTTTAAGTCCCGTCGGCCTCTGGATTTCTTTAACAACTCCTTAAACCAAACTCTACTATGTCTCTATGCTCTCACTCCCCTATTCCTTCTGATTCCTCCCAGGCTGTATGTCAAAAAGTCTTAAGCTTTATTTATGGCCCCATTTAAATCCTACTGCTTTGGGAAGTGTTTTCTTATACTCCCAAGTTGAAATAATTATTTTCCTTTGGTGCTTCTAAGGCACTTTGTATACAAATCTATTATGACTTGGTCAATTTTATTATCACTTTATTTTTTGTTTCCATTATTCTCTCTGACCACTAAACTCAGGGCCTTTTACCTTTATTATTTTGTTTTACTTTTACCCAACGTGCTATTATGATGTCAGGCACTTATTATGATGTCATCACTTATTATGATGTCAGGCACTTAGTAATTATGTATTTATTAACTAAATATTGTTAATGCTAGTACAGAAGCCAGTGTAAGGACAGTAATAGGAATTAATGAAAGTAAAAACAACAATCATCTCCTACCCTCTCCTCAAAATTACCTTTTAAAAATAGCTCAACGAAACTGTATAAGTGTATGTGAATTAGGACTGACCTGATCATAACCAGAGCCAAATGGATAAAGTCCACACATTCTGTCTGTTATGAATTTATTCCAGTTGGCTGCTGGAAGCCCTCCTCTTTTCTTTGGGGCCATTTCAATCTGCTGAGAAGAGGAATTCAGCTATTCTCTATTGCCCATCACATTTTCTCCAGAAGTTGATCAAAGGGGAACATATAACCTTCACTACAGCAACAGGAACAATTCAAATCCATTGCCATACTAGCCAGCTGGGTACTTTGCCATTATATAAGTGCATTTTTCCCTGATATACCTTTTAGAAGAATATCTAAGAAATATGAAAACACTGCTGATTTTTTTTGCATTTAAGCTTTCTTATCAGTGAACTATTGTAAGCCCTATTATTTACCAATTTGCTAAAATGAACCAATCACTAATATGTTTTACATTATTATTATTTTTTTAAAAAAACCTTGACTAAGGTAGCTGGGAGACTAGAAGTACAGGAGTAAAAGACCTAATTCCTCACTCTTTTATATCCACTAAATGAGAGCATTAGGCTAAATGAGCATTTCTTAAAATATTATAGGAACAAATTATCATTATAGAGAAAAAGGTGGGGGAATCGATGAAAAAAACTTAAGGAGCAATGAATTAAATAAAGTTAAGCAGGTTTTATTTTAAACTGCAGGACTTCTTAGTACCTTTAGCCATTCTTGTCAATCCTACTTGGAATGGACATCAGAATTAAGAAAATTTTATGAAACGTTATCCTTTGTAAATTAACAGGACTTTCACAACTTTAACATCTAAGATTATGCATTTTAAAACAATAACATCTTGAATCACTTTCTGAATATACTGTTTTAAAAGAGCTTGAGATTTAGCTATAATAAAAGAGAAAATCCTAAAACTCCTATAGTAGGATTTTCACTATAACCCTATTGCTGTTTAATATATAAAAGTGATCAAAGCGTTTTTGTATTCCTCAAATTACATAATTCTTTCAAAAACCTTCTACATAATTCTCAAAATCTGAATCTGAGACAATTTATTTCAGGTGCAACACATTATTTGATCTAATTTAAAGATTAATGCCATTGTTATTTTGATAGTCTCTTTCACTTGACGAAGCATAGCTAATGAAGTAAAAATTTCCAAATATTATTTTTTATGTTTACATGTTTATGTTAAATGTTTACATTTTCATAGGCCTGGCATCTATTTGTTCATTTTAAGAAAGTGTTTCATTAGTTTTGGTGTATATATGAATCACCTGGTTAAAGCTCCGAATGCTGGACCCCAGGTTCAGCAAGTCTTAGATGGAGCTGATAATCTGCATTTCTAACAAGTTCCCAAGTGATGCTGATGCTGCTGATTCAGGTACCATACTTTAAGAACTGTGGCTTTTGCTGGTCCCAATTTATTAGTTGAATACCTGGGTTTTTCCGTTGGTCTGAGGTTCCTCAGCCAGGCTCCAATCTGGAGGCTGGAGAGCTGGTTATCCCAAATGCCTCCAAAATAAGTCACCTTTGTATTGATTCCTAGCTTCTGCTATCATAAATCTCATTTCCCAAAGACCAACAGATTTTTTCCTCTCCTTTAATGTTTTCCACTGTCAGCTAACAATGAGTTGGTCATTAGTTTCAAAATGTGGCCCACACTTTGGATTTCTTTCCCTCTAATCACTCCTTCCTATTTTCCCACATAACTCATTCCCTCTCTTACATAATATCCTTGCAGTATCTTGTCTCTTTTCCCAGTCTTATTTGTCTCTTTAGCCAACTGGACGCTATCGCTAGCCTATATGAATATATAGCCTATATTCATTCCTTTGTTCATTCACTCCACAAGCATTTGTTAAAAGCTCAATGTATCGTAAATATGATGAAAATTTTGCATTCCTGAGCTTACACTGTAATGGGGGAGATACAAAATAAACATGTAAACAAATAATTAGGAGTGACGTGTACATTGAAGAAAACAATATAAGATAATGGGAAAGAAAGTGACGGGAAATGAAATGTACCTTAGCTACTCTGGAAACACTTCGCTAAGAAGGTAACATTAAGCTGAAACAGAAATATGATGGAGGCAATAACGTAAGGAATGTAGAAAAGGGCATTCTAGGCAGAGGAAGCATCAATGTGAAAGCAGAAGTCCATCGTGTTTGAAGTTAGTGAGAGTCAGTGAGGGAAAACAGTTGAAGAATAGTTCAGGTGGGGGGTGGAGTGAGCAAAATTTTTCATAAGCCTTTTGTAACCACATGCTTCACACAGACACCTTGTGTACAGCCTAGGAGACTAGCGTATATACAGGATGAGAGCTGGCCAACAGCAGTTAAAACATCAACAGCATTTGAGTAAGGAGGAATTGACGACGAATATCAGAATTCACTGTCTAGCCTTTGGAGTTAGCTATATTAAAATGCACTATGAATTGTACACAGTTCTTATTTCAGAATGTGGATACATTAGGTCGTACCCTTTCGTCCCCTTCATAAATGCTGAATTAAAGAACTACTTTAGGTATTGATATACAGTAGCTCTGGAAATAGGCAATCCCTTCCTGCTTAAGAAATTAAAAATTCTGAGTGAAGAGGGGGCAAAATCAGGTCAGAAATATGTCTTACAACATTATTTTACAAAGACAATATTGTCAAACAGCAGTGATTCTAATAAAATTGGCAAAACAATTCCCAGCAAAATAATAACAAGTATATGAAACACACAAACCTGTAAGCAATTTGAAATATGAAAGAGATTAGCTTAAAGCAAGAGTTGTATGCTTTCAAGAAACCCCTCAAGAAAAGCATCAAGCTTATTTTACCTGATAATTAGAATTATGTTTTAATCTTTATGTCATCAGCCCCCAGGTAGATCTGAGAGCATCTGAATTGAAAGGAATTTATCAGCCAGGGTTCTTTTCAAGTAAGGAACAGAAGTCTATGTTTATAATTTTGCTTTTGCAGATATTAAAATTTGCCACCACGTAACCTGAAATTTGTTAAATGTTCTCAACAGCAATGCAATTTCTTTTAGTGTACAGAGCTAAAAGTCTTGTAAGCAAAAGCACCTTAGTTTTCAAAATGTTCCAAAATAATTATTATACCAAAATAAAAAGTCCTTTGGTTTAATCCTGTAAAACTCCTAGGATCTCATTTATAGAATTGCTTTATGCATTCCTCACCATCAAATATGCTGATGACATTACCTGTCTGCATCCACTGTCACATCATGAACCCCTCTCTGGATGACATCCCTGGAAGTTGCTGTGTCTGGTATTCGGTTCAGACTCCTAGTATACAGGTTGAGCCCTCCATCTGTCATGTACCTGAAAATAAATGCCTAATTAATCAACAGAAAATTAATTGACCTCAGCTGTATAATTTAACTTAATAAACAAATGGTGTGCAAAATTTTTAATAATTATGCAAATATGCTCTATTATAGTTTTTTCTATATGAATATTCTACTCACCAGGAAGTATTAGAAAATCTTTTCAAGTTTATTAGGAAATTAATCTTCCTTACTGCAACAAGTAACTAGCCTATTATAAGACCTTCCTTTTTCTCCCCTTTGTTATCAATATTTTGAACAGACCTAGAGATAATGTAACTCTTAGCAAAATAAGAGCATGACTATTTCATTTTGTAAACACTATCTTTGAAGCATTGAAGGTCACAGGAGTAATCTTAAAATTAGATTAATTTATTTGATAAATAAAATATATACAGCAATTGACCACTATCATAAAATAATTACTAAGATGTATTAAATGTTTAAGATGTTGTCAGGAACCATTTTATATAGTTTACATGTAATAACATTATTATCCCCAAATTAGTGATAAAGAAAATAAGTAAGCACAAAATGGTTAAGGACTTACACAAGGTCACTCAACCAGTCCCAGCAGAATTGAGAATAAATCTAGAAAGTCAGCTTCAGAAACCATGATCTTAACCACCATGGACTGCTGTCTGAACTGAAGGACCACACTGCCTGCCTGTTTCCTGTCTCTGAGAACTACTTCCTTGCTATCACAGGACCACCATCTTCACACAGGGCTGGTAGACTCCCATAGTCATGTTACTATTAGATAATCCTTCCTTGGCAATGGGGGATTAGAACAGGTGTTAATCTCCTACCCCATGTGGGGCTAATCAAATGTTTCTTTCTTGAGAAATGGGATTAACAGATAGCTCATCAGTCTTTCTATGTGGAAAGAGTTTATGATAATGAAAACCCAGGAGCTTTGGGTATTTATCTTCACCAGATGCAAAGAGGCACAGAGAAAGCTGATCAGCAAAGTAGAAAGAATGACACAGGTGCACAAAAAGCACACTTGGCCATGTGGTTTCAGCTTCACAACTTCTCCTGGGGTTCTAGGAGATATCCTTGCTTCCTTATAATAAGATCCCCAATTTGCTTAAACAAATTTGAGTTGATTTCACTATTTGGAATAAAAAATTTAATCATGACCATATTAAAGATCGACCAAATAGTTAAAACTACGATTATGAAGTTGGCTAATTGCTTACATGATTAGTAAATTCTGTCCTTATTAGTTGAAGGACCTTAAACAAATTTCTTAAACTGTGCCTCAATTTCTGCCTCAAAATGGGAAGAATAAAATTTACTGAAGACAGATATTATGGTAATTAAAGGAGAAATACATAAAGCTTTTAATATGAGAACCCTATAAATAATAGTGACTTGTTATTCACAAAGTCTCTCCCAACATATGTTTAAAAGGAAATGTATGAATTTTATACACAAAACAAAAAGTTATGCTGTATTATCCTCGTAAGGTACTCTACATGGTTAATTTTCCTGAAAACCAAAGAATTTAATCCCACCAAAATTAAAACAAAAAGAGTACTTTGGTTCCAAAATGTGCTGAAGGCTGACATACTCTTTTAAACAGGGAATACTAGATATGACAACTTTTTTTGATAACTAATTCATGATTATGAGCATCAATTTCCTGTATGACATACAGTGATACTAAATGAGACAAAGATTAAAGGATATTTGTCCTTCGTACTTTTTAATTTGTCAGCTGCCATATTGATGCTGTCAGTGTTTTATTGTTTACTCTTACTTCCAATTTCTTATCTTATTGATATTTTCCACATAGTTCTCAACCAATTCTAAATATTTTTATTGCTTCTTTTCTTAAGGTGGAGTATATGAAATTCCTGATAAAGTAAAAGTGTTTAGTGAAAAATATTTTTCTCATTCACTCTCCTTTTGAAATTTTTTTTTTAAATTTTTCTATTTTATTTATTTTATTTTTGGCTGTGTTGGGTCTTCATTGCTGTGCACGGGCTTTCTCTAGTTGCTGTGAGCGGGAGCTGCTATTTGTTGCGGTGTGCAGGCTTCTCATTGCGGTGGCTTCTCTTGTTGCGGAGCATGGGCTCTAGGCACGCGGGCTTCAGTAGTTGTGGTTCGTGTGCTCTAGAGCGCAGGCTCAGTAGTTGTGGCGCACGGGCTTAGTTGCTCCGCAGCATGTGGGATCTTTCTGGACCAGGGCTCGAACCCGTGTCCCCTGCATTGGCAGGCGGATTCTTAACCACTGTGCCACTAGGGAAGCCCTGAAGCTGTGTTTTAAAAGTTTGGGGATGATAGAAATTTTCTCTCCAGATAAGTGAGATACTCCTTTTTTAAAAAACTATCAACATGCTTGATCCTAAACTTAACCTCAGGAGGAAGTTAAAACGATGTATACATGTTAAGTTTTACATCTTATTGGTCTGTCTTATTCATTGGTGTATCTCTAGAAGTGTTTAGTAAAGTGTTTTGTATATAGTTTGGTATCAACAAATATATTAAACATTTGTTCAGCTGAATTTAAAAGGCCTCCGTACTGCAGGAAGAAACCATGACAGCAGATCTCAGCACTTTAGCCGTAATGGCGATGCATGTAAACAAGAAATAAGATGGAAGATGACTTCTATTAGAAACATAACCTTTCAATTATTCAATGCTTACAGAAGGGTAAGTTCTACAGACAAAGTTTAAATGCTTTGAAAACTAATTTTCCAAAGAAAAAAAAACTTCAAAATTTCAATGAATTAAGAAAAAAAATCAACTTTTTTCAGGAAGCGTTTCAAAGGATACTCATTTTCCTTTGACCCTGGGATTTTCCAGGTAATATCAAATAGGTTTACAACAGGTATTAATTGAACCAAAAATAGTCATATTTCCTCTGTTTACAGACACTGTCGCATTGGAACGTTGGTAGGGCATTCTCATAACAGAACTGTGAGTTTGTTATTTGAAAAATTATATATGGGCATCACACGAGTAAAGCAAATTTCTCATTTAAATTTTTTTCTTGAACATTCTTCCTTCTTTTCAGTTTTTCTGAAGGATTTAAAAATCTAAAAGAATGTGCGTTTCATAGTTCCTCTAGAAAAATTTGCTACAATCCAGGAAATATAAATGTTAGGGATCAGTTTGAAAGAATAATGTAAAATTTTAAAAAAAGATTTCCTAATAATGTTATATCTAAACTTCTAAACCATAAGCTAAGATGAGTTTAAGAGGTAACAGTCACAGGATGATTGGTACAAACAAAAAGTTGCAAAGGAAATTTGTGAAGGTTACTGACAGAAAGTAAAATCTCTCAAACTATGGAAGTCTTAGGATAATTTTAGCCATGTTCAAATTCTATAAGCTATAAGATGGTTCACATAAAAAACGCAATAGTCTCCCAAAGCATTTCTAACTCTTCCTCCCTTCCACTGCCATCTCTCGTCTTCCTTCCGTTGTACAAAAACTTTGCATACTTGGGCACATTTTCTTTAGGTGTGTGTTTTCCATATTAATATTTCCAGGCCATAGTGTTCCACCCTGCACTAGAATGAGACATTAAACTGCTTCCTGTACACAGATACGTGGATTTCCCATAACCACCTCAAATATAGCATAAACAGACCATATATTGCCTTTACCACTAAAGCTCATGCTCCTTTTGTATATGCTAATATAGTCATAGGGAAACACACCATCCACCTAGTTAACAATCTAGATAAATGACTTTCTTCTTGTCACTCACCACCCTCAACTACTACAGGATGCAGTCTGTTCAGACCTGTGAATCAACATCACTAGGTTCTAATTATGTCTGGAATTCACTGAAACAGGAAGAAGCTATAAAAATTTTCTTTCTGTATGCTATTCAATCCCATTTTCTCAATCAACATAAATACATACAACTCTACCTCCACAGCAACTCCATGCTTTTTTAAAAAAAGCTTCATATTTAAATACATCATATTTTTGCAACAGTATAAAATGTAACAGTACACATTAAATAATAATTTAAAAATAATATCAGTTTTCATGTACCCATAACCTGCCTTCAGAAACAGAACATTTCCAGTTTCTTCAGTGACCATATAGGCTTTTTCCAGTCCTACATTTCTAAACCTCCTTTCTAGAGATATCTATTGCCCTGGATTTTGTGTTAAGCATTCCTTTACTTTTCTTTATGGTTTAACCACATGGGCATATATTCCTAAAAATACACTGTTTAGCATCTCATGCATGTGAACTTCATATAAATTGAATCACATTGTATATATTCTTTTGTGACTTATTTCCTTCACTCAAAATTATATTTTTGCAAATCATCTACCTTGATGTGTATTACTGCATTTTTAATGTTAGTGTTACACAGCTTTGTTTTACAAGCACACTAGTTTATTTATCTGTTTGACTATTACAGACATTTGAGCTGTTTTTAGATTTTTTGCTGTTACAAACAACTCTGCCGTGAACATCTGTATATGCACATTTCTTTACGCTCACAGGCAAGAGCTTGTCAAAGGTCTATATCTAGGAAAGGAATCATTGGGTCAAAAGGGATACACACACATATTCAAACCCTACTAGTCAATGCCAAAGAGTTTTCAAAATATTTTCAGAATAAACTCCTACTTGTCTATGAATAAGAATTCTCATGTTGGCTTTAATTTACAAGTTCCAGATTACCAAGCAGGTTGATCATATTTTTACTTTGTTATAGGCCATTTATGTTTTGTCTGTGAAATGTCTGTTTATGACTTTTGCTCATTTTTCTATTGGATTCTATGTTTGGTTTTATTTTTTTCTTTCCCCATTGATAGTAACCCTTTATTAGTTGTATGTCTTGTATATGTTTGTGGCTTATGTGGGGTTTTATCCTGACATTTTTCTCTTACTTATTTTTATGCGAAATTAATTCTTCAGAATAAAAAGAAACTTGATCTAGATACCTTTCTAACTTCACACAGTAAATGCTTCTGTTATTTTTGTGTAGTGTTTTAGAAGGTGATAATTAGCTTTTTTGAGATTTTTGGACTCTGTTCCCATCTCCCACTTTTATCTGGACCTTCTCTATCTTCACTTCTATTGCTACATCCTGTTCAATTTGCTTCTACTCCTGGAAGTTTTCCCTCAGTGTGGGGTCCTGTCCTGGAAGGGAGCTGTGGCTGGAGAGTTTAATGAATTAAATCTTCAACAAGATTGCTCCACTCCCTTCAGATATGACCTTCAGCCCTTACTGTCCCTGGCTGGTCAAGTGGTCAAAACCTTCCCAGCTTCAGTTGCTATCTTCAGATAGGCCCTGTGTGTTTTCTAGTCAGTTTCTCTTGGCTATTTTGTGGTTCTTCTGTCCTCAGTGTTATCAGACACCCCACTACTACCTTCTGTTTCTTCGTACATAGACGCTGATGTCATTCTGCTCCTTTGGCTCTTGACTGTTTGTCCTGCATTGCTTATACTTGGGGTTTGGGGTGATACCTTGTCATCATCTTTTTTCAACAACGATCATGGTTTTTTCCCATGGTTTTGCTATCTAGTTGCTTTGTCTATTTTTGTGGGTATTTGGAAAGATTCACCTATGCCCCTACCCTATCTTCCTCGAATTCCGTTTTTACATTCAATATCTTATATCAGAAACTGTATATAACAATTAGCTATTTGTTATGACATGAAAACACAGGGCATCTAAAATGTGTGTGTGTTTTTTTAACCTCCAAGGAACTCTAGTTCAGCATCTAGAACACAGATCATAAACACAGATAATATTAAGGATTGTCCCCTTGATCAAAGGTGCTAGCTAAGAAAACTATACTAATAATGAATGATCGCTGTGAAGCTCTGTTATGTTTGTTTGTAAAAAATCAACTCCTAGGAGAGAAATGTGGACAAGTAGACATGTAGACAACTTCACAGGCTCAGTATGTCAAGATGGTTAAGAGTGGAGACTGGAGCCAGACTGCTTTTAAGTTCAAGTCCAGCACTGCATGCATCAAGAAAGTTTGAATTCTCAGAATGCCAATGAACTAACTTTCTGAGTTCTACCTAAAGTTACTTAACCTATCTATGCCTCAGTTGTTTCATCTGTAAAATGGAGATAGTAATGATATGCTTATCTCTTACAGTTATGGTGAGATATAAATGAGTTAGTATATGTAAAATGCATAGAGCATTACCTAGCACATAATAAGTGCTATATAAGTGTTGACTAACGTTACTGGCTATTTTTTCCATTAGACTTTCTACATTCACTAAAAATAACTCTCATATCTTGAATATGAAATGAATAGAAGCATTGTGATTAGGACTATGTGGTTTCCCATGTACATCCTTTTAACCTAACTCAAGTAACCCTGCCCTTCCCAATGTCTTGCATGCTTCAGTCATCACAAAGTTTCCTAAAGGAGAATTGTGGGAGGATCAGGGGATTAAAGCAGCATTAAAGTATCCACCTCCCTTTTAAAAAATGTCATTCTCCAGAATTAAATTACTTTGCGTTTGGGCCATTTAAAGCAGGATTTTAGGTTATATTCTTGGCCCAACTATTTATCACTGTGACACCTGCAGATAACTTCAATTTCCACCCAATTAAAATATGTAACTTTTCCCCCAGTTTTCCAGGGTGTTCCATTTTTTGCTTTACACATGGAGACTTTTTCAAAGAGATTCATTATAAGTAAGAGGCCTTCCTCTGACTAATTCCTAATTACTGGCAGATTCACATCCCCAAGTGTTTAAAGTAATTTTTAGAAGAGAAGAAAGAGATAAGCCTTTACATGCTTCAAGAAATCTCCAATTCTCAGAATGTCAATTAACTAATTTTCTGAGTTCTACCTGAAGTACATGAAAAAAATGAAACTCCTTTCCCATTTATTTCATGACATTCCTTCTTGCATGAGAAAAAAATCCAAGATTAAACATCTTCATTCATTGCTTTGTCTTTTGAGCCTTTTTTGTCCCTTTAATCACTAAAACATACTTTAAAAAATTGGGAACAGTTAACTTTGTGATTCAAATGAATTGTAGCACAGACTTTTCTATGCCCTTTTTTCTTAAAGAAAACATCAAATTAAAATTCCCCTGGGATATCTTCCTATCTTTTAACTTTAGGCTGACAAATCGGGCTGCATCCTACTGATGTTGACAATGGTACACTACATACGCTGGTGAGCAATGAGGAAGTACAGCACATCCTGGGTGTCCTCCCCATAACCCCCCAGTCACCCTTGAGCTGAGACCAGTGACACTGCCTGCTGACCACGTCTAGTCACGCTCCATCCAGGGGACAGAACTCTGAGTCATTCTTTAAATTTCAGTGTCCTGTACTCTACCATGGGACAGAGAACATGTATAAGGCCAAGCAGGTACACATCATCAGAGGAAGTTTTCAAATAGGATTTGTGTTATTTTTACTTAGTATTTTTTTCTTCTTCTTCTTCTACTTTAGACACTGAGTATGAATGACTCAACACAAAGTGTGCAGACCACTTATGCGTTCTTACATGGACTCATTTGTGGGACTATTCAAGACCTCCTCTGAAAGGCCAACAGGGAACAAAACTGGAGAACAGACGTGAGAATCAGGTTTCCAGTGAGGCAGGAAACAAGTAGGAAGGACAAAGAATATAACAGTATCTTAAAAATTTCTCATTAGTTCTGCAGAGACTAGCCAGCTCTCATCAAACCAATTTCCTCTTCCTCCTGGGCACAAAGATGAACGTTGGTTCCTGGCCTTGCTGTCACTGAGATGGGGCTGCAGCAGTTCTGGATAAGGAAATGTGGGTAGAAGTCACAACCCCCACTTCCAGACCTGGTACATATGAACTATTCTTACACCACGGTTCTTCCTCTCTTTTGTCATCTGTCTGTTGAAATCAACACCCAGGGTGACGTCGGCAGTCTGGCTGGATAATAGCAGAGTTACCTACCATCCATCTTAGTCCCCAACTGATGATCAGAAACACCAGGAGGGGTTTTATGTGAAGGAGGAATTAACTTCTTTGTGTTAAGTTACTGAGATTTTGAGATTTCTCTGTTACAGAAGTTAGTTGCCTAATACCGCTAGAGCCCTGGAAAATACAAAATGCTCCTGACTATAGGTATACTGGTAAAATACACTACTATAAGCAGAACTCAGTTTTTAAAAAAAATGACTTTCAAAAACCTAAGAATGTATATACATACACACGTACATACATATGTACACATATTACTATTCATTTATTGAATAAATGAGCAACTATAAAAATATAAAAACACTAACATGTGAGTATACGTGGGCCGGTACTGTGTCTATATTGCTCACCACTGAACACATAGTGCCTAGAATGTTGCTTGGCACATAGGAAGAATGCAACAAATATTTTTGAACACATACATACATACATACATAATTCAGCTCATGATCTCTCTTCTCTATTCTTTTCCCAGGATACTTCACACCTCTCACAATTTCTACTATCTCCTATATAAGATCATATCCTATGATTATTAGGTTGTTAATCATTAGATTAATAATTATTACTGATAAAAAATGTAATTGTGATGATGATGATAATTTACTGAACACATACTGTGACAGGCTTTGTGCTAAGTACAATTTTGTGGGTTATTTTCTTCATTCCTAACAATTTCATGAAGATTTTGCAATTTTATCCTTATTACAGAAAGGAATTTGGATACATTAAGCTCCCAAGGAGTTGGCAGATAGCAAATGGTAGAAAGAGACTTAATTTAGACACTCCAACTCCAGCGGCAACTCAACTGCTTCCTACCCTAATTAACAATAACCTGTCTCCCTAATTCTAGACCTCTAGAAATTCAGAGAAGGTGGCCACCAGGAATGAACTGGTGGGTATCAGGATATCAAAGCAGAGATGTTAAGTCTGATCAAAAGCTCTTTTGTACTTTTTAAGGTCTTGTTCCCATTCAAACAAGCTTTTCATGACTGAAGTCAGGAAAGGTTACTTGTACAGAAGAACGATTTCTGAGACCAGTCCTCTCAGATGCATAAGGACAAAGAAGAGGTAAAAACCTGGACTCACATGGAAAATATAGATAAAGTTAATTGGGAAGCTTTTCCTTTTATTATAGAGCCTAGGTTTTGAAGTCAGATGTATCTGAGTCCTAATGCAAGTCTAGTCTTTGCTTAGCTTTAATACAGTTGGGGCCAAGTGGGATCAGTTTCCTTATCTGTAAAACAGGTATAAAAATACTTACCTCATAAGGGTTGGCGGTGGGGAGGGGGTTAAATGAATTAATGTCCTTAAAGCACTTAAAAAGAGTGAAGTAGGTAATAAATTTTCAACATGTCAACTACAGTTATTAATAGAAGTAGTTTTAATAGAATATCCTATTTCCTCCATTGGGGCTCATCCTCAGATTGAACTAAATATTCCAAATTGCCAAAATGCTTTTGAGAGTTTTATAATCACAGCTCTTTTTTGGAATGTAATAGAAAACAGAAGGAAAACGGGTTAACATAAAAAAATATGATGCCATCAAAAGAGAATAAATAGATTGAAATTTTCAAATCTAAAATGATTTTCTCTCAAGTTAGATCGGAGGTGTATAATTGAAGAATGCTAGAAAATCTGTGTTCCTCAAAGCAGTTACAGACAGCTTTGACAAGCCAAAAAAAAAATCAAGCAGCTCAGCAAAACTCCTCCTGTCTCCTTCCCACGTCCTTCACTACAAAATCTGTTATTTAAGAAGCATGTGAAAATCACTCTGAAAAACACAGGGCACATGTGTTTCTCTGAACTAACAATAGAAAAAGTTAATGGATTATAATGAAAAGACTTTATAGAAATTTTGGACATTTTACTGTTCATGAATAATTAGAAGAGAAGGCTGAAATACCCCCAAATAACCTTATATTTCTCACATTTTCTAATGACTTTATTAACTAACCTATACCCCCTTCCTACAGCTACTCCATTGTAGTAGACCACCTCTCTTTACACAATTCTGTTAGAGACCGGGGCCCAGGGCCACTTACCCACTGTTGATGTCATCAGCCCTGAGACTTTTCCCAAGGATATCACCATCACTCATATATCCACCAACATCGACTTCAGAAGACATGTCCAGGTCACTGCTTGCTTTCTCACTCATGTCAATCTGTGACATGTTTCCCAGCCGAGAGACAGCAGTTCGACGGAGAGGCGTAGTGTACATGAACCTTGAGGGGTCTGTGTGGATGAAACGACTGGTACTGCTGCGAGGGTAGCCAGCACCCAGGGAGGGAGCATCTCCAGCCTGAAGTCTAGGACATGCCTGGCCCAACCTCCAGGTCATGGGAGTGGGTCGACCTGTCAAGTTGGGTATGGTCCTGCCATTCACTTCTGTCGTCACAGTGCTGTCAAATGTTGTCTCCAGGGTGCTGTCAAATAAAATAGAGAAATCACTATATTCTGGTTCACCTGGGGCCATGGACCCAGAATGCATGAAGACAGGAACGCCTACAGTTGAGAGTCATTTCTTAGAAGTATGTCCATTTTCATGAAAGTCAAATTATACATTCATTTTGAGATTCTAAACACCTCTGCAGGTATCAAAATGTAGGAAGGGGCATTCATCACAGATTGTTTGCTTTCAAAGGAAACTCCATCATTACATTTTAGATAAAACAAAATATTGTTTCACATTCTCAACCAACCCTTAATTTAACCCATTGTAGCCTTCCCAGAACTTTTCTGGAAGTTAACTACAATTATGTTTGAAAGACTCTCTACCACCTCTCCTCAGATGCATTTTAATTACAACTTCCACCACTGTTATTTGAGGCAGGCGTGAAAATCCATTTAGCAGTGATGGTGGTAGTTTCAGTAGCTAATTCAGTTTAAATGGGAAATTATATTGAAGAAGAGATGGATAGGAGAAAAACATCACTGGGTAGGGCTGAGAAGTCACCAGTTGACTGTCATATAAAATTTAAGTGGGGCTTCCCTGGTGGCGCAGTGGTTGAGAATCTGCCTGCCAATGCAGGGGACACGGGTTCGAGCCCAGGTCTGGGAAGATCCCACGTGCCGCGGAGCAACTGGGCCCGTGAGCCACAATTACTGAGCCTGCGCGTCTGCAGCCTGTTCTCTGCAACAAGAGAGGCCGCGATAATGAGAGGCCCGTGCACCGCGATGAAGAGTGGCCCCCACTTGCCGCAACTAGAGAAAGCCCTCGCACAGAAACGAAGACCCAACACAGCCATAAATAAATAAATAAATAAATATTAAAAAAAAAAATTTAAGTGAGAAAATAGTAAAGGAAAACTAAAATTCCTTCTTTATCATTACAAGAAGTTAAATGCTTAATTGTAATTTTTTCTTTATTGGCCCCAAAATAGGCAGAATTGAAGAAGACCTGTGACTTATCTGGGTCCCACGAAGACTGGACATAGTCTCTTCTAAATTCTGCCTCAAATCTGCTATGTTTTTAACTGTTCTCATTCTTCTTGTTTCAGGGTCTTCACCTAGAAAAGTAACATAATAATAAATTTGTTATTCATGCCATTTACTGTCCTGTGAATAATTTGAATTATAGATATAGATATAGATATGAGTTCCTTTTCGCAAAAGTAAAATAATACGTAGAAAATTCCAAATGACTATTATTATCTGAAATTATAATTTTTTTTCTACAAATAAAATGTGAATAGAAACAAATGTAATGTTACAAGTAATAATCTGAAGTGGCGATAATACAATAGTATTTCGTAGGTCTATGACCTTAATCATTGCAAAATGAGAGAGTCATTTGGAAATATACTGTACAGTGCTCCATGTTTCTAAGCTTAATTTAAAAATCTGAAACTATTTGGATCCTAATTACTTTCATAATCACCTATTTCAAAGTGTGCTCGGAATAGCTGAGATAAACTTGACTTATGTAGCAAGTATACATTTATACTCTGGGGAATCAGACGGAGTCCTTTTCTCATAGAAGCAATATCTTTTTAAGTCTTTTATTTTATTAGACTCATGAACCAAGATCCAAGAATTGGATAGCTTTATTTTTAATTATTTCTCCACTTTCTACAGGGAACCAAAATATCCACATGTGACACCAGAGTGCCGATAAAGTCTTAGGCATCTAATCCAGTAATAAGTCTACACATAAAATAAACAGCTCTGCCAGGGTGACAACTGTTGGCCTTGTTCAACCTCTATCTGTCATTTGGGGGCAGAGGTGCCATTAAACCATTTTGTTTATGGCCATGTAATAATTCCCAGGCCAGTGGCCATTGAATTGGTGAATCTGGATAATAAGAACAACATGGAAAGGAAGGAGAGGAAACATAGTGTTAATTCTGTTCAATTTGGACTCAGGAGGATGTCCAGTGATGAGGAATTTTAAATAAAAAGAAAGAAGGAATAAAACAAGGGAAGGAAGGAAGAGGAATGAATGGATTAAGGGGTGAGAAGGTATAGGAAAGAAAGAAAGGAAGAGGATGGCAAAGGAGGGGATGGTAGGGAAGGGAAAGGAATGCAGAAGGGATGGAAGGAAAAGAAAAAAAGAAGGAAAAGTGAAGGTAGAAAATGGCACGTATTAAATTCCAGTATGAAAACTGTCACATAGACAAGTCAAGATGCATATCTACCATCGGTTTTAAGAATACAGGTCGATATTCAACCTGTTCATTTTTCTTCCACAGTATTCATGCCAGGTTAAAAAACACACACACAACAAATGCACACATTTAACATCTATAATAGAATCTTAGAGTTGGTGGGGACTTCAGAGATTGTCTTGGCTCACCTCTCAGCCAATGAGGGAAAACTCTTTGTGTCAGTAGCGAGGTGGCCATGGGTCTCTGCCTAAAACCTCCAAGATCGGAAAGGCTTCCTCCTCTCCAATAAGAGGTGACTCTTTCCAATATTAGGCCAATTAGGTCTCATTATAAAAACAATTCTGAGGACGAGTAATGATTTGCCCCCATTTAACTTCCACCCAGGGGTCTCAATGGCTCTGAAACCAAATGAATAATTTTATATCACTTTACCATGGCAGCCACTCAGAAAGACAAATGCTAATTTCTTCTTCAGCCAAACATTACTACACTGTTCATTATCCTTCATCCTGAATGGTTGCCAAAACAACCACCACTCTGCTGCCAGTCTGCAAATCTCTTCCTTTTAATTTACCAATTATTTGAATGATTGAAATATGCTTAATAACTGTATTATTATTTCAGATTTAGAAAGTACTGAAAAACTTCCCTAACTTCCCTGTGTGTGTGTACACACACACACACACACACACGGAATATTACTCAGCCATAAAAAAGAATGAAATAATGCCATCTGTAGCAACATGGATGACCTAGAGATTATCATACTAAGTGAAGTAGGTCAGAGAAAGACAAATATCATATGCTATCACTTATAGGTGGAATCTAAAAAAATGATACAAATGAACTTATTTACATAACAGAAACAGACTCACAGACAGAGAAAACAAACTTATGGTCACCAAAGGGGAAAGGTGGCAGAGGAGGGAGTAACATATACACGTTACTATATATAAAATAGATAAACAACAAGGACTTACTGTATAGCACAGGGAACTATACTCAATATTTAGTAATAACCTATAATGGGAAAATGATCTGAAAAGAATATATATGTGTGTGTGTGTGTGTGTGTGTATAACTGAATCACTTTGCTGTACACCTGAAATTAACACAACATTGTAAATCAACTATACTTCAATAAAAAAATAAATTAAAAAAAAGAAATAAGAATATGTTGTACCCTCACGCACATGGCATAAACTTTTCTAACCCTAATTCAAGTCATACAATTTCTAACCTCATAGATTAACATTATTTTAAAATTCAGAACTGTTAATAACCCTTAAGACTCTAATTATATTTTCTCTGGAAATTCTTCCCATCCTTCTCCTCATAAATATAACAGAGCATATTTGAGAAATGGCTAGAAAGAAGTCTACCTCTTATTTCCAAACAATCTGGCAGTATGCTGAAAGAAAAAGAAGGCTTTGTAATGAAAATCTTGAAGGGCAGAAAAAAATATCATTACAGTCAAAGGAAAGGCAGGGGTGAAGAAGAGATTTTACTTAAAATGGGCAAAAGTAACAGTGAAGGATGAGACCAAACTGGAGACACATTAAAGCTAATATTCAGTAGTTTATCTAAGATTTCACACAGTAGAGAAGCCTAAGATTCTAAGTGATGGTAAGAGAAAAGTCTTAAAGGAGAAAGTGCTGAGATGACTTTTATTGGAGGGAGTAAGGAAGGCAAGTCATTGCCCTTACAAAAGTGCCAAAAATACACCATTACAAGTTCCCTATCTCCCATCTCCTAGCCCCTTCCCTTAGGGAGAACTTTGACTTTGCAATCAAGCTGCATCTCAACTACTTGCCAATTGCATAATATTAGTAACACTGATATTTGAATTACTTTCAATATCTTTTTTACATAAACTTTAAGAACAGTGTATTTTCAGACATTCCATTTCACTCAGTATTTTTTAACACCTTCTTTATCTCCTTTTAAATTTCCTTCTTCCAATCCAACAGGCATCTTAGATCCTTGGATTCTTCCAGCTGAATCCATTGTCTGTTTATACAGCTTCCCTCATGTTTCAGAACCATTACCTCTCTCTCTCTCCATTGCTTTTTCTCCTCATGACATCTACTCATGACACTGCACCACTCATGACAATCAGACAAATGGACCTTTTCCTCCCAACACTTACTGAGCAAAACATAATTGCTGCCTCATTCATGTCAGGAAAGATAATAACCAAATCAAAATTTCTTGCAGCAAATGTTCTCAATGACCCACGAAAGGCAAGATAAAGTTAAATGCACTTACAACCCCCCTAAGGATTGCACAAGCCTGAAATATCCTGTAAATTTGTATCCAAAAGATGTCTAGAGAAATGGGGGCAGGGAGGGAATCACAACTGTGAAAAGGCCAAATGTAAAAGCGCAAATACCATTAAATATTTAGTAACAAATAAAAGTTAGCAGAAAAATGCACATGAGAAATTTAGTCACAAAAATGTATCCCCTTTCACTTTTATAATCTCAAAGCCAGCTATTATTCCTGAAAGAAGCCTCCTGTCAGACAAAATAGTAAGGGCTTACACACATTTTCCAGAATGGCATATGCTGCAATTTGCTTTGAGTTTTTAACATTAGTGCAAACTACTTTCTCTTTGCTTGTAACAACTCTTCTATCAGGACAGAGTAACAGGGTCAGTTCGGTGCTTTTGCGTTTTTACTTAATGGCAGACGGACCATTTAATCTGTGCGGTCCTGCCCTTACTTTTCAAGCTTTAATTACACACATTGTAATGAACACTGCCAGCCTTTGTCATCTTTTAGGAGGAAATCAAATTACATATGAATGAACCTGATTCACAGAGAATTATGTCCTCTACACCAGCTATATTACAAATGTTATTTTTTAGAGTACAGCTGCCTGATTTATTTGGAGAAGTCACCCTAATTTTGTGGATGACCCCAAAGGTGAGTTGGATAGAAAATTTTTCAACTCATCAGGTTAAACCAGACACTTTGGGGGAAAAATAGCAAAATATGGCTAACAGCTTTACCACTACCTTTTAAATATTCTCCTATATAGTTATAGCACAGACCCTAGTCTGTCTGATTTATTTAGGATATCCAAGAATAAAGAGTTGAACTCAGGGAACTCTGCCTAACAACTAACTTGGAAGAAGCCATTTTGAGTCAGAGGCAGAACCTAGTCAAGCACGTAGCAGAAATCCTGCAATTCTTGTGTGCTGTGGGCTTGGATATATTTACCAACTTAACATGCATCATTACTTAGGGAATTGCATTGCAATGCTTCATTATCCTGATATGATTATTCATATCAGAGCTATTTGAATAAACTCTTCCTCTTACTTTCTCATTTGCATCTTTGAATACTGGCATATGCTGGGGGAGAAAAAAGCCTTAAGGAGAATAATCCCATAAATAAATTAGCAGATGCTCAGTTTAAAAACCATGGAATACACAGACACCTATTGAGAGATGACCCTCTGACAGTAATGCTCCAAGTTATTTATGTACAAAAAGGCATATGTCATATACACACCCAGCCACAGCATGCTATAATTTAACAGAACAACCAACACATGCTTTCAGGGGACTTTACTCTGGTCATATCTTTGAAAATACTTACATAAGAGGTACTTAGAACAAGATAAATGCCACCATTTTCAAGGCAAAAGACAAATATTATTTGATTCTACCGTTTCAGAGGATCAAGAAACGAAAAAAGATTCTTAAGGATTAAGACTCCCCCTCTTGCCTTTGTACTGTATGCAGGGTTTTTTTTTTTTTTTTTTTTATGAGAAGCAGTTCATCACGGAAATCACACAATGGTGAAGAAGTAAATCTTCAGTGTCTGAGCACCTGGTGTATTCAGATTCAGAAATCACTATTCCCGCAACTGTGGAAACATTACTCTTTTAAAGCTAAACTAACAAGAAAAACTGAGCGATATTCACCTCTGCTGTCTCTCTAAGCTTTCTTCTTCTAAAGCTGGTTCACTAAGATTCCAGAAAATCTCATAAAACCTCTTGTAACAGGAGAGTCTACATAGAGAATAAAAACAAACCTATATTTGGCTTCAGTTGTATGAATCAGAAACAAAGGGATCACTGGTCTGGTTTAATTCTTTCGAATTTAATGAGTCCTATATGAAGTCCTTTGTGGAAATACACACTGACATAAAAGAGGATGTGGTCAATGGTTTAATGCTTATGACTTTTTGAAGAAGGCACCATATGATATAAATATGCTACAGTAGAGCGCTGAACTTAGATATAACAATTAAAACGTATACAGTTTAGCTATTCAGGCAGGTGGCAAAACTGAAGAATTACTTCAGACATTGTCATATCTAAGATTATTATCAGAAGTTACTCCTAAGAATCATGTCATCAAACAGGCCTACTTTGTAAAGTATCAGTTCACACTCATCTACATAGTAATTTAAATAGTTATAATGTACACACTCAGAAGTATTTTTTGCCAAACACTTCAAAAAAAAGTGATTGAGTAAAGCTGTCAGAAGAGGCCTCTGCATTTCAAGTATAACTAGAATGTACGGTACTTGTCACCGAGGTACAAACAAGGCCTTCTATTCAGACACCACTGAGGCAGCAGAAGAAACTTGACTGTACAAAAAATTTACCCACGAGGTTCTTTATTCTTCATTCCAAATCTGTGGTGAGGTCACCTTGAGGGAAGTTGAATAAATAGGCCCCGTTAATGACTAAGTAAAAAACAAATTTGGAGTTTTAAAACGTTAACACTTATTTATGGATGTCTAGAGTGTACTAGACTCCAGGCCAATAATGCCCAGGGCGGGTGGTTGCTATTTACTTTCTCCATATACACTTTACAACGAGTTCTCACAGTTCAGCTTTCTGAAGACAATCATTTCAAGAGACAAGGAATTTAAAACTGTTTTGAGTAACTACGGTTTGGAAAACATCAGTCAGAAGAACAGAAGCTATTTGGCTTAGGCAAAGAGGCAGCTTCTGAAAATTCCATCCTCCTTTTTAGGAGCAGACCCGACTTACCTAACAAGTCAGTGTAAAGGGCCTGTTCCAGGTCGCCCAGCATTGTCAGGATCACATCCTCGTCCAGAAGAGCTGTGCCTTCCCGCAGGCAGCTTTCTCCCTCCTCTTCGGCCCAGCCCCTGCCGGTGCTGCCAGGCCTGGGGGACACATTTTCCTCTTCGGACCGGCTGTCTTCATCACTCTCACCTTGCAAGCCTTTTCTGGAAGACCACTCTTCTAAGCTCTCCCTGCCTGCACGGCTGGCGGGCAGCAGGTTCCAGGCCCCCGGGCCACTGGTGTGGTACAGGGACTGCACGGACCTTGACAAGAATCTGGACAGCGAGCGCCTCTCTGCGTAGCTGGATTCTCTCTGGCTGGCCTTGGCGGCATTTCCAAACCAGTTGGAAATGCGCACAGTGGGTCGTCTCTCCCCCTCACTGGTGAGGGACAGATTGGTCAGAGACTTTTGCTTCTGAAGGCCAGCTCCCTTTGGCCTTACTTTGCTCTGAAACACAGAGAGTTCAGCCGGCCGCTGCATGACTCTCCTTACCGGCTTCTTCTCTTTCAATTGGACTTCATATTGTCTTTTCTGCACTGAGATGCCAACTGGCCCTTTTGGTTTTAATTGACACTTGCACTTCAATAAAAGCTCAGGCAAGGCTCAAACATCCACGTTAGATCCTAGAGCTATATAGTACAATCAATGAGTTGCCCACAATTCAGCTTGCCATGTCATGCCCCTCATCAGCAGTACTTACAAACATTTTGCTTGTATATATCGGAAGCAGAAAAGAGTTCATCAAAGACACTGCTCCAGCTGAAAAGTAGCACAGGAAGCCAACTACGTTTTCCAGTCTTTATCCAATCACGTGTCTCAGCAGGGCGATGGGTCCACATTTCCCTCTATCGCTTCTGTATTCCCAAACGCGAGGTAGTGAAGCACCAGCGATGTCTCTGGCTTTGCTTTTTTTCCCTGCCTCTCACCAGCCCTTCACGGATCTATCTGGGTCTGCAGCCCTTTACTCTAGAGGAACTGACAAGGTGCAGCATATAGAGCCTCCACATCAGAGCCCCGTAAGAGCAGATTAAGCACTGAAGCCAGCCCTGCACGCGCCTCTCGTGTTTTAGTATTCCACCTGCATTCTCAGATCTATGGCTCTTCCTTGCTGCAGTGGATGCTGCTGGCTGCCATGGCAGCAAACATCCTGCTAAATTAAAACAGAGGCACAGAAGCGGCTGTCCAGCCTAGCATGCCACAGGTTTCAAAGCCAAGCCTGAATGAGATGCTACACGATTAACCCTATGCATGTCTAAATCACTCTCGGCTACCCCGCCTCAGATACGGAGAGACACACACACACACACACACACTACATACACACTCACTCACATACATAACACACACTCCACGACACTGAGAATGACAGACTAATTCTCTAGAGCTGCAGGCAGCTGAAGCAGGCAGATCTGTCTTCTGAATGTTGGGATTTGTGCTGTAAAAGCACAAATCAAATTCAAGAGTGTAAAGGACCTAAAAAACGGAGCATGACACTCTCCACCGGCAGACAGATAATGCTTTAAAGGGAAAGACTTCACCTCCTCTTTTAAAGAACAAATCCAAGGGCTTTTTATTCTGAAGATATTTAGTACAATCTTAATCTGACAATAAAAATCAAGATTTATTCCTATACAAAAATAGCGCAAAAAAAAACCTCAAAAGGTTTTTTTTCTTTTTTCTTTTTGAGAAAGAATATTTTCACTCAAAGCGTATAATTGAAAGTTGATGGCCAAGCGTGTTGAAGATAATGATGTGACAAAAACCATAAAATGTATATTATGTTTTCTGACATAGAGCATTTTTCTTAGTCTATTCCATAAACCTATTACTATATAATCAGCTCTTTAACATTTTGATAAAAAGCAGAAAACCTAAAGGGTAAATTTCTTATATTTATCTTGTACTGGTTATAATTACCATCCTGAAATTCTGATTTTAGGAAAACTTTTAAAACACTTATCAGGTATAGTAGAGACCATGCACCACTGAGAGCTAATGAGAAGAGCATCGAGGAAAAGCTTTTCAGATTTTTCTACCCATAAACATTCCTCACTAAAAGGGGGCAGCATGGAGAAATAGATGAAAATATTTGTGTCATTTAAATTGATATAATTCCCTAGCGTTTTCTGAGCTAATATCATCAAATTAATTCTGAATTTTCACCTCCTGTTGCTAACTTCAGCTAAGGGGGAATGCTCAGTCTCTTAACTATGTAAATTAGCATTATAATGTACACTGCCTATACCTTTACATATGGTAACAACTTGCTTTGCAAAGTTAATTATTCCTTATGCTCAAGCTCAAGGGTGTATGTAAAAGGGAATTAGATGGAAAGAAGGGCAATCATTTGTGATAAAAATTTTTGCAATTAAACAAACCTGTGAATTATGAATACTGATTCTCAATTCTTCATTCTTCAAAAATAAATTATGTTTATATAAAATGTGCTTAAATAAAACGAGGGTACAAAGGCTGAATCATAGAAACTGACAATTATCCTTCTAAAAACATCATTTTATAAAGTGTTTTTCAAAAGATCAAAATGCTACCCCACTTTGGATTTTTTCTTCATTTGGAGTTACTGTGATCCGGTAAATCAGCAGATTAGAAGACTAGAGTAAATTTGTTAAGGTTATGAAACTTTCGTGTGTTTGATATGTATTACACTAAAGGACACATGTAGCATCCTCTAAAGTCTTACAGATTCACAAAGAATGGAATTCTTATGCCTTAGGCATCAAAAGTTAAACTTGAGCATTATAAGTGAAAGCAATAATGATGCCCTCTCCTTATACAAGGATACTTGTGTACCAGTCAGCTTAGACCACTGGTTCTCAAACTTGAATGTTCAGAACCTCTCCGAGGGTTTAATACAACGTAGCCTGCTGGGCCCCAGCCCCATCTCTACTCATTCAGTCGGTCTGAAAGGGGCTTGAGACTCTGCATCTCTAACACATTCCCAGGTGATATAGATACCGCTAGCTCTCGAACCCCACTTTGAGAACTTCTAGGGTGAGACTAGAGACTAGTGGTTTTCAACTGGGTCCTCCCGAGGGGACATTCAGCAGTATCAGGAGATAGTTTTGGTTGTCACAAAGGGGGGTGTGGTGCTTCTGACATCTGAGAGTAGAAGCCAATGATACTGCTATACACCCTATAATGATAGGAACCCCACTCCCCAAACAAAGAATCATGCAGACTACATGTTGATAGCTCCAAGGTTGAGAAATTCTGGCTTGGACTACATTATATTGTATTTACAAATGATTTAGAAATTTCAGTGGCTTACAGAAACAAAGATGCACTTTGCTCACATTAATGTCTACTCTATGTTGGCTGCAGCTCTGATCCAGGTACCCTTTATACAAAGACCCATATTGAAAGAGCAACTTCAGTCTAGGATATGTTGATATCATGATAGAGGGAAAAAGAGATAAGAAATCTAAGCTTCTGCTCAAGAATGGCCCATGTCATTTTTCCACTCACAGGTCATTGGTCAAATGAAATCACATGGTCCATTCTGATTCAGTGGGGCAAAAAGTATAACACACCTGTAGGGGTGAATTTAGGAAGGGACTAAGTCCAGTGGAGATAGCAGCGAGGGGCTGGCTATTTTGAAGATATAACCCGAACAGAGAAAAGCACCAAAAGGGCATTTTTGCTTGTTTCTTTGTTTAAAGATATTGTCAACTTGTAGTTATAGTAGTTTTTCCCCTGGGAACAACTACATGGGTCCTTAAGTTTACCTTGAACAACAGCAGGGAACCCAATTATTGCTTCTCTAGAGGCAGTTATCTCTGCTTGCTTTGGGTGTACATTCATACATGGGTGTATTTATACTTACTTGTATTCAATCGTTTATTTATTTATTTTTTAAAAATAGATTATTTATTTATTTTATTTTTGGCTGTGTTGGGTCTTTGTTGCTGCGCGCAGGCTTCCTCTAGTTGCGGCGAACGGGGGCTACTCTTCGTTGTGGTGCGCGGGCTTCTCATTGCAGTGGCTTCTCTTGCTGTGGAGCACAGGCTCTAGGCGCGCGGGCTTCAGCAGTTGTGGCGCGCGGGCTTCAGCAGTTGTGGCTCGCGGGCTCCAGAGCGCAGGCTCAGAAATGTATGTTACACAAGGTGGAGGAGGAAGCCTCGGTGTATGAGACAAACACGCCCAATCAATACTGAAAATGTGAATCGCTCTAATTTACCCAAGACCTCACATAAAGTAGAGCTACTATAATGTTCTGAAAAGGAATGCTTTTGAGCTCTTTAGTAAACAGAATTACAAAGTAGCTATTTAAGTAAAAGATCTAAACTGATTTAAAATGACCTGAGCTTGATCATCTTAATCTTTATAAACATCCAAGAAAAAGGCAAAATAAGTGATCATTTACAAAGGTCTTAAATACCAAATATTTCCCATTATTCAATATAAAGTCTGGGAAGTCAGAAAAAAACACATGTAACCATTAGTTTATCTCTCTGTTCAACTTAAATTCTTACTTCTAAAATGATTTCCTGAATTCATCCAATTATTTAATTACTTTATTACAAATGACATATTGGCTTCACTGATTCTGATTCAGTCTGGCATCTATCACCATTTTTCAGTGTTGAAAAGGTTAAAGGTTAAAAAGTGGATAAAGGTTAAAAAGTGGATTAAATAAATGTCATACATGTTGGTAGACAGTCTTATGCAAAACAAGGGGCATGTGTGAACCTTTGTATTAAAAAACATCTAAAAACTTTCTGAATGATTCCAATGGAATGAAAAACAAAGCTCACTTTGCATTTGGCAGGATCTCTTGGCACTTGATGAAAGGGATGGTCTCTGAAGCCAAATTCTTTTTGTCAATGAATGAGAGAATAAAACCCAAGCCAAAGCAGTAAAATCTAAACCATCAATTCAGCTGGACTTGTAATATTGAGGTCATGGCATGAATCTTAAGGATAGGCTGGAAGCAAGAAGCTCACTTGATCTTTGTCACAAATTATATAATGCATATCACCTGACTGTAATAATTAATAGAACCACCATCATCAGATTGGGTAAATATCACAGTTTCCTCCCTAAGAACATGACAAATAATGGGAAACTTGAGAGAGATACATAAAGACTTTGGAGGGATAAAAGTTCTCCAAATTGTAAAAGTCTTGAGTTTTCTCCAGCATATGCCATTTTATTGTGTAACGCATTTCTGATACTTATCTTCACAACACAATTTAACTACGTTTTTAACTTCTGCTACCATTTAGTCATGAAGACACTGTTCTTATAAATTCAAATGAGTTACTGCAGAGAGGAAATGTAAAGAGCTAAGCCTCCTAACAAATCTGCTTTTCAATGTGAACTATTCAAGTTTGCTCCTTAACAGTATCATAGAACTTTACATGTCATGCATCTCACAGGTCATGCAATAGGGATGCTTTTCACATTTGTTTAAGTACAAAAAGGGATTTCCCTGGGTAACACAACAGAAAAGTGCAGGGAAGGAGGGAGACAGAGTCTCTGACGTGGCTTGTTCAGGGGCTCAGACATTTTCTGCAAAGACCTTGAGCTAATATTCTTCTGCTTTAGGTTCTGTTTTCTCTATGTTTGTTTCACTCGAGGGTGAAGGTAACTGCCAGCAGCTCCAAGCTTTCTTCTGATTAGCTTCAGGTCTAGTGGAAAAACGGAGTGTCTCTTTCCTAACAGCCAGGAAAAGTTCTGAGACAGATTCTCATTGGTTCTGATTGAACTGAATTGGGTCAGTTGTCCACTCCTGAAAGAGTCACTGTGGTCAACGGAATGGGTTGTTCTGATTGGATCTGCTTGGGTCAATTTCATTTGAACTACGTGAACAGAGACTGATGGGGCTATGGTTCCCCAAAAGAAAATCAAGGGGCTATTACTAGCAGATGCAGCAATGGATGCTGGTCAGGCAAAACTATACCAGGACATCAAGGTACGTCAACTGTGAAGCCAATGGTGTTTAATATACAGAGCTTCTAACTTGGTTGAGCCAATGTAACTTTGTATTTTTTAAATTATTTCCAGGCTCCTCCAAATTGTATAGGCTTCAAACATTCACAAAACCTGGATCTTATCCAGCCAAGACTAACTCCATCAGAGTTCTCTATTATTTATGCTATTTCACTTGGGGAACAGGACAGATTTGCTCCCCACTGAGGTCCCCACAGCAACCTTTAACAATACGGCTTCAACAGTAGCACTGGCATTGAAACTGGCATTGAAAATCATTGAGCTACCAAAATTCCAAATGTACCCGGTTTTACAATAAGAAACAGACAAAAATAACAAGTAAAACTTTTTTTCAAATTACTTCCATTGAAGTTGTTTCTTCCTGAAATATTATTTCCTGATTTCTTTAGCCATTCGAATTCTACTATACACATGCGTGATCTTCTTTTAAGCCCTGTATAAATCTTTACAGTTAAATTAGTTGTTCCCATAAATCTAGTAATTCAATTATTTGTGGTGTTAAAGTTTATTTGTCTCTTATTCCTCCATAGGAGAACTCATGTCTTAGTCATGTTTGTTTTCCCAATCCTTGGCATGCTTGGCATTTATAACGTACCTGGCAATGATTACTGAAAAGATGGATGGAAGAATAAAACCGTATCTCACAATAATCCTGAGTTTACTAAGCATCACTATAGTCACCTCACAAAAAAGGGAACTAAGGGACAATGCAAACAACAAAATAATGGCAGTGCAGAGGCCAGGATTAATTTTTTCTACTTCCTAGAACACTTACCTGCTCATATCTCATGCTGTCTTTGAAGAAATATTCTAAGGGCTAGTCTAAGGCGTGGCATTAAATTCAAGTGTGTATGTGGTTTGTTGTTTCCCTAGCAGCCAGAATATAGTAGCAACAAGAGAAATTAGAAAGAGAAAGAAAGCTGTGGAAGGGGTCAAGGAAAGTTGTTTTGTTTTGTTTTAAATTAAGATTGCAGAGATGGCAGCATCCTGTGGGCTAAACAGAGTGGTTTGGTATAGAGGGAGATAAGGTAGAAAAGAAAGTAATCCAAGGAAAAGTTAAGTAAATAGGTATAAAATGCTGTACATGGGTAGATATGGTGGCAGGGGTTTGTGAAATTCTTTTCTCTCTGCTTAAATTTTTTTTAGTGACATCAACATCAAGGTCATCAGTTCAGAGAAAGGATGGGAGAAGTGGCACTGTAGCTTTGAAAAGAAGAGATAAGGTATAAAATTGTCATCTAAGAACAATCTCAAGTTCTTAGATGACAAAAAAAGAGTAAATGCGCCAGAGAAATACAGAATGATTGCCGGGCAGCATTAATTACTCACTTGAAGTTGGTGGTCATGAATGTAAAGCGAATCGCATCAACACGTGATGTGTTTTTCTCCAGGTTCATTCATTGCTGGTATGGACTAGGTGGAGACCTGAATGTTACTAGGTCTGTGGTTTCATCCAATGAGAACAATGAAGTGAAAGAGGTGTAAGGGAGTAAAGGGTATATGTAAAAGTAAAATCACATTCAGTCACTACAGGAATTCATCTGATTAAGGAAGGAAGAAAGGATATGTAGAGTTTGGTGAGGGTAAGTAAATGGTGGTGGGATCAATAAACTGGAAATCTTAGTAGAACCAGTGTCAGAGTCAGAGAATGAAAGGAAGGGCATTGAAAGGATAGGAGGATGTCATCAGCAAGAGTGGGGTGCATGGAAGTGAGATTATAGAGAAGCTGCAGATTCCGACAGTGCCCAGATGTAGGGTACGAACAGGAGAATAAGTAGCTCAAGGAGGGATTAGAAGGCAAGATCATTAGAAGAAAGGCCAGGGTATGCCAGCTCTGCTCTTGTCACTGGCCTACTTCCCTATGACTGTCATCCTCTCACCACTGGTCTACCAGTATACTCTCATCTACGTTCTCCAATTATGGTACTCAATTTATAGCTTTCTAATCATAAATATCTTTCTTTCATGAAATCTCAAGTTTGCATTGAGAGAAATTTTCAGTACTCCACTATAGACTCATTTTAAACAAATGATCGTAGGAATGACATAACCAGATAAGCCTCATTTCAGCACTTATGTGCTGTTTTCTTTCTTTTATTCCTATCTAAATCATAGATTCAAATCTATGATTCTATATCAATACTTATTGACATAAATTAATATTATACCTTTTAATAAATCCATCAGACTACTGTGTTATGTTAAAGTCTAGTTTATTCTTCACTTTCAAATATTCTATTAAAAATCAGAACATTAAATGGAAATTAAAAATGTTTTTTTTCCAGTTTTATTGAGATATAATTGGCATGTAGCAGTGTATTAGTTTAAGGTGTATAACATAATGATGTGACTTACATAAATGGAAATATTAACTGGAAGTATAAAAAATGATTAAATGGTCAAAAGAATAAGAAACTGGAGGAAAAAAGATCAAACATGGGTTACCGATTCAATCAGAGATACTAAGCGATATACTAATTTCAGAAAAACAAGGTTTCTTTGTGAAAATCACATAAAAATTAGAATTCAAAGTGTACTTAAACGCATTTTCTCCTACAGATTTAAGCTCTAGTATTTTTGTAGGCATATTGATACTAATTGAAGACATGCATGAGTAAAGAAATGTGTGAAACGTTCCACACTATGTTTAAATAATATCTAGTCACAATACAGATATATATCATCATTCACCAAGGGGCTATCTGGAGCTATGGAAAACCAACACTTTCTCCAAGTGCTTGAAGGATCTACAAGTATCCCTATAGCTATGCCTTGGCATTACCATTTCTGCCCTTACCCTGAACTGGCCCACTGTAATCTCCACTTGAAAACTCTGAAGCCTATGATACCACTGATGTTAATTCCAAAAGGAACCCTTGGGATGTTGTGCTGTCATTGTTGTCAATATCCATTGATGGATACTGCAGTAACTGCTAATGCTTGCCAAAGTGTTTCAAGTCTGCTGAAGTGAGGAAGTTTCTTAACCTTCAAATTTGTGATATGGCTACGCTCATGAGCTTCAGAGCAATACTTTGAGTTCTAGGAGTACTATAGTAATTTTTAAAATTGAAATAGTTCTTTTAGTTTTTTCCTTAGCAATATACAAGGGCTGAGCCAGAGATTTATTGGACCAAAAGACATACCTCTACTGCCATGCATTCTTATACTTGGAAACACATAAAATGTTCTTAAACTGTCTTTCCCCTTAGAAGCAGTATATCACGTTAAGAGCCTACTTAGTTCCTATATTATATATTATATAGGTCCATATGGACCTATATATAATAAAATTATACCAGAGGCCTTCCATATGTGTCTAGGCTTATCTGGATCCTAGGAAAAATAGTGGACTAAAGCTGAGAATCCGACAAATTGGGTCTGGAGCATGTATATGTCATTTTTCTTACATTATTATATATATAATGAAATATTTCCATAATTACATTTTCCCCAGAACACACATTTGGAGCCACTGTGTAGAAATGTTCAAAATAACACAGAATTGTAGACAGAGCAGGGTTGGAGGCCTTGGAAATTTTACATTGCCATCTGATCATTAATATTTTTTTAAATCTCTAGATATATTCAAGAACTGCCTTATTAACAATAGAAGATTCTCCAGGTCTTCCCTGATAGTATTCATCTAGACTGAGGGCAACCATGACTTAAAATCTCAGCCTCTGAGAGCACTACCATTCTTAACAGAATTCATTACAGAGCAACAAAGAGACCATTCTAAGCAGAATAGTCAAATACCTAAGCATCTCTGAAGCATGAAATGTACACAGTCTATTTATGCCTAAGGGAAAACAGTATAACATAAATATGATTTAATAAAAAGACTTATGGAGAGATTATAAAAATTCTGAGTTTGACCTACCCACCAATCAGGTCACTTACCAGATATCTCCTCTAGGCACTGCTTAGCTGTCTTACTGTATGACAAATCCATCTTAGTAGGACTGGTACAGGAATCGGCAGATGGTAAAGAGGTACCTTCATTTTCTGAATGTGCTCTGAAATTAACCAAGAAGACAGAAATACCAATTGCTGTCACCAGCGACTCATCAAAGTTCTCTAGTACAAGAAGAAATCAATGTATTAAAAGTTTTCTGTGAAGGTAAGTCAGCATTTCTTTATGTCTGGGACATTCCAAAGCTGTCTATCTACAGGAGAATTTCCTTACTTTTCATGTACAACCTAAGTTGTAGTGAGGTATTAAATCAGATTTCTTAGACTTTCCTAAGTTTGAAAGCTTGTAATTACCAATAATTGACTGCACTTATTTTGGGCAAAAGACTTGAAAAGATTCTATTTTTTTGCTGTCTTAGAGGAAGTCTGGCTAAACTGTGTTCTTCTGAGAATAATAAAAGCACTGAAAACACCCCTAAAATTATTTTTTCCATGCACATTCTATAAAATATATCCTAAAATACAAAGTATAAGTAAAATAAATATTGACTTTGCTATGGGCTATAAATGTCACTATGATGTCTTGATTTCAGAAAAATTAAAGTCAATCAAAAACAAATTCTCATTCTGACAACCCCCTTTTATAATATGCTTTATAGTTGTGTATATATGTTCATGGGTATGTATTTGTGTGTGTGATTAACATGTAAAGAGTAGGTCTAATCAAATAAAAAGCACTCCACAGAGGGACTGCATACTTTCTGATATTCCAATCTTCATGCATTGCTTCTTCCTTTTATGCACAGGCAAACATTTTAAGAGGCACTATCTTTCCTTATGCAGCTTCAAATCTACATTTGCTCAAAAACACCACATCTTTAGAAAGTCCACAGTATGAACTACAAGAGAAAGAAGGAGACAAGACAATACAAGACAATACAGCATTGTACACTGGACTTTGTTCTTTAGAGTTATCTCATTTGCTTGGAGTCCCATTCCTAGTACTGCGTTTGGACCATGGCAAGTGATCACTAAATATTTCTTACTTTAAAAAAATCTAAAGAGAATATTTATATGTGAAAGAAAAATTCAGTATATCTTTAAATCAATTTTCACTTAATATGTTACTTTTATTCTAAATCCTGGTTTTGTTTGAGAGAAAATAAAGTGTAATCATTGATGCCAGAAATATTTTCTATTTATCTGATGGATCTAAAAACTCTGAAACGCTCATTAGGATTTTAATAAATCATGGAAAACTATATGCTGTATGTATGTATGTACATAGGAATTGACATATTAAAAGAAAGATAGAGCCATGCAAGAATTCATACAAAGCTGTGCCTTGACCTCCAGTGATTTCTGGCAGACATTCCTAGCTTAAAACTAAATAACTTAACTTAAAACTAAATATAAGGAAAAAGGAGAAGTAACCACGGACACTGCAGAAATACAAACGATCATGAGAGATTACTACAAGCAACTCTATGCCAATAAAATGGACAACCTGGAAGAAATGGACAAATTCTTAGAAATGCACAACCTGCCGAGACTGAACCAGGAAGAAATAGAAAATATGAACAAACCAATCACAAGCACTGAAATTGAAACTGTGATTAAAAATCTTCCAACAAACAAAAGCCCAGAACCACATGGCTTCACAGGTGAATTCGATCAAACATTTAGAGAAGAGCTAACACCTATCCTTCTCAAACTCTTCCAAAATATAGCAGAGGGAGGAACACTCCTCAACTCATTCTACGAGGCCACCATCACCCTGATACCAAAACCAGACAAAGATGTCACAAAGAAAGAAAACTACAGGCCAATATCACTGATGAACATAGATGCAAAAATCCTCAACAAAATACTAGCAAGCAGAATCCAACAGCACATTAAAAGGATCATACACCATGATCAAGTGGGGTTTATTCCAGGAATGCGAGGATTCTTTAATATATGCAAATCAATCAACGTGATACACCATATTAACAAATTGAAGGAGAAAAACCATATGATCATCTCAATAGATGCAGAGAAAGCTTTCGATAAAATTCAACACCCATTTATGATAAAAGCCCTGCAGAAAGTAGGCATAGAGGGAACTTTCCTCAACATAATAAAGGCCATATATGACAAACCCACAGCCAACATTGTCCTCAATGGTGAGAAACTGAAACCATTTCCACTAAGATCAGAAACAAGACAAGGTTGCCCACTCTCATCACTATTATTCAACATAGTTTTGGAAGTGTTAGCCACAGCAATCAGAGAAGAAAAAGAAATAAAAGGAATCCAAATCGGAAAAGAAGAAGTAAAGCTGTCACTGTTTGCAGATGACATGATACTATACATAGAGAATCCTAAAGATGCTACCAGAAAACTACTAGAGCTAATCAATGAATTTGGTAAAGTAGCAGGATACAAAATTAATGCACAGAAATCTCTTGCATTCCTATACACTAATGATGAAAAATCTGAAAGTGAAATTAAGAAAACACTCCCATTTACCATTGCAACAAAAAAAATAAAATGTCTAGAATAAACCTACCTAAGGAGACAAAAGACGTGTATGCAGAAAATTATAAGACACTGATGAAAGAAATTAAAGATGATACAAATAGATGGAGAGATATACCATGTCCTTGGATTGGAAGAATCAACATTGTGAAAATGACTCTACTATCAAAAGCAATCTACAGATTCAATGCAATCCCTATCAAACTACCACTGGTATTTTTCACAGAACTAGAACAAAAAATTTCACAATTTGTATGGAAACACAAAAGACCCCGAATAGCCAAAGCAATCTTGAGAACGAAAAAGGGAGCTGGAGGAATCAGGCTCCCTGACTTCAGACTATATTACAAAGCTACAGTAATCAAGACAGTTTGGTACTGGCACAAAAACAGAAACATAGATCAATGGAACAGGATAGAAAGCCCAGAGGTAAACCCACACACATATGGTCACCTTATCTTTGATAAAGGAGGCAAGCATACACAGTGGAGAAAAGACAGCCTCTTCAATAAGTGGTGCTGGGAAAACTGGACAGATACATGTAAAAGAATGAAATTAGAACACTCCCTAACACCATACACAAAAATTAACTCAAAATGGATTCGAGACCTAAATGTAAGGCCAGACACTATAAAACCCTTAGAGGAAAACATAGGAAGAACACTCTATGACATAAATCACAGCAAGATCCTTTTTGACCCAGCTCCTAGAGAAATGGAAATAAAAACACAAATAAACAAATGGGACCTAATGAAACTTAAAAGCTTTTGCACAGCAAAGGAAACCATAAACAAGACCAAAAGACAACCCTCAGAATGGGAGAAAATATTTGCAAATGAAGCAACTGACAAAGGATTAATCTCCAAGATTTACAAGCAGCTCATGCAGCTCAATAACAAAAAAACAAACAACCCAATCCAAAAATGGGCAGAAGACCTAAATAGACATTTCTCCAAAGAAGAGATACAGATTGCCAACAGACACATGAAAGAATGCTCAACATCATTAATCATTAGAGAAATGCAAATCAAAACTACAATGAGATATCATCTCACACTGGTCAGAATGGCCATCATCAAAAAATCTAGAAACAATAAATGCTGGAGAGGGTGTGGAGGAAAGGGAACACTCTTGCACTGTTGGTGGGAATGTAAATTGATACAGCCACTATGGAGAACAGTATGGAGGTTCCTTAAAAAAGTAAAAATAGAACTACCATACGACCCAGCAATCCCACTACTGGGCATATACCCTGAGAAAACCATAATTCAAAAAGAGTCATGCACCAAAATGTTCATTGCAGCTCTATTTACAATAGCCAGGACATGGAAGCAACCTAAGTGTCCACCATCGGATGAATGGATAAAGAAGATGTGGCACATATATACAATGGAATATTACTCAGCCATAAAAAGAAATGAAATGGAGGTATTTGTAGTGAGGTGGATGGAGTTAGAGTCTGTCATACAGAGTGAAGTAAGTCAGAAAGACAAAAACAAATACAGTATGCTAACACATATATATGGAATCTAAGAAAAAAAAAAAAAGGTCATGAAGAACCTAGTGGCAAGACGGGAATAAAGACACAGACCTACTAGAGAATGGACTTGAGGATATGGGGACGGGGAGGAGTAAGATGTGACAGGGTGAGAGAGTGGCATGGACATATATACACTACCAAATGTAAAATAGATAGCTAGTGGGAAGCAGCCGCATAGCACAGGGAGATCAGCTGGGTGCTTTGTGACCACCTAGAGGGGTGGGATAGGGAGGGTGGGAGGGAGGGAGACACAAGAGGGAAGAGATATGGGAACATATGTATATGTATAACTGATTCACTTTGTTATAAAGCAGAAACTAACACACCATTGTAAAGCAATTATACTCCAATAAAGATGTTAAAAAAAAAAAAACTAAATATAAGGAGCACAGCAAAATTCAGAAAAGGACATGCTGTTCGAATGAAAGGATATACCATCAAGACCAGTAAAAACTTCAATGTTGTGAAAATCAACAGACATTTTTAATCTTCACCTTCCTTGATATCTTGGTAGCATTTAGAATAGCAGACCATTCCTCCCTTCATGAAACTCTCCTTCCTTGGCTTCTATAATAAAAATTTTCCAGTTTGTGCCCCATTCTCTCTGGATGCTCCTTTTTTTCTCTTTGTTCTCTTTTACCCAATCATTAAATGTCATGGTTGTCGGTAGTAAAAAAGAAGGGCAAAAGTTGGGGGTTCCTCAAAGCAATATCCTAAGCTTCTTCCAGTTTGCATTGTACAGTCTCTCCAGACGATCTCAAACATACCCATTGTATTAGTGATTGCCTATCCACACATGAAGTCCAAATTCAAACTCTAACCCAGAACTTTTCTCTGAATTCCAGATGTGAATCATAACTGTCTAATTGACATTAGCTCTTGATTATCACAGAGATAACTCAAACCCATCTTGTACAGAACTGAACTTGTGATATTTTCTCAACAAACCTGGTCCTTGTTCATAGCGCCCCTGGGTGAAACCTTTAGGGAGCCTAAGAGGGTTTGCATGGTCTGATCTCTGTCTGCCTCTCCAGTATCATCTTGCACTGGACTCCCCTTATCTCTCTCCTCTGTAGTCACAAGAATCTTCTACCCATATCCTATAGCTCCTGGCCTCAACAGGTCCTTTCTACTTGAATATTTTCCTTCCCACGACATCCAATTAAATTCCTCCCTTCAAGTCTCAGCTCAAGTGACTCTTTCTTAAAGAACCATCCCAAATTTTCAGGTGAAGTCCCAAGTTACAAATACTCATTTCTCCCTGTACCTATCTTGAGCACTTCATACTCTTGTAACATGACATTTGTGTAATTATTTGATAAATGTTCATCTTCCAAGCTAGAGTCCATTCTCGATGTTTAAGCTCATCATTGCACCCCAATGCCTAGCCACATGTCTAGCAGATATGCTGTACTCTGCAAATATTTGATAACTGAATGAATAAATCTTATCAGTAGTGATCATAAAATAGTGTCATTGGTGGGTAAAGCATACAGAAGGAAGCATGGTATAATGGTGCATGCTTTGCATTTGGTTGTAAAACTTAGCTCTCTCACTAAACAGTTATTAACTCACGTGACCTTGATAAGTGACTTAGCCTCTCTGAACCTCAATTTGCTTATGTGTAAAAGGCAAAGAAAAAAATATGTTCCTCGCAAAATAATTGTGAGCTTAAGTGTTATTATTACTAAAGGCCTGGAAAGGCATTCTCCTGAGGCATGTGGGATTCTGGTCAACGTTAAAATGTGGGGAATATATCCGGCTCTCTGGGCTATTTCTTTTCTTCTCTGGCCCCCAGGGTCTCCTATGTCCCCTGTCTATTGCCCCTCCCCACTCACTTCTAAAGTTCATTATCATCTATTCTTCCACTTGGGCTCTTTTCTTGTGAGCCACTGTACCTCCCTGGCTTATTCCTTAGCCTAATGTCCATGAATGAGGGGAAAAAATTCCTCTGAAGTTTTCTAAGGATTGTTATTACTTGCTGAAGCTGTTTAAATGGAGAGTATGTAGTGAGATAGGACACCCCAGGGAAAGCTTACTGGCTGCTTGCCAAGAAGCCTGAGAGAGGCATGGTGCCTGGGTGACCTGGCTGGGAGCCAGGGTTGGCCTACAGTCATACAGGCTCAGAATTCACAGACTGGTTTCTCAGATGCTGAGTCACATAAAGTAGTTCACTGGGATGGCTGTCTAAAGCCCAATGCCAACTGATTTTTACTAGAACAAGACCAGAGCAATTACAGGAACCAGAATACTTGTAGCCATGTTAGTTATAAAGATGCAGAGCATCTCCCTCTAGGAAAATCTCTATGGAGCAAAAGAATATTCAGAATGTGTTTTGGGAGTAGAGTTTTTTCTTTGCTGCAAATATACAGATCTTAAAAAATATTTCTCAGTGTATGGCTATCTTTCTCAATGTATGAAACCTAGTACTCAATTCCATTGGCTAAGTCCCCACCCTCTGATAAAAAAGTATTCAAACTTTGGTCTTAGAAACCCTTGTTTTACTTTATTTTTTAATGTGGCAGTGAACATTTCTGGCTGATTTATTCTTTAATTTTTTTTTTTTTTTTTTTTTTTTTTTTTTTTAGTTTAGGTCACAAGAGAAAATCTTATTTATACCATATTTTCAAGTTCTTTGGTATATGTTTCACAGTATTCCCTATCTGAGTTACCTACATTAGAAATGATAGGGCAACAGATTGATCAAGGGAAGGAACATGGTGAAGTTAAACTTCAAATAATTATAAAAAGATCTCAGAAATTATCTTTGGTTTGTATTCACATGTAAATGGGTCCAGATCCCCTGCTCTATATATGTTACAAGACATTGATTTCTCCAGGATTTCTACCTCATTATTTGTTAAAGTGGAATCAGAGTTTAACTCCAGTCTCCAGAGGGACAATCAAAGGCAACTGGTAAAGATTTAACTTTTATACAAATGATCAAAGAAGTTCACTTTAATCTCTGAAGGCTCTAAGCATGTCCTCTATTTTTGTGCATGCTTCATTCCAGTAAAATAACAGGCTTTGGTGTTGATTCATAAAACAATTTATGAAGACTTCAGAATCAACAGTGTTCTCTAACCAAAAGGTAGATATTGCAGTGGCATCATTCACTGTTCCCATGTAAACCGATATTGCATTCCCTTCATATTGACTGGGAAAAGGAAAAAATGATTCAAAATATTTAGAAGACATCATCCTGTGCAGACTATCTTACTGTGCATTTACAACATGGTCAACATGTTATAAGCACTTACTGAAACTGTACGATAGGGCATTGCAAAAACACCATTTAATTTATTTAGAGTTCTAATAAGCTAGTGCTAGTGTCTGTTACTAAGAGTCCTAGTAGCTAAAGGTCTAGGTTTCACCAATAATTAACATAAAAGCTAGTTCCTGTTTATGTGCACTTACTATATGCCAAGTGCTATGCCTAGTGTTTTATCTAGGGCATATCACTCAAACTTCGCAACAATTGTGTTGCTATGGACTGAATATCTGTTTCCTCCCAAAATTCATGTGTTGAAACCTAACCCCCAATGTGATGATACTAGGAGGTGGAGCCTTTGGGAGGTGATTAGGTCATGAGGATAGAGCCCTCAGGGATTAGTGCCATTACCAAACAGACCTTGGAGAGCTCCCTTGCCCCTTCTGCCATGTGAGGACAGAGTGAAAAGATGGTCATCTATGAACCGGGAAGCAGGAGCTCACCAGATACCAAATCTACTGGCACTTCGATCTTGGACTTCCCAGCCTCCAGGACTATGAGAAATAAATGTTTGTTGTTTCAGCCACCTAGTCTGTGGTATTCCTGTTAGAGTAGCTGGAAAAGACTAAGACACTTGTAATTTAGGTGCTGTGGATAAATTGAGGCTTCTAGAGATGTAATAATTTGCCCTGTGTAACAAGCTGGGAGATACTTAACCTGTACTTAAACCTGGACGCTTCTAAATATTGTTTTATTAACCACTACCCTACAATTTAATTCCATCCAAATGTCTCTGGACACTGAGCATGTTAATGTATGTGATGTCTCCTTAGCTGACAGATAGCTTAGTCACTAAGTTATTAACAGACAGTACTTGAATGTGACAATACCCAATGGCTTAACCTTAATTTTACTCTTTACTACCTTAAATTTTTACTCCTAAGAAAAGGAAGCTATTATACATGCCATTTAAAGGAATTCAGCAATATATCTAGATACTATCAATCTTCAGATTTCCAATTTCATAAATAGGGGTGTTGCATATTGGTTTATATTAAAAATACACCCATATGAATTCATCTTGATATGGATATACTAGTCACAAATGTGGACACAAACAAAACTGGTTTGAGTCAGCAACACTAACTAATGGTCTTATAGTTCCTGCTTTATAAACCCAACCTAAAAGAAAGAAAAACAAATATCTTTCCCAAACCAGCTCTCTCTTTCTTGGTGGGAAGGCAGACAGGTGACAGACAGGGCCAAGGCCAGGAATCTGTCAGAGTGAAGAGTAGCCCAGTGTGGATGGGAGATTTGTTAGATTTGTATGCTGGGGGTCGGGGGGCTGAGCAAATAAGAAAACATATTGAGTATAATGGGAGCCAGGTTTCTCAGTTGACAAAGGAAGGTGCAAGTATGGAAAGGAAAAAGCAAGCATAAACTCTGTGTGTTGATTTGGATTTGGAGGTGCTGTGAATTTACGGTTATATACCCATCTCTCTCTCTCTCTCTAATAGACAGCTCATTAATATTGAGATAAATATGTGTGTAGGGACTTCCCTGGTGGCGCAGTGGTTAAGAATCCTCCTGCCAATGCAGGGGAGACGGGTTCGAGCCCTGGTCCGGGAAGATCCCACATGCCGCGGAGCAGCTAAGCCCGTGCGCCACAGCTACTGAGCCTGCGCTCTAGAGTCCACGAGCCACCACTACTGAGCCCGTGTGCTGCAACTACTGAAGCCCGCGCGCCTAGAGCCCCTGCTCCGCACCAAGAGAAGCCACCGCAATGAGAAGCCCGCGCACCGCAATGAAAAGCAGTCCCCACTCTACGCAACTAGAGAAAGCCTGCGCACAGCAACGATGACCCAACGCAGCCGAAAATAAATAAATAATTAATTAATTTTAAAAAAAGGAAATAGGTTTAAAAAAAATGTGTGTGTCTGTATGAGTGTGTGTGTGTGTGTGTGTGTGTACCTACATATATTTTACTATTTAGGAAAGCTAGGAGCAGTGAGATCTGGTTCCTAAATATTACTCTTCACAAAAGAAATCAGGGCACCTTAGATAAAAGCTAAAGCCAAGGCAATGAGAGAACAAGATGAGCCTAGATTACCTTGAGCCAAAAAGAAACAAAGTTCTCAAAGCATAATGGGGCAGAAGCCAGCTTGAAAGGGATCCCAGTAGCCAAATCTGGGAAATTCTAATCATCAAAATAAATAGTCATATTGATGGATTATAATCCACTGAAGACAATAGGAATCCATTAGTCCACAAAATTCAAAGAGAGGGAGAGGGAAAGAGTACAGGAGAAGGAAGAGGAGGAGGGGGGAGGGGGGAAGGAGAGGGAGGAAGAGGGGGAGGAGGAGAAAAATAAGAAAGGGACATCATTTTCTTAAAGTTGAATGGCAAGGCATAAATGCAGAAGGAATAATGGAATGAGAAATCACATGACATGCATTGGAGTAAACTATTCATTTAGGCAAGAAACCTCAATGGATGCTAAAACCTATGGGTGAAAGCAGATCAACTGTGGCAAACATCATCCCAATCAAGCAGTCAAATTCAACACCACCAAAATGGGGAATATCAATAATGTTGATACCTGATAGGAAGGCAATGGAAAAAACACAGTATCATTTCTGTCACATTATATATATATAAATATATATACATTTATATATATTTATATATATATATCTGCAATCACGAGAAAATATCAGACAAACCCACATTAAGAAACATTCTATGAAATGCTTGCCTTCAACATATCAATGTCACGGAAGTCAAGGAAAGATTAAAGCACTGTTCCAGATCGAGGGATGTTAGGAAGACATGACGACTGGGTACAACGTTCATCCTGGATCGCTATAAGTGCTATCTCTGGGACAATTTGTGAAACTTGAAAAAGGTCTCTGGGTGCTCTGAGTTAAATGTATATGGGAGTTCTTTGTACGATACTTGCAAATTTTCTGTAACGTTAACAGCTTTTCCAAGAGAAGATAAAATACAGAAAAAAGAAACAGTTGTGGTTTGGTTGGGCAATCTGGCGCTGAACCTCGTAAGCTAAATACAGAAAGGGCAGTTTATCAAGCTTCTCTGTGGGGAGAATGCCAACTCATAGCAGTCTTCTACACAACAGACCCTCTTCCAGCATTGGCTCTGCATTCCAGCTTAAAAATACTGCTGTGTGAGGGAGGTTAAACTGCTACCCAATGCACAGATATATATCAAACCCAGCAAAAGACAAGTTTGCGAGACAAGCATTCAGTAAGCTTTAGTTTGTGCTGATAACCAAGTTTGCCCAGTTCACATAAAACCACAATTGCAGTATAATCTGTAATAATAGCTGCAGGGCTTACAAAAGCTTTATCTGCAAGATGGTTATATGCTCTACGTTTCAAACTTCATAGACTCACAGCTCCTCCTACTCAATCTACTGGCTCAACAAATAAGCCAAACTTAAAGCCATGTGAGTAAGCATTTTCAGAACTAATGTTTTGTATTCTTTGCCTTGCAGAATATAATATATTCAAGGGCCAATTTTCCATGTCACTTTCTAGGTAAATCTGAAATCTCACAAAAACTGTTACAACAAAAATCTTTCCTGAGAACCCTCGATGCTGTTATATAAGACAAATCATGTTACAGCAATCATATATATACATATACATATACATATGAGTAACAAAAGGAAATCTCTAAATTCAGACATTCTTGACCTAATTTTACAAATCAAGTGTGTACAGAGGGTTTCTGCCTATATTTAATTAATGGGTTTAAGAAGCACAATGATTTTCTTCTCTATTTAACAATGTTTTGCCTTATCTAAAGGTTGGGTTCCTTTTTCTTCTTCTGTGAACTGTCCTCAACCTGATTCTCTCCCTTTGCCTTTAGATGTTTGCGTTATGTCCAATGAACTGATTTCTTGACATTTACTACAAATGGTCAGAAAATAACAAAGATCATGTAGACCTCAACCTAGCAAGTTATGAATCTGGTTAATAGTTATTTTGAAATTTATTGGGGGCTGTTAAAAATACTGAGGTTTAGAGAAAATGTGCACGTCTTTCTTTCCTCCTTGACTAAGGAATCACTTCACAACTTTACTTCACATATCTCTGCAAGCACAAGAAATATAGCTGTGAAGTAATGAAAGTAAAAACAATGGAAGAAAAAAAATGGCACATCAAAAGAGGGGAGGCAGTCTTGAAGGTCCAGAGGAGCTGAGGTACCAATTTTTGAGCTCCAGGCAAGGAAAGCAAGTTTGAAGAATACAGCATAAAGGGCAGACACCAAGAAAGAAGAGGAACAAGGAAAAGTAGGTTTTTTCTTCTTAACTATGCTCTTCCTCTCCTTGCTATAATTGGTACCTCTAATTCAAGTCTTAACAAATCTAACTCTGAAAGTCTGTAAATTTCTCCTTCATCCAACCATTGAACCCGGTGTATCCTACCCTGACCTCTCCCACTAACAATTCATTTACACAATAAAGACATAGTAATTTTCCAGATTGTGCTGCACACACACACAAAGTCCAAGTTCTTGACATTCAAGAATTTCTACTAACACACCACTGTAAAGCAATTATACTCCAATAAAGATGTTAAAAAAAAAAAAAAAAGAATTTCTACTACAATCAGGTTCCAATCAATCTTCATTTTCCAGGAAAGCTGATCTCCTTGCCAACCACCTTACACATCTTGTGTTTATCCTATTTATTTGGTTCCTTTAGTCTTACATTTCCTTTCCTGTCCCCCTAATCTCCGAAAGCCCAAATCCCACTTCTCTTTCAGAATTCAGCTTAAGTGCCACTTTCTCTGATTCCAACAACTAGCGGTAATTTTCCATTTTTTGAAGTCTCGGTGTACCAAATCTGGTTCACTGCTGGGGGAAATGTTTACATTTCCTGCTTCATTCTGTAGTTATGTTTCAGTCAGTCTCTTGCCTACTACATTGTGGTCTGTGGAAGGGAAATAACATATGGGATGTGTGATGTTTCACTCTAACCGTGATGCCTTACACAGTAAATGTATTTAGTAGGTAGTCGAAAGAGGAGAAGAATAAGTGAATGAAGGTCCCGAAGAGAAGACATGGTTTCATTCTATAAACATTTTAAAGCTGTTTATATTTCAACTAAACCCTACCATTTATAGGAATAAAAGATTTCTGAATTTTTCTTATTCCATTGTACATTTTTGGTAGTGTTTCTATTCTTCTATAGCAGATGAGTCTAACCCATGATGATGGTGTTTCATTCAACAATTTTTATTTGGTTCCTATTGTAGGTAGGCTCTGTCCTGGGCAATTATGCTACTAAATAAAAAAAGACAAGATGCTTGTTTTTCAATGAGTTTATGTTATTGTCGGAGGTGGCTGAAATCACACTTGTTAATAAGTAAACAAAAAGCCAGTGGATGGTGATAAACTCTATGAATAAAATACAAGACGACAATGGCGTATAATTCTGGCAAGAGGCATTGTGAGTGTTCCTTCAGACTAGATGTTTGGAAACAGCTTGTGTGAAGAAGTAGCATGTAAGCAGAGTTCTGATGAGAAGGAGGCTGCTTTGATCCAGAAGAGAGTCCTTATACGCAGAGAGAACATCTATGACAAAGTCCCCAAAGCAGGACAGGTTAGTTTGTTAAGAAACAGAATGAAGGCAGGGAGGCAGTGAGCATAGTTTAAGGGCTAGATAGAGGGCCGGATTATGTAGGAACTTGTAGGGCTTGGTAAGATGCTTAGGTTTTACTTTTCAAGTGTAATGTAAATCCAGTAGATGGTCTCATGAATTAAAATGACATACAGTTTATACTTTTAGAAGATTAGAGCCCCTGCTGTGTGAAGGATGCTACTGGAAAGGACCAAAAGTGAATGCTGGAAGACTCGTTGGAAACTAGGTGAAAATTGGTGGTGCCATGATCAGCGGAAGGCAGGGTGGAAATGGAAAGAAATGCCCAACTGAGGGTATGTTTTGGAGCAAGAGCCAATAGGACTAGCTGAAAATAAGATGTGTTGGGAGGGAGTGAGAAGAAGAGAAGAACAAAGTATGGATTCATTCCAAATTTTCTTCCTGGTCTCCCATTCAAGTAATCATGAATTCTAACCTCTAGTCTTTAGCAGTTTTGGTTACTAGCATTTTGCATAGCACTTTGTAATTTGCCTGTTATTTTTTCCAACATGCTTGGATTGTAAAATTGTAGAATGTCAAATTTGGATGATGCCATAACATTCCTCCTTCCACCTGACAAATTCTAACTCATCCTTCAAGTCTCATCTCTTCTCTTACCTCTTCCATAATGCATACACTGACTCCACCCTCATGTAAGATTCAGGAAAACTCTTCTACCTTATTTGTTGCATATACTTCCATGACAGCAATGATGTTTTAAGTTCTTGATTAAATTCTTTTCATTATCACCAATAAAACTGAGCTCCCAGAGAGCAGATAATTTTTTTTTTTTTACTCTTTGTAATTCTTATTACATAGTATTTGCAGAATGAGTGACGAGTACATAAAAGAAAAAAAATATTTGGTGAATTCCCTTAACTTAAACTATGGCAACTGGTCACTGTATTGCTTCTTAAAAATCTCTGGTAGCCACCTGCAGCACTTAAAAAAGGCAGGCTATTCCATTCACACAGGTCTACTTATTGGGAACTTCTTATATTGAGCTAAAATCTTCTTAAAATTTTCACATTTGATTTTAGTTATATCCACTCATTAAATGGGTAAAGATATGCCCAATTCAAAACTACTTTTATCACATAGTAGTGATAAATGAGTTACAAAAACTTAATATAGAATATCCTTGCACTGTGCAGGAAGTAGGACTAAAATGAAATTCATTAACTTCCAGAACTCAACATTATATTTATAGGACTTTGAACATTCAATTTGCAAGAAAGAGTATTATGAAGCATATATTAAGGCCCCAGAAGGAATAATTAATAACCAGCATGACCTAGAAGTGGGCTGAGAACTGGGGAAAAATATCACCATTACCCATGGATCTTCCCATTATATAAAGATTATTTAATTTTCTTTAAATATCAAACATATGTATGTTTATACATATACATACATATATATGTATTTTAAAGTTATTCTACTTAAAAGCAATTAAGTATTTCCCAATATAAATGAATTCTGATTACAATATCTGCAAATCTGCTCTTGACATTTTCCCAGCCAGAATTTTTCTAGTAACAATACCTCTTATTTCTACACATACAGCAAGAACTGCTAAGCAAAGGAAGGCACACTACAGACTCAGGCATATATGGATTCAAAGGCAAATTCCTGCCAGGCCTGTGACTTTAAGAGATTATCATTATTCTGCCTTGAAATCGCTGCTTCTTCATCTCTGTAAAATGGGGTAACATTCCCTTGTCATGGGTTTATGACACAGTTTAAATGAAAAAAATGAACATAAATTTTGTAATACAGACTTGTACTAAGTAAGCATTCAACAAATACCATTATAAAATAGTAAGTTATTACTATTATTGTATCAAATGATTAGCAACTCCAGAAAAGTCTGTCAGGGATTTTGCAAGAGAAATTCTTAAATGGTGTTGTAGTAGTCAGAATTGAAAGGACATCAGGGGTCACATAAGCCAGATGACATGACTCTATGATATCTCTTTCACTGACAGTTAGGAAACTTGAATATTGACCACTCAATCTTAACAGGATTTATATTATCATTTACAAAATTATTCTGAATTTATAAAAGACTTCAAGTAAACTTTTCCTCATATGTAGACTATGATGTGACATTTCTTATTAGATGGTTTTATTTATTTTCAACTACTTTATATTATTGATAATAAAACAAATAATTACTGACATTTATAAGCAATTTATTCTGAATCTGGCTCTGTGCTGAAGACTTTACACAAGATTGCCTTATTTAATCTTTAAAACAACCAAATGAGGTAGATATTCTTCTACCACACTTTACAGAATTAGAAACTGAAGTCTGGGGAAGGTCATTTACTGTGTGGCAGGTACTGTTCTGAACCCTGGATAAATATCAACTCATTTAATCTTCAAAACAGCCTTATGAGGAAGCTTCTATTATTATCATCTCCATTTTACAGATTATAAAAATTGAGTCTCAAGAGTCTTTAAATGCATTACACAAAGTCACATGACTAATAAATGGTGTCATCAAGATTCCAACCCAGGCAACCTGGCTCTTGGGGCCATTGTCTCAATAATACAAGGTGCAGTTTCTGAACCATGGTAGAGCAAACGGACTCTACCGCCTGTAATCCTAGCTACTTGGCTATATTACCTCACTTTTACAATCTCCGTTTTAAAGAGGGCAGAAAGAAACTCAAAGAGGCTGGAGAATTTGGCAGTCACACGGTTGATTCACACTTTAACCTCTAAACTGTGTTGCTTCCTCTTTCAGATAGCAAAGGTTACACCGTCAAATGAAAATCACTAAATCTGTACCCACTGGATATGTTATTGCAAACAACCAAAGAAGTTTGCTGCTACTTATAGAAAGAAGCTTGCTAAACTGGTGGATATGTTCTTTTTGCTTAGATTTAGACTTTCCTGTGAAATTCATCCGTGGTGATTTGAAATGACTGATGTTCTTACAGAATACATTTGAGAGTGACAAGTGTGCTGAGTATGACATATTTTAAACTTTATAATTTTTTCTTATATTTTTGAAACGTGGATTATGATTTTGACATCTGAAATTCTCCTTTGTCAGATAGGGTCTCTGGAGCTAGAAGGATATGCAGACTCCCACTGTAATACAGGTGGGACAGGCGCGACCTATAGCAGTCCCCGTCAGCCATTGGTCGGCGTCGCACTGGGCCCCTCCCCCAAGCGAGCCACAGTTAGTGATCAACTGTCATTGAGCAACTGACTGTTAGTGGTCCCACTCAGCCATTGGCTGGCACCGCAGTGGGCCCCTCCCCCAAGCGAGCAACCATTAGTGAGCAACTGTCAATGAGCAACCGACTGTTAGTGGCCCCACTCAGCCATTGGCTGGCACTGCAGTGGGCCCCTCCCCCTCCCCCTTCTCTGTAGAAAAAGAGCCCAGAGAATACGGACTGAGGGAAAATGTTTTTTTTGCAACTAGGGTGCCATCTTCTCGGTCTGCTGGCTTTCTGAGTAAAGTCGTTATTCCTTGCCCCAACAACTCATCTCCCGATTTATTGGCCTGTCATGTGGCAAGCAGAGCAAGCTTGGGCTCGGTAACACCATGTGATGCAGATACAAAGGTTTTAAATGAATTTTTGCTATTAAAGTCAGAATAGCAGCCTTAAATGAGGTAGCCTAAGACCTGAAATTCAATAATTATACATTTGTTTGGATGAGTACATAAAGCCCCAGAAAAAATCACTTAAAGCACTTAGGTTTTTCACTGAGGGGAAACAAATCATTATAATTATTATCTTTACTTAAAAACTCATATATTTAATAAATTTAATAAAATTTGAAACTATATAATCTTGACCTTTTCCTATTTGCAGCAGATCCTACATCCTATTCTTCCTGTTGATGAACTGTACACCTGCCAAAGTCGCAGGCATTATTCCTCCCTAGCTACCTCTTCACTGAAAGGACAGTGGATAAAAATGGAGACACAGCAGCACTGACATAGTCCTAATCGAGTAAAACTTACCACAAGACAATAGGCAAAATGTGTTCTTTTTACAACTGTCTAGTAGGATATATATTTTAAAATATAGCATGTGCTATGTATTTTAATAAATGAAAAATAATATAAATATATAACAAAAAATTTAATAAAGTTAAATATAATAATTATATAGATTATTATTTTTGCCTGGAAACAACAGGCCTAGCTGTCGAAATTAATATAAATTTTATGTTGGGAAAGCAATGCCTTATAAACAACATTTAACAAACATGTACAATGTGCCAGAATATATAATAAGCATCTTATATGCATTATGCCTGTTATTCTTCCCAACTCTACAAGGTAGATACTATTATTTCTATATGACAGCTGAAAATGAGACTAAGAGATGTTAAATTCTTTGTCCAAAGGCATATAGCTGGTAAGTGGCAGAGCTGGGCATTAAGTCAATATCTGCCTGATCCCAGAGCGTGCCCCCTTAACCATTATGGTTTACTTTTTCTCATCGGTGAAAACAAAAATATCTCTCAACTCTATAACAATGAGAATTATTTTAAAAGACTAACAATAGAAATAATAGTAGTAAAAGTAATAGACACAGGGAAAAGTCATGACATCTGGGTTCTATTTTGCCTTTGACGACAAGTAGGTTAACTTTCAAATGCCTCGGTTCTTGAGTGGGGGGGAGGGGAGGGGGGAGGGGAAGGAGATGAGGACTAACAGATTGGAGGATATGGGAGGCTTTCTTTTAAAAATTTTAATTCTAGGCCTCTCTCTCCAGCATGAAACACTGTTCCAAAATGACTATGTGAAATAGGACTCCGCAACCTTCCTTATTATGTATACTCTGAGAATGCAGACCTGTCAATGTTTACAGCTGTGGACCAACGGAGCCCGCCTTACCTATAAATGAATGGAGCCACGGTGGCAGTATTTGGGTGGCTGTGTTGCTGCTGCTGAGGGAGCTGGACAGCACCATTTCCCACGCTCTGCCCACTGCCTTGCGCCGCTGACCCAGCAGAGGAACCGGCCAGAGAAGCGTGGCTAGCTTCCCTTCCTTCCAAAGGAGCAGGGCAGTTGGATGTGCTTGCTTTCTCAGTCGTTACGGGCTTAGGGAAGGACTGGGAAGGGCTTCCCTTGGTAGTCCTGAATTTTTCAGACTCTTTGCTTGTTGAGCTTCCCGGTGAAACAGTTTGCTTTGCTGTTGGCACCTTTGAGCCCGGTTTTGGAATCCCACTGGAAGAGGGGATTAAGCTTTCCTTCTTGGCTGCTGTCGTCTTGCTGCCCTTTGGGATTAAGCTTGCAATTTTAGAGGTCTTTTTTGGAGCCGTCTCCGCCACCTGATCTTTCTCGTCCTTGACTGGTTTTTCAGTGCAAACTTTATTTTTGTCCCTGTTCTTTTCCTCTTTTTCCTTTGGCTGTAGCAAAGACTTTTTATTGCTGAGATTTTTGCTTCCAGCTTTTGGAGGGGCTAATTTCGGTGACACTTTGGGGCTGCTATTTGTTGAACCGCCACTATTCAGACCACTGTTAAAGCCTTCCATTTCACCAGATTCAGAAAAGGCATCGTCCTCCTTCCCACCATCACTGGGTCCTGAACTGGGAGGCTGCAGGGGGCGTAAAGCAGTCCGGGCATTGACCAGCTTGAATTTCTCAAGCATGGATTTCTGTCCCGAGGGAGCTGCTTTGCCCCCGTCTGAGGCAGGGGGCTTCAGTCTGTCTGCAGATGGTGTGGGAGAGGTGGCTGGGCTCGACTGCTTCACGGTCAGCATGGTGGAGGTGGCGCTGTGCTTGGCATTCATGGACTTGCTGCGCCACGGCTTGCTGGTGCTCGGAGAAGGGATGGCAGAGGCCGGGGGCTGCCCAGCGGTGCCGGGGGGCTGCGTGCTACCACTCACACCTGAAGATGGTTGAGGTCCTTTGGAGGAATCTGGACGTGGTTAAGAAGAAACATTTTTAAAAAGGCTGATTAGTTTTTGATCACTTATGTCACACCACTGAGTATTTCTAACTATAGGCACAAGGAAGTTTCTTTCCTCTGAACTGGAAACGGACATGCTATGTGGCATCAATCACTTCTGTAATGTGGTGGGTTTTGTACCATATATCAAACATTCAGTGTCTGAGGGACAGTGGGGAAAAAAAACACAACACTTGTTTTCCCTTCTAAAATTATTCTTAGCCAAATGAATTTCGCTGGTCACAGAGGTCTAAAGATGAATAAAACACTCTCCCTCCGCTAAGCAATTCTCTGTATTCTTCCAGCCACTACTGTAGCTCATAGCAGTGAATGGATATTCCACCTTGCCCTATAAAAATAATGAATACTGAGAAATTGCTTTAACATACAGGGAGCCTAGCTTATTCTTATCTGATTAAATATGCTTTAGAATCATAATTTAGCTTTTTGTTAATATTGTTTTTATTTGTACAAAATAAATATTGAAAGGGATGTTTATATGGGTCAGATAATCTACTAAGAAATATATAAAATATGTAATACAAATATGTAATACTACAAAATGTGTAATAATATGTATAATCCTTATAACAACCCTACAAGGTATGTATTGATATTTTACAAATAATTCTTACAAATAATAATTTTATAAATAATTTTAAAAAATTCTACATAACTTGTCCGAAGTCACCCAGCCTGGACCTGAACTGATTTCAAAGCCTGTGCTCTTAACTAGCACACCTGCAGGCTCCTGTAGTGATCTGAACAAACTTTAAATTCTAATTAAAAAATCAAGCTACTTTTTGGGGGCTATAAGAAAATAAGGCCAATTGTCATATAAGTACTTATAATGCACTAGTGTTTACTTACTTTCCACTTAGAAATCTCATTATGATATGAATTTCTATACGACTGTTATAGCACTGATTAATGCTTGATTACAAGTCTTATTTTTAAGCATGAAAAACTAAACCAAAAAGAGATTTTATAACAATGTATAGAATAAAAAAAAATTGAGCTTGGAGTTAAGAGATCTCAGTATAACTGTTAACACTGGAGAACTATATAATTCTGGTCATGTCATTTACCTTAAATTTCATCTACCATAAATACCTCCCTCTTCCATCCTCTTTTTCTGTTTTTTCTGAGAAATGGAGTGACAAATGATTAAATTAGATATTTATGTAAAAGAGGCAACGTTGATACTGTTAACATACTAGATATTGTCAAATAAATGCTAAGCTGTTTTTGATGAAATGTCCAAAGGAAATATTTTATTAATAAATCCTTTCATAATATTCAGGAATTGGAGACCATTAAATTCCATTAAATATTCATAGATCTAAAACTACAATGCTTTCACTTTTAAATGTTTTTTCCAACAGTATCAAAATGCATGATAAACAGTAGGTAATTAAGCCAATTGGTATAGAATACTTGTCTTACCCATTTTTCAGAAGAAGAAATTTACATTAAAAAGTTAATAAAGAAAGTTAGAGATAGGAAAAGAGGTTAAATTCTTCATTAAATATTTGTGTGAGTTAGGTTTTTAAAAAAAAATAAGTGTGCCTAAAATAATATAATAGATTTGTGAAGTTTATATTAACAATGCCAATAGTACAGACAAACGTAGATAACTTCACTGTGATTGCCTGTTTCCTCTACTGCACTGTTGATGCAGTCCATGAAAGCAAAGACCACACCTGTAATGCATAGTTCTACATTACACACATAGCACCTTGTGTGTGACAGGCACTAAACTAAGTTTTTGAAATACATTAACTCAGTTCTTCCAACAACTGCATAAAATATTCATTATTACCCTCATTTTGCACATGAAGAAACTGAAGCACAAAGAGGTAACAGAACTTGGCCAAAGTTACATAATTTGTAAGTGACAAGTCTGAGAACTGAACTTAGCTTGGGATTCTAAGTTAATTCTGTCAACCAGCATGTTATACTAATTTTCAAATGTACAAGAAGTTCAATGGCTTATCAGTTATAACATTATTCCTTGACTCTAGAAACACAAAAAATAGTGAATGTCAAATTCATGCCTTTAATAGAATTGTCAAGTAAACTTTATTTCTCGATTACCTAGATTCAACTGGAAACTAAGAACATCTCCAAACAAGATGCATTTTCTCAAGTTCAGTGACTTGTGTACACGCCCGTGCATTTCACACAGTGACCTTACTGTTTTGCAGATTTCTGTCCAACATATATGCCTCTATTTTTCTACTATTTACAGAAATATTAATCAATGCTATTCAGTTCCTATAATCTCTAGGACTTGAATCTAGGCATAACATCTGTTAATATTTACTGAGTGGCTATTCTGTGCAAGACTCCCCAAGACACCTTACAATCTAGTCAGAGGAAAGAAATCAGACCCACAGAAGATGAATGGCATATATTAAACGTTAAACGAGTAGGAGGTGGGAAAGGAAATGGTAGAGATCAGAAGTGCACAAAGGGCTGTACGACATTAAATAAGATCAAGACAAATGAGCTAAGGGAGATATGCAGGCATTCAAGGCAGGAGTAATATAGAATTTTATATGAAACTATGTGAAAATTTATTCTATTTATTTACATTTTAAAAATATGTACATATGTATATTGGCACACAGAGTTAGAGAGAAATAAAGTACCCCCAAAATGAAATCATAGTCTGTTGTAGTATTGCTAAGAGGAACATAATGGCCTCATATTGAATTTATCTTCACTTTCTTACATTGATCTCAAAAGTTATTGCGATATTTCTTATTCTATAATGAAAATAATATTAATAATTATTACAAATATAATAATGCCTACTGGCATTTTACTGAAGATTCTTTAACTATATTATCTCACATTAGTGTTCACAACAACCCGATTAGATGGGAAGGGCTCCTTTTTTTTTTTTTTTTTTTTGACAATTTCATAATCACTTTGCCTCTCTTTTTTTTGGAAGGTCTCCTATTTCTAATTCACACTTGTGGAAACCCAAGCTTTGAGGGTCTAAACAACTCATTCAGTGGTGCACAGCTAGTGAGGAATGTGTGGTGTGGCTAGGATTTGATCCCACATGTGTGATTCTAGAGCCCAAGCTCTATAATTGTCGTAGAATGTCTGACATTTTAAGTGTTTAACATAACGGTCTCAGACTTTAATGTGTGCTTAAGTCACTGGGGATCCTACTGAACGTATATCACATTGTGCTTCAGCAGATCTGCAGGAGGCCCCGAGAGTCTGCATTTCTAACAACCTTCCACACGATACCAACGCTGCTGGTCTCAGACCATGTTCGGCTGTAAAGAGTTATTTCTCATGGCAGTGTCCAAATTGGCTAAATTCATTAAATGTTCCATAGCTCTGCAGCATTAATATTCTTCGCTCTGTGGACTTCTGGAACCTTGGTCAGTTCTGCATTCCCCCCAGATGCTTGGCAATCTGTGGTGAGAGATCACTAAAAACAAAAGAGGTTTTCCTAATGTCCTTTATTTCATCATTTTCGCCACATACTTAGTGTATTATCTTCTGTGTTTCTGTAACTAGGTTAAGAAGCCAGGGGACTCCTACCCCTGTATGCCTGGGAGCTTTGGTGAGGATGAGAGAGAAGAGGGCAGAAAAGGACCAGTCAGGATGCTCTGTAAGCGTGCCGACATTAGCTAGATAGACTGCTATCGCAGTTCAAGTACAGAGGAAATTCAACATCATCACACCCAAAAATGAGACAGGAGGGACTCCAGATTATGACATCGACATCCAGCCTACAGTAACGGTCACAGCAAAAGCTATAAAATCGTTCTCAGATGAGTACACACATAGAAGACACTTCTCTGAACTCAACTCTCAATCTGTGCCCAGCTCCTCTCTATAATCAGCAATAAGGTGCTTCAGGTTTCATGAAGAGTGAAAATCATAAGTCACTGTGCATCAGGAGAGCATTAGAATAATGAGTGTCTCTCTGGACACCTCACAAGAAAGGGTGCAGAACAACAGCTGCTGAAATGGCAGCCTCTGCAGCTCTGACAGATCGGGGGTCGGCACAAATTCTAGTCTCTGTGCGATTTACATATTCAGTAGTAAGTAGCCTGGTCTCACTGATACATTGCTGAGTGTTGTTAACTCAGCTTCTGACTATAAATGAACTGTTAGCTGGGTATGGCGGAAAAGCAAAAGTATCTAATGCACATATTTAAGGGCATTCCTGCAACAGACTTGTATCTTGTGTTTGCAGGGCCTCTCTGCCTATAGCTGTTCCTTGTCTCTGGCGTCCAAAAAGAAAGTTTCTTCCACTCCCTCTCCTTTTCCTCCCCTTCTTCTTCCACCTCGCATCCACCACCACCAATTCCATTACAACCAAGTAATATTATTTATCAACTGCTTACTTTTCCCAAGTACTTTGATACATGGTATCACATTTGGAGCTTCTACCCATATGCCTCTTATTTAAACTCATAATAATCTACAATATACTTATTGTTTCTCTTGTTATAAATGAGAAAACTGAAGCTTAGAGAAAGTAACTTGCTCCAAATCATGCATAGAGTAAAATTTAGAAAAGACAAAGCCAAAACTGGAACGCACGTTTATGTGACTACAAAATTTGGAGGCTTTTGACTCTCCCTTCTTTCCATATGTTTGCTTGCCCACCCAAAAATTCTGCCGGTTCGGTTCTCCAGAAAGTCACATGTTTGTCACAACAGTGAAGGCAACTGGGTAACTCCCCGAAATATGGGTTCCTTCTTCCTCAATGAGCAGAATATAAATGGGGAGAACATGATACAAGATACTCACTATTCAGTTAGCTATATACTATCTCCTGGGGCATCCTACTGGCACCATCCTTTTGAGTTGATGTAAGAATAGATTTTAATTCCTGCTTAGAAAACATCTAAATTCAGAGAGTTAATTTTTAGTTATTTCATATTGGGAAAAAAAAAAACAACTTTGATGACCTGGGAAAAATGCCAATCTAGTTCTAAAATTAAAACATGGAGGTAAATGTGGCAGTCACAACAGGCATATGGGAAGTTTAGATAAAGACGATTCTCCATGGAAATTTGGCAGGTTAGCTTCAGAGCTTAGTGCTATGTTGCCAATGGTGCTACTAGCCTGAGAAAGGACCAGGGAACATCCTCAGTTGTCTACTTCTTCTTCCTCACTGAGTAGTATGCTGTTCGGATGGAAGCAAACCAGCTTTCAATTCACAAAGTAACAACACAGAAAGTAGCAACAACAATAAAAATGACAACAGCACCACTCTTTTTAAAGTATTCACTGTACAGCAGGCATTGTGCTCCGTGATATGTATGGTCCCTGCTAATTATAGAACAACTTCAGCATCACAGATCATTATGGAAGGAAGGAAATGACTGATCAATGTGGTGATGGCAATTAGTTTGGTAAATAATTAACTTAGACTCTCATGTTACAATAATATACCAAAATACACTGAACATTTTGAAAGTTAAAAAAAGTAGCATTCAAATTTATATATGTTTTGTTACCAACTGGCCCCTTGTTTACCTCACCACACTGTCTCCCATAAAGAGACAGCTTGCGAAATGCCTCAATCATCAATTTTATGATGAACAGAAACATGGAATGCTATTATGGGGATTGTAGGGGCACTATCCATTCTGCACATGTATATATTGTACCGTTTGTAATGTGAGAGTGCCACTTTGTGGACTATTGAAAAATTTAGGGAAGCTTTAATTCACCAGCCAGATTTTTTAAAAGTATGTAATTTATGTACAGGCATATAAAATACATGTACACCTCAATATGTAAGCATGTATACAAAAGTAAACAACATATATGCCCAAGTCTATTTAGTCATATCACTTGATCTATGTACTTAATTATGTTACCTCATAAAAATCCTCAAGATCAACTTGAAATTATGTCATTATAGGTTTATATAATTATTAAGGAAATAAAGCAAAAAGTCATGGTGGAACACATAACGAAATCACCAGTAAAGAGATATAATGAGTAAAACATATTTGCATTGCATTGAAAAGGAAATAAAACAGTTCAGTTCTTTGGTCTTAAGAGTAATTTCAGAGTAATTAAAAAAGTACCTAAGAACTAGGTAACTATGTTTTAGCTGTCAAAACTCCACGACTAATGTAACATTCACATTAAACCTATAGTTTTAAAAAGTTCAATTTCAATTTTGCTAAATTCTCCATATCAATCATACTAAATCTATGTTGAGTGTAAATGAAAGAAAACACTTTCACACCAGAAGATACTTCATTAGAACCTAGGAGAACAGAAAGGAAATCTCCTCTTCCATAGATGTACAGGTACCATGTAAGAATCACATGGGAGAAACAATAAAGAGATGGGAGCATGCCCTCTGGTACTGTGGCATGTTTCTTAGCAACATAGAAAAACATCTCTCTGCTAAGGAACTCTGTCTAGTAATAAGTATTTACAGATGATAATTCAGAAAGTGAATTCCAAATAGAGCTAGGGACATTTACATTCCTAATAATACTAAACTGTTAAGCCTTTTTCATATTTATCATGTCGATTTTATAAAACAAGAATTATTTCTTAAGATAATTTGCTTCAGGCATATAAAATGTGTGCCCAAATGAACCAGGGCATTTTTTTTTTCCACAAGATCCCTGATTTCCACTGAAAAGATATTTGATTTTTCTTTAAAGCATACATCTGTCTAGAGTAATCTCATAGGGTGCATGGGCAAATTGATAAATGCTAGTGTCAGAACATATTATTCATTGTCAGTCTCTGCATGTCAGGTCACCAAGGGAAGAAACCTGGACTCCCCAAAGAAATGCTTTTCTACAAACAATATACTATCTTCATTTCACCATTTGTTCTGAGAAATTTGTTCCTACATTCCATTTCAACAGAATGGTGGGGTGGCATTGCTTTCTATTTTAACATTTCTATTTCAGCCTTGTCTGCAAGTGATAATCTATGGCCATGTTCACCGATATTTTAATCCATTTGGTGAAATGAGCACACTATTTTTTGGATTGTATTATTATTAAAATGGTATTAGATGTATCTTTTGAAGTGCAGTTTGTGATTCTCTACTGATTTCCCTTTATTAGATAAGTCACACAATTCGTAAATAAGCTATTTTTACCATCCCATACATGTGAGAAGCTACTGTGCTTTCAACAGTATGTTTTTTAATAAGGAAGTGAAATTGTTTTAATTGTGAATAAACCTTTACTATCTATTACAAATTCTAGAGATTCCCCAATTGATTCATATAACTCATCATTTAAGACTTCTTAAAGAAAGTAGAAAGTACATATTCACTTAGAAGCATTCAGGGAGCACATTACAGATAGTGTAATGATTTCTTTTGAGTAAAAATATCTTAATTTATTAAATTTAACTGTTATACTTTCTAATAACTAAAAAGGAATGGCAATTAGAATACTCAAGTTAGTAATTTCTTAATTCTGTCATTATAATATTGTAACCTTTGAAAATTCTTCTTTAATTTTCACCTTATTTGGCCATGCCTAGGATATGTATGAACTATATGGTCACAGAGATCAACCTGTCATCAGATGGAATCTTATATTTTTATATGCGATGCTAACATGAAAAATCTCCATGTCAAAGGTTAAATAAAACATTCTTATCCAAAAAGATGTACCATTCGAATAGTCTAAAGAATAAATTATAAACTGTTTCATATGTGATGTTTATATTTGTTTTGTTTGCTCTATAATTTAAGCTAATATTTTGGAAATATAAAATAGCATGACACACTGATTAATTTAGAGATGATATTGCATATACTGATATGAAGTTGTAACTCCACATTAATAGAAAATGCCATATAGCATGTAAAACAAATTCCAGAAGGCTGTATTATATAATGCAATTTATCCTTTAATTATTATTGACAGTTTATAGACATTTAATGCCTACATTTGATATATAATATTATAAATATTTGTGAATGTGAGATCATACACTTTAAATGTTTTGAAATTTTACTTTGTTGGAATTAAAAGTAATGGCTAATTCACCATGAAAACTTTTGCTCTTGATACCGACCTAAGGAAATCTGCTTATGGTCAAAAACCTCGTAACGTATGTTATCTGTCTCCACCTTGTGGTTATTATAAATATTGCTACTTTCTAATTTTGCACTACTTCCTAGACATACATAAGAGAGGCTGAATGGCTATGGAAAGATATGAATACTTGGCTACCTCTGGATTTTTACTTTTAGACACCAGAAATACAAAAAGTATTTCACATGATCAAAAAATACATTATGATATCAAAGCGTTGGGTCATCTAAAGCATTTCTAGGTTTCTTTGCCAATGTTATTAGTCGTTTTTTGCAAAACTCTTATACAACTGTAGTATCATGTAGCTAAAATCAGACACTTGAGCAGTCCACTCAGCATATCTTAATGTCTAAACATGTTTATTTTCCCTTAGAATTTCATAGCACGTATAGGCCTTTGTATGATGCTTTCTAGGAAAGTCACAAAATGAGGGAGATGTTTTTCTGATAAGAAATTCTTGTCCCCTTTCTCTCCAGGAGAAGTGTAAGTCTTCAGTAACATTTCTTAGGTCCTCAAATCAAAGGTTTTATTCTTTATTTTAAAGACAAAATCCTAACTTCCAAACACATACTATTTTCTTCTTTTTCCATTCAACTCAAGAACTGGGGATGTTACAGGGATCAAGATACACTGCTTTGCTTACAGGGATTTACGGTCTGTCCAATTTTGTTTTAATGGGTAGGAAATTTTCACGAAAGTGTGTAATTCATAGATCACCCCTGTCAATTCATGTCTGAGTAAGAGAAGTCTAATCAGATCATCCGTATGAAACAATTGGAAATGATCTAATCTGAGCCAAAAAGTCTCTACCTGGTTCAATTAGTCAAACCAAATTTGCCAGCTGTTCTACTAAGTGTATTTGTCGCTTTTGAATTTCATGTCTTGTTGCATGGAGAGTTAAATACTACACAGAGAAGTTAAAGTTTTATTGATTAGAAAATACTACCTCACAATCCCACAACGTGCCCTAGTCCCTCACAGGGTCACACTGCTCCCAACAGCAGAGGTTCTTGATTTTCTCATGGTTTAGATGTAAATTACACATCCTCCCGTTTGGATGCAGGCTCCACAGGGATATGCATCAAGCCAGCACCTCTTTAAATACGCACTGTGCACATTAGAGAGAACTGTGTATCATACAGTAGTTAATATATAATCTGCCTTTAACACACACTTCCACTGTGTCCTTTCTTCCTGATCAATGTGTGATCGGATATTTCTATCATACACTCGTTCAAGAAAATAAAACAAACATGAATAATTTGTCTCTTATAGGAGAAACTAAGGTCATAATATTTATCTGTCCTGCTGCTTTCAAAGACTAAATACCCTTCATAATTATGTCTTAAATTTTGATGCTCCAACCTTAACTTCCTCAAACACGTATGGCACTTAATGTTAACTAAAACCAAGGATTTGAAAACATTTCATATAGGTTTATGATTTCAAGATAAGTGTTCATAAAACATGAGAAAACAAAAGAAAATGCTATTTACATGCATCCAGGAGGAACTCTTTTTGAGAAACAGATTTTATACTTGGGGATAATCACTAACCACTTTAATATAAATGACTATATTTCCTTAAAGTGTTCTTCAGATAGGAAAGGTCCTGAAGAAAGCTGGAATTCAGGAGGAGGCACTTAGACAATATAAGAAAGTCCACTGATAACATTTCCATTCCAAACACTGCTTAAATACTAGATTTAGCATGTAATTTATGAGGCTCATATGTTACACTTGTGCCTTAACGATGTAACGGGCGAACTCTTACCTTTTTCACTGCCATTTGCATAATTTGGAGGCTTGTTTTTATCAATGCTGTTAAAGCTCTGACTTCTCCTATTTAAATTGGAGGCTCCCTGGACCTTGCTGCTGCTGCCTGCAGCTGGCACCCTAGAGGGACCTGGAAGCCTGAAATAGTACAAGAAAAATTACATCATTATTGCACATTACAAAAAGATAGGGAACAGGAGGTTCTGAGCAGGGAAGAGTTAATGGGAGAATCATAATTTACGACGTTCAGCAGAAAATGTTGGTTTAAGTGACAAATAGCTAAACACAAGGTTTGAAAATCTTCAGAAAAATCTTGGTTCATATGATATAATTTGCCTCCAAAGTATATTAATAATGCAGGACAATTAGAAATAAAGTAATTTTAACTAAAAAAGTCATGCCTATACGCACCTGATGAATAAAACTTTGATTTAAAGGTACTGTAACAATTACATGATAAGCAAGGGAAATAATAATACTTAACTAGAATCTATTATATTCTCAGGGTATTAACCAGCTGCCTGCAGTTGTTGTTAAGTTGTTCTTTTCAATATACGGGACATTTGTTTTTATCTTAGGTGGCTGTATCTTAAATGAACTTGTACATTAATAACAAGAAGAATAAAGTTACATACAAATTGCAAATAGCAAATGCTTACTGAATATCTAAGCTAGTTAATTACTCAAAAACACGGTGTGGAGACCAAGTTCATGAGTTTGTTCATATTTGACTGATCTGTCTCACATAAAATCTTTCACTCTCTTGCCAAAAGTAAGCACCTAGACTCTAGCTGGTTATCTCACAAGTGTGGCCAACTGATCACACAGGCCATGCAACAAGGATGCAGGTCTCATAAGAAGAAAATCTATGCTAGTAGAATGACAATTTAAGATACACCTACAGTGATAGTAGCTTTAGCTACTCGTTGTGTATGAAGGACAAGACATGAGGAAATGTAGGTAGACTGTATTAGAATTAGGGGAAGTTTGACGGGAGGTAATCATCTGCAGTTATTTTATTTGAACTATAATTAAACATCACTTTGGATCATTTATTTCACTGTTTAAACAGTTTCCATATTAAAATTTCAGGTATCAATTATTTCAAGAACTGTGCATAAAATATGCAATTACTATATTTTATTTTATACTAATACTAATGTATATTGTGTATGTATAATAAACGCAATCTGCATTAATGAAAAACTAGAAATCAAGAATTAATATTGGCATCTTAAGACATTTAAAAACATGATATTAAGGGTTGCCAGCGTCTTTGCTAGTATTTGCTGCCACCATGTGAATGTCACTGTGTACTGCTCTAATAAGTTCTATTTTAAAAGAAAAATAACAAAAACAATCCATAACTTATAAATGAAGCAATTAATTTTTTCTTGTTATACAAAATATTTAAATTAAAAGAATGTTTATATCTATTATATTGGTACCCAATATATCACAATTTCACAATCAGTTGCTACAATATTCAAATTTTAACTCATCTTATTATACTACTTGACACATTATTTCCATAGATTATCAGGAAATCAAACTCTTAAATGTATACTATAAATATTTTATAATAGTAACAGGTATTGCGAAATGGAATGAACATCAGGAAAACACACACGCCAGCTTAAGACCAGAAATGTTGATATCTTGGAATAGTTAATAGTTTCAAAATGTTGACTGTATTTTGGAGTTTAAATACATATGGCTAATAAATAGTTCCTTCAGCTATTTTGCTAATTAGAGGTTGTGTCATGCACAAGATTAGAATCTTTTCCAAATGACTCCAGCATTTAACTTTTACTCAAATGGATCTACAGGGTTTGTAAGTCTAGCACAATAACCACAGACACCAGCAATTTTGAGTACCAGTGATTGCACTATGTAGAAGGAACTCAACTAATTAATTTGGCCAAATGTCCCATCATAATAAATCTGAGAACTAGTCCTGTAGACACAGCCATAGACTTAGAAAGTTCATTCCAAACTCACATTTATAAACAAATTTTGTCACAAAATTTGCCCTACTTGCAATGAAACTTGACCTGTTTCTAGAAAGCAAGTAAAATGCATTTTGATCTTGACTGTGACCCATGAAGCCAAGTGATCTTTAGTTCTCAGAAGAACAAATTAAAACAAATTAAAAAATCCATTTGCTCTTCTCATTACCCTAATTTGACAGTCAGCCAGAGCTCCAGATCATTCATCAAAGTAACAAAAAGAGAAATGAGAATGAAGCCAAAAAAAGAGATGTTCTATTAAATCAAAGAAGTACTTAAAATATATTTTATATTCATTAAGTCTTAGAAGTAGTAATAAAAAATGCTTACTGAACATGGCAGGTCACTGTTCTTTGCGCATCCTAGTTTATATCATTTCTTTTGATTTTTAATTAAATACCCTTTTAATTTGCCTTTCCAGAATCAGTTTAATTACTATGGAAATGAACATAACTTAGGAAACCAAGGCAAGGGGTAAAGCACATAACCTCAAGTCAAGGCATCATAAGTAGTTCTTGGGGTGAAACACTGCATAATACGATTCATTATTAGAGTAGTGACTAGTAAACCACCACTGAGACACTTCCCCAGGAAGTGAGATGGCACATATAACCACATAATAATCAGGGGGGGCAAAACACATTTGCTGTGGCTTCACTTAGCTGTACCATCATGCCTCCAGTAACTTAACATTAAAAAAAATCACTTTCCACACATTTTTCTATACCAGTATTTTCCAAACAGTATATAATGCACTGTCATTTACTATAACAGACTGCCTTTAAAATACATATGTCATAAAGAAGCAAAAATTTAAATGATTAAAGATAAAAAAGAATGGTTCAGGCTGACCTGGTGCTAACTTTCCCACAAAAATCTGCCAATGTTTCTCACTTCTGCTTCAAAATGTGCAATAGTTAATGCATACCCATTTCAAAAAGCAATTACAATCTTGTTTTACTTCCAGATTTGTGGCCTGGAAAGAATGGGGTCTTCAAAGTAATTTTTTTCCTTGACTTTCTCTAAGCCTAGAACCTAGACCTCAGACCAGTCATAGCACTATGTATAACAAAACTGAATTAGAAGAACCCAAGACCCATTTCATAATCTAACACAAACATGTTCATGCCCAAGAAGGCGTATGGAAATCTACTTAGAAGAATTCGGTACTCTAACCTTTTCATCCAGAAGTATGTCAGTTTTTGAAAAAATTTAGAATGATAGGACAAAATATCCCTGGGCATTTACTTTATTATCACTAACAAGCAATAAATTAGAGATATTAACTGACCTAGTAGGCTTTTTTTGACTGGTTGCAATTCCACTGTGATTAGACTGAGTTGCATATCTGGCTGCCAGACTGTATGAGGAGAAACAGAGAAATTGAATTAAAGAGATTCTTTGAACATGGAAAGAAAGTACAAACTTACAAGAAAACTATGAGTTAATGAAATGCAATTAGAACATGTATAAACATGTATAAAGAATAAATTAGAAAATTATGATAATGCAACACATATACCATGACCTTTGATTATGAACATATTATGAAATAAATAATGCTGTGGACCCCTTAAGTGTGTCATCAACGAATTTTAAAAAATGGTTGTGTGACAATATTAATATTTTTAAAGTAATATTATTCCATCTTAGAAAAAATTCAACCTTTGTAAATGACAGTGAAAACTTCAGGAAAGCTTAAGTTTGACTTAACACCATAGCAAGATCTCTTTCTCAAAAAGATTCAAATGGAAAAAAGAGTATGAAATGAGAGTCATTATTTTCTTTTATAAACTCTTCTAGTTTGCTGTTTTAACCTAAATACTATTTTGAAAGACAAAAGATTAAAATATCTGGTTTCTGTGGAGTAAGTTATTGTTGATCTCTAGTCCTGGATAGAACATTTAATGGAAGTGATTAATACAAGATGTTTTTCTAGAGAAAGATCTATGCAAAAAATTGAGATTAAGATGGAGTCAAATTCTTCAAAAACGGACTGAACAACTGCTGATGACAATTTCTGGGCATTCTTGAATTACAATTCTTAATGATTTTTTAAATCACAATCTTTGGTTGAAAACACACCAAAAAGCATTATGGAAACCAAGTTTTGAAGAGCAGTGGATACTTTATAAACAAAATGAACATTTGTGCTTTAATTTGAACTGATTTCTGAATTACCTAATGGTTCTGAAATTAGTGTTCTGAAGGATATAGGAAGACTCAGTGGGCTTAAACATGTTCACACGTGCTGTGATGGTCATGGGTTGACGTGTGAGTGGAGAATCACTCTGCTGGTGAATTGTGATGACTCTACATGAACACGTTTGTTGTACATGCACAGTTTCCAAGGCCTCCAAGGAAACAGGAACAACGTGGGGTTGCTGGAATCAGGGTGGAAGGGTCATGTGGAGCCCTGCTGTTAATCCAGTTGCTTTGCTGCTAAGTAGAGGGTATTTAACCAAGGGAAGGATCCCTTAAGATGGTGACATGTTTCCTAAGTAAACTCTTACTCCATGCAGCCAGTCTGTGGTGGGAGTATGCAGGCCTTCGAACTGCCTGGCTAGAGAGGAATAAAGAATTCCTCATATCTAGACTGCTTTTCAGAGTACTTGTTTTTCAAGTGGATATGTGATATATTCTTATTTGCAGAGAGTGCATTCTGTATTCTAACTGTACTGGACACTGAGACAACTGGCTACAACTGGCCAAACTACCTCAGCAACAATAATATCAGAGGACAATTTAAAAGTAAAAACCAAAACACTCCAATGAAATATTAATTCAAAAATTAAAAGTAAAAGTAAAAGTACCCAAAGTGAAAAAAAAGAATCTTCTGTGAACATATCAGTCTGCTTTGTCAACCCAAGAATAAGAGAACTACCTACAGGTTCACCATGATGTCTTCTATCCTGTACCCTCCAAATTGAATACAAATATTAGCAGGAGAGATGCCAATAAAACAATGTACTTTCCCTCAGGGAACTGAAGCCACCTCATTGATTTTTTCCTCCATGATTTTAAAGATGTATCATAATTTCTAGCATAGAAGTGGAAAACCAACAACAAAATCTAGAGGTTAATCGACTTGGCCAAAATCAATCTGATTTTATTGCCCACTTGTGTTTTCTAATTATTATGAGAATACTCTACTAGTTGCCTATATTTTTGCACCAAGCCATCCTACTTTAATTCTTCGAAACTGGGCTTCTGCTCTATACTATCCTTACAAATGTGAAACTGTTATTTGAAGAAGAGTTTGATTCAACTCTCACCATATTCTAATATTTTTGTATTTGACCATATTTTTCCCTCTGCCTTTTTAAATTTCTCTCTTTCATAGACTGTCATACGAATAAACTCACTTGATCTGCCCACCATCATTCTTGTCCATTTTCTCTTTCTTTCACCAGGCCTTCTTCCATTACCCATCTCTTAAAAGCATGCTTTTTCATATGTCATCTTTCCTCAAACACTTGTATGCATTCTTTCATTTGATTCTTACCTAAGATTTCAGATGAAATCTACTAGAAACTAGAGTTAATATCTGCTTCATACTCCCGGGCATCAATATCAACTGAATAAAAGACATCCATTTCCATGACCTTCAAAATCAATTACCACATCAAACTCACCATTTTCCTTTTTTTAATCCCCCAAGTTCTAATCAGATCCTTCCTTTCATTTCATGATTTCTGTACACAGGATCACCATTTTCTTTAGGTCTTTGGGCTTGAAACCTCAATAGTCAAGTCTTCCCTTTTTCCTTCCTTTTAATTATTGTAGATGTGCAATCAATACCCTGCCACGCTGATTCGACCTCCACAAATTTATCTACGTTCTCCTTCAATTTTCATGTTTACCACCTAACTCAAGCCCCAACACTTCTCACAATGCCTCTAGCTCCCTTCCTTTCTTTCTTTCTTTCTTTCTTTTCTTCCTTCCTCCCTCCCTCCCTCCCTCCCTCCTTCCTTCCTTCCTTCCTTCCTTCCTTCCTTTTTTACCTGGCCCTGGCTCTCTATGCAGCAGAAACAAATTTTATCCCCTGCAGTGTTTGTGATACCATGTACCTAATTTCAGATTTACAAATGGGCTAGTAACAAAGCAGGTGAGTAGGTACAGCCAAAGCAGTTTATTAGTGAAATAGACACAAGGGACATGTAGACACAGCTCTGAGGCAAGTGGGGGTAGATAAATAGTCAGAACACCACTAAACTAAGGATTTGCAGACATCTGGTTAGAAGATTATGTATTTTTTTCCTGAAATGTTGTCAAATGAAAGTCCTTCTAGCTAATGGGTGGCAAAAAGTATCAGAAACAAAAGCACAAAAAAATAAATATTTTGAGACACACTGTGGGTTCTACTAAAGGAAGTATCTTCTCATCTATCCTGTAAAGTAGAATATCAAGGGAAAGCTTTTTATTTCCCCTAAAATGGAAGGGAAGAGGAGGAGATTAGAGACAGTCAATTAAAAAAAAGGATGAAACTCATCTGGTGTTCAATACACAGAAGGATCCAAACTGCCAGAACTATCCAATACAGCTTCAGTGCAAATCCCCATGTAGAACTGTAATATCCATTTATTATAAGGAAAGAAAGCTTCTCAAAGTAAACTGATCCTGAATTGCAATCACCTATTTTTATTAACCACCAGAGCCTCACTACTCAAGGTGTTGTCCACAGACAAACAAAATGGCGTCACCTGGGCCTTGTTAGAAATACTGAATATTAGGTCTCATCCCAAATCTACTGAATCAGAATCTGCATTTTAACAGGATTCCTATGCATAATAAAAGCTGTGCTCTACAGAACATCCACAGATGTCCAAGCTTGGAAGAAAAACACTTGTTTCCAAAGTCAAAGAGCATAATCTAAACATCTCAAGCCATGCCTCATTTTCTGTTCTGCTGCGGCAGCTTTAGATAGTGTTGACACCCTCCTTCCTCTAGAAATCCTCAACTCACTTAGCTTTCTTAACACGACAGCTGTCTCTTGAGCTACTCCTCCTCCTCCTTCCAAAACACAGGTCCACTCACCATCACCCCTTCTAAATTTTGTACTATGCCCATGAATATTTTCAAAACCATAATCCTAGGTATCAGCTAGTATATCCCTCCATTCTTTTTATATCAAATCTGTATTTTATACTCCAATCTCAATTCTAAACTCAGAGCCTTTTTTCTAAGTATCTCATTATCTCCTACATATTCTACCTGGATCTATCAGCTACATTTCTCCCAGATATCCCCAAAATGTTCAAACCTTAACACATTATTCTTTCAAATCATCTCTCTCTCTTTGACTTTGCTATTTAAGTTTAGTGTCACCAACTTTTTTTTTTTTCCATTGAACAAAGAAGAGTTGTCTTCCTTGACATGACCCACTCCATTTTTACCTCTGTGTCATTTCTCTCATGGACTCTAATAATGCCCTGCCACTAGTCCCTTTGTTATCATCCCTTTTTTATTGCCAACCAAATCCAATCATTCTTCTCACAGTCAATAGAACTAACAGAACTTTCTTTCCCAAGAAAGAATAGATGTCAATCTCTTTCTTTGAAATTGCTGTTGACTCTCCATTGTCTGTAGGATATGGTCCAAGCTCTGTGATCTGGTTTACTGAGTGTTTCCGTGTGTCTCCTCATAGACTCTCTTACAGCTTCATCTCCTCTACACATCTTCCATCCCATGTTCTCCACTGTCATCACACCTCTGCTTCTGGCCTGAGGCCTCTTCTCCTCCGGCTCCATGGCTTTTCTCATGAGGTTTCCTTCATCTGAAACACCATGGCTTCTCTTCCCCACATTATGAAATCTTACTTCTGCTTTAAGATCCTGCTCAAGTGTCACCTCCTTCTTGAGGCATTTCTCAAGTCTTGTAGAGTTAGTTTTGTCCTCCATTAGTCCCCAGGTCTTTATTCATCTCTAAGGATTAGGTTAACATGGAAATTTATCAGGGTAAATGCTTATCTCCTGAACAGACTGCATTGTTCACCAGGACAGGAATTACGGTATGTTCATTTCTTCATTCTCAGTTCCTATCATGGGTTGGTATGTGTTTAGTAATTAACTATTGATTGCTATTTACTGGGTAGTATTATCAAAAAATGGTATGTTATATCACCATCTTTTAACCAAGGGAAATTGTTTTAAGAATGGAATTATCAGAAGTATATTAAAGGAAGACACTTGTCTTCATTGTGTCCTTATTAAGTGACAGTTTACATTTATTTTTTCATTTATTCCTTACAATAGTCCTGCAAAGGTGATACTCTATTCCTGACTGAAAAATATGAAACCGCCTTTAAACATTAAGTAATTTGTACAAGTTATACATCTTATAAATAATAGTACTGAAATTTAAACTTTCTTCTGTTGGATTCTATAAGCTGTGCTGTGTTCTACTATATCATATCATTTTCTTGCAAAGTACAACTTGTGATACTTTAATGCTTCTTTTGCTAATAATTCATTGCCCTTTGGATTTGTATCTCCAAGACATTATGATAATAACTTTATATTGCCTTCAGAGTATCATCTCTTCCAGTGTCAAATAAATCTACTTTCAATAGATACTCTTCAGCATTTAGATAGGGAATTTTAAATAATTTCATTCCACAGATGACTTTATGTAGAAATCGGAAATAAACAGTAAAACAAATTTTAAATGGTCTGATGCTTTTAGTGTCCAAGCAATTCTCAAAAATCTTCCAAGTAAACACTATCTTTTAAATGTTTAAGCCACATTTTAGTAAGAGCTAGAAAATTATGGCATACTATTTATAACTTGCCATTCCCATGTTCATTGCACACATGACTAATTAATCAATCACAGAACTTTTTTCTGCGGAGTCCTGTGGTAGCTCAAAATCCTTGGCTAGGATTCCAGCAACCCTTATTAATCAGAACACTTAGAATGAGAGTAAAAACTTACTCGATCTCTTCCTTATGCTCTCATCAAATATTGTTAAGAAGATTTTGAGTGGCTCAGTGCAAGATTTTCGTGGAAGGTTCTATTTCTTTTGTAGTTATTCTAACAGTGGACTTCCATGCAGAAGTAAAAATTATATAATCTTATTCCTTAGCTTTCATCTTCAAAAATCAAATTGGACCCAGATATAAAGACATGTTTGTCATTAAAAGTCACCAAAACATAATATCTGAGTCTCACACGTCTATCATTCTTTACCTCCATTGGCTACTATCAAGGTTCTTTCAAAAAAAAAAAATCTCAGTTGAGACAGTTAATATTTGAATTACCTTAACTGGTATTTAATTCCTATGATAGTTAAAATATTCTTTTAACAACTACTAATTGCCCAAGTAAAAAGTTGGAGAGCCACAGTAACTTCCTAAGAAATTGAGCCTTTGTCATGACCGCAGCAGAGAATACCAAAAGGTTTAAATTGCAGAATAAATAATAAATTCCCAGATTACTGAGATCCTTTTCTTTGATATGTAAAGAAGAAATTGGGGGGACAAAAGAGGTTGGGATATTTAGCAAGCCTGGAACCAGGAGACCACAGAGGAAATCACTGCTACAATTCAGGAAAGATTTGATGAGGGCCTGAATGGAGGCAGAGGCACGGGAAATAAGAGTAAATGATTAATGAGAGAAGTTATAATCATGGACATAGGACTTGAAGGGAAAAATCTAAGATGGCTCTGGGGCCTCTAGCTTGGGTTGCGCAGTACAGTTACATGGGAGCAGAGGGCAGGAAAAAGAGATTTAACATCCCTGATAGAGTGTAAAAAGAGAAAAAAAAATCAAGATTCCACTTTTAAGTTATGTCATTAGTCAAAGTGTGAATAAAGTAATAGGAAATACTAGGAAGATGGATATTCACAGGTGAATAAATCCATTTTCACAGCAGAGATAAAGATCACTTTATGATCTTATTATAATAGCTCTTTTATAAAGCACATAATAGTTTTGGATATTGAATAAATTAATAAATAAGAAATTGACTTCACACCCCTAAGGTATTTAAAGTGGCAGACAGACATAGATATTGAGAAATTTGATTTAGTTTTGTGTTCCACTTATTCTAATAAGCATATATTGATTGACGTTATCCACCAATTAATAAACCATTAAAAAGGTTTTTATTGACCACCGGCATGTATCAGCATTATGCTAGAACAATTTACTTTGGGAAAATTAGGTTTAAGAATGCAGGGATGACTGTTTCACTCTGAGAAGTATAACCCTTCAGACCATGTATTCCAACTCAAAACCCTTCCTAAAAAATACAATTTGGTATTTAATGGAAACTGAACTGACTTCAACCTTGGAAGGAGAAACGCAACAATATTAGGCAAGTGTGCAAAAAGTGGTACATTCAAATATCTATTTCCTGTGAATTATTAAGTTGAAATGGCAGTAGTAAAGATCTAATATATTGGTTAATAGCACAGACCCTAAAGCCTGAATACTCTACTTGAATCCCAGCTCAGCTGTTCTCTGTGCCTGTGTCCTCATGGGTTAAATAAGGATGACAATATTATCTATCTCAAGGTTTTTATAAGGATTAAATTGTACATCACTTAGAAGGGTGTCTGGTAGAAATAAGTGCTGGAACAGTTAAAAAGAAAATTCAGTGGGATTCAGATGTACGTTTGGAAGTCCCTGGGTTCACTAAGCCCCCATGTGAGGCTCTATAAATAGTCTGGTGAATTCATTACAACATAACTTCCTATGTTCCTACAACTACCCTGCCCTCCTGTGCTTGGTTGTCTTCTCAACACCACATTCTTTGGTCCCACCTATCACTTTTGATGCTACTACATTCTTACTCTAAGACCCACAAGCACGGACATCTCAGGACAGTGTCTGAGCTTTTAACTCTGGCTCTCAGTCTCCTGGTTCATAATTACTTTGAGACCTGATTTCGTGCAAGCAAATACAATTGTCTTATTCTCCCTCAAACCTCTCTGGATACTACTCACTCTTCTTGTTTTCTAAACTCAACAATATCAAGCCCTATAGGTACTAATCTTATAAAGAATCATCAGAAAATTGCCCCAACAGGACATCCAAGAGCCACCATTCCCAAAACAACACACACAGGATGAGGCTTCCAGAACCTACAATTCTCAACACTGTACCTAATCCCCAAAGTATCTCAAATACAGAATTTCATAAATGTTCTGTTCTGTGATACAGTCATTAGATGAAAATATAGTTTTGATATGCTTAATGCTAGAGTATATTTGCTTTAATATTTCAACCACAGTTTTGTGTTAGATTTGCACTCTAAATGTCACAACTAATTTGAAAGACAGGGGTAAAATGTGTCAGAAATTGAGGCAGTCCTCGATAACAACAACAAAAATAATTTGCCTTTAAGATGGTAGCAAACAGGCCTCCATAATTCTGAATATATTGCAAAATAACAAAAGGAATTCTCTTGTTTGCTCACTTGACCCATAAATGTTTGTAGTCTCCAGAGTTTTGTTCCGAGCCCTCCTTTTCTTTCCTAGCTTTATACTCTCTTCCTGAGTAATCTCTTCCATTTCTATAGTTTCAATCAACAAAACATTGCTAAGCCGATGTTCCCAGGTCCATATATCTGGCCCTGACCACTCTTCTGGGCTCCAGAGCCTCATATTAGATATCACCATCTAGAAGTCCCACTGAAATGTCAAATTCATGAAGGCCAAAGCTGAACTTCCTTCTCTGCATCTCCTTCTCATCTGTTTCCACCACAGCATTACTATTTTTTCCCTTGTTGAAATACATCACCACCAGTGAGTCAACAAAACTAGAAACGTGATGATTTCTTTGGCCCTTACCTCCAAACAGTCCCCAAATCCATCTTCCTCAGTCCCACCCTCATGCCTATTAACATGAAATTGTTCAAACTCTTGCCTCTATAGCTATAATGTATGACAAACCTGCATCCTCTCACATTTCTCCCCAAAGCACATTTTTCTCTACCTTGTCACCAAGGTCATGTTCCTAAGTTATAAGCAGCCTCATTTTCCTTCTGCTAAGAAAATTCCTGAGGCAACTTCCTTTACCTTCAAGAAAGAACTGGAGCATCCAGAGCCCCCATGAATTGGCCTCTGCCTACTTTTCTAGCCTCCCTCTCATCATGCCCTGTGGCAATTTAAACCCAGAGCTATAATCAATTATTTGATGCTCCTGTCATTAAAAGGTGAGATCTCTGTCCCACCCACCCTCCCTTTGAAGCTGGGTGGAATTGTCAGTCCTTCAACTATTGGGTCACAATACAGTTGGGTCACAGTACAATGTCCCTGAGACAGCCATGCTGGTGAGGCCACATGTAGTCGCTGTTCCAGACACGTGAGTGAGGAAGTCACCTAGGAAGTGGATTCTCCAACCACAGGTGTTTTGCCTCGGGGCAGAACAATGGCACTTCCAGCCATTCCACCCTTCCCTGTGAAGGTTCCAGAAACAGTGGAGTAGAGACAAGCCATTCCTGCTGTGCCCTGTCTGACTCCCGAGCTCACAAAATCCATGAGTATAATAAAATCGTTATTGTTTTGTGCCAATATATTTTAAACAGCAAGAGACACCCAGAACACATTTCCACTTTCACTTTCTGCTCGGCCAAAAGGTGGCAGTTTCCTGAAAGTGAAATGGCATTTTCCTCATCAGTGCCTTTGTATGGGCTTTGGTACTCTGTTGGAGTAGTTAGCACACCTCACTGAACCACCTGTTTAAACATCTAGGTCCTCTATTAGATGATGGGCGAAATAAAAGGTTAAAGCATCACCAGATCTCAGCTGCACATCTAGCATAATTCCTGGCACATAGTGGAGGCTGAATCTTTATTTGTTGAAAGGTCACATCTGAACTTTTGAACCACCGATAAGAAAGAACCCTGTGCTCTAAGGTAATATATGAAAGATCACTAGAACAATATTGTTTTTCATTAAGCCACATGGTATTCACGGACTACACACAGTGACTGGTTCATCAAAACTTAAAAATAAGCACAAAACAGTAATTTTTTAAATGGATGTACTTACTATAAATATGATAATATACTATGTTTATCAGAGCAATCTTTCATATTATGTAGGTTTTTATAACTCCTCATCTATATTAAGAGATTTTACAGAAAATTGTTTTAGAATCAACCATCTTTCCTCCCTTCAGTCTACTTAACTTCAGCCTTGGAGTCACACAAATAGGAGTGGAAATCCCTATACAGAATCCCTCTACAGTCACACCTTTAGTACTCTTGATTCCCAAAGAAAGAGAAAAAATGTTTAGTCATAAAATCACATTTGTTCTACTAACAACACTATTCCCAAGGAACCAAGGAGGAATACAAAGAAGCAAACTACACAATATGAGGTAAGAAATTTCTTGGGCATAAATTTTGGTGGAAGTTTTTTACCTCCCAATTTTACTTTTCTTTTGTAAGATGGTATCACGTGAAGAAGACAGGAATCATTTCCTTTCAAATTTACTAAAAATGGCTTGAGAGAAAATTAGGGATAAATTACCCAAGATGTATTATAATTAAGTACGTTGGAAGAAAGTCTTAAACTAAGGATTTTATATAAAATAACAAACATTGAAGATAGTAGAACACATTCACTAATATTTTTAAGGCTGAGATAGATTGAAATACATTTCCTTATATATCCTGTGATTGCTAGAAATGAAACCGTACCTTCAGAATTAATATTTAAAGAATTCTTTAAACCAAATTCTTCCTTTAGTATATACAGTTTCCCTTCTGTAGGGTCCTTGTTCAATGTTATAAAATGATAACTGACAAGCTAATAGCTCTAAAAAAGAGGAAAGTGTTCGGCCACTTCTGCAAAATATCTTTTGTACCTTAAAACCATATACGCTCCTTTAAAAATATTTAAGACATTTTGTAACAACTATACTCACATCAGAGTATGTGATAAAAATATGTTGTCCCTATACATAAATTTTGCGGAGACTTCACTAAAAACAGTTATTGCCTAATCCATAAATGAGTCAGAAGCTTAGCCTTCATCCACATGTGTTTCTTTTTAGCAGCTGGGTGGCTGAAATATCATCCTGATTACATGTGAGACAGGTTACTGTGATAACTTATCCCATTAGTGAAATATGGCATGTAAATCTATTATAACCTCTGTCTTATCTTAAATTTCAACTGGCAGTTAATAAGGCCACCTGCATGGTCTGCTTTTGTGGGATTTCAAAACAGTAACTAAAGAGGGAGATGCCTGGCAATGATATTACTGCATCAAAGTCTCACGCTCTTTTAGGAATGGAAAACTTCAAGATAAAGAACTCAGGAAGCCAGGCTCACATTTCTCTCACAATGTTACCATAAATTAGATTTTCACACTGCTTTTACTTACACGTAGCTCAAAACACTATGCTGATGCATGGATCTTTTCCATTTACAACTTTCAGTGTGGAGTAAAATTATACCACAATGCATTCAGTGCTCCATCCTAAAAGCCCATTTTAATGCAACCACCTTAAAAAAACTGGACCCTGAATACCGCTATACAAAACTATTTTTTTAAGTTAACTTTTATTTTATATTGGGATATAGTTGACTTCAATGTTGTGTTAGTTTCAGGTGTACAGCAAAGTGATTTAGATATACATATATATATCCATTCTCTCTCAGACTCTTTTCCCATATAGGTTATTACTATTTTTTTAAGCTAAAAATGTAAACAAACTTTGGCAAAGACTACCCTGATGAGTGAAAAAATCTGGATTATTTAATACTTCTGAAGATTTTAAAAGTAAGGGGACACGGGTTCGAGCCCCGGTCCGGGAAGATCCCACATGCCGCGGAGCAACTAAGCCCGTGCACCACAACTACTGAGCCTGCGCTCTAGAGCCCGCGAGCCACAACTACTGAGCCCGTGTGCCCTAACTACTGAAGCCTGCGCGCCTAGAGCCCATGCTCCGCAACAAGAGAAGCCACCGCAATGAGAAGCCCGCGCACCACAACGAAGAGTAGCCCCCGTTTGCCGCAACTAGAGGAATTCCACGCACAGCAATGAAGACCCAATGAAGCCAAAAATAAAATAAATAAATAAGTAAATAAATAAAAGTATTGTAGGAAGCACAAACTATGTTAAACTATTTCCTAGTACACACATTCATGAAAATGAACTTAATTATTATACTTATAAAATAATTATATAAATGTTTGAAGTCCATTTTAGAGAGTCCTTATAATTGGGCTCCTCTCAATTTACTGCAAAGCAAATGTAATCATTAATACAGTCAGTTTCATATCATTTAGGGGTAACTGGGGTCTCAAAACATCTCTGATGGTGGACTCTGGTCTAGAGTCTGCCCCCACTTGTGAGGAGAGAAAGCTGATTTTATTTACACATCTTTTGAGACTGAGAAGTCAATTAGAAAGGGGTGGGGGCTATGAGGGTGGTCAGAAGCAGAAGCACAGGAAATGGAGTGTAAAGAGGCAAATGTTGACAGTGCGCTTTGTAATGAAGAAGGACTCAACCAATGGCAAGACTATCTCAGCTGCAGAAACATGCAAGTCCCCCAAATTCAATTCTATGCTCACCCAGTCATCCCCTGATTACAATTTGTCTTTCTCTGTAGACCTGATGACAGGAAAATATTCAATGGTCATACTGACACAATTATTATAGTTTTTGTGACAGGTGGATTTCTCCATTGTAAGACAATAAGTTGAACCTTTAAGACAGATTTTAGTGGAAAACAGATTAATACATAATAATTTCATATGGTATAAAATTGCAGATATAATAATCAACTCTACATTATCAGTGCTCTATTTGAGAAGAGAGTACCCCAGAAATAGTAAAGATCAAATACAACCAAACAATTTCTAGTGTTTGGGAGACAATGTACATGCAATATATAAACAGGATATCAAAATGTCCTGGAGTAAAATGTTAAAGAAATAAATCACAAATTAGCTATTCTGAGTAATGGCTGTGTGATGATACATGAATCATATATTTGGTAATTATAAGAGAAAATTATGAAACATTGGCTTACCATTGTTTTTATCGAGACATTTATATCAGAGAGCACAAGTCTTAAATTCTCTAAATTAGGAGTGAGTCTAATACTTTAAAATATATATTATATTCTCACAATTCCCTTGGAAAGACAGAGTATAACTGTGATGTTTTCATTTTCTACCTGGAGAAATTAAGCTCAGTTAATTGATTTTTATTTAGTTAAAGAAAAAAAAACCAAAGTTATCAGAATGAAGAATGGTTCTGTCAATGAATGTGATGCCATTAACATGTTGATAAACAATAATTAAGGTTTAAGTTCACAACATCAAAGGATAACATGATAGATAAAAGGGGCCATCAATGACCAAGAGACTTCAGCAGCTTTTGGAGAACTGAAAATAAATGAAGTATTTTTGATGTGGAACACATAGCCTCCATGTGTTCTCCATCAAAAATGAACACAGAAGCCTCATCCTACTATACGCATGGAGGGAGGATTCAGTCTGTAAGACTGAGGGAGGCTGGACTAGGAAATTTCAGAGAAGATGAAGGGGATATAAAAAGAGGGAGATTAATCGAACATCCATATCAATTACTATTGATGACCACTCCATGGCCAGACACAAACAAACCAATTAACTATCCAAACAAACAAGAAGCGATTTTAACTATAGTAACTGAATAATCAAAGAAAAAAAATGCCCGCAAAGAGGGGTCTCTCAATTTACCTGGACTGATATCCCTCTAGAGCATCATTAAAGGAGCTATGGCCTATTCTTTTTTTTCAAACCAAAGTGTATTGCTCAGCCATTAAAAAGAATAAAATAGTGCCATGTGCAGCAACACGGATGGACCTGGAGATTATCATACTAAGTGAAGTAAATCAGATAAAGACAAATATCATATGATATCACTTATATGTAGAATCTAAAAAAATTGATACAAATGAACTTATTTACAAAACAGAAACAGACTCACAGACTTGGAGAACAAACTTCCCCCAGGGGGGAAGGGTGGGAGGGGGGGATTGACTGGGAGTTTGGGATTGATATGTACACACTGCTATATTCATTTAAAACAGATAACTAATAAATTAGAATTGCTTTCTAAAACAAACAAATAAATAAATTGAAGTGTGTAGTTGATACACAATAAGTTTCAAGTGTACAACACAGTGATTCATAATTTTTAAAGGTTATATTCCAATTATAGTTATTATAAAATACTGGCTATAGTCCCTGTGTTATACAATATATCCTTGTAGCTTATTTATTTTATACATGGTAGCTTGTACCTCTTAATCCCCTACCCTTATCTTGCCCCTTCCCCCTTCACTCTGCCCACTGGTAGTCACTAGATTGTTCTCTGCATTGTGGATCTGTTTCTTTTTCTTTATATTCACTAGTTTGTTTTGTTTTTTTAGATTCCACATATAAGTGATATTATGCAGTATTTGTGTTTCTCTGCCTTACTTACTTCACTTAGCATAATACCCTCCAAGTCCATCCATGTTGTTGGAAATGGCATTATTTCATTCTTTTTTATGGCTGAGTAATATTCCACTGTGTGTGTGTGTGTGTGTGTGTGTGTGTGTGTGTGTGTGTGTATATACACATATATACACACATAATATCTTCTTTACCCTTTCATCTGTTGATGGACACTTAGGTTACCTCCATATCTTGGCAATTACAAACAATGCTGCTATGAACACTGGGGTGCATGTATCTTTTCGAATAAGTGTTTTTGGGTTTTTTTGGATAGATACCCAGGAGTGGAATTGCTGGTTCTATGACCCCCTTTGCTCAGTATCATCTGAGTGAGGACTTTCCCAGAAGGCTGTTGAAATGTGCAGAACTATGGCTCCTATACATCTTATTTCTCCTTTTCTGATTTATGCCTCTCTACCATCAGCTGTCCAATTACTAGTACATACTTAATTTTTTAATTGTTTGTCTATCACTAAATGTAAGCTTCAAAAGGGCAAGGATTCTTCAATTTTGTCCTCTGCTGTATCTCCAACGCTTAGAAGAGTGCCTGGAACACACTAAGTGCTGAATAAACATTTGTTGAATATATTAATGGGGGATGGGAGAGATGGGAGAGTGTGTACATCAAAAGATAATGATCAAATTAATGAATAAAAATTAGTGGCAGTAGTATTTTATTTAGCTATAAGGGAATAATTACTAAAGGAAATACCTAAAATAATTAATGGGGTTACCTCTCTGTAGCTGGACCAGGCTTGGGAAGGTCTGAGCATTGGGCCGTTATTTTTAAATCATAAGGATATTATTACTTTGAATTACATTTATGTATTTAATAGAAGTTAGAAGTGTAATGGACAGAATTGATCAGAGAAAGTGAGAGAGGAAGGAACAGTGATGAGGGTGACTTGAGGTTTTTAAGGTGGGTCAACATATTTCATTATATATGTGATATGACCTAGAAGTGGGAGGAGGAAAGATGAAAGTGGCTGGTTTGAGTGCCTGTTATATGCTAAGGGCTGTGCTAAGGAGGAACTTTAAACACAAATTATGTCAGGTGGTCTTCTCAATAACCTTTTGAGAAAGTTACCACCATTCTAGTATGAGGTAAGAACACTGGTATTTGAGCAGGTTAAAATCACCTCATGCCACATCACTGGGAATTGGTTGGCAGAATTGAAACCCATGTTTGCCTGACTCTAAAATAACCAACACTATACAGACGCTGCTTCATCGTAACAACAGAACTATGAGTGGTTGTCAAGCTTTTAAAATAATGGAATAGAAGCACAGAACATAAGCAGTGTGTATGTGTGTGTGTGTACATACTCTTAGTATTACACCCTCTCTTGGTTTCCTCGATCAGTCAATTAAAGAATAATTTCTTTCCCTTCAATTATTTCTCTCTAGGAATAAAAAATCCTGTTATTTAAAAGGAGATTCATAAATATCGTTTTTGTTTGTTTCATTTTCTTTAAAGTTTAATTGATTCCCTGTCTTTTATGAAGAGCACACTATAGGCCACAACACAGAGTCAATTAAGCAACTAATTGAAGCCAGGTTCATGAGGGCTTAAATTACCAGAGCCTTCCTGTCATCTTAAATTAAACTTCCTTATATACTTCTCAAGATTTATAACCCCAGGCTGAAAAGCTGTAAACCATCCCAGTTTCAGAGTGAATCTCCCAGAAGGAAATGATGTTTCCTGGAAAAGAGGAAGGCAAATGTCCTCCATGGAAGAAGGCTCCAAAAGCAATGTGTGTGGCAGGGGTCATGGGAGCCTTGAGAAGGGGCTGCAAAGGGAATAGACAAGTCACTCAAATAGCATGTGCCCAGAGATTTTGCAATTTGACTTGCGAGTCCTATAGGAAGGAGCAAGTTCATCTAAACAGCAAGTAGACACATTCTTGACTTTCTCCTACAAAATGAAAAGCAGAAGGGCAAATGATTTTCTGTGGAGATCATAATCTCCCATATTCCCAAAATAGCTCTTATTTTAGTTGAGAAAGACTTATTATCACTGCCTTTAACACTCTGTCACCTATCTATGTAATTTCTTACCTACACTTTCACATGCATTTTGTTTCTTTTTTACATGTTTTAATTCTCTATAATATAAAAATACTTGTTCATGTGATTCAAAAATCACTGTTTTGGGATTGGTACAATTCACCAACTATTTAATAGTGGGATGGGAAATCATTTAATAATGTAGACAAAAATTAAGCTAAAAGGCCTGTATTCTAAGGAAAATCACCTCCCTTTTTTAAACTTTTAGCAAATAGAAAACATTTTTTATGTATACTATTACCCTAACATCTCACGTATAACCAGACCAGTACATAAGAAAAATGAATTTTCATTTTATAATTTTCTTTCACTATAATGCTTTACTAGATATTCTCAGGAAAATTAGACATTCATGACATGATTTCTGATCAGTGTTGGCTGGACTCATGTGCCAGGCACTGTGTACGGTTTTGGTGAAATTGAACTTTCTGTTACTTTTCATGTCAACTAGAATTCTGTCAAAGCACATATATGTAAAAATATGATTAGCAGAAATATCCAGAATGTCTATGACATATTTACTGATGGAAATAAATTTTCTGAGTTTGAAAATTATAGGATTCATGTCTACCTTGTTTTTTGAATAATAAGTACTATTTTCCCCATCTCCTGGTTAATGCCTATAGAAAATAACTATGATCACAACTCTTATATAAGATTTTTAGTACTTTATATTAAAACAGTTCTCATATTTTTTCAGTTGGTTAGACAAAGGGCCTTTAATATACTCTTTTCAAAATAAAATGAAAAGCGAGAAAAATAAAAGAAATTGATTTTATATTTTATATTAAATAAATGCAAACAGGATACTTAACATTCTTTAATATAGCAAAATGTTTAAACTTTACCTATGTAAAGTCCTTCCAAAGATCACTGATATAGAGAAAAATTAATTTTTATATGAAATATGTTCAAATTTTTGAGATTGCTGAAGGACTGAGGAAATTTAGAATGAGTCGCAGCTTTATTTTAATACACATACTGCAAGTGGATAATTCAAGTCAAATGATAAACAGATCAGTGATCAAGGAATAAGACTGCCCTCACATATCAACACTAAACTTACATCAACCATGCCATTTTAGGGTTAATTCAGAACGTAGGTCTTTCAACAGTATTTTTCCCCTTGTAATATTAGTTTATGTTGACGAGGTAAGGACTTTTGTATTCATATTATTTATTAACAAAACAAATTAGTAATTTGGACATTTTAAAGATAATACGTTTGTGTCGGATTAGTTGTGGCATTCATTTTTTTAACCAGCCTTTAATTAAAAATTTTAAACTCTGTACTAGCTGCAAATTAGAGGCATCATTTCTTAATACTAGATCAGATACCTTCTTTCGTTGTCTAAACCAAACATGACAGAGAAGACAGGAGTTATAAACATGCAAGTCTTTAAGCTATCAATGATATTTCATAGCCCAAACACTTCACTCATGTTACCTATTACTTTTTGTGGTACCAAAATGCTAATGATTTTGGTAATCTGCTTCCTTATCCCGCAAAACAGAAACCACATATTGGTAAAGGAATGGTACTCCACAGAGGCAGCAACACTGATAGCAGTGAATTAATGAATGACAGCCAGAAAACAAAGGGAACAAAATATTTATAATAAATAAGTAAAAGACCAAAGAGGTATATAGCCAGGCATCAACGAGGATGGAAGCAAATAGTTCCACACATCTGGATAAGGTCTGATGGTTCCGCTACATATCATTCTGAAACTAACTGTAGTTCAATATCATGACCACCCAAGAATCAAGAACATTTTATCTTTATTATAGCAGTTTTGTAATACACACAATTCTCATTTTAAATGACGTACCATTGCAACTGTGAATGTTAGAAAGTTTTCCTACCTAAAATTAGAAGCAGCTATAATAAAGATTCATTCACTCTTACTTAACTCATTTCAGAAATCATTACTAAGAACGTACTGTGTGTAAGGTTCAGGGCTAATCCCTTGAAATACAGAAGTGGTTACAATGTAAAAATACTGCTGTCCTCACAGTGCTTACATTCTGGAAGGGAGGAAGTGGCAATAATAAACAATGAATATAATAAATAAGTTGTAGGTTAGAGAGGGATTAGAGCTACAGAAAAGAAGGAAAACTACAGCAACCATGATGTGGAGTGCAAATGGGCAGCCTGCAGTGTTAAAAGAGAAGTTAAGGTCAGCATCAGTGAGAAGGCAACACTGGAGCAGTTGACTTGAAGGAGGTGAGAGATTCAGCCAAGTGGCTATCAGAGGAACAGCATTCCAGGCAAAGGAATCAGCTACAGCATATTTCCTAAGCGGGGAGCAAGCCTAGTCTATTTGACACCGTGGCAGGGCTTTGAGCAGAAGAGTGACATCTGACAGGTATGTTCAAAGAGTTTTGTAGATACTGACCCACTGAACCCCCAAAACGACTTCACGAAATCGGTGCCACTTTTTATACCCTTTTAACAGATAAGAACCTGAAGCATAGAGAGGTTAGGTAAGTTGCCCAAGGTCACACAATTAGGAAGTGGTGGAACTGGGATCCAAGTGCAGGCAGTCTGATTCTAGAGGTGAGCGCTTAACAAGGAGATCTTCGGTCCTTGAACAGGACACACACAGGCACGCATGCTCGCTCACATGCGCACACACCCACACACACACATTCAAGAGTGGAGAGGAAGCTGAGAAGCCAGAAGAGGAGAGTTTGTTATCCACATTCTACGTCTCTTGGTCCACATTTTATTTTCTCTCTTGTATATTTTACTTGTTAACCTTTAGATCAAAATGTCTGTTTAAATGAAAGATGTTCAAATTGATTGAAAACATTTGGGGTTATTCTCAAAAGAGCAAAACAAATTAGCAATTCTTAATGTATAAAATAAATATTGTGGAAATATAGAGAGCTATGTCAATTTACTTTAAATAAACAAAGAGAACAAAACAAAAATACTCTCATGAAACAATGTGCACTAAAATTATTTTAGGTCTACAGAGAAAAATACAAGAACATTTTTCTGGCTAAATATCCAGAATAATATAGCCACCAGTCATTTAAGCTATTCACTTGGGAAGAGCTTTGGAATCAACAGAAAGGCTTCATAAATCATGATTTATGACTCTCATCTCATGTAAATGAAGATAATGTGTCACTGAGATTCTTTTCCATGTTAATTATCTTGGTTCTATTGCATAGACACTTATTCCTTTCCTATGTATACTATCAATATAGGCTGTGAAAAATGCTTAGATACATTGTTATATTTAAGTTCACATAGATTATAATTCATACACTATTTCACTATGTTGGATCTATACAAATGGAAATAAGTATTAATTTCTGAAATACAACATTCTCCAAAACATAGAATAAATTCTGTTAAAATGAAGAGTTGGCACTCCTCTTTATCATGGTCTTAACTAAGCACTACCTTTAGTACAGTAGCTACTCTGCATTTATTAAATTAACAATCCAAAAAGTAATTAAATCCAATTTATCAAAAGAAAAAAATGGGCTTCCCTGGTGGCGCAGTGGTTGAGAATCTGCCTGCCAATGCAGGGGACACGGGTTCGAGCCCTGGTCTGGGAAGATCCCACATGCCGCGGAACAGCTGGGCCCGTGAGCCACAATTGCTGAGCCTGCGCGTCTGGAGCCTGTGCTCCGCAACAAGAGAGGCCGCGATAGTGAGAAGCCCGCGCACCATGATGAAGAGTGGCCCCCGCTTGCCACAACTGGAGAAAGCCCTTGCACAGAAACGAAGACTCAACACAGCCATAAAAAATTAATTAATTAATTAATTAATTTTTTAAAAAAAAGAAAGAAAAAAAAAAGAAAAAATTATTTAAGAGTCTATCTCAGAATCAAAGGACACTGGTGAAAAGAATGCTTTTCATAAACTTTCACTGAAAAAAATAAGATAGCTCTCCCCAAGATGGTATAAAATGACCATGCCTATTATATATAGGTCTATATTTTAAAATACAGTTTCATAATATCCATGCATATCCACCAAGAAGAGAAAAAAATTTCCCCCAAAGGGTCATAACCACTGAGAAATGTGGGGCAAGAAACTCCACATGGCAGATACAGAAACAGAGTGAGGGAAAGCAATGACAAATGATATCTCATCTCACTTCCAGAGTCAACATCCTTTGCACAATACCACTTCACTTCCTGTATTTTTCCAGCTACTATTCTTGCTTCTTGTCCGTTCAAATGGCTTAAACCAAACTCTAGGAAATATTATTTCTGGCAGTTCTCAAAACCTAGATCTCTTTCTACCAACCACCACTCCCCCCAAAAAAATTAATAATAAAAAATTTAAAAAATATATTCTATTTTTTCTCCTTCTCTATTCTTAAGGACCTCTAAAGAACTTATACTGTAGAGAATGTTTTTTTCACTTTGATTCCTGCACAATTTCACATGACATCACAAAATACCAAGACAAGCTTAAGGAACAGAAGCACATCTGCATTACTGAGTAAAAACAAATACCCCTCATCATTCCATGGCCTTCGTAGTACACCCCATATTTTTTGGTGAAACTGTGATTTTTCTTTATTAATAATTCACTAATGAGTAAAATTTGCCAAAGGAAATGAGTTTACATGGTTGTACAGAGACAGAAATATTGCTTAATATGAAGTGAGGGATGGTTGACAGATGAAAGAGCAGGGGATTTCTGAGCTGCTGAATATTTGACAGTAAGTGGGAAGTGGTTTGTGAATGTATCTTGGAATTTTATGTTAGCTTTCTGAGTCAATACTAATTGCCAGAAACAAACTCAAGGCAAACTGTATTATTAGGTTTTAGGCTTGGCTTCTAAGATGGAAAAAGTTAAATATTTACATATGTGTGATACAGTGTGTATATTTTAGTAGATGATAAAAGAGTATTTTCATCTTGGACATTCGCCCTCCTTAAGAAAAATGATCATAGCTATGTATGCCATAGAGCTAATGATCTGATAATCCGAACATTGATCAGAAACATATGAGTAATTTGCCTGAAACCTGTTAACTTAATTACGTTCTGTGATCATTTTTTGATGTGTCAACTTAGCTAGGTTTCTTTAGTTCCACTCAACACCAATCTGGTGTCGCTGTGAAAGCATTTTGTGGATGTGGTTAAAGTCCAGAGCAGTTGACTTTAAGTAAGGGAGATTATCCTAGATTATCACTAGGATAGTAGGCCTGACTCACTCCTTGAAAGGTCTTAAAAGCGGGAGTGTGGCCTCCTTGAGAGACGAAATTCCACCAGTTTATAGCGGTTTCAGCTCGTGCTAAGAGTGTCAGCTTGTCCTTCCTGCTGGGCTGCCCTCAGGATTTCAGACTTGCCTAGCCAGCCCCCATGATCATGTGAATCAATTCTTTAAAATAAATCTGTTTGCACTCTTTCTTACTGATTCTGCTTCTCTAGCTGAATCATGACTGATATAGTTCCAAACTGGAAAAAAGCAGAAACGAAAGAGTAAAGGAAGCTGCAGTGGTTTGTCAGCACCCCACACCGGCTGTGTCTACATGCACCCACAGACTCAAGTCAGACAAACAATGTGTGTATACAAACTCACACACACGTATACACACACATGCATGCACAGACAATCTCACATCAAAATGGTATGTTCCCAAACACTCAAACTCCGATGTTTAACAGACCTGAAATTTTTGACAGATTTAACGATTTAATCGATCAAAAGCATCAACCAAAGAAAACTACACAACTGGAGACTAGGACTCAAAAAGCACATTCTAAACAATAATTTGTAGAAGGAAGGAACTGTGATACACTACTTACAAGAAAGACATTTCACACATTTTGATACAAACCACAATCACCTTCAGAAAACAAACACAAATATTTCACCTAGAAAGTGATAAGTGTTGGTCATCCAACCAATAGAAAAGTGGTTTTAAATTCTATAAGGTTAATCAAATAATCCCATCACTTTGATACAACTCCATAGATATGTTCTCCAAACTCGCAAACAAAAACTTATTAAAAACAAGTTGTATCAAGATAGATTCATTTTAAACGCATTCCCCGCTTCCCTTCCTTACCTGGACTGCATATCTTGCTGGGTTTTGGCCTGACTGGCTTCTGCCTGAGGGCAGGCGTGAGTGACCCGCTGCTGAAGCTCCACCAACGACTGGTAATACTGCTGCTGCTGGTGTTGCTGCTGCTTGTAGCGAGACAAACTGAAAAACAGCCCTAGAATGGCTTTTAAGTTTCCATTTCTTATTTCTGTATCAAGTGGAAAATATAAAAAACAGTATCATAGAAAATGATTATTTTTTACAAATGAAATTCTAGAAGCAAGTCTCTTAGGCTCCATCTATGGAGACAGAAATACAACTTGATTTTCTCAGTCACAGATTTAAGCAAATCTGATTTTCTGAAATATGCTAGCATTTCCAAATAGCTTGGAAATTTCAGGGAGAGAGGGAAGGGATGAAGCGTAGAGAGAACAAAGCTTACTCAAGTGATGTTCTTTGCTGACCCTGAACGACAGTTTTTCTAGAGTTAGTTTCTTCATGGAAATGGATGGGCTCTCAGTCTTGTGCTAATCATTTGGTTTAGCACGCTGCTTCCCTCACAAACACACACAGCTGTTACCAACACAGTGGTGGCTATGAGCTAGAGAAAGCAAGCCACGTAAATGCTGGTTGTCCTACATTATAAATACTGATACACCTCATAATACGGGTGCACCTCATAATAGCAACTAGATTTATAACTGTTAGCACAATTCTAAATCACCCACCAACCAATTTATTTTAGAAAATATATGTATATGTCCTCCAAAAAGCAGACTACATCAGAGGTATCCATTTTTAATGCTCCAATTCTTTTATTTTTAATTTATGTTACATATTAATAAATATTAAAGATCACCTGACTCATGACTTTAGATAACATAATTGAATAAATGTAAGTGGAATTCCTAGTTCTAACACATGGGGCTCCTGTGTAAGTTTTTCTAATATTGAATAAAAGATTAAATGCACAAAGTAGGCTACAACATGAGCCTACGTTTTCCTCCTGTAGTTATAATTTTAAAACTAGAAAAAGAGATGCAAGTAAAGCTTGATATAATGCTACACAACCTATAATCATATTTTAAATGAAACTTGCTATTGGCAATAAAATATATCCTCCTTTGAGGTCAAGGTTTTATGTCTCCTTTTTGGAATTTAGAAACATTAATAAACTACTTAGATTTCTTGCTCTCTGATGGTTTATAATGTCACACACACTATGCCATGGAATTATTCATATAAAATAAGGCTGAATTGTTATAACCCTCAAATCTTCCTCACAGGGGTCATAACATATAAGTGTTGGCTTGATCAATATAAAGCAACAGTGAGAAAGTATTAATTTTCTCCTGTAAACCGGAATGATCTTATTGAAAGAGGTTTTTTTAACTTCTTATTTTATTACTATGCATGTTTAATCAATTTAGAAAATCATTTTGGGCATTCATATATTTTTAGGAGATAAATAAAAAGCAAGAGGTTTATGTTAATAAAAGATATCATGTTACACTCCCTAACACCATACACAAAAATAAACTCAAAATGGATTAAAGACCTAAATGTAAGACTGGACACTATAAAACTCTTAGAGGAAAATACAGGCAGAACACTCTACGACATAAATCACAGCAAGATCCTTTTTGACCCACCTCCTAGAGAAATGGAAATAAAAACAAAAAATAAACAAGTGGGACCTAATGAAACTTAAAAGCTTTTGCACAGCCAAGGAAACCATAAACAAGACAAAAAGACAACCCTCAGAATGGGAGAAAATATTTGCAAATGAATCAACAGACAAAGTATTAACCTCCAAAATATACAAGTAGCTCATGCAGCTCAATATCAAAAAACAAACAACCCAATCCAAAAATGGGCAGAAGACCTAAATAGACATTTCTCCAAAGAAGATATACAGATTGCCAACAAACACATGAAAGAATGCTCAACATCACTAATCATTAGAGAAATGCCAATCAAAACTACAATGAGGTATCACCTCACACCGGTCAACGGCCATCATCAAAAAATCTACAAACAATAAATGCTGGAGAGGGTGTGGAGAAAAGAGAACCCTCTTGCACTGTTGGTGGGAATGTAAATTGATACAGCCACTATGGAGAACAGTATGGAGGTTCCTTAAAAAACTAAAAATAGAACTACCATATGACCCAGCAATCCTACTACAGGGCATATACCCTGAGAAAACCATAATTCAAAAAGAGTCATGTACCACAATGTTCACTGAAGCCCTATTTACAATAGCCAGGACATGGAAGCAGCCTAAGTGTCCATCAACAGATGAATGGATAAAGAAGATGTGGCACATATATACAATGGAATATTACTCAGCCATAAAAAGAAATGAAATTGATGTGTTTGTAGTGAGGTGGATGGACCTAGAGTCTGTCATACAGAGTGAAGTAAATCAGAAAGAGAAAAACAAATACCGTGTGCTAACACATATATATGTAATCCAAAAAAAAAAAAAAAAAATGGTTCTGAAGAACCCAGGAGCAGGACAGGAATAAAGACACATACATAGAGAATGGACTTGAGGACACGGGGAGGAGGAAGGGGAAGCTGGGGCGAAGTGAGAGAGTGGCATGGACATATACACACTACCAAATGTAAAATAGATAGCTAGTGGGAAGCAGCCGCATAGCACAGGGAGATCAGCTTGGTGCTTTGTGACCACGAAGAGGGGTGGGATAGGGAGGGTGGGAGGGAGAGGCAAGAGGGAGGGGATATGGGGATATATGTATATGTATAGCTGATTCACTTTGTTATACAGTAGAAACTAACACAACATTGTAAAGCAGTTATACTCCAATAAAGATGTTTAAAAAAAAAAAGAATATGAAAAAACAAAACAAAGCAAAACAAAAAGATGTCATGTTATACAGAAGAGACATAAAACGAATAAATGGTAACATTTCTCACCAACTTTAACCACTTAGAAAGTAAAGTATTATCCTGGAGGATTTTATCAAATTTTATTCTAAGTAACAGAACCATGAGTTAGGTTTGAACATAAGTTTTTTGCCGTTAAATATGTAATTTAATATTAAACATCATGATGACATATACAGATAAAGGATTAAAGAAATTTAAAATAAAATTTAAACAGTGAAGAAAAAGTGACAAACGTAAATAATTCTAGTACATGTCCATAATATTTCAGAATTCACACAATTCCTCTTTTTCCAATGGCAGCAAACATTGAACAGCTTAGAATTGTCTAATATTTCTACTATCTGTGGGGGGAAAAGGCTTTTCAGGGTAAACTGACTGTAGTAGAAACAAGAAGCAACATAAATTGTCAAAAGTGTTTAATCATAAAATTCTAATTAAAAATGGTTGTTGCTGATACAGATCTCAGAGGACTTGGTATTTTATAACTTTAGCAATTGTTTTTTGTTTATAGTACTAAATTGAAAATTTTGCAAAGGCTTCCTAAAAATATATGTGGAAGAAAAAGAAATGCAGAAAAAAAAATAACAGATCTAGTTTTCTTTTTCCACTTTCCTATATTTCAATGTCAGTGATGATCTTTTAAACATTTAATAATTTTAAGGCCTTTACAAAGAACAGTTATTAATACTGTTAGTGCTAATTATTTAAGAACTCCTGATGACTTATTTAAAATTAACAAATATTTAGACTTGGACTACCAACTTGATTAAATTATAGAATTGTTATTGATAAAATATTTGAGCATTAATTACACTATTTTAACTGTATTTATGTCCATATACTGTATTTATTATCCAGCATTATCTATCTATCCATCCATCTACTTAAGACTCTAAAAACACTACCAACTGGTAATAACATAAAGATATTTTGTTAATATGTCCCCCTCCCATATACTCGGTAAAGAACAATTTTGGCAAAATCTGGAACATACCTACATAAAGCATACATTAATAACCATTGAATTTATGTTTCTATTATTTTGGAAACTTTACTGATTTCCTTTCTTGTATTAAGGGGCTATGTACTCCCACTTCACATTTCTAACGTTATAAAAAGTCTTTTACAAACATGGATGCCATTTGTGACAACTGTGCTTTTTCTTACCTTCAGCAGATAGGCCTTGAACATTTACTCCTCTGGCTGCTAGAAAACTAAGGCAGACATCAACATTTTCAATCTGCAACATGAAAAGCAGTGAAAAAGTAACTTAGAAGGTTATTTTTAAATAAATAAATGAGCTAGAATGAAGCCAGAGAGAAAGATAAAGAAAGAATGAATACTTTACATTCATTTCATACTAGAGATCTTTAACCAGAGTTTAACTAGAATTATTTTGGCTAATTGCAGAATGAATATAAAGATTGCATTGTCTGATTTAGTACTTACAAACAATTCATAAAGGCCTGACCAAGAATGGCATTCTTACAGATTAGCAACCCACCTACTTAACATAAAACCAGACTGATTTTGTGCTCCATAAACAAGTCTCAACTAAAGCATCCAAATAGGAGGAGACTCTTGCTTCTGTGAGTTAGAATACTAGGATGTGGTAACTGAGATTCGAACAGTAATATTTGGCAAGTATGCCAAAAGATAAATAAGATGGAGAAAGGGTTAATATACATGAAAGAAATGAAGCATATTTTCATCCTAAATCATAGAAATTCTTTATTTTAAAAACTGTATTTGTACTTCTACAGTTGCTAATTCTCTGCTTAAATATAGGTATTGCCTTTATAATTTAAAAGAGTGATGCCACTGCTTTTGAACAGTTCGTTTCAACATGATAGCCAGTGATTAACCATTTAGGGTGAGAAGCAAAAAAAAAAAAAAAAAAAAGACTATTTATGTTAATTCATGGGTTGATTTCAGTATTAGTTATGGCATTATGTAGCAAAGTTAAATAGCTAAGACTTTTTAAAAGAATGTAGGAAACTAGAAAGTTCCAGTTCTTTGTGAGTCATCTCCCTGGGTTTTGTGGTATTCCATAAATCTTGAAATTCTAAAGTAAATAAGAGATTTAAAGTTAATACTTGGCAAGGTACTGTTTTCTGTCTTATTAAATTCTCATCAAAAGCTATGCAGGAGGACATACAAAGTTTTGCCAATGTCCTCTCTAGCTGAGCTTCATAGGAAGGTCAAAACATCTGTTAAAGAAAATAAAAAGAAAAAATATATATTCCAGAATCTGTCTTTATAAAATGGACAACTGTTTACGTTCCTTTTTTAATGTAATTTTGTGCAAAATTAAAGTAATAATATCCAATGAGAGGTTCTTTGCTTTAAAATGATTGCAGCCAAGGTATACACATTTGCTTTGAGAAAAAAATAACTACTTTATTGATTCATTTCAAAATAAGTTTTACTGAAAGAATGATAGAGTTGAAGACGCTGAATGTTACATGACCAAGTGGACCTTCTCGTTCTACTTGTCAACGTCTAAATGCCCAAAAAACCTATGGTTCTGGAATCCACTTCAAATTCTTTCCTTCACATTTCACTTTGCTATTAGAAAATAAGATAACATAAAGGAAAGAAAAAGAAAAGTGTAACAGACACTTTTACGAATATAAACAGAATATACTACTGTGTCTACCCAATGTGTTCTTTAAAAAATTTTTTTTCGGATTGATTAAAAATAAAAGATGCCAAATAATTATTGTGGCCTAATATTAAGACAGAGAATTGAGCTGAGTATTTTTGAATGTTTGCTGTAACAGTCCTGGTATTATTAATTTTATACCAATTATATGAATTTTATAGAAAGTAAGAAGATTTCTGGCCCAAATATATACAATTTACTGCAAAATGTATTTTTATTATACATAAACAGATTAGTTCATTGGAAGACCAAGAAAATATTCATGAACAGTGTCTGTAATTAAGTGTGTAAAATGGCTTTTTTGGCTGTTCAGAATAAAAAATAAACTGCTGTCTAGATTGGGTATTAGACACAAACAACTCTCTCTCAACATGCACCATAAGTTAGAAAGGGAAATTAAAAGGGTCCTAGTAGAGGAAAGAAAAAAATACTCAAAATATACCTTACATTCCTTTCATATCTATTTATCAGAAGCATTCAACCTTTTGTAATAGTCCTTTACAGTCATTCACTACAAGCACCGACAATTTGAGGTAGTTAATTCTGTTTCCCATCTTACTATAGCAGGTAAGTAACAGCAACAGAATAAGTACTTGAATACAAAATCTCCAGTATGACCATTAAAGGATAGTTCATTACAATTTATTTATTTATTCACCAATTTTTGTTTTTGGTCAAAATTAATTTTCAAACAATGTAACAACATAACAAACATAACTTAAGAAAATAATATCCTCTCCCTACCTAACTCCAAAGTCATCTATAAATTCAATCATGCTTGTTGGTACTACTTATATTTTTTACCCAGCGATAAGTTATAATAAAAGAAAACGGCTGTGAGAAATGTTGTTAAATGTCATTTATATGATTAGTTTCCTTGTCAGAGGCATACTCTAAAATAATTTGAGAATACTTACTACCTATATAATAATATACTTTGGTTAATGATTATTTTTATTTTAATAAATTTGAGACATTAGTTTCTCATAATTCCTGCTTTAAAATAATAGATTGTCCCCTTACATTTCCCAGTTAAATATCTATAAATACTGTTTTAGTTCCTAATTTTTTTGTCATGTCAAACCTCAACTGTTCTTTGAACTAAAAACCTCTAAACATTTTTGAAATCCCAAACAGATAAAAGTGATTTTGCCATCAAATTTATCCAATTAACTGAAGTGAGTTTTATTTTTTCTCAGTATTATTTGAATCATATACCAAATAAGCTATCAAAATTCAAACTGTACTTTTAACAGCTAATAATTTGGGTCAATTTTTAATTAGAATAATTTCATGTACTTAATAAACTAATAAACAACCCAATGCACAGTTACCTAAATATAATGGAAACAAAAGTTTCATAGATCAGTACTTACACTTACTACATGAAATCGCTTGTGATGCTTTCTATTAATAACATTGTCTTCTCTTTTCATTAATTAATTAATGCTTTTTAATCTGTATTTAAATATTGGTTAAAATCCACTAGATGAATTTCAGAATCCACTGATGGACAGTAATCAACAATTTGAAAAACACTGCCCTGAAGAAGACCAGAGCACTGACACATCTACAGTACCTTTTCTTTTGGGGGGTGGGGGTGGGCGTTATATTCAATGACTAATCAGAAAGTGGAAAATTATCCTCACAAGCGAAGTCTCTGCATGGATTTAATTACATCAGTTAACTGGCGCAAAACAAAAACAAAATATTCAAAATACTGGTTATATAATCACATAGTTAATTTTTAGGATGTGTTTACAAATGGCATCCTTGGGTTCAAGTTAATTTTTAGGATGTGTTTACAAATGGCGTCCTTGGGTTCAAGATCTGAAAAAGAATTTTAACTCTTTTCAATCCCCTTTAATTTGTCTAGACACCAAATCATTTTGAAAAGGAAAGCAACTGAGTTGAAATTTGAGTCAATCTTTTATAAGCAATCAGTTATTTGACCAAATTTAAACAACTATTTCAAAATTACTAGGTTATTTAACAAAGTCAATCATTTCTTGATCTCTCTCTCTCTCCTCACTCCCTCTATTTGGTTTGCGGGTAAATAGAGATGTTTGTTGAGTTTTCATAGTCTTATTTATTTATTTATTCAGTTTGTGTTTTTTTTTTTTTTTTTTTTTTAATGAAGACATGGTTTTAGTGAAGCTCTAAGCCTCTGAGAGACAGGAACTGAATTTTGTTGACTCGTGTACCTTCGGCAGCCTAGCATGGTGTTTGGTGTCTGATAGATGCTCAGTACATACCTGAGGAAGAAGGGAGGAAAGGAGTGTTGGCCAATTGGTCCTTGTATTTTTGGAAGAAATGAAGCCAAGAAAAAAAAAAAAGAGAGACAGAGATAGACACAGAGGGAGACAAAGACAGAGAGTCATTTGATCCAGAGGCTACATGTTATATTCTCTTTGGGATCTTTTAAAATATACTACTTCCCTGTGCCTGACCCCAGACAGTAAGAATCAGAAATTCTGTTAGTTGGGATTGGACATCAGTTTGTTTTCAAATTTTAGCTCCTAATCTCAGTCTACCCTCATCTTTACAGATTAAGCAACTGACCTCCAGAGAAAGTCTCACATAAAGATGAGCAAAAGAAGCTAACAAAAGAGTATATACTATATGATGCTCAATTTATGAAATTCAAGATCAAGACTAAACAATGAAAACAGACATTACAATAGTGATAAACTTTGGAGGGGTACAGTCTGGAAAGCAGCACACGGGGAACAGACATGCTAGAAGTATCCTTTGTTTTGATCTGAGTGGTGAGTACACAGGTGTAGAGATATTTAAAATCAATCATCCATACACTTAAGACTGGAGTATTTTACACACTTTTTATGTTTGCTTTACCTCAAATTCTATTAGAGTATTTATACTCTTCTATGTATGTTTTACTTAAATTAAAAATAAGAATAAAATGATTGGTCCCTCGCTTTGTTGAGAATAGATTCCAGGCATATAAAGACAGAAGTACGGAAACCTGTCAGGTAGCTCGTGCAAGTAATTCAAGTGAAAGATGATAGTGTTTCAGACAATGGTGGCGGCAGTGAGGTGATGAGAAAGGATCACCTTCTGGATCCGAAAGGATCAGATTCTGGATATACTTTGAAGGAATCTAATGGGAAGATGTGGCAAATAAGAGACAGGAGTCACGGATGATGCCAAGGTTTCTGGCCTCAGTAGCCAGGTGGACATCTCCAGCCATAAGATGGGAAAAGCCACAGACAGATACAAGGGGTTAATTTCTGGACCTGTTATCTAGTCTCTTAGACACCCAAATGGATGTACAGGCCTTTGGACACACAATCTGGAGTTCAACTGAGAGGTTTCGGAACAGAGATCTAAATTTCAGGGTTATCCTCATACAGAAGGTAATTAAAGCCATGGGGCTAGATTAAATCACCAAGGACGTGCAGCTATAAAAGAGAAGAGGAACAAACAGTGGGCCTGAGGAGACTCACTGGAAAGAAGAGGAGGAACCAACAGAGGAAACGGAAGACAAGCCACCAGTGACATGTCAGGCAAATCAGGAGAGTATGGGACACAGAAAAGCACCTGAAGAAAGTACATTAACTCCAAGGGAGACATGAGCTCTAGCTAAAGCAGCTGGTTAGTAAGATGAGAACTAAGAACTGACTCTTAGATTTAGGATTAAATAAATCAACTCATAAAAGCCTCAATCCTACTACTCCCTGCCTCTCATGCTTGCTGGCACTTGGGCTCTCTCTTTCTCTTTCTCTCTCTCTCTCTGTATATGTATACACACACACAGAGAGAGAGTAAGAGTACCTTAGGTACGCTATCAACAATTGTTGAGGGAATGAATTAACTACACAGGGATAAAATGATGTTTTATGCTTAGATCATTCAAATAAAAAAAGACATAAACAATACTTTATAATCCTATTAATAATCAAATTTAGCGTTATCTGCCCAGGCAACTTAGACTTCTGCAGCATCCTAAGCTTCTCCTCTCTAATGCTCACCACACTCATCTCCACTGGAGGGATCCGGCATCTCCCCTCTCCCACTTACCTTTCTATGGGAACTTGTTGACATTATATTTTAGGATTGATAGAAATAAATAATTTAAAAGAATTTCCAAAATTGAGGAGCCCATAAAGATCATCTTATCTGACCTTTTCAAATTAAATAATGAGATGAGAACCAGATAATATACATCATTACTTAGAGGACCCAATGAAATTGCACATAAATACGTACATAGTACAATGCACTGCACATAGTAAGAACTCTAAAACTCAAGAATAAAAAAGTAGCTGTGATTACTGTAACAGTCTTTAATATTAATAGCAGGTGGTAATGGTATAAAATAGCATCATAGCATCTTTTGCTTTTGGTATTACAGCAATTTTTCGGAGAATTATCCACACTGCATAAAACCTGCTTTCCAAACTTTTAATTCAACAGTTTGCAAACTCTGCTACACATTAGAATTGCCTGATGAACTTTAAATCTATACATGCCCAATTTACACCATCATCAGTTAAATCAGAATGCCTGTGGAGAGCAGTTATCAAAAAAACTGTTCAAAGTCCCCAGGTGATTCCAGTTTGCAGCGATGCCTGGAAAACAAAGCTTCCACCTATGCTCTTCAAAGAAAGTAACTGAATATAATTTCAATTTACCCCATGTGGATGCAAGAATTGCACTGTTCACACTATAGCACTATATTGTCTTTTGTGTATTTGAACCATTATACTATATAATTCATGTGTTTTACACTTATTCCTTTGGTATTAAAATATATCTTTGCCGGGCTTCCCTGGTGGTGCAGTGGTTAAGAATCCGCCTGCCAATGCGGGGGACACGGGTTCGAGCCCTGGTCTGGGAAGATCCCACATGCCGCAGAGCGACTAAGCCCGTGTGCCACAACTACTGAGCCTGTGCTCTAGAGCCCGCGAGCCACAACTATTGAGCCCGCGTGCCACAACTACTGAAGCCTGCACGCCTAGAGCCCATGCTCCGCAACAAGAGTAGCCACCAGAATGAAAAGCCCACGCACTGCAACTAAGAGCAGCCCCCGCTCGCCGCAACTAGAAAAAGCCCGCGCGCAGCCACGAAGACACAGTGCAGCCAAAAATAAACAAATTAAATAAATAAATTTAAAAAAATATATATATATATATATCTTTGCCTTTGTAGTAGTAATACAAAGAAATCCATTCTGTTCTTTGGACACCCCATTTCTCATTTGGCTCAGGTAACAGTCATATCTGCAGTTCATGGACAACTCCCAGGACTTTTACTTGCCTATTTTATGTCATGCACTATTTCTTGGGTCCTTCTGTTTGTGGCTTACATTTTATTGCCATGGAACACCTACGTTGCCTCTCTTTTTCCTGCTAAATTTGAGGATGGCTAAGTAACTATAAAAATACTGACTGTATACTGAAAATAAAACCAAAAGTTTCTAAATTCTAGATACAATCAATGTTTTCAGAAGTTTTAAAATGTTTGGGAGTAAAAAAAAAAAAAAAAAAATGTTTGGGCACACTGAACCTTTAGGCTTTTGGATTGTATGAAAATAATGTTATCACAATGGCCTAAGCCAAAACACAGTTTTTCTAGAGTAAATAAGTAAATTGATCATTGCGTGTGTTTTCTTTATTGAAGATACTAAATAAATTCAACAGAAGTTGATTCATATTTTTAGACATGAATAATTTCTATTTGTATAACCAGTATTAGTATCTTGAAGCAATACCATTTAATTTTGTTTATGTTCTATAAATCAAACCATTCACTGATTCATCACTTTTTAAATTATTTTTATTTTTTAGTTTTTTTGGTTTAAAAAAAAATTTTAGCATCTTTATTGGAGTATAATTACTTTACCATGTTGTGTTAGCTTCTGCTGTATAACAAAGTGAATCAGCTCTATGTATACATATATCCCCATATCCCCTCCCTCTTGCCTCTCCCTCCCACCCTCCCTATCCCATCACTCTAGGTGGTCAGAAAGCACCGAGCTGATCTCCCTGTCCTATGCAGCTGCTTCCCACTAGCTTTCTGTTTTACATTTGGTAGTGTGTATATGTCAATGCCACTCTCTCACTTCATCCCAGCTTACCCTTCCCCCTCAAACCCAGGGGGGTATTTTTTAGACTCCATATTTATGCGTTAGCACACAGTATTTGTTTTTCTCTTTCTGACTTACTTCAGTCTGTATGACAGACTCTAGGTCCATCCACCTCACTACAAATAAATCAATTTCGTTTCATTTTATGGCTGAGTAATATTCCATTGTATATATATACCACATCTTCTTTATCCATTCATCTGTCAATGGACACGTAGGCTGCTGCCATGTCCTGGCTATTGTAAATAGGGCTTCAATGAACATTTTGGTACATGACTCTTTTTGAATTATGGTTTTCTCAGGGTATATGCCCAGTAGTAGGATTGCTGGGTCATATGGTAGTTCTGTTTTTAGGTTTTTAAGGAACCTCCATACTGTTTTCCATAGTGGCGTTATCAATCTACGTTCCCACCAACAGTGCAAGAGGGTTCCTTTTTCTCCACACCCTCTCCAGCATTTATTGTTTGTAGATTTTTTGATGATGGCCATTCTGACCGGTGAGAGGTGATACCACATTGTAGTTTTGATTTGCATTTCTCTAATGAGTAGTGATGCTGAGCACCCTTTCATGTGTTTGCTGGCAATCTGTATATCTTCTTTGGAGAAATGTCTATTTAGATCTTCTGCCCATTTTTGGATTGGGTTGTTTGTTTTTTTGATATTGAGCTGCTTGAGCTGCTTGTATATTTGGGAGATTAATCCTTTGTCAGTTGCTTCATTTGCAAATATTTTCTCCCATTCTGAGGGTTGTCTTTTCATCTTGTTTACGGTTACCTTGGCTGTGCAAAAGTTTTTAAGTTTCATTAGGTCCCATTTGCTTATTTTTGTTTTTATTTCCATTTCTCTAGGAGGTGGGTCAAAAAGGATCTTGCTGTGATTTATGTCAAAGAGTGTTCTTCGTATGTTTTCCTCTAAAAGTTTTATAGTGTCTGGCCTTATATTTAGGTCATTAACACATTTTGAGTTTATTTTTGTGGATGGTGTTACAAAGTACTTGAATTTCATTCTTTTACATGTAGCTGTACAGTTTTCCGAGCACCACTTATTGAAGAGGCTGTTTTTTCTCCATTGTATATTCTTGCCTCCTTTGTCAAAGGTAAAATGATCATATGTGCGTGGGTTTATCTCTGGGCTTTCTATCCTGTTCCATTGATCTTTATTTCTGTTTCTGTGCCAGTACCATATTGTCTTGATTACTGTAGCTTTGTAGTATAGTCTGAAATCAGGGAGCCTGATTCTTCCAGCTCCATTTATCTTTCTCAAGATTGCTTTGGCTGTTTGGGGTCTTTTGTGTTTCCATACAAATTGTGAAACTTTTTGTTCTAGTTCTGTGAAAAATGCCATTGGTAGTTTGATAGGGATTGCACTGAATATGTAGATTGCTTTGGGTAGTACAGTCAATTTCACAATGTTGATTCTTCCAATCCAAGAACATGGTATATCTCTTCATCTGTCGGTATCGTCTTTAATTTCTTTCATCAGCGTCTTATAGTTTTCTGCATACAGGTCTTTTGTCTCCTTAGGTAGGTTTATTCCTAGGTATTTTATTCTTTTTGATGCGATGGTAAATGGGAGTGTTTCCTTAATTTCTCTTTCAGATTTTTCATCATTACTGTATAGGAATGTACGAGATTTCTGTGTATTAATTTTGTATCCTGCTACTTTACCAAGTTCATTGATTAGCTCTGGTAGTTTTCTGGTAGAGTCTTTAGGATTCTCTATGTATAGTATCATGTCATCTGCAAACAGTGACAGCTTTACTTCTTCTTTTCCAATTTGGATTCCTTTTATTTCTTTTTCTTCTCTGATTGCTATGGCTAAACTTTCCAAAACTAAGTTGAATAACAGTGGTGAGAGTGGGCATCCTTGTCTTGTTCCTGATTTTAGAATAAATGGTTTCAGTTTTTCACCATTGAGAATGATGTTGGCTGTGGGTCTGTCGTATATGGCCTTTATTATGTTGAGGTAAGTTCCCTCTATGCCTACTTTCTGGAGAGTTTTTATCATAAATGGGTGTTGAATTTTGTCAAAAGCTTTTTCTGCATCTACTGAGATTATCATATGGTTTTTAACCATCATTTTGTTAATATGATGTATCACATTGATTGATTTGTGTATACTGAAGAATCCTTGCCTTCCTGGGATAAACCCCACTTGATCATGGTGTATGATCCTTTTAATGTGCTGTTGAATTCTGTTTGCTAGTATTTTGTTGAGAATTTTTGCATCTATATTCATCAGTGATATTGGCCTGTAGCTTTCCTTTTAGGTGACATCTTTGGTTTTGGTATCAGGGTGATGGTGGCCTCGTAGAATGAGTTTGGGAGTGTTCCTCCCTCTGCTATATCTTGGAAGAGTTTGAGAAGGATAGGTGTTAGCTCTTCTCTAAAAGTTTGATAGAATTCGCCTGTGAAGCCATGTGGTCCAGGGCTTCTGTTTGTTGGAAGATTTTTATTCACAGTTTCAATTTCAGTGCTTGTGATTGGTCTCTTTATATTTTCTATTTCTTCCTGGTTCAGTCTAAGAAGGTTGTGCTTTTCTAAGAATTTGTCCATTTCTTCCAGGTTGTCCATTTTATTGGCATATAGTTGCTTGTAGTAATCTCTCATTATCCTTTCTATTTCTACAGTGTCAGTTGTTACTTCTCCTTTTTCATTTCTAATTCTATTGATTTGAGTCTTCTCCCTTTTTTTCTTGATGAGTCTGGCTAATGGTTTATCAATTTTGTTTATCTTCTCAAAGAACCAGCTTTTAGTTTTACTGATCTTTGCTATTGTTTCCTTCATTTCTCTTTCATTTATTTCTGATCTGATCTTTATGATTTCTTTCCTTCTGCTAACTTTGGGGGTTTTTTTGTTCTTCTTTCTCTAATTGCTTTAGGTGTAAGGTTAGGTTGTTTATCTGAGATGTTTCGTGTTTTTGAGGTAGGATTGTACTACTATAAACTTCCCTCTTAGAACTGCTTTTGCTGCATCCCATAGGTTTGGGGTCATCTTCTTTCATTGCCATTTGTTTCTAGGTATTTTTTGATTTCCTCTTTGACTTCTTCAGTGATCTCTTGGTCATTTAGTAGCATATTGTTTAGCCTCCATGTGTTTGTATTTTTACACTTTTTTTTTCCAGGAATTGATATCCAGTCTCATAGCATTGGGGTCGGAAAAAGATACTTGATATGATTTCAATTTTCTTAAATTTAACAAGGCTTGATTTGTGACCCAAGTTACGATCTATCCTGGAGAATGTTCCATAAGCACTTGAGAAGAAAGGGTATTCTGTTGTTTTTGGATGGAATGTCCTGTAAATATCAATTAAGTCTGTCTTGTTTAATGTGTCATTTAAAGCTCGTGTTCCCTTATTTATTTTCATTTTGGATGATGTGTCCATTGGTGAAAGTGGGGTGTTAAACTCCCCTACTATGACTGTGTTACTGTCGATTTCCCCTTTTATGGCTGTTAGCATTTGCCTTATGTATTGAGGTGCTCCTATGTTGGGTGCATAAATATTTACAATTGTTATATCTTCTTGGATTGATCTCTTGATCATTATGCAGTGTCCTTCTCTGTCTCTTGAAATAGTTTTTATTTTAAAGTCTATTTTGTCTGATATGAGAATTGCTACTCCAGCTTTCTTTTGATTTCCATTTGCAGGGAATATCTTTTTCCATCCCCTCACTTTCAGTCTGTATGTGTCCCTAGGTCTGAAGTGGGTCTCTTGTAGACAGCATATATACGGGTCTTGTTTTTGTATCCATTCAGCCAGTCTATGTCTTTTGGTGGGAGCATTTAACCCATTTACATTTAAGGTAGTTATCAATATGTATGTTCCTATTACCATTTTCTTAATTGTTTTGGGTTTGTTTTTGTAGGTCTTTTCCTTGTCTTGTGTTTCCTGCCTAGAGAAGTTCCTTTAGCACTTTTTGTAAAGCTGGTTTGGTGGTGCTGAACTCTCTCAGCTTTTGCTTGCCTGTAAAGTTTTTAATTTCTCCATTGAATCTGAAGGAGATCCTTGCTAGGTAGAGTAATCTTGGTTGTAGGTTTTTCCCTTTCATCACTTTAAATATATCCTGCCACTCCCTTCTGGCTTGCAGAGTTTCTGCTGAAAGATCAGCTGTTAACCTTATGGAGAGTCCCTTGTATGTTATTTGTTGCCTTTCCCTTGCTGCTTTTAATATTTTTTCTTTGTATTTAATTTTTGATAGTTTGATTAATATGTGTCTTGGTGTGTTTCTCCTTGGATTTATCCTGTATGGGACTCTCTGCACTTTCCAGACTTAATTGAGTATTTCCTTTCCCATGTTATGGAAGTTTTCAACTATAATCTCTTCAAATATTTCCCAGACCCTTTCTTTTTCTCTTCTTCTTCTGGGATCCCTAAAATTCAAAGTTGGTGTGTTTAATGTTGTCCCAGAGGTCTCTGAGACTGCCCTCATTTCTTTTTTCTTCATTCTGCTCTGTGGTAGTTATTTCCACTATTTTATCTTCCAGGTCACTTATCCGTTCTTCTGCATCAGTTATTCTGCTATTCATTCCTTCTAGAGAATTTTAAATTGCATTTATTGTGTTGTTCCTCATTGTTTGCTCTTTAGTTCTTCTAGGTCCTTGTTAAACATTTCTTGTATTTTCTCCATTCTATTTACAAGATATTGGATCATCTTTACTATCATTACTCTGAATTCTTTTTCAGGTAGACTGCCTATTTCCTCTCATTTGTTTGGTCTGGTGGGTTTTTACCTTGCTCCTTCATCTGCTGCATATTTCTCTGTCTTCCCGTTTTTCTCAAATTACTGTGTTTAGTGTCTCCTTTTCACAGGCTGCAGGTTCTTAGTTCCCGTTTTTTTTTGGTGTCTGCCCCCAGTGGGTAAGGTTGGTTCAATGGCTTGTGTAGGCTTCCTGGTGGAGGGGACTGGTTTCCGTGTTGTGGTGGGTGGGGCTGGATCTTGTCTTTCTGGTGGGCAGGGCCACATCTGGCTGAGTGTTTTGGGGTGTCTGTGAACTTGGTATGATTTTAGGCAGCCTCTCTGCTAATGGGTGGGGTTGTGTTCCTGTCTTGCTAGTTGTTTGGCATGGGGGGTCCAGCACTGGAGCTTGCTGGCCGTTGGGTGGAGCTGGGTCTTAGCGTTGAGACAGAGATCGCCGGGAGAACTCTCATCAACTGATATTACGTGGGGCCAGGAGGTCTCTGGTGGTCCAGTGTCCTGAACTCTCCTCTCCCACCTCAGAGGCTCAGGCCTGACATCAGGCTGGAGCACCAAGACCCTGTCAGCCACATGGCTCAGAAGAAAAGGGAGAAAAAAAGAAAGAAAAAAAATAATAAAAAAATAAATAAATAAAATAAAATAATTAAAATAAAAAATATTTAAATAAATACATACATAAATACATAAATAAATAAAATAAGAAGAGAGCAACCAAACCAATAAACAAATCCACCAATGATAACAAGTGCTAAAAACTATACTAAGGTAAATGTAAGAATCAAAAACAAGTCAGTCACAGACAGCAAACCCCAAGTCTACAGTTGCTCCCAAAGTCCACCACCCCAACTTTGGGATGATTCGTTGTCTATTCAGGTATTCCACAGATGCAGGGTACCTCAAGTTGCTTGTGGGGATTTAATCTGCTGCTCCTGAGGCTGCTGGGAGAAATTTCCCTTTCTCTTCTTTGCTCGCACAGCTCCTGGGGTTTAGCTTTGGTTTTGACCCCACCTCTGCGTGTAGGTTGCCATCAGGCATCTGTTCCCACCCAGACAGAAGGGAGTTAAAGCAGCGGCTGATTCGGGGGCTCTGGCTCACTCAGGCCGGGGGGAGGGAGGGGTACGGATGCGGGGCGAGCCTGCGGCGGCAGAGGCTGGCTTGACACTGCAACAGCCTGAGGCACACCTTGTGTTCTCCCAGGGAAGTTGTCCCTGGATCATGGCACCCTGGCAGTGGCGGGCTGCACAGGCTCCCGGGGGTGTTTGGATAGTGACACGTGCTTGCACACAGGATTCTTGGTGGCTGCAGCAGCCTTAGCGTCTCATGCCCGTCTCGGGTGTCTGCACTGATAGCCGTGGCTCGCACTGGTCTCTGGAGCTCATTTAGGCAGTGCTCTGCCTTCTGTGGGCAGCAGACAGGGAAGGAATCCCCTCTCCTCGCACACCCCAAAACAATGGTCTCTTGCCTCTTAGGCAGGTCCAGACTTTTTCCCGGAATCCCTCCCAGCCAGCTGTGGTGCGCTAACCCCTTCAGGCTGTGTTCACGCCGCCAACCCCAGTCCTCTCCCTGGGATCCGACCTCCGAAGCCCGAGCCTCAGCTCCCAGCCCCCGCCCATCCCGGCGGGTGAGCAGACAAGCCTCTCGGGCTGGTGAGTGCTGGTCGGCACTGATCCTCTGTGCGGGAATCTCTCCGCTTTGCCCTCCACACCCCTGTGGCTGCGCTCTACTCCGTGGCTCCAAAGCTTCCCCCCTCCGCCACCCACAGTCTCCACCCGGAAAGGGGCTTCCTAGTGTGTGGAAACTTTTCCTCCTTCACAGCTCCCTCCCACTGGTGCAGGTCCCATCCCTATTCTTTTGTCTCTGTTTTTTCTTTTGCCCTACCCAGGTATGTGGGGAGTTTCTTGCCTTTTGGGAAGTCTGAGGTCTTCTGCTAGCGTTCAGTAGGTGTTCTGTAGGAGTTGTTCCACATGTAGATGTATTTTTGATGTATTTGTGGGGAAGAAGGTGATCTCTATGTCTTACTCCTCTGCCATCTTGAAGGTCTCCATTCATCATTTATTAAACTTACTTTATGCCTAGAATTGTACTCGGTGCTACAGATATAAATTTCAAGATATAGCCACTATTCTCGTATATTCTAAAGAGCATTGATTTCTTTCCAATATTTTCCACTATTCCCACAAAGAATGGGAGTCATTTTTCAGAAATTTCTTTGTCTGATTTCATAATTGTACATTTATCTTGGCCCTTATGAACTTGCTCAATATGAACATGGCTAATTGTTAAATCACAAATTGGATTTCAAATGAGGAAAACAGGAGTTTTCATTATCTTCACTTATGAAAACTCTAGACAGTCATCAGTGTATGTATGCTTTCAAATTTTTTTTAAACCTGAGGGTCAATATGTGTTCTCAACATATTAAACACAGAGTGTGTATTGCATATATTTGGACTTATTCATTTCAGTGTTGAATGAAGTAGTCCAAAAAAAGAGTAGTGTTTTTAATTAGCACAACTTTTTTTTCCCGCTGTCTACAAGAGACTCACTTTATTTATTTTTATTGGGGTGTAGTTGTTTTACAATGTTGTGTTAGTTTCTACTGTACAGTGAAGTGGAGTTCCCTGTGCTATACCGCAGGTTCTCATTCGTTATCTGTTTTATACATATTAGTGTATAGTGTATATATGTCAATCCCAATCTCCCAATTATTGAACTCATGAACTTTAAGTGGCATGTTTGATGCCACCCAGCCTTTCAGTATTTTTACTACAAAACTAGGATAATCTGTTTTGGAAGATGTAATTGGAGGCATCTTTCACAATATTAACAAAATTATGCCTTGCCTATTCATAGGTTTCTTTCATTTTTACTTACGGATATTTAATGGAAATTACATTCTGAGTATGATTAGTATCAATTTGAGATCAGTTTGTGATTAAATGTTAACCATGGCACCAACACTTAACAACAAGTAATCAATTCATTCAGCCACTATTGACTGTTTATTATGGGCAAACAGCTCTACTAGATGGTTAAAGGATGTAAAAATGACTATAAGGTCTTTGCCTTTGTGAGCTGTGTGAGCTTGTAAAATAGCTGAAGAGACGGAAAAAGATTCATAAATCACCATAACACAAGGCGTAATCGTCCAAAAAAGAATTATAGAGAACACTATAAGGCAGTGAAGAGAATAGATTTATTAATTTTCACTACGGATCTGGTGAAAGCTTCAAAGAAGAAGTGTCATATGGATGCACAGGATAAGTCTGAATTCTGAGAAGGTTAGACAAGCTTCAGAAGGGGGAGCAGCCGTGCCCAACAGAGCAGCTTAGAGCAACACACAATTGCTCAAAAGGATGCCTGAAAACAGACCATGCCAGCCTTTCCTTTCTGCAATTATGTTTACAGAGCTGAATTTGGCCTGGAACTGAAAAGGCTCTGATGCCCCCTGGGATCCTAAAACCACTGCAATATAAAAAGTTAAATAATTGTAAACCAGGTAGTAGGCGTAATATTTCAAAGACTGAGTTCTCTCTACAGACACAACGCATCCTGGTTAGGGCATGTCTGAGGTACTGCTGCTGTGAATCATACACAGAGAATGTGTAGAAGAATATAAAGCAAACGTAACTTTCATTCTCTCCGATGGTAAGTTCTTTTGTGACTTGTGCTATTTTTAATTAACGATTCTTCCTATTTTTCATGATAAACATACACTGCTAGTATCATTATATAAATTAATTACATTTGATTTCAACCAAAAATAAATAGATAAGTTTGAGCAAAATCCCATCCTATCATAAAATTCAAATAATTATATAGATTTTAGCCAAAGATTTTAATATAACCCTTTTAAATATAAATGTTTGGAGAATTAAAGTAAAATGCAACAGTGTTTTTGCATTGGTTAAAAATTCTTAAGATGTTTGCTTTCATTCACTCACATAACGATTATTTATTCATTGAGACATGTCCAAGCCCTTAAAAATATATGTAGTCTCACAGGAGAGATAATTCCAATGTAATGTGATGACTGTTATAATCAGAGAAACACAGACTCCTAAAGAAGCATGCAGAACAGTCTATTCACGATCAGAGGTAAAGGGACTAGGAAAGGAGAAAGTTATTAGTAACTAAGACTTCTCTGTCATGGTTACAAAGATACCTTCTTCTGAAGTTGCCATAATTATAGCATTTTTCCAATGATAAAAGTGTTGATCAGAGAATTAAACTGAGATGCTCAAGGTTACACAGAGAGAATATGTCAAAAACAGAGCCTGCATCATTAACTCCCACATTTTTTTTTTCTGCTTCAAGGGAAGCCTGAGCTAGTCCCTGAAAGGTTAGGAAGGGTTAACCAAATAACAGGATGTGGGGTGAAGTGAACCCAAAGAAGAAGCAATATGTGAACTGGTCAGGGTTGAGAAACACCGTTAGTTAAGGGACTGGGGAATTCAGAATAGCCAGGGATATTAAGAGTTGAACCCCACTTAAATCTTTCTCCAAAACGTCTTTGTTTATCATTGCGAAAACAGGACCCTCCAAAGGCTGGCGGCCTTCAGTAGGTTTCAAGAAACTATGTTGGAGGAGAGATCAGGCAGAAGGTCTCCAGGAACAAGTATCTTGAGATCTAGAAAATCTAGCGGCAGAAGACGAGGCCATAGAGATAAACAGGGGCTAGATGTGGAACATCTTCCACGTCTTGCTAAGGGCCTGGGCTTGATAGTGAAGCTCAGGGCGCTAATGGTGTGTTTGATGCGAAAGAAAGAAATGGTCAGCGTTGCACTGAAGATCTCTATTTTATATGACCACACAGTATATACATAGGTTTATAGATAGAAATTAATAAAAGTTTCACAAGTCAATTTCTACCCATACTATCTGCAATGCGCTCTGATCTTTAAAAAGTCTATTTTAGTGTATTTAATTTTAATATGTCATTTGTAAAATATTAACTTCAGAACACACTAGGTGAACAGGCCACACTGTGAGGAACTGGATACCACATGTCAAGAAGAGAAGCATGGGAAATGGCTTGAAAGCCACTTTTTCCTCCACCACTTAACAACCCAGCACAGGAAGGGAGTTCACACACAGTTTTAAGCATGGAGGTTATTTACTCCAAATGCAAAACCCTTTTTTCATCTTTACCGTAGACTCTGGTAAATTTGATATTATTTTGACCATTCAGTAGAGCCTTAGAAATGACATACTTTGTACAAGTTTACACAATTAATAAATAGCAGATCCAGAATTCAAACTCAACCCTGTCAGTCTCCAATGAAATCACCATTTCTGCCACATTATGCTTCCTACCACTGTAATTTAGACATTCTGACTGAGCCATTTCCAGCTTCTGACTCAAGCTCTCTACATGATTGACAGGCAGTTAGGATACAGGCCTGGCACAAGATAGGTGCTCCATAAATATGTGGTTGAATGTAAGGATGAACTTGTGTAGTGTGAAAGAAAGGACAGAAAGAGTATGCAAAATCTATTTGTTCCATACATATTCTAAGTTCATAAGGTTTAAATGATTCCAAATGATTTCACAACTAACCAACACATTTTTATCTCCCGGTAGATGAACATACAGAATCAATGAAGTGGCCACAAGCCAAGGAACGCTGGCAGCCACCAGAAGCTGGAATGGGCAAGGAATGGATTCCCCCTACAGTCTCTGGAGGGATCACAGGACTGCTGAAGCCTTGATTTTGGCCCTGTGATACTGATTGCAGACTGCTGGCATCCAGAACAGTGAGAGATTAAAGTTCTACTGTTTGAAGCCACCACATCTGTGATAATTTGTTATAGCAGTCACAGGAAACTAATGCAGCAGAGCAGTAGATTCCAAAACTTCAGCAAGCCTAAGGGTCAGCTGGGATCTGTAAGCATGCAGAGTTCTAGGCCTTGCCCTCTGAGGTTTGATTTGTTAAGTCTGTGGGGAGGGGAGGTGAAAGGCACAGTTTAACTTGGTATTTCATGTCATCGAATGCTATGTCCCATGTTTTCCTCTCCTATCTCAAGTTAGTTTGTGTTGTGGCATAGGGAGAGGTAGAGATAGAAATTTTGTTTAGCTCTTCAGTTTGTTTTTGTGTTTAGTTGGTCTGGGGTTAGCTACAAGGAGTCAGTTCATTAATTAAGCACTATAGTATAATAATTTAAAGTTTTGCAGTCAAATAAATCTGAGTTTGAATCACAGTTATGCAATTTATGCACTGTTAGAAATAAAGTTTTTACTCTCCTGAAGCCTCAGCTTCCTTATCTGTGAAATGAGAATGAAAGCAGTTCCCACACAATATATTATGCGAGGATTACAGATGTTTATGAAGAGCTTAGCTCCATACTAGGCATATGTGTATCTATGTCTGTGTGTACATGTGTGTATGCATAAATTTTCATACTAGGAATGCTTTATATAAACACATATATAACAGAAGTATGTATGTGACTAGATAGATAGATAGATAGATAAGGGTACAGATATGGAAAATTTATTAGAATTTTATCAGATAAAAATTATTTTTTGTTTAAAATTCTATATTCTGCTTTAACTGACTTGGTGATTAGAGAATAATGAACATCATTTAATATTAGTTGCCAATTATAGATGATATTAAATCTTCATTATAGGCTATAATTGCCAATATAAAGTGTTATAAATATAAAATTATAAAATACTATGTCAGTACTCATTGACCTGAAAATATACTCTGTAAGTTTTTAATAATTCCTGCTTCTCGGTTTGTTTCAGAGAACAAAACAAAACAAGGAATCTTACTCTCTTATTATGAAGTTATAAAACCATTCTAAACAAATAATATCTGTTTAAATATAGGGCTAAAGTTACATATAACAATTAATTATTTTCCAAATGCATAATTTCACCACAAAATTTATAAATCATTATTTATCTCATATGCCCACACCCTCTCCCAACCTAACTAAAGCTTTTATTCCTGCCATAGATGGAAGAAACAAGCATAATATTAAAGAAAAATGCTCATTTATATTGCAAGTTTGGAGGGAGGGTAGGGAGGGGAGGGATCCAAACTTTAAAGAAGAAGGGGAGGTGGGGAAGAAGGAGAAGGAGGGGGAGGGGGAAGAAGAGGAAGAGATCAAAATCTCAAGACTTGAGTCCCAGGCCGTATTTTTTTAAATGCATTTGTTAATAAGTTTTAAAGCAATTTGGCCTAGACTCAAATAGACATGGGACCAAACACTGATTCTTCCACTTACTAAATAGGGACACAGGCAGCCTCAGTGAGACAAGTTCTTTTGTAGGTTTGCTATGATGACTCAATGAAAAATGCAAGCAAAGCATCTAGTATAGCACTGGATAAAGATGGTTGACATTCAACTTGCAGATGAATCAATAAGCGATACTGATATGGCTGAACTCTCAGGTCCATCTCTGAAATTTGATGCTTCTATGATATGATTTCATAATATTTTTTTATGTTTGAAACATGGCTAATACAAATCAAACCGGCAATACAATTTTTCAAAGTGTAACCAGACATGTCATGAATTTTGTCTGTGGCTATCCACACAGGTCAGTTTAATTTAATTCATATTAAAATCATTTAAATATAATATCATAAAGCAAGTAGATTGGGTACATCTACTGATTTTCAAATAATTTATCTTATCAAAGATATACTTCCCAAATGATTATACTGAGATCAAGTGAACAAGATTCCCCCATTTCATTTCCTTTTTCTGTCCTATGGAAGTATTTTTTAAAAACATTGTTTAATCACCATAGGTTTTTAAGCTAAGAATATCATAGGTCATATTTAAAATGGCTTCATATCTTAGTGTATTGTTTTCCAAACTAGGGTTTTAAAAACTGCTCTTATTTCATACTTTTTAGTACTGAGTATTAAATTTCTCAGTTAATTTTCTATTAATTTCAAGAAGGGGGTTGAAAAAGATGGAGCAGTAAGTTCTTTTAAAAAAAAAAAACTAGATTAGTGAGGGTAATAAAACTAAAATTACGAAAGGATTGCTACAAAATATGTTTTCTAATACAAGGTATGATGGTATTTTGTGTTTACTCAGATAGTGGCTTATCAGTGGGAAACAACTTACAGCATTTTAAGTCAAAACTATCAGGATAAAGAGCATTCTAAATGTTTAAGAAAGTGGTTGGTATTTAAATATATAGTAAAAATATTAAGTACATTTGCAATTTTTTATGTATAGAATAAAGCTTAATAACTACCTGCAAAACCAGAAATATTTTATATCTTGTCTCCAGAAAGAAGGAAAAAATCTGTACGTGGAATCTGGTGTCCAACCCAAAGGGAGTTACTTAACTTCAATTTCTATTTGTCCTACTAACAGCACAAACCAATTTAAATACTGATACTCATAAGAAAAACATTTACACTATTTATTCTATAATATAAAATTAATGTAGAAAAGCATTCTTGTATCTTCAGCATTTATTTAATTTATGAATGGCAGACCAGATAACTTCCATAAAAATATTGTTTTTCGTTGTAAATTAGACGTAATATATTCTCAGAAATGACTTTCTTACTTTACTATGAATGTAGTTTTAAAAAGCTATAAAGATTGAAAACCCAGGTATATCTATAAGATGAAATATTGAACAGAAACCGTGGTCTTCGGTGTTTCATTAAATCAATCTAGCAAGTCGGAGTTCTAACAGACTTTAATCAGTTTAATTTCCTCATTGCAGAAATGAGTGAAAACTCTGAGCATTTACTGAATTCTTTTTCCTGGATCATCTAATCAGAATTAGAATTCCAGTGACCACTGTCCTTTCAACATGACACACTTACTCTCAGCACTCCCATGTTATTTCAATTACTTCATTCAAACTTTACAAGTATACAGAGCAACTTCTAGAGACATGAAACTCAGTTTTAAAAATCATCAGGGTGATATTCTAATCATTTAATATAAATTTCCTAATACTTGTAGTTTATGCCTATTCTTCTGAAGTGTGAGCCTAAATAAAAATAATGAATCATTAAGGAAACTACAAAGTAGAGATTTTCAGTTAGTATTTCTTTAGAGATCAGAGCTCTATTTGTAGCAAAGCATTTGTCTTCATTAAGCTATCTTTTTCTAGACATTCCAGAAGATGAACAGTTTCAAAATGGCAGGGGATCATGTGAATGGACTAACTTAGCAATATTCCACGCCTCTGAGTCATAGTGCTAGAATCCTGCAGTGTGCCATTTATAAGATTTTATTAAACCTTTAGAGCATTCCAATATTTTAGCTCTTCCCTATTTGGTTAGGAGCCTCATCTTCTTATCTTACCTAAATAGATCCTTTAAAAGGGCAGCAATAACAAGCAGTGGCTGAAAGAATTAAAACTTAAAAGGACAGCATAGTGATAAAAGAACAGGATACTTTTTCTATCAAGAATAGTTTCACTGTCTGGATTGCTGTAAACTATAGAAATGGAATAAAGATGCCTGTGAAATCCATAATGGTAATTATTGTGGCAGCCATAACCCTGTGGGACATGGAATCAGAGAATTAATGGAAGACTAAAACCTAATTTTTCATCTCCTAGGAATAGAAAAGGGTAAGAGGCACAAGTTTTCCAAAAATCTGCATCTCAGCAAATTTCAAACAATATGATATGATAGAAAAGAAGGGAGAATGTTGTGGCTGAAAAAACCAGTCGAGCTATTAGAGTGAGGTGAAGGGAGGAAGCAGCGAAGAGGAAGGACAGGCTGGGAACCACACCCTCACCTCTACCCCACCATCTAATTCTTGGTTTGCAACTATTTCACATGATCAAATTTCCTAACCCCTCCATGCATTTATGAAGATTATTAAATATCATGGCCTAGTTTATTAGCACCCCACTCTAACCAACTGAGCTAACTGGCCAAGTGCTCTAATGGTCTATTTTAAAATAAAGGAAGTTTTGTTTTCAAAACAACTTTTCCTCTACGTGTCTTACATTTTTGTCTAAGAACCTTGCACTTGTGCCTCTGCATTTCAAATACATGTTGGGCATTTTTTTTCTGCTATTTTTAATCTGCTGGGCATTCTGGACGTTCCTGGTATTTATAGTTGGCTAATTTATTTCCTCATGTAATCTCACCAGAGTTGTGGCATGCAGCATATATTTTGAATCCTGATACCACCCACCTAGAAATTACTTAACAGGTGCCATCCATATTAGTAACTTCATATTTGGATGAGGTTAAATATAGTGTTGAATAAGCTCCTACAAACTTAGTTCTGTTTTTTTCAGGATGAGTTTGGTCTCAAACTTATTAAGGAAAGATAGCAATAGATAGCAGTTGAAACTTGGAATAAATATGAATCAAAACCTCTCAATAATCCTGCTAATAAAGACAAGTTCATATTTTTCTTAAATATGTGCCCTTTAGCCAATGATATTTGAAAGAATTTTGGTTGCATTTTCTTTATCTGCTATAAAATACTATAATCAATGTTTTTTCTTTATATTATAAGGTAACCATTAGAGAACGACATGGAAAAGAGCACATTAATATTATCTAATAGTCTGAAGTCATTATCATATTGATTTGAATTCCTTCCATTTCTGCGTAATCCACTAACAAATACCACCTCTTCAAGCAATCATATCCTCTTATGAAAGGAAAGTGTATCCCCATTGTTTTCCAACATTAAATATTCCACACAGACTTCAAATCTCCTCCTCTGCCACGTCCCTGAGGATCTGGCATGGTCACTTGTCTCCCCATTCCCCTGGATCCTCCCCTCTCCCTATTGCTTCCTCCTTCTCTGCCGACTTCCGCCCTTGCAAAAACTCCCCTCACCTTGACTTCCTCTCAAACTATATATTTTTTATGCATCCTTCAATAGGAAAGTCCTGGAAAGATCATTCAAGACTCAGGGGATATCTGCACCTCTCAGCTATTCTTGAACACATGATCACTCTACAGAAGATGTTTACATGAAGGTCATTAACGCCTGTCTAATTACCAAAACTAACTCTTCTGCCTTCTGGTATACCAACCCATTGACTAGGTAGCATTTGACAGCATCTGCCACATTTTCCTCATCTTACTTTGCCCTGTCCCACTGGGTTAGTCCAAGTATGTATTACAGCTTAAGCTACCATAGCTATCCTAAGGATTAACAATCCATATCTGTTGATCCACTCTCTCAATGATGGGCTCACTTTCTCACCACTCTTTTCACCCTTTTCTGACTCCTTCACCTCTGCTTATCACATACATGTTGGTATTCCTCAGTGTGAGAACCTCAGCTTTCTTCCTTTCTGACTTTACACAGACCTCCTAGAGATCTCATCCTTGGCCACGGCTTCAACCGTTACCTACGCAGTAGGTATATTCTAACCAATACCTTACTTCTGGCCTTTAGAATCACATGCCTAATTGCCTCCAATAACCTCCTGCTTGACATTCCAATGGATACATCAAATTCTACTTGTCAAAATCTGAATTTGTCCTCTTCTCCTCTTCACCTTTTAGCCTGTTTTCTCCCTCCATAATAATCATCTGGTTTAATGGTAACTATTTACTCATTCAGGCCAAAAAAGCGGGGACCATTGCATAGTCCCTATATTTTTCATCTCCCATACCCAACTGAAGGCCAACACTTAAGTATTCTACAATGCCCAGAAAGCACCTGGGGTGATCATTTTTTTTTTTTTTTGATCATTTTCAATATTTACATCAGATCAGAACACAGCCCAGCTTTAAAAGTCCTCCAAAGGCTCCTCAATCAACTTAGAGTAACATACAAATTCCTTCCTTTGGTCCTACATGATCAGGCTTCTGTCGTCCCCTCCAATCACCTCTCACTGTGCTCAAACCGCAGTGATCTTCTGCTTCTGGAACACACCAAGCTCATTTCCTTCACATTCCTTTTGTTCTTCCCTATTAACACTGTTGCTATTATTTATTTGAATATTTGCTCCTCTGATCCTCAAGTGTCCCTACACCTGGTGCCTTATGTGCTCAGTTAATATTGCCTAAATATGAATAGCTGGCTGTTATTCGTCAATATGCCATACATTCATACCATGAGAGAACTTCTATTACTAAAGGCTGAAAATAATCCAATAAAGGTTACCAAGTTTGAAATTAAAAAAAAAAAAAAAAGACAATTTGTAACTAGAAACAGTAGCAGACCTAGTTTTACCTTACCTTTTGTTATTAAACATGAATGCCAAACAAACGCCATGAAAAATCAGATATATAAAAAGCATTGGCCAAGTAGTTCTATGAGTAAGGACAGTGCTCTACTGTTACTAACACAGCACTGCTTGGTTGTTACACAATAAAGAAACAGGCAACATCCTGTTTGGAAAAGATGTATGAAATTTATAAGCCTAGTCATGCTATCATAATTCTCTTTCCTCTACTTTCTTGTCTCAGTTAAAATCTGGAATTTTTATTCATTAATAACATAGTACCGATGCCAATTCTTAAGAACAGAGGCAAAAATAATTCAGCCAAAAAAGTTACATTTGTGTCATATGTATTCTTCTGAATCACCTTATTGAAGGCATGCCAATTTCAGGTTAGAAATTCAACCACATCAAAAAAAATGAGGTTACAAGTCATTGTTACTCAAAATTCAGTGTAATTCTGACTAAAACTTTTTGGCTGGAAAAAAAAAATCACCTATTTTATAACATTTGCATTTCTCAGGTTTTGGTTTTTCTGTTTTTTTTTTTTTTTTTAAATCAGAAGCAGAAATATCAACATAACATGTATACTAGATGTTGCATGACATTTGGGGGCTAATAAGGAGCAGGAAGTAATAAAATTAAGAGAGTCTTATACTCATGAGAATATTTTCAGATTTGTAGAATCTTAGGCACAGATGTTTCAGACAAATATCTAAGGACTGCATCTCTATCTATAGTTATGAGTTTTAAAGGTTTATTTGTTTATTATCTGTCATGAAGTAATAGCTTGGCTATTTGTTGAACTGTAATCAGAATCAAATTGGAATGACAGCAGAGAACATAAGAGTTTTAGTATCCAACATCTCTTTATGGTTGAAATAATGAAAGTAAAACCAACAGTGTTGGGTTTGAGAAATAACATATGATATTCAGGGACTATAGAGCTTTTTAATATAAAGCCTTAAAAACCTTTTAACAGGTATTAATTCATGAATGTGCTCTTTATAAAGTTTGTAGCAATACTATTCTGCATTTCCATATCCGTTTAGGTAGTAAAGAATGTCCATAATTATATGGTATTATCATGTCATAATTAGGGTTCATTTTACAGATGAGAAATCTGAGGCTCAGAGAAGTTACGTGTCTTTCCCATCATCGTGCAGCTTTTATTATAGCAGGGCCTAAAGGTATTATAACTACTTCCAGTAAAACTTCAGGAAATAACTATAATTAATTTTAATAGAGTCATCTTTGTGCCCAGAGTAATTAGATCAGGAAGTTTCCTTAAAACTGAAATGTTTTACAGAGAATCTTTCTTTAGAGTGATTTTTTTCACAAGAGCGACACAGAGTTCATGACACTGTAGTAGGTCCTTAGAGGAGTGCTTAAACACACACACACAAACACACACACACACACAGACGTGCTAGTTAATCACTCTTTAAAAATAAATTCTTTTTATTATTTTGGATTTCAGTTTTCTGACATTAAATAAAGCAGGTCAGCAGGTCAAAGCAGTTCATCATTTTTTTCATTCTTCCAGTTTCTGTCAATTAAGTACTCATTATTTTTATTTTAAATGCCTATTCTATGCTAAAAAGAGTTTTGGAGGAAACCTCATCTTGTGGATTTTGGCTGTCATTCCTGATTATATCTGCTGACATAACTTCAGTTAAGGCATTTTGGTTTCATGTTGTCCTATAAAATTAAGTTGTGGCTGTTTAATTAAGAAAGGGGTGGGTTTTTATCTCAGCAGTTTATTAATCTATTATTTTATTATAAAACTCTAGGCTTTACCAAGTGGTAAAAATAAGAGAGGGCTGGGGGACAGACAGACCTCTAGATCGACAACTTTCTGGAAAAGGCTATGAATCATATCTCCTAGTCAGTCCCTGCTCAGCAAAATTCCAGCAGCCTGCCCTTAGAGTTATTTCCAAAAGTGTTGAAGAGTCCATGTGTTTACATTGGACTTTGTTATGAGCGAAGAAAATACTATTCGTATATTTTTAAAATGCACATGGCAACTTTTGTTCTTCAAACCAGTTGTTCAGACAAAAAGGCTCCACTTAAAACTGGAAATGGGATTTATTGCCACCAAGACCAGTGTTAAATTATTCAGACATCAGAACAAAAAAAAAGGTCAAGAATCTGATAAAACACCTGGAGATTGGTTCTTCAGGAGTCATACATATTCAACCGTATCGTTGTTATCACTTCTTCCTAAATTGCACCCAAAGAAATATATATGATAGAATATGATCAAATGGTTTCTTAAACAAGGAGAGAGACATGCAAAAGAAACTTCTAGTCCATTTATAAATGCAGTTAACTCTGGAAGTGAAGACAAGCAATATATTTAGAATAAACATGATTCTTACCATCTGAGATTGACTCCTAGGACATCCATTGATATCTTCAACTTTTTCATTTGCTAAAGCCAAGAAATAAAATGAAAGAGAGAAAAAAAGGATGACATGCTTAAGCCATGAAGTGAAACACAAAAAAAGGAGACTAAGAAAAAAAGAAAAAAAAAAACACCAAGCAAAATGCTGGTGCTACATTCACTCTGTCTCCTAAGCCGTGTACAAGAAGACACTCTTGTTAGCAGCCGCCAGGTCCATATGCACAAATCAGGCAAATAAAAAAAAAAAAGTGAGTGAGAAGGAAGTTGCTGCTAATTCCTTAGCTTGTGCCAAATGACTGCTGGCATGAAACCTTTCACAATTGTCCCTGCTGGATCAGGATATAGTTTCAAGGAATCTCAGAGTGTATGAGTTGCTCCAGCTAACGAAATGCACACATGGGAGACATATGGTTTAATGAAGCGTTCATTTCTGACAATTCAGTGTATGTAAAGATACAGTTCTAGCCACTTAAAAGTATGGCCAAACTGCCTTTTTCAAACATTCTCACATAAACATTTTAATTAAATCACGGGGAGAGCTGCATTAATCTCAGAGACACATGGACCAAGTCCCTAAGCATCCAAATTAAATTGTATTTTACCAAAGTGAGTGGGCGCAGAAACTCATGGCTTTTCTCAGAGGGCAGATCTTACCAATGATCTGGATGATTTCTGCTAGCAGTACTCCATCTGCAATGTCTTGCTGCAAATCCTTGATCAGCCGCTTGTGGCCCGATTTTGCCAGGTAGTGGTTGGCCCAGTCTGTGTAAATCTGTTGAACAGAGGGAGGGAAGAAGTGAGATGGGACGAGGGAAGAGAGAGGCAATAAAAATGCTTAAGACAAATGTTGGATTCAAAGGGAAGTTATTCTGGATCACATTCCAGCTTAAGGAGTCATAGCTCCAAAGGAAATAGTTGTAAAATAATTTTTAAACAGCTCTTTCCCCCACTTATCTCTTGTTTCAAAGGGGGATGACTCACTCTTTTTTCAAAACCCGGGACTAGTCACTTGTGACACAGCAAAACTCCCTTCCTGGATGACTACTGAGGAAGCTCCTGTTTGCAAATCAGTTTGAGTTTTTACTCTCTTGCCCCTGGTTCTATCATATTGAAAATAATCTGCCTGTCCTTGTAAAAGGAAGCCACCTGGATTGATTTATACCAGAATCTTACTATAAAAATGTGTGTTTCTCTGAGAAGACTTTATTAAATTTGTCATGTGAGATACTGTATGTGACAATATCTTGGCATCATTTTATGAAACAATTGCAAATGCCTAAGCTATTTTATTTGAACTGTCATATCCCATTTCAGCCTCTTGAAATTCATTTATATAAGAGAATAGAGGAAGCAAATGCAGTTATTACATAGAAATTATAATACAGAATTGAGGAGCAGATTATGAGCCATAAGGTTGGCAATCTACATAAAGTAGAGGTGTCTCTCCAATCACAGATTATGATAGAAGAAAAATCTGAAACTGTTCAAAAACTTCACAAAAATAAAATGTTACTAACTTTGCAAATGTTATAGGCACTTACTGATGTAACGTAATCTAAATGTAAGGAAATAAATAAGTTAAGACTTTAATTTCATGAATGGCTCATATGGACATATTAATACATTTATTACAAGGCAGACTATAATATGTGATATGATAGAAGAATGCAAAATTTGAAATGAGAATAGAGGAGGGCAATTAACTGAGAAATATACACATAAAAATGTGTTATAGAAGCACTGGAATTAGAACTGGAAACATAATAGAACCTAAAGATAGGAAGTGAAGGAAAGGGCTTTCCCCACAGAGGGGACAAGATACAGAAAGGCAGAGGAAAAAAGGAATCAAGGGCACAGTTGTAAATTATATAATTAAGGCAGGATGCCTGAAATTATGACAAATTAGACTGGAAAGGTAAATTGAGCCTTGTAGTCATGAGCATTAAGTGCCAAGCAAAATGTAAAAAATGCTTTTTTTATTTCTAACAAAACTAATACAAGTTTTTGTAAAAATAAAATAAAATAGAAGTGTAGAAACTGAGAAATGAAGGTTTCCCCACAACTTGCAACCCCACCCACATTTGAATAACTTGGTATAAATAGTTCTAGAATTTTTTCTACGCCTACACACTTCACCACATGACACAATATTACACACACATACACATACTCATGATAGAATGCGTAACCAAATCTAGCTCAATTTTACGTATCACTGCATTTTTCAGTTTTTTATGTAACAGTATTTTAATAACACTTCTAAAACCATTTCGCATATATTTTCTCACTATTTTTGATGTAATATTATACATAATATCAATCCCCTGTTGAAGGATATTTAATTTTTTTTAAATGTTTCTACTGCATCTAAATTTGTAAGATACATCTTATATATGTATCTTGGCACATTCATATACTAGTATTTTTTACAGGACCAAAACCTAAAAGTGGGACCACTAAGTTTTTTTAATGTATCCTAGGTACAAACATTCCAAAATACAACATAGAAGAAAAAGAGGGTGTTTCTTTATTTTAGAAAATACAAAGTGGCATCTTAATGCATATGTAGTGGTATTAAGTGTCCTGAAAGACAAATAATTTGAAGCATCCTTTCGCATAAGAAAAACATATATGATAGCAACACTACATCTTTCTCCATGTTCATGATCTTCTTTATACTGAAGATATTAAAGTGTGAGAAAAATCACTTGCACAACTGTCTCCTGAATTAGAAAGCAAACACATGATTTCTAGATAGACACTTTTATTTGGTGATCATTTTCCTCAAGATTTTAGTCTGCTTGTGTTATTTTAAAATTTTAATTTTATAAGGATTTATACTGTTTAGAATATAAAAAATTGAGCACTTTCCCTTCATCTACGCATCAATCAAATGATAGCATTAATTGTTTGGTTTCTAGTAGAAATTTCAGGGCGAGCCAGGCTTGATTTGTGCCTATCCCCTAGGCAGTGAATTATAAGCACCAGTTAATTGACTTTAAAGGATCCACAAAGATGAAGAACATGAGTTCTGTAGTCAAGCAGACCTGGCTTTGAGGCCCAGCAGGCCGCTTGCCACCCCTGGGACATTGAACAAGTTGCTTATCCTTTCTAAACCTGATTCCTCATCTGCAAAATAAGGATAATAATAATACTTACATTATAAAATTGTGTCAGGAATAAATAAGATACCACTTGTAAAGTGCCTGTCACAGAGTTAGCCCTGAAAAAAGGTCTGCTGTTATTATCATTTTATGGCATCTAAGTGTTATTTGCTATGATGGCTTACCAACAAATATATGTTGATGTTATCATTTTGCAAAGGTTAAAAAATTTGAAAGTATTGGCGGTCGAAGACTGGAGAAACTGTATCGTTGCTTACTTACACTACTCACATCTCTGACTCCTGCTATCTTATTCACTGGGGCCACAGATCTGTCTGCCATCCAAACTCAGAGGAATGTATCCAATTTTAAGGCTGTGATGTTCTCATCCAGGCCTGCAATGCCTCCATCATGACACAACCTCCAACAAACTCCATGTTGCAAGGATTCTTCTTTTTTAATGAAGGCATTAAATTATGGAAAATATATTCATTTAACATTTATTTAAATATACACAGAATGGAATGTATTAAAAATAAAAACAATCATGCTTTTATTCTCCAAATGCATGTCAACAGTGCCTTAGCCTCTATCCAAATCCCTCCTGGGACTCAGGTGAGAAAACAGATGGGAAACCAGCTGGTTGGCTTCAAGACCTTGTTGGGATAGCCTCTGGCTGAGCTCATGAAACACGTTTTCACTTGGTCCAGGATTCCTTCTAGAGGAATCCCAAGCCCGAGTGCTTTGACTCGTCCAGCATCTCTAACACATGAAACTTTGCTCAGATAGTAGCTCTGACTTAGCTGCAATCAGAAAAATCTATTTAGACTAAATAAATGAATTTAAAAACTAAGTCCCATGCACTTTATTTACTTACTCTTTCTAACAGACATGTGTAGAAGATACCTGATTCAAGTTAATCAGTGATTTTCAAAGGGTTATAATCTAGATTAGGAAATATAAAACAATTACAAAGCAACTTATACATATATTTAAAATTAAATATATATAAACTTATATTTTCCTGTCTTTTAAAAAATAAAAAATTAAATTTAAAAAAGTGGACATATGAACTGTGTCTTTAAGGAGACAGTTTTCAAGCAAAGGACACATGGTATATAAATATATATATTTAAAACTCATCAATAAACTTTCTGTAATAACCTGATAAGAGAAGATACAAACAACCTTGTCAATCATCATTAGAATCTGTTGTTCAAATAAACACAACAGAATGGTGAAATCATGTCCGGATTTTGGATCAGAGCTCCAAAGTTGCCCTTGATTCATTCCCGTAAAAATAATCACAGCATTTAACCTCTTAGCCTCAGTTGAATGAGTGAAATGTGTGGTACTTATTTTGTAGGATTATGGTATGAATTATAGTTTTGTTTTTTTTTAGTGAAGAAACTGATATAATTGGAAATAATATCATATCAATTGTAAATCAATATTTGGTATTTTCTATAGCAGGGTCATTGAGTGTTTAAGTCATCAAGGTTGTGACCAAAGCTTTAAATATCATTTACCTTAAAACATCGGAGGAAAGCTGGCTTCAGATGTTTAAACTGCAATATTATGAATATAAATGTCATCTCATGTAATAATTATATTTCAGTTAATTCAGAAGAATTAATGAGATTACATTTACCAAAGTGCTACTTAGAAACTCTAGCACAGTTGTATGTTTAATAATGCATTTACAGTAATTTAAAATAATAGAAATTAAAGGCACCATGGTATACTTTATAGTTCATATTTATCAGCATGGGTTTTAGGGCCTATTACGCAACAGCAGGTATTCTTTAAGGAACAGTCTATATGGTTGGAATTTCTGCTCTGCCCCTCAATATCCATGTGGATACCGACTGAACATTTATTTCCTCTCAGTGTAAGATTTTTCTCATCTGTAAAATGGCAATAAGAGTATTACCTATTAATGGGATTATTGTGAGGAGTTAATAAATTTATACTTTTGGAACATGGCCTTTCACTTACTAAATATTTGTTAAATGTCAAATAGTATTATTAGTTCACGTTTTCATATTTACATTAATCATAATTAGTTTATTAACATTATACAAGAGTATCTTTGTCAAATCCTTAAATCTTAGCTGTCCACCCAAATGTAGTTGACCTAACTAATTAAGGAAAACTGCTGCAAGTTGTAATGATCTCTTAATTATTTGATCCTATAATATTTCTTTTACAGTGCTAATTTTTAAATTATAAAATAATAGGGTCAAATAGAAGGCAATATTCCTGATTTCAAGCTATACTATAAAGCTATGGTCATCAAAACAATATGGTACTAGCATAACAACAGATAAATAGACCAATGGAACAGAATTGAGAGCCTAGAAATAAAACCATGCATATATAATCAACTAATATTTGACAAAAGAGCTAAGAACACTCAGTGGAGAAAAGGCAGTCACTTCAATAAATGCTGCTGAGATAATTAGATAGTCACATGTGAAAGAATGAAACTGGTCCCATATCTTATGCCACTTAAAAAAAATTAACTCGATCTTGAATTGCAGTATCCATGCGGGCCCGCCGAACAGAGGCGTCAGGCGCAGCGGCTCCGTGCTGGGAACTCTCATCCAACGTGTGAGTTGCAGGGCCTCTGCACGGGCTCCCTACAGATGAATGTTTGGGAGGCTACCGAGAAGATGGCGGAAGAGTAAGACGCGGAGATCACCTTCCTTCCCACAGATACATTAGAAATACATCTACACGTGGAACTGCTCCTACAGAACACCCACTGAACGCTGGCAGAAAACGTCAGACCTCCCAAAAGGCAAGAAACTCCCCACGTACTTGGGTAGGGCAAAAGAAAAAAGAAATAACAGAGACAAAAGAATAGGGACGGGACCTGCACCAGTGGGAGGGAGCCGTGAAGGAGGAAATGTTTCCACACACTAGGAAGCCCCTTCGCGGGCAGAGACTGCGGGTGGCAGAGGGGGGAAGCTTCGGAGCCACGGAGGAAAGCGCAGCCACAGGGGTGCGGACGGCAAAGCGGAGAGATTCCCGCACAGAGGAGCGGTGCCGACCAGCACTCACCAGCCCGAGAGGCTTGTCTGCTCAGCCACAGGGGCGGGTGGGGACTGGGAGCTGAGGCTCGGGCTTCAGAGGTCGGATCCCAGGGAGAGGACTGGGGTTGGCGGCGTGAACACAGCCTGAAGGGGTTAGTGCACCACAGCTAGACGGGAGGGAGTCCGGGAAAAAGTCTGGACCTGCCGAAGAGGCAAGAGACTTTTTCTTCCCTCTTTGTTTCCTGGTGCGCGAGGAGAGGGGATTCAGAGCCCCGCCTAAACGAGCTCCAGAGACCGGCGCAATCTGCAGCTATCAGCGCGGACCCCACAGCAACAGGGGCGCAGAGGGAAAAGTGGAGAGACTCCTGCACAGAGGAGCGGCGCCGACCAGCACTCACCAGCCCAAGAGGCTTGTCTGCTCACCCGCCTGGGCGGGCAGGGGCTGGGAGCTGAGGCTCGGGCTTCCGTCGGGTCGCAGGGAGAGGACTGGGGTTGGCGGCGTGAACACAGCCTGAAGGGGTTAGCGCACCACAGCTGGCTGGGAGGGAGTCCGGGAAAAAGTCTGCAGCTGCCGAAGAGGCAAGAGACTTTTTCTTGCCTCTTTGTTTCGCGGCGTGCAAGGAGAAGGGATTCAGAGCGCCGCCTAAACGAACTCCAGAGACGGGCGCGAGCCGCGGCGATCAGCGCGGACCCCAGAGACGGGCATGAGACGCTAAGGCTGCTGCTGCCGCCACCAAAAAGCCTGTGTGCGAGCACAGGTCACTCTCCACACCTCCCCTCCCGGGAGCCGGTGCAGCCCGCCACGGCCAGGCTCCCGTGATCCAGGGACAACTTCCCCGGGAGAATGCACGGCGCGCCTCGGGCTGGTGCAACGTCACGCCGGCCTCTGCCGCCGCAGGCTCGCCCCGCATCTGTACCCCTCCCTCCCCCCGGCCTGAGTGAGCCAGAGCCCCTGAAGCAGCTGCTCCTTTAACCCCGTTCTGTCTGGGTGGGGAACAGATGCCCTCAGGCGACCTACACGCAGAGGCGGCTCCAAATCCAAAGCTGAACCCCGGGAGCTGTGCGAACAAAGAAGAGAAAGGGAAATCTCTCCCAGCAGCCTCAGAAGCAGCGGATTAAAACTCCACAAACAACTTGATGTGCCTGCATCTGTTGAATACCTGAATAGACAACGAATCATCCCAAATTCAGGAGGTGGACTTTGGGAGCAGGATATATTAATTTTTCCCCTTTTCCTTTTTTTGTGAGTATATATGTATATGCTTCTGGGTGAGATTTTGTCTGTATAGCTTTGCTTTATAATAGCTTTATTTTACTTCACTATATTTTATCCTCTGTCTTTCTATTTTTTCTCCCTTTTACTCTGAGCCGTGTGGATGAAAGCCTCTTGGTGCTCCAACCAGGCATCAGGGCTGTGCCTCTGAGGTGGGAGAGCCAACTTCAGGACACTGGTCCACAAGAGACCTCCCAGCTCCACGTAATACCAAATGGCGAAAATCTCTCAGAGATCTCCATCTCAACATCAAGACCCAGCTTCACTCAACGACCAGCAAGCTACAGTGCTGGAACCCTATGCCAAACAACTAGCAAAACAGGAACACAGCCCCATCCATTAGCAGAGAGGCTGCCTAAAATCATAATAAGGCCACAGACACCCCAAAATACACCACCAGATGTGGACGTGCCCACCAGAAAGACAACATCCAGCCTCATCCACCAGAACACAGGCACTAATTCCCTCCACCAGGAAGCCTACACAACCCACTGAACCAACCTTAGCCACTGGGGACAGATACCAAAAACAACGGGAACTACGAACCTGCAGCCTGTGAAAAGGAGACCCCAAACACAGTAAGATAAGCAAAATGAGACGACAGAAAAACACACAGCAGATGAAGGAGCAGGGTCAAAACACACCAGACCTAACAAATGAAGAGGAAATAGGTAGTCTACCTGAAAAAGAATTCAGAATAATGATAGTAAGGATGATCCAAAATCTTGGAAATAGAATAGACAAAATGCAAGAAACATTTAACAAGGACGTAGAAGAACTAAAGAGGAACCAAGCAACGATGAAAAACACAATAAATGAAATTAAAAATACTCTAGATGGGATCAATAGCAGAATAACTGAGGCAGAAGAACGGATAAGTGACCTGGAAGATAAAATGGTGGAAATAACTACTGCAGAGCAGAATAAAGAAAAAAGAATGAGGAGAACTGAGGACAGTCTCAGAGACCTCTGGGACAACATTAAACACACCAACATTCGAATTATAGGGGTCCCAGAAGAAGAAGAGACAAAGAAAGGGACTGAGAAAATATTTGAAGAGATTATAGTTGAAAACTTCCCTAATATGGGAAAGGAAATAGTTAATCAAGTCCTGGAAGCACAGAGAGTCCCATACAGGATAAATCCAAGGAGAAACACGCCAAGACACATATTAATCAAACTGTCAAAAATTAAGTATAAAGAAAACATATTAAAAGCAGCAAGGGAAAAACAACAAATAACACACAAGGGAATCCCCATAAGGTTAACAGCTGATCTTTCAGCAGAAACTCTGCAAGCCAGAAGGGAGTGGCAGGATATACTTAAAGTGATGAAGGAGAAAAACCTACAACCAAGATTACTCTACCCAGCAAGGATCTCATTCAGATTTGATGGAGAAATTAAAACCTTTAGAGACAAGCAAAAGCTGAGAGAGTTCAGCACCACCAAACCAGCTTTACAACAAATGCTAAAGGAACTTCTCTAGGCAAGAAACACAAGAGAAGGAAAACACCTACAACAACAAACCCAAAACATTTAAGAAAATGGGAATAGGAACATACATATCGATAATTACCTTAAATGTAAATGGATTAAATGCTCCAACCAAAAGACACAGACTGGCTGAATGGATACAAAAACAAGACCCATACATATGCTGTCTACAAGAGACCCACTTCAGACCTAGAGACACATACAGACTGAAAGTGAGGGGATGGAAAAAGATATTCCATGCAAATGGAAATCAAAAGAAAGCTGGAGTAGCAATTCTCATATCAGACAAAATAGACTTTAAAATAAAGACTATTACAAGAGACAAAGAAGGACACTATATAATGATCAAGGGATCAATCCAAGAGGAAGGTATAACAATTGTAAATATTTATGCACCCAACATAGGAGCACCTCAATACATAAGGCAAATACTAACAGCCATAAAAGGGGAAATCGACAGCAACACAATCATAGTAGGGGACTTTAACACCCCACTTTCACCAATGGACAGATCATCCAAAATGAAAATAAATATGGAAACACAAGCTTTAAATGATACATTAAACAAGATGGACTTAATTGATATTTATAGGACATTCCACCCAAAAACAACAGAATACACATTTTTCTCAAGTGCTCATGGAACATTCTCCAGGATAGATCATATCTTGGGTCACAAATCAAGCCTTGGTATATTTAATAAAATTGAAATCGTATCAAGTATCTTTTCTGACCACAATGCTATGAGACTAGATATCAATTACAGGAAAAGATCTGTAAAAAATACAAACACATGGAGGGTACACAATACACTACTTAATAACGAAGTGATCACTGAAGAAATCAAAGGGGAAATCAAAAAATACCTAGAAACAAATGACAATGGAGACACGATGACCCAAAACCTATGGGATGCAGCAAAAGCAGTTCTAAGAGGGAAGTTTATAGCAATACAAGCCTACCTCAATAAACAGGAAACATCTCGAATAAACAACCTAACCTTGCACCTGAAGCAATTAGAGAAAGAAGAACAAAAAAACTCCAAAGCTAGCAGAAGGAAAGAAATCATAAAGATCAGATCAGAAATAAATGAAAAAGAAATGAAGGAAACAATAGCAAAAATCAATGAAACTAAAAGCTGGTTCTTTGAGAAGAAAAAACAAAATTGATAAACCATTAGCCAGACTCATCAAGAGAAAAAGGGAGAAGACTCAAATCAATAGAATTAGAAATGAGAAAGGAGAAGTAACCACTGACACTGCAGAAATACAAACGATCATGAGAGATTACTACAAGCAACTCTATGCCAATAAAATGGACAACCTGGAAGAAATGGACAGATTCTTAGAAATGCACAACCTGCCGAGACTGAACCAGGAAGAAATAGAAAATATGAACAGACCAATCACAAGCACTGAAATTGAAACTGTGATAAAAAATCTTCCAACAAACAAAAGCCCAGGACCAGATGGCTTCACAGGCGAATTCTATCAAACATTTAGAGAAGAGCTAACACCTATCCTTCTCAAACTCTTCCAAAATATTGCAGAGGGAGGAACACTCCCAAACTCATTCTACGAGGCCACCATCACCCTGATACCAAAACCAGACAAAGATGTCACAAAGAAAGAAAACTACAGGCCAATATCACTGATGAACATAGATGCAAAAATCCTCAACAAAATACTAGCAAACAGAATCCAACAGCACATTAAAAGGATCATACACCATGACCAAGTGGGGTTTATTCCAGGAATGCAAGGATTCTTCAATATATGCAAATCAATCAACGTGATACACCATATTAACAAATTGAAGGAGAAAAACCATATGATCATCTCAATAGATGCAGAGAAAGCTTTCGACAAAATTCAACACCCATTTATGATAAAAGCCCTGCAGAAAGTAGGCATAGAGGGAACTTTCCTCAACATAATAAAGGCCATATATGACAAACCCACAGCCAATATTGTCCTCAATGGTGAAAGACTGAAAACATTTCCACTAAGATCAGGAACAAGACAAGGTTGCCCACTCTCACCACTATTATTCAACATAGTTTTGGAAGTGTTAGCCACAGCAATCAGAGAAGAAAAAGAAATAAAAGGAATCCAAATCGGAAAAGAAGAAGTAAAGCTGTCACTGTTTGCAGATGACATGATACTATACATAAAGAATCCTAAAGATGCTACCAGAAAACTGCTAGAGCTAATCAACAAATTTGGTAAAGTAGCAGGATACAAAATTAATGCACAGAAATCTCTTGCATTCCTATAAATGAATGATGAAAAATCTGAAAGAGAAATTAAGGAAACACTCCTATTTACCACTGCAACAAAAAGAATAAAATACCTAGGAATAAACCTACCTAAGGAGACAAAAGACCTGTATGTAGAAAATTATAAGACACTGATGAAAGAAATTAAAGATGATACAAATAGATGGAGAGATATACCATGTTCTTGGATTGGAAGAATCAACATTGTGAAAATGACTCTACTACCCAAAGCAATCTACAGATTCAATGCAATCCCTATCAAACTACCACTGGCATTTTTCACAGAACTAGAACAAAAAATGTCACAATTTGTATGGAAACACAAAAGACCCCGAATAGCCAAAGCAATCTTGAGAACGAAAAATGGAGCTGGAGGAATCAGGCTCCCTGACTTCAGACTATATTACAAAGCTACAGTAATCAAGACAGTTTGGTACTGGCACAAAAACAGAAATATAGATCAATGGAACAGGATAGAAAGCCCAGAGATAAACCCACGCACATATGGTCACCTTATCTTTGATAAAGGAGGCAAGCATATACAGTGGAGAAAAGACAGCCTCTTCAATAAGTGGTGCTGGGAAAATTGGACTGATACATGTAAAAATATGAAATTAGAACACTCCCTGACACCATACACAAAAATAAACTCAAAATGGATTAAAGACCTAAGTGTAAGGCCAGACACTATCAAACTCTTAGAGGAAAACATAGGCAGAACACTCTATGACATAAATCACAGCAAGATTCTTTTTGACCCAGCCCCTAGAGAAATGGAAATAAAAACACAAATAAACAAATGGGACCTAATGAAACTTAAAAGCTTTTGCACAGCAAAGGAAACCATAAGCAAGACCAAAAGACAACCCTCAGAATGGGAGAAAATATTTGCAAATGAAGCAACTGACAAAGGATTAATCTCCAAGATTTACAAGCAGCTCATGCAGCTCAATAACAAAAAAACGGACAACCCAATCCAAAAATGGGCAGAAGACCTAAATAGACATTTCTCCAAAGAAGATATACAGATTGCCAACAGACACATGAAAGAATGCTCAACATCATTAATCATTAGAGAAATGCAAATCAAAACTACAATGAGATATCATCTCACACCTGTCAGATTGGCCATCATCAAAAAATCTAGAAACAATAAATGCTGGAGAGGGTGTGGAGGAAAGGGAACCCTCTTGCACTGTTGGTGGGAATGTAAATTGATACAGCCACTATGGAGAACAGTATGGAGGTTCCTTAAAAAACTACAAATAGAACTACCATACGACCCAGCAATCCCACTACTGGGCATATAACCTGAGAAAACCATAGTTCAAAAAGAGTCATGTACCAAAATGTTCATTGCAGCTCTATTTACAATAGCCAGGACATGGAAGCAACCTAAGTGTCCATCATCGGATGAATGGATAAAGAAGATGTGGCACATATATACAATGGAATATTACTCAGCCATAAAAAGAAATGAAATGGAGGTATTTGTAATGAGGTGGATGGAGTTAGAGTCTGTCATACAGAGTGAAGTAAGTCAGAAAGAGAAAAACAAATACAGTATGCTAACACATATATATGGAATCTAAGGGGGAAAAAAAAAAGGTCATGAAGAACCTAGTGGCAAGACGGGAATAAAGACACAGACCTACTAGAGAATGGACTTGAGGATATGGGGAGGGGAAGGGGTGAGATGTGACAGGGTGAGAGAGTGTCATGGACATATATACACTACCAAATGTACAATAGATAGCTAGTGGGAAGCAGCCGCATAGCACAGGGAGATCAGCTCGGTGCTTTGTGACCACCTAGAGGGGTGGGATGGGGAGGGTGGGAGAGAGGGAGATGCAAGAGGGAAGAGGTATGGGAACATATGTATATGTATAACTGATTCACTTTGTTATAAAGCAGAAACTAACACACCATTGTAAAGCAATTATACTTCAATAAAGATGTTTAAAAAAAAAAAAAATTAACTCAAAATGGATTAAGACCTGAAACCATGAAACCCCTAGAAACAAATACAGAAATAAATTCCTTGACATGGGTCTTGGGAATGAAGTTTTGGATATGACATCTAAAGCACAAGAAACAAAACAAAACAAAACAAAAAACAAGTGGGACTACACCAAACTACGAAGCTTCTGCACAGCAAAAGAAATCATCAACAAAGTGAAAAGACAACCCATGGAATGGGAAAAAATTATTTGCAAATAGTATAATCTGATAAAGGAATACCTAAAATATATAAAGAAATTGTACAATTCAATACCAAAAATACAAATAACCCAATTAAAAATAGGCAAAGGATTTGAATAGACATTTGTCCAAAGAAAATACATAAAATTCCAACAGGTATAAGAAAAGATGTTCAATATCACTAGTCATTAGGGAAATGCAAATTAAAACCACAGTGTGATAGCACCTCACGCCTGTTAGAATTGCTGTTAACAAAAAGACAAGAGATAACAAATGCTGAGATGGATATGGAGAAAAGGGAACCCCTGTGTACTACTGGTGGAATTTTAAATTGGTATAGCCACTAGGGAAATTAGTATGGAGGATATTCAAGCAGTTAAAAATAGAACTACCATATGATCTAGCATTTCTACTTCTGGAAATATATACAAAGGAAATAGAAACGCTAACTCAAAAAGATATCTGCAACCCTGTGTTCATAGGAGCATTATTTACAATAGCTAAGACATAGAAAAAAACCTAAGTGTCCATCGATGGATGAATGGGAAAACAAATTGTGGTACATATATAGATATATAAAATATAGATATATAAATTTACACACACACACACGATGGAATGTTATTCACTCATAGAAAATGAGGAAATCCTACTATTTGCCACAATATGAATGAAACTTGAAGGCATTATGCTAAGTGGAATAAGTCATACAGAGAAATACAAATATTGTATAATCTCACTTACATGTGGAATCTAAAAACAAATGAAAAAACCTCATTGAAAAAAGATCAGACTTGTGGTTACCAGAGGCGGAGGGTGGAGGGGGAGGGGGAATTGGAGAAAGGTGGAAAAAGGTACAAACTTCCAGTTACAAGATAAATAAGCACTAAGGATGTAATGCGTGGCATGATGACTACAGTTAATACTGCTATATGATACATAGGAAATTTGTTAAGAGAGTTAATCCTGTGAGTTCTCATCACAAGAAGACTCCCCCTCCCATTTTTTTCTTTTTACTGTATCTATGTATATGAGAAGTTGGATGTTAACTGAACCTACTGTGGTAATAATTTCACAGTATATGTAAACCAAACCATCAGGCTGTATGCCTTAAATGTATACAGTGATGTATATCAATTATTTCTCAATAAAACGGCAAATGAATAAATAATAAACATGGCTGTAAAAAAAAAAACAAACAAAAATAGAAGACAAAATATAGACATCATACTGCTTTTATCCTGTTACAGTAAAACAACATCAGAAGATCTACTTTGGTTCTCCATTGCGTCTTAAACTTTTGTTTATGATGATTTTTTTTTTTTTTTTTTTACTACTGACAATATAATGCACTGCCTTTGTGTATCACAGCAAACTGCTCCTGAATTTTTTAACCATAATTCAGTATTTGATGAGTGTATTATAAGTAACCTGACAGTTATATAAAAATGATTATGACTGTTTTTGTTACTGCATACACTACACTGAGGTATACAAATGTTTCAATGAGACACAATAATTTATTTTTAATGAGTGCTAAATGATCAAAGAAATGTAGAGAAGTAGGTGGGGAAAGGCAGCCTCTTCAGTCAAGAGCCTATTTTAACAGAAAGACACTAACCTATAACCTACTTAGAAAATATTATAAATGAAGTCAGATGATTTTAAATATTAGTTGAGCTGGTTTCAACCCTGCATTTATTTATACACATTAGTTTCTCCCCAACATTCAAGGAGTAGTGATATATTCCCGTAAGCACTGCTCTCTGGTTTAGTCAAATTACAGGTTTTGAGAAGTCAAATAGGCTCTTCTAATCCGTAGCAGAAAGAAACTGTTTTGAAAACCAACAATTTTAACAGTAATAATTGGGCTTTCACATTACATAAATCAGCAAAGGACTAAGCACATAAAAGATAAGCCATAAATGGTAGATTAGGGAAGAGTGACCAGTGATGAAAGTATTTTTTCCCACAAAGAGAAGAATTAGTCCTGGGAAGAGAACTGGAAGGAAGGGAAAGTGCTAAGATTCGACCTAACAGGCCACCTCTCTGGGTGGAGTTTCATAGTAGCATCTGGACCCGAGAAGGACTCACAAAGCATAACATCTACCAAAAGTTTATGGGAGAGCATCCATTTTTTCTTCCAATTCCTGAGAACCATATGGGATTTTCTAAGGGAAAGCAAGTGATCCCAGAGAGTATTTGAAATCAGGACAGGAAGAATGCTTAGACCTAATATGGGAAAGGACAAAAAGCAAGAAATATGTGAGCACAGGTTATGATAACTCCAGTCTGACAGACATCATAAATTTCACCACTTACCAGACAGTGACACTGATGGGCACTAACGGCCCATAAGATGTGGCATCATGGTGCCGTGGTAGTAAGTACCCTTGTTCACCAACCCTCCCCAGACTATCACTTCAGGGAGAAAGATGTACAAGGGAAGGAGAAGAATCTGAAGTTGACTCGGCCTATTCTGATAGGACTGAACTTTAAACCAGAAGTAACTGAATACTTTGAATTGGGAAAAATAAATTTTCTCCTGCTGGACAGAAATAGACATTTGAGAGGTGAGCTTATATATATATTCATTTTTTATAAAAATAGAATCTACCTCTTTGTTTATTATTATTATTATTTTGGTCACGCTACGCAGCTTATGGGGTCTTAGTTTCCCGACCAGGGATCAAACCTGGGCCCCCTGCAGTGGAAGAGCAGAGTCCTAACCACTGGACCGCCAGGGAATTCCCTATATATTCTTTTTAAAAGCTATAATTTTGTACACCTCAGTGTATGATTCAAAACTCTATGAGTGATAGGCAATGTTGGGCAAAGGAGATTAGAAAAAGTACAGTATGGAATTAAGACCTGAAACATGCTATTTTTACTCAGTTTGAAATCTGATCACAGACTGGATCTTCAGTTGCCATCACAGAACTGATATGACCAAAAGATCCATGGAGTTCAATGTCATGACTCTTGCAGACCTTCTAGAAATCTCAATACTGAGGGCTATGAGGGACTATTATAAAATGAACCCATTAAAAGCTTTTGATAATATAAACATCATCACAATATATGTAATAGATTCACCAAGTAAATGGTTCAACTCAGCTAGTTTATTTCTCAGTTTTTACATCAAGGAAAATACTATTAATGAACTTTTTTAAAAAATTTCAAGTTTGAAGGTTGATTAAAAGTGAATATTGATGAGTCAACAACCCCAGAAAATCAGAAGAAGGTCTATGAAAGCAGGTAAATTCTAAAGTAAACATAAAATAAACTCTAATAATTTCCTTTTGCTTTTTTTCTTTATTTCTCACACCCAATCTCTGACCCAGTTCTGTTAATTCTATCTCCTTAATATCTTTTGACCCTTCGGCTCCATCACTGCTGTAATTATTCTGGTTCAGCTTTTCATCATCTCTCACCCAAATTGCTTTAAAAGTCCTAGAAACTGTCTCTAAATTAGGCAGGGTATGCACTAAACTATTCTATACACTATAGATAGGGACTGCTTTAAAATGCAAATCTGATAAAGTAATTTACCTTCCTACCTAAAAATCACAAGAGGGCTCACACTTGACTTCAGAATAAAAGTTTCCTTATGAAGCCAAGTTACTCCAGTTCTTAAAAGTGAATTTGTTTAAAGAAAAATGGCCAAAAAAGAGAGAAAAAAGAAAGCCACTACTATGAAGGTCCTAGAAGAATGATGGAAGATTGAGGAATGCCATCCAAAAGGATGAGCTTTGACAAGCAGAGAGAAGGGGAAAGCATATTCCATATATATATATATGAAGAGGGATAGTGAAACTTATTAAGGGGCAGAGGTGTATTTCATATTCTGAATTCTGAATCCATTTGGTCTGAATAATTCCACTTGGTCAGAGCACGGGGAAGAGGCACATGGAAAAGCTAGAGAGAAGACAGGAGTCAGGCAGGGGTCCTCTGTAAAGTAAAGAGGGCTGTATCCATATTTTAGGTAAAAGCTTATTTTTATGTAGGAGGCATAAAAACGACAGATATGGGGCTTCCCTAGTGGCGCAGTGGTTGAGAATCTGCCTGCCAATGCAGGGGACATGGGTTCGAGCCCTGGTCTGGGAAGATCCCACATGCCGCGGAGCAACTGGGCCCGTGAGCCACAACTACTGAGCCTGCGCGTCTGGAGCCTGTGCTCCGCAACAAGAGAGGCCACGACAGTGAGAGGCCCGCGCACCGCGATGAAGAGTGGCCCCCGCTCGCCGCAACTAGAGAAAGCCCTCGCACAGAAACGAAGACCCAACATACCCAAAAATAAATAAATAAATTTAAAAACAAACAAACAAAAAAAACATTCCTATATTCTTTATTAAAAAAAAAGACAGATATGGCTGTATTTCTAAACTCTAGCTCTGGTGTAGCTATGAGGGATAGAGAAAAACAATAAAGGGAGACTGCTTAAGAGGCTAAGCCTTAAGATGTAAGACTCCCACTTTCTGGATGGTAAAATAAATACTTTTCCACCATGTATTTTCTAGGAATTCTCCCTTAAGACAGCAAGAACAAAAACCGAAAGCTCAAACTCAATCTCCTATGACTACAGTATATGAATATGGAAATCAGCTGAAAGAGTGATACATGATTTAGCAAAGAGGAGTAAAGGAACATCAAGCCCACAGGAGCCTGCGGAGGGAGACATCAGAGCAATGCAAAGAGATTTTCCCATAGAATCCCAGAACAGCTCAGGAAGTGTGGGCAACAGACCAAGTGGAAAGTTGGGGTGGGGGAAACCAGAGACAAGAGCTACTACTTACCTCTCCCTCATACCATCAAGACCCAGGAAATACAGACCAGGGAAAATCCAGACTTAGAGATATCAGTCAGACAGGAGGGTGGAGGTATAAGAATGAAAATGAGGGATTAAATGAAATTATGCATCCTGATACCGAGACTCCAGCAACTGTCTTCCTGTCCTAGGTTCTTTCTCCTTCAGAAATGCAAGATTATATCTCCCCCATCCGCATTCCAGCCAGAAGTGGCAAGTCCTTCTCGGACAACAATTATCATCCCTAAGACCAACAGACATCAACATTCAAGGTACCCAGGGGATCAACCAGCTGGCCAGTGGATGACCTAGAGTGAATCCCAGAGGACACTAAGAAATGTGTGGACGTGTGAACATAGCTTTTTAGTGTCTCACACTTGATACATACAGAGTTGAAGGTTACCATACATTTGATGAAATCCTCTAAAATAAAATACAGACACCAGATGGGTAGATAAAAAAGAATAAAATAGTGTCAAAGGCAGGAGTAGAATAAGACTTTGTTATAATGTTGGTGTCTACCACTTAATAGACACCCAAAAAAGCCTGGCTCACAGCATTTTGGTCCATCTATACACAATCCATATACGTAATATATATGATATACATGATGCTTTCATTTTTAGATTTTAAGAAAACATAAATATTTCTTAATTTTTAAAAAATATTTGATTTTTGGTTACAAAAAAGGAAACTTCTTAATGATGATTAGTATATCAAAATTCTGGTCCATGTCACATATATTACTAATAATATATTCCATGTGTAGGGATTACCAGTCTTAAGTAAACATTAAAATTCATATACATGCAAAAATATCACTTTCCATTATTACTGCATTTAACCTTTCAAGTTCTCTGAGAGTTATTTCCTACCTGAGAAAAGAATATACCTTGGCTGCCTACTGTACTTATTTTGACCATAAGCCAGATGGAGCAAATAATCAACGTCAATATTCTCAACTTTCATGCTTGCAACCCTACCCATCCCAGTGACACTTCCTTGGCATATAGCTGTCAAATGTACCACTTGATTCAAGTTTCAGATTTTATTGAAACTGAAATTATATTGATATTTTCATTTACAACTGCATTTATCTGTTTAAATTTAGAGCCCAAGTGATTAGCTTGGAATGTAATGACATCTCCTTTTAGGCATACCTCGGAGATATTATGGGTTCGATTCTAGACCATCTAAATAAAACAAGTATCTCAATAAAGCAAGTCACAAGAATTTTTTGGTTTCCCAGTACATACAAAAGCTATGTTTAAACTATGTTGTAGTCTATTAAGTGTGCAATAGCATTACGTCTAAAAAAACAATGTACATACCTTAATTAAAAAATACTTCATTGCTAAAAAATTCTAACCATCGTCTGAGCCTTCAGCAAGTCGTAATCTTTTTGCAATACTAACAGCAAAAATCACTGATCACAGATCATAACAAATGTAATAATAATGAAAAAGGCTGAAATATTGCATGAATTACCCAAATGTGACACAGAGACACGAAGTGAGCAAATGCTGCTTGGAAAGCTCAATGCAGGGTTGCCACAAACCTTCAATTTGTAAAAGAAACCCCCTAGAAAACAAAAAACGCAATTACCTGTGAAGCGCAATCAGGTGAAACAATAAAACGAGGTAAGCCTGTATTTTCACATAGCAATAAGAAATTTTTAGATGAGCAGAAACAGACCTAAATGTAATCTAAAAGGAAAACAAGAGAGAGAGTTTACTATGCTAACTACAGTATTCCTGATTTTTTTTTTTTTTTTTTTTTTTACCTGCAGTTTATTTGTAGGGAAAATAATGAAACCAGAATACAAACTGGGGCATGCATAATCAAATCAAATCAGCCAACACTGATTGCGCAGCGCTGTGCTGGGTACTGTGGCCACATTAAAAAGGATAAGACACATAGTTTGTCCCTGAGGAGGGAAGGAAGGACTGGGCAGGGAGCAGGTTAGCCAATTTTGAGAACCCACCAGGTGTTCCTTGCAATGATGATTGCCTCGTCTCTCCCCATCTTGCCTATCTGGTGACGTTCCAGCTACCTCGATCTTTTTTCCAAATCATCACTCCCCACACTCTTGTGAAGACTCCCTGGCGTTTATTTGCGGTCATATATGTCACTCTCTGATCCTTCTGACAACTCCAAATGTACTCACTGTTTTGGTTTTTGAGTCATATTTTCTCCTCTAACCTTAAGCGTCACCATCATCCTGGGCAATTTCCTCATCAGTGGACAATCCAATAAACACTCTGCCAGAAATGAAATATATAAAGAAGAACCATCTACCCTGTCTTAAATTCACAGCGCTTTTTAATGATCTTTTCTTCTACAGAGAAAATGACATTTTGTAAATTTTTGAAAAAGGAGTTGGATATTATAACCATACAGTACAATTCTGGTACTAATTTAAATTTTTTTCACTTAACTTCAATGGCATTGCCACTGCTACCAGCAGCATGACCAAAAAATAGGCTTTATAGTATTCTTTCTCCAAGATGTAGTATCTGCTAATAATATTGTGGAGAGTAAGGCACTATTTTAAACACATTAAATGGTTTAACTCAGTCAATCCTCAAAGCTTCCTAAGAGGAAGATACTATTATTCCATTTTAGATATGAGGATCTTGAAACAGAGAGGTGAGGTGTTTTCCCCAGGTCTCAACATAAGGGCGCCAAATAATCCAGATATTCTGGCTCAGAAGCTCTCCTCTTAGCTCACACAAAAGGAGATATTTCATTTATGAGCTTCCCTAACTCCAGCCTCCTACAGTTATTTCCATTGCATCTGACATGCATCTCAAAATATGGGGGGAAAGCTCCTTTATTTGACTGCTACAACATCTGGCATTTATAGAACGCTCTATAGGGAATCCATCCTAACTGCTTGCAAAATTCTAATAACCCAGGTGACAACATGTGTTAAAACCTGCATATTAAACTGTACCAAAGAGTATTTTAGAAAACCAGTTAAGAGAACTTTTACTTCTCATACTTTTCTAGGGGAAAAAAAAAAGCATGATACTTGAAATTCTTTTACCTTCTTTTTATCTCAGTCTGGTAATTGATGCAAGTTAAATTCAAGGTAAATATTAGCAACCGTCCTTCAAAGAAGAAATAATATGGCAGAAAAATATGCGTAAGAAAATAACAGTAACGAAACACAAAGGTAAGAGAGAACAAACCTCCATTAGTCTTAGCAATTCAGTTTCTAGGCTTCTGACCTGGGTACTTCCACTCACGTACCCATAATCAGCAGTGAGGAATTGACTGTTAGAAACATCAAGCATAGACCAGTAATTCTCAAAGTATGGCCCCTGGACCAACATCATCAGAGTCATCTAGGAACTTGTTAGAAATGCAAATTATCAGCCCTCACCCTAGAACCACTGACTCAGAAACTCTAAAGGTGGGGACAGTAATCTGAGTTTTAAAAATTCTCCTGGTGATTTTGATGTATGCTAGCTAATATTTGAGGACCACTGGCATAGACAATGATTTTCACACATAAAAATGGTTTTATTTCTAGCACTTTAAACTGTGTTTCACTGTAAAGAGGATGTTATTTCAATGTAAATTAAAAGTAACAAAAGACTCACAGCTTATATAGTATTTTCCCTTACCTCCTAAAATTCTCCTGCTACCAAAAAAAAACCCAAACACCAAAAAACACCTCACAGTGAGCCCAGAAAATACTGACTATAAGTGCTCTTTGCAAACCATTCATTCCTATGTTAAAACCTTTAAATTTTTAGAAATAAAGGTAGGCATCCATTTCAAAGTTTTATTAAGGTTAAAAAAAAATCTATTTATTTAGAAGGAGGTGAACAACAGGTGGTGGAGGTGAACAACAGGTGGTTTATATTTACTTAGGCTAAAAACATAAAACTTGGAAGCTGAGAGAGAATGCACTTCCTGCTGTGCTAAAAAGCTGCAATGAAGAGTAATGGAAATAGAAATGCATCACCCCAGGGGCACTAATACATCCATCTAGCCACTGCTAGTCTGCAGGAGTGAAATTTCTGGGGACAAAAAGAGACTTTTAAAAATATTTGTTTTCTTGCCATCTTCTTTTTTGTCATTGTTACATGAATTCTAAGCAAACACAATACTATTTGGAAGATTTTGTTGATCCCCATGGGGCCATATCCTATTTTCACAAATATTTTTGAAACTATCATGAATTGTAGTAACACACACACATATGTGTGTATATACACGACACATGGTGATATGTGTCATGTAGTTTGCTGTTTGCTAAGGACACTTTGATGGATCCAATTTATATTCCAATCAGACACAATTATTTATCGGCTTCCTGCAGGTGGTTTCTCTACAGTGGCATGCTATAGCTCCAAATCACCACAGGTAGGGGCTAGAGCCACATAACTCCAAGACCATCAGCTGGAATGCATCTACTGTACAGCTTTGTCATGCTGCAAAGTAAACCTGCTCACCTAATTGGACAACCACACTAGTGGTCTCTTGACCCCGACGAGAGCACCAAGATTTTAGAAGTCATCACATTGACAATCACCATAAAAATCTCCAAATTTCATTCTGAAATCCTTTCATTTTAAATGTACCACAACAGGTAGAGTGCTAAGGAGTCAATTTAAATCCCTTACAAGTTATTACACTTCATTAAGTAAAATGGAAAATAAAAATGAAAAAAAAAAAAAGGCAGACTGCTCACTATATGATTTCATACTGTATTTATATACAAATGCAAGGTAGCAAATAGAAATCAAAGATTCTAATTTGGCCAATATTTCAAGTTCAAGCCTCCAAACCAAATTTTACAATCTATTTTCTTATAAACCTATTCCAGTGATTGAAGTTGTTCCCCAAGAGGATGTGAAACATGGTCTAGAACATTCACCCAACATGGACAACTCAGGAAGTAAAACTTCTCACTAAGCAGGTAAGCCAATCTCAGCTGATGTTGTTCTCTAACTCCCAACCCCTTTGAGAAAAAAAACATAAAGTTAAATTTTTGAAGGGTTTCAGAAGTAGAGCTTGGAGTCAGAGATTCTGGGCTCCTTTCCCAGTCCCACCACTTACTACTGGATCTTGAGTTTCCTCCTCTTTAATGCAGGGATCATATCCTTATCTACCCTATCTCAGAGGATTATTGTGAGGATTAACTGTAATAGAAAACATTTGCAAAAGCAAAATATATTGTACAAAATAAGGCATCATTATTATAATCCATGAAATATGTTACCCATGAATTACATTTAAAAACATATTCCCCCCAAAACAAACATAGAATCATTTCAAAGAACTATTGCACATGCATACTGAGATCAACTATGTTTTGTTTTTTAATTGCATTAATGAGACACAGAAACTAATTTGTCTCCACAAAATGCCCTTATCTCGAATTTCTTCTCTGTCCATATCTGATGTATTTCCTAGTCTATTCCAAGAAAGGTCATACATCAGCTATGTATTATGACAATGGATGATTTTTATGAAGAGCTGACCTAACTAGCAATGCCTTTCCAGCGCTTCATGACTATAAGTGACCCCACTCCCATCCCTTGTCAGAAAACCTATTACATTTTAGCTATTGTTCACCAAAACTGGTGTTCCAGCTTCCACAGCATAGAGTATCCTCTAGCAAGCAGCTTCTCACACAGGAACTTCATTTCCAGCTCTCCTCTTCTTGCATTTAGGTAGGAAAATGTAGACTTCTTCTCACCAATGGGATGTGAACTGAAGTGATACTCATCTCTTCCCAGCCTGGCCCATAAAAATACCCCACACCATATTCTCCATCCTTTTTGCCCTCGGTGCAGCTGGAAGTTCATATCTAGGTGGAATATGGAAGCCACATGATGAAAATGGCAGAGCTATCATTAGTATAAGTTCTGAGTGACTGTCCAAAACAGAGCATCCCTGATTCCACAACCAAAAAGCAGGAAACACCTTTGACTGTGGGAGTGAGAAATAAACAGCTACTGTGCTAAGCCCCTGGAATCCAGGTGTTTCTTACAGACTGGTGTTAATTTAAATTACAGAGACATTCTCCTTGCAGCCGAAGACTCTTCACAGAACAAATCGCGTGTGTCCAAGAATTTGATGATGATGCCAATGGAGAAAAATAGGAAATATTCCTATTTCCCTTCCAGAGACCATTGCCCTGTACCCACAGTCCTTACCAAGGACTTTCTCTTCATTCCTGATAATCTTTTCATTAATTCATTTCATGTGTATCTTCTGAGCACTTATTATGGGCTCTTCATCATTAGGAATGCCTGTCTCTTCCTTGTGAAGCTCTGAACTTGGGTCCTCAGCAATTCCATTCAACTTGTTGCTACTGTCCCTGGGATGGGAACGTGGGCATACGTTGGTCAAATTTCCACAACTGGAATCCTTAGAACTTGGTATAACATTTTTTTTCTTAATGATGATTAAAAAGAGAACTAAGTATTAAATATATTTACTTATTTATTTTTTCTTTATATCATCAAATTTATTTAACTCCTCAATGTCACACAAAATGAAGTCTAGACATACGCGGTATTATGTTTCTGTTGGTCATTGTTGTTTTTTTTTTAACATCTTTATTGGAGTATAATTGCTTTACAATGGTGTGTTAGTTTCTGCTTTATTACAAAGTGAATCAGGTATACATATACCTATGTTTCCATATCTCTTGCCTCTTGCGTCTCCCTCCCTCCCACCCTCCCTATCCCACCCCTCTAGGTGGTCACAAAGCACCAAGCTGATCTCCATCTGCTATGTGGCTGCTTCCCACTAGCTATCTATTTTACGTTTGGAAGTGTATATATGTCCATGCCACTCTCCCACTTTATCACACCTTACCCTTACCCCTCCCCATATCCTCAAGTCCATTCTCTAGTAGGTCTGTGTCTTTATTCCCTTCTTGCCCCTAGGTTCTTCATGACCTTTATTTTAATTTTTTTCTTAGATTCCATATATATGTGTTAGCACATGGTATTTCTTTTTCTGTTTCTGACTTACTTCACTCTGTATGACAGACTCTAGGTCCATCCACCTCACTACAAATAACTCAATTTCATTTCTTTTTACAGCTGAGTAATATTCCATTGTATATACGTGCCACATCTTCTTTATCCATTCATCCGATGATGAACACTTAGGTTGCTTCCATGTCCTGGCTATTGTAAATAGAGCTGCAATGAACATTTTGGTACATGACTCTTTTGGAATTATGGTTTTCTCAGGGTATATGCCCAGTAGTGGGATTGCTGGGTCGTATGGTAGTTCTATTTTTAGTTTCTTAAAGAACCTCCATACTGTTCTCCATAGTGGCTGTATCAATTTACATTCCCACCAACAGTGCAAGAGGATTCCCTTTTCTCCACACCCTCTCCAGCATTTATTGTTTGTAGATTTTTTGATGATGGCCATTCTGACTGGTGTGAGATGATATCTCACTGTAGTTTTCATTTGCATTTCTTTAATGATTCATGATGTTGGGCACCCTTTCATGTGTTTGTTGGCAATCTGTATATCTTCTTTGGAGAAATATCTATTTAGGTCTTCTGCCCATTTTTGGATTGGGTTGTTTGTTTTTTTGATATTGAGCTGCATGAGCTACTTGTATATTTTGGAGATTAATCCTTTGTCCGTTGCTTCATTTGCAAATATTTTCTCCCATTCTGAGGGTTGTCTTTTTGTCTTCTTTGTAGCTTCCTTGGCTATGCAAAAGCTTTTAAGTTTCATTAGGTCCCATTTGTTTATTTTTGTTTTTATTTCCATTTCTCTAGGAGGTGGGTCAAAAAGGATCTTGCTGTGATTTATGTCATAGAGTGTTCCGCCTATGTTTTCTTCTAAGAGTTTTATAGTGTCTGGCCTTACATTTAGGTCTTTAATCCATTTTGAGTTTATTTTTGTGTATGGTATTAGGGAGTGTTCTAATTTCATACTTTTACATGTACCTGTCCAGTTTTCCCAGCACCACTTATTGAAGAGGCTGTCTTTTCTCCACTGTATATTCTTGCCTCCTTTATCAAAGATAAGGTGACCATATGTGCGTGGGTTTATCTCTGGGCTTTCTATCCTGTTCCATTGATCTATATTTCTGTTTTTGTGCCAGTACCACATTGTCTTGATTACTGTAGCTTTGTAGTGTAGTCTGAAGTCCAGGAGCCTGATTCCTCCTGCTCCGTTTTTCCTTCTCAAGATTGCTTTGGCTATTCGGGGTCTTTTGTGTTTACATACAAATTGTGAAATTTTTTGTTCTAGTTCTGTGAAAAATGTCAGTGGTAATTTGATAGGGATTGCACTGAATCTATAGATTGCTTTGGGTAGTAGAGGCATTTTCACAATGTTGATTCTTCCAATCCAAGAATGTGGTATACCTCTCCATCTATTTGTATCATCTTTAATTTCTTTCATCAGTGTCATAATTTTCTGCATACAGGTCTTTTGTCTCCTTAGGCAGGTTTATTCCTAGATACTTCATTCTTTTTGTTGCAATGGTAAATGGGAGTGTTTTCTTAATTTCACTTTCATATTTTTCATCATTAGTGTATAGGAATGCTAGAGATTTCTGTGCATTAATTTTGTATCCTGTTACTTTACCAAATTCATTGATTAGCTCTAGTAGTTTTCTGGTAGCATCTTTAGGATTCTCTATGTATAGTATCATGTCATCTGCCAACAGTGACAGCTTTACTTCTTCTTTTCCGATTTGGATTCCTTTTATTTCTTTTTCTTCTATGATTGCTGTGGCTAAAACTTCCAAAACTATGTTGAATAATAGTGGTGAGAGTGGGCACCCTTGTGTTGTTCCTGATCTTAGTGGTAATGGTTTCAGTTTTTCACCATTGAGGGTGATGTTGGCTGTGGGTTTGGCATACATGGCCTTTATTATGTTGAGGTAAGTTCCCTCTATGCCTACTTTCTGGAGGGTTTTTATCATAAATTGGTGTTGGATTTTGTCGAAAGCTTTCTCTGCATCTATTGAGATGATCATATGGTTTTTCTACTTCAATTTGTTAATATGGTGTATCACATTGATTGATTTGCGTATATTGAAGAATCCTTGAATTCCTGGGATAAACCCCACTTGATCCTGGTGTATGATCCTTTTAATATGCTGTTGGATTCTGTTTGCTAGTATTTTGTTGAGGATTTTTGCATCTATGTTCATCAGTGATATTGGCCTGTAGTTTTCTTTCTTTGGGACATCTTTGTCTGGTTTTGGTATCAGGGTGATGGTGGCCTCGTAGAATGAGTTGGGGAGTGTTCCTCCCTCTGCTATATTTTGGAAGAGTTTGAGAAGGATAGGTGTTAGCTCTTCTCTAAATGTTTGATAGAATTCGCCTGTGAAGCCATCTGGTCCTGGGCTTTTGTTTGTTGGAAGATTTTTTATCACAGTTTCAATTTCAGTGCTTGTGATTGGTCTGTTCATATTTTCTATTTCTTCCTGGTTCAGTCTCATAAGGTTGTGCTTTTCTAAGAATTTGTCCATTTCTTCCAGGTTGTCCATTTTATTGGCATATAGTTGCTTGCAGTAATCTCTCATGACCCTTTGTATTTCTGCAGTGTCAGTTGTTACTTCTTCTTTTTCATTTCTAATTCTATTGATTTGAGTCTTCTCCCTTTTTCTCTTGATGAGTCTGGCTAATGGTTTATCAATTTTGTTTACCTTCTCAAAGAACCAGCTTTTAGTGTTGTTGATCTTTGCTACCGTTTCCTTCATTTCTTTCTGATCTGATCTTTATGATTTCTTTCCTTCTGCTAACTTTGGGGTTTTTTTGTTCTTCCTTCTATAATTGCTTTAGATGTAAGGTTAGGTTCTTTATTTGAGATGTTTCTTGTCCTTAAGGTACGATTGTATTGCTATAAACTTCCCTCTTAGAACTGCTTTTGCTGCATCCCATAGGTATTGGGTCGTCGTGTTTTCATTGTCATTTGTTTCTAGGTATTTTTTGATATCCTTTTGACTTCTTCAGTGATCTCTTGGTTATTAAGTAGTGTACTGTTTCGCCTCCATGTGTTTGTATTTTTTACAGATTTTTTTCCTGTAATTGATATCTAGTCTCATAGCGTTGTGGTCGAAAGAGATACTTGATATGATTTCAATTTTCTTAAATTTACCAAGATTTGATTTGTGACCCAAGATATGATCTATCCTGGAGAATGTTCCATCAGCTCTTGAGAAGAATGTGTAATCTGTTGTTTTTGGATGGAATGTCCTATAAATATCAATTAAGTTCATCTTGTTTCATGTATCATTTAGAGCTTGTGTTTCCATATTTATTTTCATTTTGGATGATTTGTCCATTGGTGAAAGTGGGGTGTTAAAGTCCCCTACTATGATTGTGTTACTGTTGATTTCCCCTTTTATGGCTGTTAGTATTTGCCTTATGTATGGAGGTGCTCCTATGGTGGGTGCATAAATATTTACAGCTCTTATATCTTCCTCTTGGATTGATCCCTTGATCATTATGTAGTGTCCTTCTTTATCTCTTGTAATAGTCTTTATTTTAAAATCTATTTTGTCTGATATGAGAATTGCTACTTCAGCTTTCTTTTGATTTCCATTTGCATGGAATATCTTTTTCCATCCCCTCACTTTCAGTCTGTATGTGTCCCTAGGTCTGAAGTGGGTCTCTTGTAGACAGCATATATGTGGTTCTTGTTTTTGTATCCATTCAGCCACTCTATGTCTTTTGGTTGGAGCATTTAATCCATTTACATTTAAGGTAATTATCAATATGTATGTTCCCATTACCATTTTCTTAATTGTTTTGGATTTGTTTTTGTAGGTCTTTTCCTTGTCTTGTGTTTCCTGCCTAGAGAAATTCCTTTAGCATTTGTTGTAAAGCTGGTTTGGTGGTGCTGAATTCTCTTAGCTTTTGCTTGTCTGTAAAGGTTTTAATTTCTCCATCAAATCTGAATGAGATCCTTGCTGGGTAGAGTAATCTTGGTTGTAGATTTTTCTCCTTCATCACTTTAAATATGTCCTGCCACTCCCTTCTGGCTTGCAGAGTTTCTGCTGAAAGATCAGCTGTTAACCTTATGGGGATTCCCTTGTGTGTTATTTGTTGTTTTTCCCCTGCTGCTTTTAATATTTTTTCTTTGTATTTAATTTTTGATAGTTTGATTAATATGTGTCTTGGCATGTTTCTCCTTGGATTTATCCTGTATGGGACTCTCTGTGCTTCCTGGACTTTATTAACTATTTCCTTTCCCATATTAGGGAAGTTTTCAACTATCATCATTTCAAATATTTTCTCAGTCCCTTTCTTTGTCTCTTCTTCTTCTGGGACCCCTATAATTCGAATGTTGGTGTGTTTAATGTTGTCCCAGAGGTCTCTGAGACTGTCCTCAATTCTTTTCATTCTTTTTTCTTTATTCTGCTCTGCAGTAGTTATTTCCACTATTTTATCTTCGAGGTCACTTATCCGTTCTTCTGCCTCAGTTATTCTGCTATTGATCCCGTCTAGAGTACTTTTAATTTCATTTATTGTGTTGTTCATCACTGTTTGCTCTTTAGTTCTTCTAGGTCCTTGTTAAACGTTTCTTGTATTTTCTCCATTCTATTTCCAAGATTTTGGATCATCTCTACTATCATTATTCTGAATTCTTTTCCAGGTAGACTGCCTATTTCCTCTTCATTTGTTAGGTCTGGTGGGTTTTTACCTTGCTCCTTCATCTGCTGTGTGTTTCTCTGTCTTCTCATTTTGCTTAACTTACTGTGTTTGGGGTCTCCTTTTCACAGGCTCCAGGTTCATAGTTCCCGTTGTTTTTGGTATCTGTCCCCAGTGGCTAAGGTTGGTTCAGTGGGTTGTGTAGGCTTCCTGGTGGAGGGGCCTAGTGCCTGTGTTCTGGTGGATTAGGTCGGGTCTTGTCTTTCTGGTGGGCAGGTCCACATCTGGTGGTGTGTTTTGGGGTGTCTGTGGCCTTATTATGATTTTAGGCAGCCTCTCTGCTAATGGATGGGGTTGTGTTCCTGTCTTGCTAGTTGTTTGGCATAGGGTGTCCTGCACTGTAGCTTGCTGGTCGTTGAGTAGAGCTGGGTCTTGGCGTGGGATGGAGATCTCTGGGAGATTTTTGCCGTTTGATATTACGTGGAGCTGGGAGGTCTCTTGTGGACCAGTGTCCTGAACTTGGCTCTCCCACCTCAGAGGCACAGCCCTGATGCCTGGCTGGAGCACCAAGGGCCTTTCATCCACACGGCTCAGAGTAAAAGGGAGAAAAAATAGAAAGAAAGAAAGAAAGAAGATAAAATGAAATAAAATAAAGTTAGGAAAATAAAAAATAATTAAGAAAAAATTTTTAAAAAGTAAAAAACAAAAAAACAAACAAAAAAAACCAGACAGACAGAACCCTAGGACAAATGGTAAAAGCACAGCTATACAGACAAAATCACACACAGAAGCATACACATACACACTCACAAAAAGAGAAAAAGGGAAAAAAATACATATATCGGTGCTCCCAACGTCCACCTCCTCAGTTTGGGATGATTCGTTGTCTATTCAGGTATTCCACAGATGCAGGTACATCAAGTTGGTTGTGGAGATTTAATCTGCTGCTCCTGAGGCTGCTCGGAGGGATTTCCCTTTCTCTTCTTTGTTCGCACAGCTCCTGGGGTTCAGCTTTGGATTTGGACCCGCCTCTGCGTGTAGGTCGCCTGAGGGCATCTTTTCTTTGCTCAGACAGGACGGGGTTAAAGGAGCAGCTGATTCGGGGGCTCTGGCTCACTCAGGCCGGGGGGAGGGAGCGGTACGGATGCGGGGCGAGCCTGCGGCGGCAGAGGCCGGCGTGACGTTGCACCAGCCCGAGGCGCGCCATGCGTTCTCCCGGGGAAGTTGTCCCTGGATCACGGGAGCCTGGCCGTGGCGGGCTGCACCGGCTCCCGGGATGGGAGGTGTGGAGAGTGACCTGTGCTCGCACACAGGCTTCTTGGTGGCGGCAGCAGCAGCCTTAGCGTCTCATGCCCGTCTCTGGGGTCCGCGCTGATAGCCGCGGCTCGCGCCCGTCTCTGGAGCTCGTTTAGGCGGCGCTCTGAATCCCCTCTCCTCGCGCACCAGGAAACAAAGAGGCAAGAAAAAGTCTCTTGCCTCTTCGGCAGCTCCAGCCTTTTTCCCGGACTCCCCCCCGGCCTGCTGTGGCGCACTAGTCCCTTCAGGCTGTGTTCACGCCGCCAACCCCAGTCCTCTCCCTGGGATCCGACCTCTGAAGCCCGAGCCTCAGCTCCCAGCCCCCGCCCGCCCCGGCGGGTGAGCAGACAAGCCTCTCGGGCTGGTGAGTGCTGGTCGGCGCCGATCCTCTGTGCGGGAGTCTCTCCGCTTTGCCCCCCGCACCCCTGTTGCTGCGCTCTCCTCTGTGGCTCCGAAGCTTCCCCCCTCTGCCACCCGCAGTCTCCTCTGGAGAAGGGGCTTCCTAGTCTGTGGAAACTTTTCCTCCTTCATGGATCCCTCCCACTGGTGCAGGTCCCGTCCCTATTCTTTTGTCTCTGTTTTTTTCTGTTTTTCTTTTGCCTTACCCAGGTATGTGGGGAGTTTCTTGCCTTTTGGGAAGTCTGAGGTCTTCTGCCAGCGTTCAGTAGGTGTTCTGTAGGAGCTGTTCCACATGTAGATGTATTTCTGATGTATTTGTGGAGAGGAAGGTGATCTCCGTGTCTTACTCTTCCGCAATCTTGAAGCTCCCGGGTCCTAAATATATTTAATATCCCGATTTTGCTTTATAATTTACAAGTGAGTTATCTCACTTGCTCCTCACAATACTTTTTTTTTTTTTAATATTTATTTATTTGGTGGCACCAGGTCTTAGTTGCGGCTCGCTGGCTCCTTAGTTGCAGCTCTCCAGCTCCTTAGTTGTGGCACATGGGCTCCTTAATTGTGGCATGCGAACTCTTAGTTGTGGCATGCATGTGGGATCTAGTTCCCTGACCAGGGATCAAACCCAGGCCCCCTGCATTGGGAGTGTGGAGTCTTATCCACTGCGCCACCAGGGAAGTCCCCTCACAATACTCTTTTGAGTTGAATAGTGTAGGTGTTATAGTCCTACTTTACAGACCTACAGAAGGGGTAATATGGGTTTAGATGCACTGTTTGGGAAAATTAACCATCATTTATAACATTGTTTCTATGGCAATGGTGGTTCCAAATTTCAGTAAAATACATTTTTTTAAAAATACATTTTTAATAATTTGGAAGATGATCAATTTCTAAATCCATCACAGCCTCTCATCTATTTTAGTTCTGATGTGTGTGTGTGTGTGTGTGTGTGTGTGTGTGTGTGTGTGTGTGAAATTAAATTCAGTGGCTTATAAATTATGTAAAAAATAAGCATTGGTTTTTAAAATTCAGAATTCTTCACTATCATAATTTAGGTGGTAGAATTCTGGAGTAATAGAATGTTTTTGCTTTTTTTTTTTTTCCTCAAATTGGCTTTAGGCTTGCCATACACCCCTGTGATATTCTTTGTTCTCTTTTTAATGTGCATTTATGTGCCAAGAAAATGTCATTTGTAATATGAATTATAGTATTTAAAAATAAGAATTAAAATAAAACCCAGTAGGTAAATTATTATTACTAAATAAGGTTTATTTACCCTAGGAAAAATTAAGTAGCCATGAATCATAGAAATTATGATGCTTATATACCAAAATGCAAAAGTATTAATATGATGCAAAAAAGTAGATTATAAGACAATCTTTAGATGTGCATGTAAAAAATACTAGAAGCAAATGCAGGGAATAACAGTATTTGTAATGAGGGTGATTAGATTTACAGATTTTTCTCTACATTTAACAAAATTCTGTAATATTATATTTCTTATATAATTAAAATTGCTTTGAAATCATTACCTCACAGGTATATAAGATTAGTAAAAATACTTTAAGAGCATTTCTTGGTCTTCTTGAAAAAAGAAGATGCAGTGAGACTTTGAATTCAAAGCAGTAATATGAACACTCATTACTACTTATCACTCCCATAGAGAGAACTACAGGTAACAAGAGGGGTTTGGGACCACATAAAGTTGAGGGACACATGCCAAGGGCACAAGAGTGAAGCCAGTTCTGGACAAAGGTAGGCGCCAAAGTTGGCAAGTAGTCTGAAAGCACTTCGGGGTGGCCCATCTACAACCAACACTTTTGCAGGATAACAGCAGAAGGCGGGCACAAGGGAGCTGCAAAAGTCGGAAGAAATACTGATGAGGGAATTTCCAGAAGTAAAGGCATGGAGGCAATTGAAGAACTAGAAGATCAAGGGATCAGACAAGAACCAGGATGTTCATAAGAGCCCGGTGACCAGAAAAGCAATTAGGAGACTGAATACAAAGCACTAGCCTCCAAAAGGGCAGAAATCTTAAAAACAGAAATCTCTCTGGTTCACAGCTCAGAGATTTTAAAACACTGAGGCAGGGAACCATCCCAGGGTGGCTATTCTGGCACTTTCAGGAAGAGGAGGTAACTGGAACTGATGGCTGATTTAAGGAGTGTCTTCAGGGCTGACAGAGCCAGTAGCTTTCTTTAGGCAAATGACCAGAAGCTCTTGTACTCAAAGTTCATTGACGCAAATATTCAGAGCAAGCTCTGATCTAACTGCCACAGTTCCCACTAAGACATGAAGGACACCCGCCCCAGTACAGCATTTACTCCCACGAGTTGGGCACTTTACGAGTATGATTTCCTACATCTTCCAAAGGATCCTATGAGATGGGCATTGTTATATAGTTGGCCCTCGGCATTCGCAGATGTTGCATCCGTAGACATGGAGGCTGACTGCTATGCATTTTATACGAGGGCTTGGTGTTTGTCGAGAGTCCTGGAACCAATTCCTCGTGGACACCGAGGGGCCACTGGATTTATTTTACACAGGAGACAAGTGAGGCTCAGACCACTTTACCAACTCGCCAAAGTCTATAAATAGTAAGTCACAGAGCCAGGTTTGAAACTGCTTCTCCTTCTCCTATACCCATATGTTTTCAATGACTCCATACCATCTTCTCTGTTGGTATAAACAAACAAAAAAGGGTAATATTAAACATGTTCAAAATGTTTGCCCTGGTACTGCCTTTATATGCCCATAAAATAGCTCGTTCTTTTAAGAATATGTCACTTTAACCCTATGCTTTCCAGTAAATTTTTCATCTTTTCACATTAGAAGGCTCATGTTAACTTCATGGTAAAAGGACTTAGCTATGAGAAAGAACTTACTGTTGGACAGTCTTTCCTAAATCAGCTCCAAGCTGCAGCTATTAATAGCATTTTGTTTTTGCTCTAATATATTTGGATTAATAATGATCACAATTTGTTGATTATTCCAGATTGCTAGTGTCTCTGACAGGGTATATATGGCTAATTCTGGGGTGCAGGATTATAAAGTATATTGTTGCCACATGGCTATAATTCTTCAACAGTTCTGTCAATAGTAAAAATGAAATTTGAGTTTCATCTCTATAACTCCATCAACTATATGCAGTTGGTATGGACTTAACAGAACATTTATTAGTCTCTAAACTTTCAAATTAAAATTTGAATAAAAATTAACATTTACAGAACTCCATATCTTAAAGATACATGTCCTCAGTTACTAGATTTATGATGACAAAAAAAAATTCACATCTTTTCTCAAACTAGCCTAAATTTAAGGTTAAGCCTTTGTCAAAAAGTCTGCTGAATACTTCACATACCTCTACTCTTAAATTTCAACTTCTTCACTGGCAGTTGAGTCTTGGGAATGCGTGTCCTTTTCATGTTCTTATGATGGAATAATTAGAAGCCCACTTTCCTAACCAAAATTCTCTACTCAGAAATACCTACAGCCTTCCATTCCCTTTTTTGACAAGGACATGGGCAGATAACCCAAAAGAACCTGAACAGTGACCTTTAAAAGTCTAATACTCTCCACATTCACAAGGTAAAACAATTGTCAATGTCACCTTATTCTTTGATAATCTTGTCTTTCTCAAGACAAGAAGCATCTCATGTAATTATTTAATATAACTTTTTGTGACAAATATTGCTGTTAATATTTGGATTTATACTTTCAAATCAAGTAGAAAAAATGGCAAATATTTGGCTACATGAGCGAGAAGGTGTTTGAGCATTGTTACATTTGCCAATGTACCAAATATGTATAAGTACATATTTGTACTTGCTTTCTGATAGTTCTAATTTTCACAATATATATTTCTCTAAAACTTTAATTTTCCACAACACCAAATTAATTATGTTTCCAGAAAAATGCTACGAAGTATTTATTTGTTCTATGAGCTTTCTAAGTAAAAAGGTCACTTAGGACTTACTTCATTTTATAGTTTGGGAGCTTTTTATTGTGTTTTTTAAATTTATCTTTTCCATTTTCTTCATGTCCAATGTTACACCATTCATTCCCAAAACAAACTCCAATTTTTTTCAAACGAGAGAAAACAGCTTGAATTGGATAAAGTAACTGAGAAAATTACGTACAATATAGAGCAAAGTATTCTCTATTCAAATTTGAATTATGAGTTATAGAGTGCTAATTATATATAGTTGAATAACAGTAATAACAATAAAACATATGGATCTCTTACCATGTGCTAGGCACCGTGCTATGCTCTACACAGGGACACAATGCAATTCTCAAAACCATACATTAAAGACAGTGTTATTACTGTTATTTTACAGATGAGGAAACTAAGGTTTATATACATTAAGCAATTTGCCAAAGTTCACACAGGTAGTAAGTGGCTGAGCCTAGACTCTTCAACAAGCCAAAAAAACTCTGAAACTTATAATACTATGTTATATTTTAAATGCATTTGATAAATAATGTCTAAAACAGTGGTAAGTTCTAAACTTGCTGTATGTATATTGTCATTGCCAAAACGAAATACAAATGATTGTTCAGCCCTCTATAGAAATCATCGCTCGTTCCCTTCAAATTCTAACCACACAGCCCAACAATGACAAAAGGTCACCAGACAATCAAAGCTCAATTAGGTTTTCATAAAGTTGAATAAACAGTGGCCCTTTGAGAGCCAGAATTCTGTTGATCTGATCACATAAAAAGCAAAGAGAGTATAATTGCCATTGAGAACACTGTCCAGGCGGATTGTCTCGATGGAAACACATTGATTCTCCTACGAAAATAGATGTTTGATAAAATAATATGAATTCTGCCTTGAAAGATATAAAGATGTCCTTCAGTGGTTGCTATGTAACATATTTCAGTTTAAGAAATAAGCTAAATTACAGACTTTTGAATTTTAAATTATGTATTTTGGTAAAACAGGGCATTCAAAAGTAAGGCGCAAGGCAATGGCTTACTTAGACATGATGTATTCCTGCTATCCCCACTTCTACTTGTGCAAAGCTGCAACAGTTCTGCCTGAGTATTTTTAGAAGTTAAGCTGGACCCCAATAGTTGAAGTCTATACTGCAATATTTGAATTCTCCTCCTCCACTTCCACCCCAATAGTTGAAGTCTAAATTAACAACACTCATGTGGGTCTTCTGAAAAGGAGGTCTAAATGACCTAATTCACATGTATTTACTTCATTTGTTGGCCCATGTTTCAATTCATGTGGACACCTGGTCAAGATTTAACAGAGCAAAGAAATCTTTGATCACACTTTAACCAGCCCCCCACCTTAATCCATGATTAAGAGCCTGCATGGCAAGCATCCGTTTCGTTTTGCCCATAGACGACAAATGTTTGTTCTGTTTATTCTCCTTCTGTGATATGTATACTCATTCCAAACCTAAGTTTCTCTCCCTTGTTCATTCACTAAAGATTCCAATTTGTCCTCTATCTTGTTGTCTTTGAAAATACTCTTTCTCCTATGTTCCCTTCAAACCAGCTCTTGGGTTCATTCTTTCCCCTTCCTTGAATGAATCACTTGGCCATTTGTACATATTTTCTGTGGTAGAGTGTAATAATGTTGTCCACTCTTCCCATAATGATATGGAGTCGCTCTTTAACTTTGAATTGGGGTTGGGCATTTGACTTGCTTTGCCCAACATTACTTTAGCAAACATGACACAAGCAGAGCCTAGAAAAGCACTTGTGCAATAGACACTGCTGCTTGCTGCTCTTGGAACTCTGAGCTGCCATGTGAACAAGCCTGGACTATTCTGCTGGATAAGGAAAGACCATGTGGAATGAAGTCCCAGTCATCCCAGTTTTATCAGATAAGGCCACTGTGGGCCAGCTTGACAAAAGCCACCCAACTCTCAAAAACAATCACTTAGCTGTCTGGCAGCTGACCACGAACATGAGTGACCCATGGAACACAGTTAAACTGCCTTGATGAGCCCAAGCCAAATTGTTGACCCACAAAGTTGTAAACTATATAAATGGTTGTTGTCTTAAGACATGGAGTTTGGGTTGGTTTTGCAGCAAAAGCTACCCGATACATCTTCCAATAACTCGAAATAGGTATGGATGTGCTAACAGAATCAGTAGCTAACAGCTCTGAACTAGCTGATGTAAAGGGTCCCCATAATATAGACTGTAATCATACTCAGCCAAATAGTTTCTACTTATGGATCACTGGCTAACAGGATGTAGATGTCATATGCAAGATAATAGAGTCCCTAAAAGAAAACAGCCTTGACCATGAAAACTTGTCCAAAAGAAGGGTCACAAAGTGGTGCTTAATATATCTCATTTAAGAAAAGCTCTAATAATTAAAGCAAGGGGAATCTCTAGGATCGAGAAAGAAGAGAAAAATATCACAATTGACCATTCCATACTGAAAGACAGAATATTGTTCTTTAGGTATAAGTTAATGCTTAATTTTGATTAGTTCAATCTGTACTTCACATAGTTTGTTAGCTCTTCTGCTAGAAAACAATGCTGCTGACAATGTGCAGGTAAATGAAAGTTTTTCTAAATGCCATCCCATGCTTTCCACGTTTCAGAAGAGAAACTACAGATTAAAAGGACAATGGAATATTACTCAGCCATAAAAAGAAACGAAATGGAGTTATTTCGTTATAGTGAGGTGGATGGAGTTAGAGTCTGTCATACAGAGTGAAGTAAGTCAGAAAAAGAAAAACAAATACAGTATGCTAACTCATATATATGGAATCTAAGGAAAAAAAAAAGTCATGAAGAACCTAGTGGCAAGACGGGAATAAAGACACAGACTTACTAGAGAATGGACTTGAGGATATGGGGAGGGGGAAGGGTAAGATGTGACAAAGAGAGAGAGTGGCATGGACATATATACACTACCAAACGTAAAATAGATAGCTAGTGGGAAGCAACCACATAGCACAGGGAGATCAGCTCTGTGCTTTGTGACCACCTAGAGGTGTGGGATAGGGAGGGCGGGAGGGAGGGAGATGCAAGAGGGAAGAGATATGGGAACATATGTATATGTATAACTGATTTACTTTGTTATAAAGCAGAAACTAACACACCATTGTAAAGCAATTATACTCCAATAAAGATGTTAAAAAAAAAAAAAAGGATCCATTTGGTCACTGCCTTTAGATGCAAAATCACAGTATGAGTCAGGGTCCAGTCAGGAAAATAGAAATCACTCTAGAGAAGTAGGACTTTAAGAATCTAATCTGTGGCCACTGAACAGCCATGAAGACAAATAAAGAATGTTTAATCCAGATTTTAGCAAGAGCAGGAAGCCATTATCACCTCTACAGCAAAGGGGAAAAGAGGTGTGGTATTGCTGAATCCTAGAAGCTAGACTTCACTGATGGAAGCTACAACTGATGAGATATGAGACCACAGAAGAGAAGACAAACCCACTGCATAAAATGCCAACCTACCATCCACAAGTGTTCAAAGATTAAAATATACTGAATACAACAGAAAAAATATATTAGGTAGATTTTGTACTTTAGACTTTTGTTGAAATGTTCACTAAAATCTATGGAAAACCTGCCTCCCTCCTATTTCAACTAATGCCTAATAGCCTTTACTCTGTTTCTAATACAATCTTTACACCATCTGTCCCTTTCCTGGTAGGATTAACCATTCCTTCCTCTTTGCTTTGGTACCTTTTAGTTGAAGGAACTGGACTCCCACAAGGTACAACCAGAAAGGAGCATTAGTCTTTCCCTTCAAAACGGTTTTCTGGATTTATTCTTTCTTCTTCCCGGAACGAAACACTGGACCAGTAGTACATATTTTCCAATGAGTTTCAAATAATAAATAGTCTTTTAGTTGCAGCATTAAATAAAAATTGCTGCAATTTATGTATCATATAAGTCCTATCCAGCTTCAGGGCATTGTATTCACTGCTCCTTTGGCTCATAATGCTTTTCCATCAATAAATCGTTCACTTAACCATTCATTTGTTCACTTAACCATTTCATTCATGTCTCTGCTCAAATCCCCATCTCAGAGAGGTCTTCCTTAAATTTCTTGATAAAATACTCTCACCATTGCAATTCTGTCACTGCCTAACTCCATATATTACTTTATTTTCTTCAAGTGCTTAATGCCATCTAAAAACATTGGACCAGTAGTACATATTTTCCAATGATTTTCAAATGTTCAATGATTTTCAAATAATAGTCTTTTAGTTGCAGCATTAAATAAACATTGGACCAGTAGTACATATTTTCCAATGATTTTCAAATAATAAATAGTCTTTTAGTCTTTTAGTCTTAATGTCACCCTAAAGATTTGTCTCCCAATTACCCCCACACCCTCATTAGAATTTAAGTTTCATGTCATCAAGCGTGGTCTTGCTCACTGCTGTATCTCTAGTCGCTTGGACTAGGTCTAGCCCATAGGAAGTGCTCAATAAATATTGATGGGATAAAATGAATGAATGAGGAATGCATGTGGCCACAGAGTACACATAGCAAACATCTTACCAATTTTACAACTTCCTTGTCTTTATAGTTCTACTAGAGAAGACAATGATGCAGTCAATTTAATTATTTCTCAGAGATAAAGTGATTATCTTCAAAGATAAGAAAAAATTTACCCTCCTGGTCCTGATCAAAGTTTGCAGATGTAAAACGGCAAAAATTACATAAAAAGATGCAAAGAATACACTATTCAGTTGAATTACTTGATTCTGGCTGGAAGATCTTTTCTTTCTTTTAACATGAAGAGACCCAGTGGGAAATCCCTGGCTTGCATGTCTGTTTTTGTCAAACATTCAACAGTAACTGATAATCTCTACATCTGTTATTTATTTGACAGATCTCCAGAGGGCCATACAAGTGGAAATTTCAGAAAAGCCCTAAACAAACTCCACAGCTCTATGCAATGCCAGGAAGAATTTTTAGCCATTATATAAACGTTAGGTTTAATTTAATGTACACACAAATGGCTACTTACTGATGCATTCTTCTGCATAAAGCATGAAATGTGAAATTCTGTGATGTGTCCACTATGGTATTTAAAAAAAATTAATTACATATTGAAATTAAGCCACTTGACTCTGGGAGGAGGCAAAAGTCAAAATTTGCAGCTGGTCAGGAAGTAAATCCAGGGTGGAGAAATTTCTGCAGAGCTCAGGAAGAGAGCAGGATTGTAAGGCATGAAGGAAGACATTTAGGTTTTGTTATGGTGTTTTTAAGATTCTGACAGCTGGAATCAAAAAGATGCAAGATATCTCTTAAACATACACTGCATAACTAAACTAAATGATCTTCAGAAATTAATGAGCTGCATTGGGCTTGGATTTTTAAAAGCCATTTAAATGACTTAATATTGTAAAATAATACGCATGTGCAACACACGCATCAGGCATAAAATGGAAAAACACCAGATCCTGAAACAAAGACAAAGCACCTACACATTTCTTAACCTGGTAACGGGTTTAAGTTTATTGTTTTGAGTTTTAAGTGTCTGTTTTATGAATGAGAACAGATATCTGAAAATTGCTTTCTACAAACTATTCAACATTCATTTTAGTGCAAAACAGACTAGGCAAGACCCCATGGATTGTCACTCCATATTTGTGCAAGGAAAATAAAAGCAAGATATACAGGTTATCCCATAGGGCACTAGCTAACCCTTTGAGGGAATTTAATCTGTGCCTGTGACCATAATTTATTTTAATGGTATCTCCCAAACAAGAAGTTATCCTTCAAGTATGACTTTTAGATAAAAGCAAAATCATTTATCTTGCAATTTCATGACACAGAAACATCTGTAGCAAAACACTAGAGAGCACCCCTCACTAAAATATCAAAGTAGCTGCTAAACTCAGAGGCCAGCTGCAGTACACGCAGTAGAAATTTACCCCCCAAAACATCTTACACCTTCTCACATGATTGACTGGCTGCTTGATGAGTGAATAAACGACTGAAGCTTCTAATAGTGAATCAAAGGCATACTCTCTTCACATGCCAGTAAGACCAATAAGCATTCATCTGCAGAAGAGATTGTTGGATGGTTCTCTCCTGAAGCAGCTTAAAAAGTTGGCATAGATACAAAATGTAAAAATTGTGGGACACATTAACCAGCTAAACATCTGCTGAAATTTTCATTCAATTAAAAGCAGAGCATCTTAAAACCTCGACTTGGCTTCCTTAAAATGTCATGGCTCAGAGGTAAAGAGGGACTTCTGCACTGGGTATGATTAAGGCCCACAAAGAATTAAGAAAAAAAAAAGTTAACATTCAATGAATCTGTATTATATTCTAGGCACAGTGCTAAAAAAAGCTGCCTGAGAAATCCAAGATCCACATCAGACTGAAAAAGGATATGTGTAACAGACAGAAAGAAGAGGCACAGAACTAAGAAAACACTTTAAAACTCGTCTGTAAAAATGTCTGAAGCCCAGCATAAAAACTGTGTAAACATTTTAATTAGTTATATTTAAAGATAGAACTTAAGTGAGAAAAGATAAAAACATGCAAATCCTATTTTGCTTCTAGCCTCTTAAAGCCTCATTCACAAACATATTCCTTGAATTCAGAATCTAATCTGCCAATAAACTACAACCTAAGTCAAATGATCCTAACTAAAAAAATCAATTAAATAGAGTTAATACGGTACCTACAAAACTCTTAGAATAATGCCTAGAACATGGTTAAATACTGGATAAGTGTTATCTATGATGATCATCATAATCTTACTTCTTCTTATTCAAATACGTTAACCTTCTAGTGGTTTACTGGATGGAGCACACGTTTCAGGGACTTTTGAGAGTTTTCTACCCGCAACCCACTCACCAATAGTGACTTGAGTGCCATTGGACATAGGCATGTGGACTTTCCTTCTGTTCCTTCCTTTAGTGTAGCTAAGTGGCTCTCCTCTGAGTATAAGAATTGCTGTGTACATAATATACAAAGTGAAAGTATATGTGTACATATGACACATACCATGTACACATCATATATTGGGGCCAATTAAACTATTTTAAGGATTTTTTTTTCACTAGGTACATTTTTTTCATATCTTAAATGGACTTTGAAATTACATTAAACAAAAGAGTGGTTCAACTGTAACTGGTAACCTGGAAATGGAAAACATGATTGAGGGTCACCGAAATAACTGAAGATAATAGAAAATAACAGTAAAAAAAAAATTATCTAGACACTTTATACTAAAGTCTTAAAGTACACATTGCTATTTCCCAAAGTTCTTGGGAAAAAAAGCATGTTTTTAGACCATGATAATCATTATCATCATCTTTTAAGAAACAGAGATTGATCCAATTTTTCAAAATTGGGGAAAATGTGTATTTGCAGATCACTAGCTTGATGCAGATTTATGGAAAAATTCTAGCATGAATTACTAAGTAATTGATTTATGAGTATTTATATAGTAAAAGATGTTTCTAGCAATCAGACTGTTTACTAGGAACAAATCAAATTAACACCATATCATTGTAATAGGGTTACTAGGCATTCCTTGGCTTGTAGACCCATCACTCTATTCTCTCTCCATAGTCACACGGTGCTTTCCCTATGTGTCTGTGTCCAAAGTTCCCTCTTCTCATAAGAACACTAGTCATTGGATTATAGCCCACCCTAACCCAGTATGATCCCAACCTAAGTGGATTATATCAGCAAAGATCCCATTTCCAAATAAGGTACAGTAGGTTAGGGCTTCAACATACATTTTGGGGGGTCACAGTTCAATCCCCAATAGTACTTTATTCCAGGTAATTGACACTATGTTGCCTCAATTAATGGTTGCCATAAACTCTGTGGAGTAGGCATCACTCCCTCTTAACTGATGAAAAGAAAGCTTGTTAAGATTAATTTACTTTTTTGGAAGGACACAGCAAGTAAGAGGCTGAGTCTCATTTAAACATGGAACTGCCTGATTACAAAGTCTTTGTTTCTGAAACTGGGGTACGAACATATGAACATCCTGGAGATAATAAAATGTGTGATCGGTGGTATAAAAACCTTTCTGATTAACATGCTCTATCTTTCATGGAAATTAACTTTATCTAATGATGTGAGTTAAAACATTAATTTTATTTTAAAATCAACACATTTTGTAATGGAATGTTAAATTCACATAGGGTATCATAAATAATTTTAGCTTCAAAACAAGTCTGGAGAACTGATTTCTGGCAATCTCTTATAAGTAAATATTCATTCCATTAGTCTGTAGATATTTTATTTTTTGAGTTAAAAATAATTAGAGAAACACTGCTAGAATGATAGTTTTGTTTTGTTTTTTGCTGTTTTTTGTTTTGTTTAATATATAGGATGGATCATCATTTGCCAGGATGTTGCAGAAAGTCCTGGATAGGATTCCATTCTTTGAATATAAATTGATAATAAACCAAAATATCTTTTTTCTCTTCTTATTAGTTAATATTTTAACAAAAACAAAGACACAAGATTGAGTGAAAATCTTAAAACAATTCTGGTATGATAAATCAAGAGCCATAAATTTTTCACGGCAAAGTTTCATGCTCTCACTAGTCAACAAGTTGGATAAATTTTATGAAAATGCCAGATTCTAATCCCATTTCCGCAAGGAAATTCTAGAACATCTAAAGGTTAGGATAAATCCCATTTCTAACCTTCATGTATCATGAAGTCTTGAGGTACTTGATCAGTTATCTCATCAAGATGGCTCTTCACTCTTTCTTCGGACACATGGGTACTAAATTATTCAACAGCTAGTGTTTGGTTGAAATAACACAGTACTGCCCTAAGGGATTCATTCTTTCTTTCTCCCTCCTTCTCTCCCTCTCCTTCTCCCTCTCCCTCTCCCCACCCCCCTTTTTCTCCCTTCCCTTCCCCTCCTTACCTTTCCTTTCCTCTCCCTTCCCCTCTCCTCCCTTCCCTTCCCTTCCCCTCCTTTCCTTTCCCTTCCCCTCCCTTCCCCTCTCCTCCCTTCCCTTCCCCTCCCTTCCTTTCCCTTTCTTTATTTCTTTCATTCGGCATCTCTTTATTATGCCCATCTTAAAGTGCCCTATCTTCTAGGCACTATGCTACAGGCTGATAGAAGTACAAAAAAGGTGGCCATTCAATTCTATCCCAAATACAGAAGTTTTGGGAGTTTCCCCCTCTGCTCTTCTGTTGTTTCTCTCTACTAATTAGTAACTATACTACCTCAGTATCTAGCTAGCTTGCTCGTACTCTCTCTCTCCCCCCCAATGCCCCCCCCCACGCCATGGTTTATTGTTTCCCATGTTTCTTTCATCCCTCAGCTTTCAAGCAAAATGGCTTCAGAGACACATCATCAGCCTATTGGGTGCCCATTTTCTCTCTGAGCTCTAGGGGAACCTCGTGAATATAGATAATAGGGCATAATCTGTTAGAGCCTTTCAGTTCTATTCTTCCACAAAGGTCATCTGTTTGGGGTGCCCAGGGCTTTCCATGTCACCAATTTCGGGTGCAGAATGACTTGCTGGAACCACAGTGTCTCAGATATGAGGGTTTAATGCTTCTTGTGACCAGGTCCTAGCAAGTTGCTGAAGTTCAAAGCAAACATACTTAGACAAAGGCAAGAGAGAGTTTTTAGATTATGATACCCTTATTAGCAATCTGTTAAACTTAAGACTACTCCAATTCTATTAAACATTAGAAGAGCCAAATATTATTCATCCTCTCTAATTGAACTTCTGGGGCACAGTTTAAGAATGCCTTAATAGTAAAATAGTGCTATTCCGAAAAGAACTTTAAAATAAAAAAAGTAGGAACACTGTAAAATTGTCTCAAAAATGACAACAGTGAAAACATTTAAATGATAGCTTAAATATCATGAGGTATTTTAGTCCCTAAAGATATCCACACCACCAGGGCAAATGTAAACACTTTTTAAAAAAAAAAAATTTTTTTATTATTATTACTTTTTTGGCCGTGCTGCACAGCATGTGGGATCTTAGTTCCCTGATCAAGGATAGAACCCACACCCCCTGCATTGGAAGCGTGGAGTCTTAACCACTGGACTGCCAGGGAAGTCCCCTAAACACATTTTTAGATATTCAATTCTTTGTTTAAAGTAAATTGTTATACCTTTAAAAATGTACCTAGTAACTGTAGACTTTGACGTTAATCCAATCATTTCAATAGCATCTGATAGTTATAAAGATTGAAGAGGTTATTCCACAATATATAAGCATTCATGAAAATTATCTGTATAAGAAAACCATAAAATAAACTCTCCATTTCCACTGAGTCATATTAGATAATGGGTGACACATTCAAAAGGTGACAACTTCATGCCAGTAGCTGATTTTAAAAGGCAAAATACTTATGTTCATTTGAAGAACTGCTTATGTTCCATTGAAGAACTAGTTCTACTTAAAAGAGAATAAACAAGTTGGTCTGCCTTTTCTTCTGTGACGACAATCACTAGCATGTAGTACCACAATCTCCTCATAACATTTTTTCTCTTTTTATAGACTTTGAGTTGGCATCTCTTGTGCTCCTTCCTCCTATCTGTGAATCAGCCTAGACCCGGGGGGAATGCAGTCATTATCTGGCTGGAAACAGGCCTAAGTTGCACCACTGTTTTAGCAAGATCAAAGGAGAAAAAGGTCCCCGAAAATTTCTCAACTATGTATGTTCAGATACATTTACTGATTTGTATTTCCTGTTTTAAAGTTTATGTCATCTTTAATGATCAGATAGTTATAAAATCTTATACCTACAAATGTAATTCTGATAATAACAGTAGCCACATTCTGAGCACCAGCTACAGGCTAGGAACTTTATTAGGGGCTTTATATCGAGAATCTAGTTTAATCCTCACAACAAAACTATAAGGCAAATAGTATTAGTCCTGTTTTAGAGATAAGGAAACTGAGGCTGAGAGAAATTAAGTGGCTTGAGCAGCGTCAAACATCAAATGGATGGGTCATGATTTGAATCCAGTCTGCCTATTTCCACATCTATAGTCTATGTTCTTTTCCCTGAACTATGTATGGTTTGTTTTGACTTTCAGATTCTTTAAATACAAACTATTCAAGCTATTTTTACAGGCAAGGATAAAGTGCTGTCATTATACAGAACGAGCAATCTGATCCATAAATTATGCAAAGGAGAAAAAAATATCTGAGAGTGGTATGCTGAATGCTTCTCTGAAATACTGTAAATAGTAAAGCAATGGAAAAATCCAACTATTAATCAAGGTCTTTTAACTATATCTAAGCCACTTATCAAAGCAAAGTATGCATTTTTATGATGAATATTATTTTCAGAAAAAATAGTAGAAAGTCTAAACATTATTATAAAATGGAATTCATATGATCACCAAAAACTGTTTAGACACCAGAAGCTAGAGATTAACAAGGATATATTCTTTTTAAACTGCGTTTTCTCCCTTTTAAAAATATTTGTATCATTGTTTCTTTTTCTTCTAACAAATATATTTGTGTACATTTTGCTGAGTGATGCCCATTTGGAAACTATCTTATAGTTCTAAAATAAATAAATAAAAGACTTCCAAACTTTCCAGTGAAGCATAATATATTTAGCCCATACGAAGTCATAAACAATATGTCAGCTCCAATACTTTCTAGAAGCATATGTTGTTGGTTTTATACCATATTTACAATATGGTGATTTTAATATTTATGTTTATTTTCCAATATGTAATTAGTAGTCTATGTGGAAATAAGCAATTCTGAATACAAGTTATTTGGAATAGCCTGCTGACAAATAAATATATAATTTGTGATTGCTACTTACAACCAAGGCCTCATTATGTTTTAAAATAAGAATAAAATATAACAAAACAAGCTAAAAACCACTGCTAACCATAATTCTATAGTTTCTATGTGGGAGTGGTTTATTTCTAGCTTTCCAGAATATTATGGAAGAAAATATGCGGGGATCACTGTGTTTAGTACACAGGCCAGTAACTTTATTCAGCCACTCACAGAGTGAAAGAAAAGTTCATATAATCCACACCTACTTCCAAGTATGTGGCACGCATGTAACGTCATTCAGATATGAAATATTGCTGTCAGTTAATGTTTATTGAGCTTGTTCACTTGCCCAGCATCATGCCTATGTCCAATATACTGGATATATTAGCTGCCTCTTAGGTGTTTACAGTCTTAGGAGATGGTGCTGAAGTCTTAGCTTTCTTAACTGAAAAATCAGGTGTAATAATACCTATTATATAGAGTTGTGAGGACTCACGTGTGTGTGGGTGTGGGTGTATGTATATATATATTTATATATAATATATATACATACACCCACACACACACATATGTTTCCCTATCTCTCTCTATATATAAAACAAATGAATACCACATAAAAGTGTAAGAGAGAGAAAACCAGTGACTTGCGTTACTATTCATCACAAAGGCAGAACCAGGAGAGGTCTGGAGCGTGTGAGAAAAGCTGCATAGAAGAGATGGGACTGAGCAAAATCTTACGAGATGAAAGGGCTACCAACAGCTCTCATCTGGTGGCTACTAGAAACCACACCAACCAAAGCTCAGCCTGTAGAAAGACAAGGAGGAATGGCTTTCCACAGAAATGAATAAAACTCTCAAAGACTCAGACTGGGAATAATTACATGCTATCTGAATGAACTCTCATCTCTCCTGAACTCAGGCTTTTGTGCATTCTGTTCCTTCTGACTTGAAGGCCCTTTTTTGCTTTTCGATACATTCTTTGAGTCATATCTTCTCAGGGAAGATTTTCATGTCTACTGAGCCCATCTTCTCTACCCCTCCCTCTCCTCTCCTCTCTAATCAGTTATCTTGATTGTTACTCATCCACCAAAGAATCTAAAATCTGAATTCAAATCTAAAGTTCTCTGTCCAGCTTCCTGGATCCTTTGCAATCTGATTTTCAGTCATCCTCTTCTCTTATATCATGGAGCTCTAGAGTGGTAGAGAAACCATGGACACTAGAGTTAATTGGCATGTCTACAGATAAGCTATCAAAGGGATCCTGGAAGCAGGATGCCTAATCTGAGGGACTTCCCTCCCTCCCCTCCTCTCCCCTTTATGTCTTTCTTCCTTCTTTCATGAGGGTCAATTGACTTTCTCAGCTCTGCAGGTCCATGGCAAATACAGGTTTGATGTTTTTTGAACTAATGAATCCAGTGTCTAAAGCTAACTACTTACACTCATGGTCTACAATTTCCAGGGAGAAGAAACAGAATTGGCATAGCTTGGATCAAAAATCCACCCTTTATCTAACAGAAGTGGCCAGAGGGAGCAATGTCCCAAGGCATGCTGTCTACTCAGCAGACTGTGGAAAAAGTACTCAGTGAAGTGAAGGAAGCTCCAGGTACCCATGACCTGTCTACTTCAGTATTCAGTACCAATCCAAAATGTTCTAGTTAGCTCAAAAAGTTTCTACTGTGATCAATACACAAAAGTTAATTACTGTGGTAATTTTTGTGCTAATATATTTTTGGGTCTGGTTAGCCACAGTTAATATAGCTTTTATTAAACAATAAAATAATTACTATTGTTATAAAAGATAAACATATTATTTCTGTACTGAGTTACATTATTATTAATTCAAAAAGCTTCCAAGAATGAGAAATGCATTAAATTTGGAGATAAAATCCAGTGGGATGTAAATATATAATTGAAAACTGAAAACATAAATGTAAACTGAAAATATAAACTTAATATATTTGAAAGTAAATGTGAAAAAGGAAAAAGAATACACACAGTTATGGCACCAAACTTCTATAACCTTGGACAAATCAATCAAGTTCTCTAGGTCCTCGCCAACCTATAATTTGACAGATGCAATTTGTAGGTCTCCCTACTTTAAAAACTATGACGTTTTTCCCCCATACACATAGAGTATTTGAGATAATGATATAAAATCTAGAGAATTTCTTTCAAACAAAATGACTCACTGATGATATAAAGAAATAAATGCATGGCAAAGAAAACCCTTTTTCCCACTTGCATACAACCAGTAATGAATGCAAGTAGATATATTTGTTTTTTCCCCCAAAGTAATTTTTATAGCTTATAATATATCAATCCATTCTGAATCTGAATATTGAGATCTCAGTTAGTATTAAAAATCACCAAATCCCTGAAGACATAGATAACATTTCGCTATGCCAAAAGGTGAGTTTTTAATGAAATAATTTCAGACATATTCAAAGGCATTTACAGACCAGGGGGATAGCATATTGACTTTGCTATCACTGTAGCAGTTAGTATGAGAATAACTTTTCATTCCTTGATTTATGCATTGGCACCATTTATACATACTTATTTCAGATCTCTTTCTTAGTATTCTTTTAAAAAAATAAAGTACCTGATCAAATTAAAGCAACCATATGGCATGACCAGCACAGCAGGAAAACAAAACACCAACACTTGTGCAGATAAAGCATAGAAGGAAAATTAGAGTAGATAGACGTATAATGAAATAATCATGAAAACAACTTTTGGTCCTAAACCCAAAATAAGTTAGGATAGAATTCAGAGAACCTGGCAGTAGTTCTAAAGTAAATTTAATAAGTAGTGCTGTGCCTTTCTATTCCCTGTTGGCTTGGTTTTCATGACCACTACCTTTTGGGATAATCTTTAGTGCATTTTTCACAGGCCCAGTATTATAGGGGCTGTCTATACACGTAAAAACAACACAGTGGTTCATTCAATCAAATGGCTGGGCACCAGCCAAACTACTGGTTCAGTGGGACTGACCACTTCATAGAGTGGGCATGATCTTCCCAGAAACCAATTTCAGGTACATCCTAATTAAAGATAATTAAGTAAGGGAGATAATTCAGAGAAATTCCACCACCAATAAAATATCTAGTCAAAGTGTCAGGAGACGATTTTTGAAAACAACATATAACAACTAAAATGTAATGCCAGAAATAAAAAAATAAGAATATAAATCACTTGTTTCAGAGACAGAAATAAGAGTAAAGATAATTATAATGAAATCATTTACTATAGGACCATCTCTTCTTCCACAAGCACCCTACATACAGTCATATGGTAGACGACTATTGCTAAATCCAGAAGGCACTTCTACGTGCCACTCAGAAAGACACCACTGGATAATTTCAGAGCTGCATACTCAAGCAAACCCAGAGACCCCAAACAGAAAGGAAAGGAGAGAATCTTCCTCTTTAAAGAGCCAGGGTAGCTCAGCTGAGACTAGTAGAAAGGGCAGCAACATCTCAGTCTGAATACGAAGCAGAGAAGAGGGATAGAGCTACAGGAAAGACTGATGGTTGATTCAGAGAACCAGAGAAGGAAGGATCTATGGCAAGAATAGTCCAGATCTGGGGAGCTGTACAGAGTGCACAATCTCCAGGTGAACTTCATTTTCCACACTCAGCTCGGATGGACTTTATAACTGCTGACATTACCTGTGTTAAATTCCCTTCATGTTCAGAATCTGTGCCTTCTCTTGCCCTCAAGAGGACAGTGCTGTGAGAGCAGAGTTAAGGACAGCATATTGAAAAAGATCAAATAAATCAAACAATAAAATGGCCAAGTTCTCCCTCTATAAAGAAGCAAAGAGGCAGACACCAGGTCCAACCTGCATGGAAGCTTTAATGTGATTCTAACGTAGAAGAAATTCGAGAACAAAATTGTCTATTTTTAATAGACAATATTTAATATGCTAAATAGACTTCGAGAACAAGAAGTCTATTTAGCATATTTGGAGGTGAAAGGAACAAAAGGGTCAAGATTTCAAGATGGTAGCCAAAGAAAAGAAGGACAGTTAGTACATGACAAAGAAAACATGACAACAAACAGAAGAAAAAGCGATATAAGGAACAGAAATTAAGTTGACTATATTACGGGTCTTTTGTAGCTAGTGGATGAACAGTTTATTTTGAAAAAGATACACAAACTTTAAAACTTTGGACACATAAAATATGCTTCATTTTATGATCCAGATATTATTAAAATTTTAGACTTTTCACCCTTCCCTGCTCCAAAATTCACATTTACATCTTCAGAAACGATCAGTTTGTATCTGTCTCCTCAAGAAGCCTTGGACAGATCATCCTGCATCCTCTAGCATCTAATCCTCATAAAACTCTGTCCATTGCATTTTATGACCCATCTTCCATTCTCCCTGTACACTGCCTTTTTCAAGGTCAATAATGCCTTCCAAGTGTTAAATTCATGGGCCATTTTTTCATTCTGATACACTTGACATATCAGCAGCTTTTGATGTAGTTGATCATTCTCTCCTCCTTGAACCCCTTCCTCACATGGCTTCCAGGGCACCACATTCTCTAGGTTTTCCTCCTGCCTCCCTGACTGCTCCTTCTTGGTCTCCACATTTTTTTTTTTTTTTTCCTGTATCTCCCTGACCCTTCAACACTGATGGTTCTCCAGTATCAGTAGTCAAACCTCTTCTCTTCTCAATTTACACTTTCTTCTTTGGAGAATTCATCAAGTTTCATGACTTTAAATACCACCTGTACATTACTGACTCCAAAATGATTAACTATAATTATCATCTCTAGGGAGATTATATATTTATCTATATTCCAGAGTCACAGATTCAGCTTCCAACCCACTGTCTCTACTTGGATATCCAGAAAGCATCTTGTGATGGTTAATTTTATGTGCCAACCTGACATGGCCACAGGATGCCCAGATATCTGGTAAAACATGATTTCTGGGTGTGTCTGAGGGTGTTTCCAAAGAGATTAGCATTTGAGTTGGTGCACTGAGTAAACCGGATGGCCCTCCCCAAAATGGGGGGGGGGGGCAGCAGGGCTGGCATCATCCAATCCACTGAGGGCCTGAATAGAACCAAAAGGCAGAGGAAGGTTGATTTGCTCCCGGCCTGACTGAATAAGCTGGGACATCAGTCCTCTGCCTTTAGCACTCCTGGCTCTCAGGTCTCAGGACATGGGCTGGAATCTACACCATCAGCTGTCTGGCTCTCATGCCTTTGAACTACACCACCAGATTTCCTGGGTCTCCAGCTTTCAGAGAGCAGATAATGGGATTTTTCAGCCTCCATACTATTGCGAGCCAATACCTTTTAATAAATAATAAATCTCTATAAGCAATCTCATCATATATTATATATGTGATATAAATATAATATATATAAAATACTCTATTTCTCTGGAGAATCCTAATACACATCTCAAACCCAACATTTCCAAAATTGAGGCGCTGATCCCTACCTTACCGAAACTGGCTCCTCCTGCATTCTCCCCCATCTCATTTCCCATCTCATTTTACCCCTCCAACTGGTTCTTCTAAAACCCTGGTGTCATCCTTGACTCCCCTCTTCTTTTTATATCCTGTGTACCATTTGTCAGCAAATTCTGATAACTTTACCTTTGTAATAGTTAACTATGTATTCAACAGGACGAAAACTTATATTCATTCAGTTTGACTAGTTTCATGATAATTGAAATGAGATGAAATGCAAATAGATTATAAGGATATTTCTGTATATGCTTGCCAGAGAATATGTGATATAACATGATCCCAAAAAAGTACCAAAGGCCAGAAATTCAGCATTGGTTCAAGTGTGTGTGATCTTAGTCACTTAGCTAATTTCCATAATCATCACATTCTCTTCTATGAAATGGGAATATAGGGACACCTAACCTGTAATGGTTATTATAAGAAACAAACAGACTATAAATTTCAAAAGCAACGAAAAGCCAAATAAGAATAGGTACTTATAATAGAAATTATTGATGAGATGTCCCAGTATTAGGTCAGCTGAGATGTGGAACACTTGGACACAGAGCTATAAAGAAACAGGGTTGTGAGATTGGACGTTGAGCTCAATGAGTGTAGGATCCATAATAAAATATGTACATAGATTTTCTCTCTTGAGACCTCATTAGAATTGTACAATTCCCACAGCACTTTGAACACCATGAATACCAAAGAACACAGACATATTATATAAACATACACCCCACACACCTGCCAACCAGCCCCCGACACAAAAAATATGCCAATATAAAAGAAAAACAGGACAAAATAGGAGCTTAGAATGGGCTGATGGAGACTACCAGTACAGTTCATGATGAAAGAAAGCAGAAGAAAGAACCACAGAAGCCAGCGCAGTACTAAGCCCAGGGCAGCCTACAGGCTTGCAATTCAAATTGCTGTGACAAAGTAACTGGAAATTGAAGTCCACAGAGGTGTACCCAAGGCCCAGCTAGGGAAAGACCACTTTGTTTTTGAGTAAAATAAATATGAGAGAGTAGATATGAGGCAAACTGGCAAGAAAGGGCAACAAAGAATGAGGTCAGAGCTCCAGGATGACATGGAGAATGCCAGTAAATACTCGAATAGCCTATCAAGTTAAAGAATGATGTGATGTGACAACATGTACTAGTCATTTACTGAAACACCCTGTAATGGTTTCAGAAGATTTATTTCCATGCAAGTTAAGATGAACTGTTCTCTAGGAGAGACCAAGAATCAATGAAAATGGTCAGTGGGCATAGAAAAAGCACCAGAAGAAATAAAAGGAAAGGGCCCAAAATTCAAAGTCACGACTTTTAGAGAAAAATCAAATTTTTTTCTTTTTGATGCTTCGTAGGCCAGAGCTTGTCAAATGCTTATGAGCCTACAGATCACCTGGGACTTATTTAAATGAAGATTCCTCTTCAGGAGATCTAGAGCAGAGCCTGAGATTTTGCATTTTTAACAAGCTCACAAGCGACAGCTTATGCTTCTACCACTGGTCCACACTTTAACCAGTGAGGTACTGGTGTGTAAGCAACTGGAAAGCCTGACGTGGGTCTTCTGTGGCTGGTCATTGGCCTCCTGCAGCCCAAGACCTACAGCTTTGCTCTGTTTGGCCCACACAAGTTAAAGTCTACAATGAGAAAGCACGAGACTATATGTAAAGATTGGGTTTCCTGGTTCTCTTAGAATCTTAAGACAGCTGGCATCACTGCACCTGTCAACCATCAGTTGACACTGGAGGGGAGGGAAAGTTACCCCTTCAGAGGAGGCATGTCCCCTCCAATTGCCAACAGCCTCCTTTACTACCAAGTACATCCCTGACAGATGCAGAGATCATTTTTCTATTCATCATGCAATTTTTATGTTGATTTTGTTTAGAAGAGAGATATTTTTCCATCCCCATGTCTGTCAAAACTGAGGAAACAAATGTAAACCTAGTTGTATCACATTGTATACTTTTTCCATATCAATCATTTATATTATCTGCCAATCCCCTTCACATTTTTGACTTTGAAATACATGGTTTTATTCATCTATCTATTTCCAGTACCTAAGACAGAGCCTGGCAAACAGTAATATGAAATGAACTGCTAATAGAAAACAGAGACTTGGAAACAAGAGCCTTCTTTTGGAATCCTTTAGCAGTACCCCGTTTTGTTACATTAGTATTTCCACTGGTTTTAATGTGCAGGCAGATCCATGAGTTATACTTACATCTACCTACAGTGAACCTATAGATTCACAGTCAATCTTTTAGATGAATTCTGTGGCCTGACAAACTAGAGAGTAGGGATATAGCTATCCTGAAAAAGATCTTACTTACTGTTACCAGAAATGATGATAAAATTAAACGCACAACTTTACTATAAATTGCTTACTTCATTAATTTTCTAACATTAGCACCACTTTCTCAGTTTTGTGACAGATTTCCATTGTCCTAAGAATAGCATTAAAAGAATCTTTTTATTTTTTCAAACTGGAAATTGAGATCAAAAGACAAACTAAATGACCACAAAAGTTCAGAATAAAATCAAATCCCACTTTCAGTGGTTATAAATCATAATGTATACTTTTATATGAGCTCTTTGCAAAAGAGTGGGAAACATAACTCCCCTTATCAGATCTGTGTATTTTGTTTAAAAAGGAACATTTGTGTAAATGTTTCCAGACAGAATTTTTTTAAATGTGTGTGTGTGCATATATATATATATGTTGGTACAGGGTGGAGTGGCATATGGAAGGAAGGCAGATCTGAAACAGAATCATGATGCCTACTTAAAGCAGACACTTTAAAATATCTTTTTTTACAAAAGAAAACATAAAACTTAATATATTTTATACAAAGCTCTGGAGTAAAATTTTGCACTGAGAACCGCTGAGAACATTAACAACATAAAGTCAAAGCCAAATAATAGAAAGGCAGGTTCTAATCAAAATACTTATCTTGTATTCGGAGAGTATAAGTTTTATATTCAGGAGCACGTCCAAGACTCAAAAACCATTCCCTTTACTGTTTATCATGAAAGCATTGACCAGAAAGTTTTGAACATTATACCATCCACAGTCTACTATTCCCTTCTTTCCTCCTTCCCACAAAATGCACACGCACACGCACGCGTGCGCACGCACGCACACACACACACACACCTCCCTTCTTTTTAAAATATGTTTTTAAAATCAGGTCAGTCGCAGACAAACCAGCAAGTCTCTGCTGACTTTTCACTCTTTGTTTCTATTACTCTGTTTGTTCGTATTTCATATCTCCAATTCCTTTCATCGTACCCCATCACAAGGGTCCCAGCCATGCAAGGCAGCCATTGGAGGAATCCAGGAAAATAACATATTTTTCAAGAAACATTGCTGTCCTTTTCTTATCCATCTTCCTTTGATCAGACCCCATCATCTCACGTCTCTTTCAAATGTGCCCTAATTTGCTAATATTTTAATGAGTTACTCCTGTACAGGTGAGGCATTTGGTGTCAAGAAAATAAGAATGTGCGAGAAATATCTGTGAGAGCAGAGGTAGGCAGTCAACTGGATCAAGCCCTCCAAAGATGCTTTGTTTCGCAAACACAATGTTTTAAAAAGATTTTAGCTAGTTTTTAAAGCTCAGATTATTTCAGATTTCTGGCTTCTTTTGAGAAATGGGAAGATCTAGCAGCACTAGATCCACATTCTTGGATGTCAGTAGTGACCACTTTTCAGTTAACCAATCCTCTTCACCATTACCTGTAGTTTCATACCATCAGCCCTTTTCACACATTTACTCTTCTTGTCCGGTCCCCAGAGACATTTCTTTGACTTTACAATTCCCGTACTAGGTATTGGCTAATCCTTTCTAATTCTGCTAGCTACAGTTGGTAGGGTTGGTTAAAATAATGCAATGCCAAGGATTTGGTTTTTTTCTAATAATCAATCCTGCTTCACTTTCCGTAGATTATTGTTTTCCAAACCCAAATTACTGAAATTTTTATATTAACATGAAATACCACTTAGAGCAAGATTTAAAGATCTATAACAGATATATATTTTCTCTAACTTTTATCTTGGCTTATGAACTATTTTGAATCTTATTTTAGAAATAGAAACCTTCCTAGGTTACATTCATAATTGTCATGCTGCGAGGGCAGTGACAACACCACAGTGTTAGTCAACTGGAAAAATATCTAGGAAAGTGCTGGGCAAATTTCCAAAGTCAACAAACCAAAGTAAAACTGCTATAGTTTCAGGAAGTCAGGAGGTGAGCGGGGAGCTGAAGTTCTGGGACCCATGAGATCAAATCACGCATTTGAAAGGGGACGCAGGTAAGTGCCGAGAGGTAGAGAAAGGCAACAGATGGGCAAAAATAAGTTGCTTTTGACATCCCTGGTGTTTTCTGCAGAAAACAGGTAGCTGTTTGTCTACTCTTTAGAATATGTTAGTGTAACTAGATGGCAATTAGGAGAGCAATATTATAATTACAGTTGAAGTTTTCATTCAACAGCTAAAAGGAAGTTCTTTGAGCATCCTGAAGACGTTTCTCCAGCTCTGACAAACTCACTCTGCTTTAAACACCACTGCAAAAACTCTGATTGAAGTTGCCGAAGTCACTATTCCAAAGCCTTACTGGAGCATGGTATCATTCTTGCCTCCTAACTCTACGATCCTGACCCCCCGGATTTTGTCTTTGAGCAAGGCTCATCCTTTAAAAGTCATATTAAGCTTGCCTACACAATTTCAAATTTTCAATCCCCCTTCACTTTTTCTTAGACTGGGTATCTGATTTTTCTTACATTAATAGTCTTTATTTTTATCAATTCACTTATAATAAGATGCTTTGTTTATTAATATGTGCATATGATCATGCCAATATAAGTACTCTATGCAGTTCAACTCTAATATGAATATGTTGGCATTATGGACTTCTACTAGATCTTTCCTTTTTTCTTATTTTCAAGCAATCTTATGGAAGCAACCTAAATGTTCATCAACAGATGAATGGATAAAGAAGATGTGGCATACACACACACATACACATGCACGCACACACACACATATACAATGGAACATTACTCAGCCATAAAAAGAATGAAATAATGCCATTTGAAGCAACATGGATGGACCTAGAGATTATCATACTAAGTGAAATAAGACAAATACCATATGATATCACTTACACATGAAATCTAAAAAAAAAAATGATATAAATGAATTTATTTACAAAACAGAAATAGACCCACAGACACAGAAAGCAAACTTATGGTTACCAAAGAGGAAAGGAGGGGTAGGGGTAAATGAAAAGTTTGGTATTAACTTATACACACTACTATATATAAAATAGATAACCAAAAAGGACCTACTGTATAGCACAGGGAACTATACTCAATATTTTGAAATAACCTATAAGGGAAAAGAATCTGAAAAAGAATATATATATATATATATATATAACTGAATCACTGTGCTGTACAAGAGAAACTAACACTACATTGTCCATCAACTATACGTCAATAAAGATAAATATGTAAATAAATAAGTAAGAACAATTTAAACAATCTTAATTACTCTTCTGAGTTTTATGCTTGAGGAAAAAGTTCATGTTGAGCAGCAGGGAAAGTCTGACTTAACAGTAAACTCCTAAGAAAATGTTTAATTTGGTAGAAGGGGATCTCCATAAACTTTGACATTAGAAGATTTGCAGCATGATGTAAGTTGTAGTTGGTTATTTAGCTCATTCCTGAGGTTCTTAAAGATAACAAATTTCTTTCCTTAGTTCCTTTATGTTCCTTTGAATCCTATATTTATAAAGACATTTTCCACACCATGTAAGAAAAATGCTATAGCTAGATATAAAGTTCTTATAACTACGTATTTCTAAGCACTGATCAGAAGACTAACATCCACTGAGATATTAATAGTTGTTACTCAATGGCACTGAATGATTATCGTGAAACTCATCACTTATGATAGTGTTTCCTTACTTACATAACTAATATCAAAGTTAGTTACCTACCAAATATTCATTACCCCGCTCTCCTTTCCTTTATAATAGCTACATATATTTATTACTTTGTACCAGGTACTGTATCAGCACTTCATTCCTATTTTCTCATTATTCTCATTTTGAAATAAAGAAAATGAGGCTTATCAGGTTTAAATAATTTTCTCAAAATCATACAGTTGATAAATGGTAAAGCTGAAATTAAAACAAGAGAGTCTGATTCTATTGCTTGCCTCCTTTATGAACTTAGGGAAACCTTTGGTGATCCTCTGACGTATAAAGAAATAATTTTCCATCAGCAAGAAGATATACACAGCATTCATCAACTCACCTTTGCATTAAACGCTTCTCAGTGATTACAGGCTATGACATAGGCTTACAACTTTAGTATCTTTATTGTATTGATATATAAAATACGTCATATTTTGATAATTTATTAAGCAATTAATTTATGAGACCATTTTTGCCCTCTAATGTTAGTTTGAATTATTCCCCTCTATTATTGTATCTTGTTAATACAGTAATCTAACAAAAAATTATAATTATAAAAGTGTTCTATGGTCAAATACACCTGAGAAATGTTGGTGTACGTCAATGTCTCTAAACCCATGAAAGTGGCAGAGTGGATGACTAGCCTCCCAGAGGCTTCTGCTAGACTAGTAGATGAGGAATTACACCTGCAAGGCTGTTGGTCACAGAGCAGCAAAGGGGAGAAATTGATGGAATCAATGACACCTTTCCTGGGAAGGAAAATAAATGGACAAGGGAACAGTGGCACTTAGGATGAATGGCTTGTCTCTGGAAGGCAGCATAGTGTTAAACAAGCCTATTAGACTGAAAAGCAGGAGTCCAATGCCGTTTCTATGGCTGCTGGCTTTTGGAGTTGTGCATAAGTCCTTCAACTCCAATTGTTTCAATGAACAAGTGTTTGTTAAATTGCTAGCTGTTTGTGATATACATGATAAAGTGCATTATATTAAGTGCATTATATCACTGAACTTAGGTTGTTCCTGTTTCAAAAAATGTAAAGGGCCACAAATAATAGGACTGAAATTTGTTAAAGAGTTCTTGAAAAAAATATAGGCATACCTCATTTTATTGTGCTTTGTTTTATGGCGCTTCACAGATATTGCAATTTTTACAATATGAAGGTTTGTAGCAACCCTGTGTTAAGCAAGCCTATTGGTACCGTTTTTCCAGTAGCATTTGCTCACTTTGTGTCTCTGTGTCACATTTTGGTAATTTTCAAACGTTTTTGCTATTATTATATCTGTTACAGTGATCTATGATCAGTGATCTCTGATGTTACGATTGCAAAAAGATTATGACTCAATGAAAGCTCAGAGGATGGTTAGAATTTTTTAGCAAAAAAGTATTTTTTAATTCAGGTAGGTATTTTTATTTGACATAATGCTTTCCATACTTAATAGAATACAGTATAGTATAAACATAACTTTTATATTTACTGGGAAACCAAAAAATTTGTGACTTGCATTGTTGCAATATTTGCTTTATTGTGGTGGCCTGGAGCTGAACCTGCGATATTTCCAAGGTATGCCTGTATCTAGATTTGAGTGTACGAGAAACAAGATTGCATTTACCCCAGACAACATACGTATATTCGTCTGCCAAGAATATAAACAAGGAAGTGAGAGACAAAAGTGCCTTATGGAATATTTTGAGTTCAACATAATATGAAAACAATGCTCACCACATAAACATTTACTAAGTTATTATCAAAATAATCTTTGGTAGTACACTTATACTGAATCACAGCATAGGTACAGAATACCCTATCTAAATCACTGAGAAAATATATTTGATCTAAGTTATCTTGTCATTTCATTTGTTTCACTTACCAATTTTTAAAGCAGAAATACCGAGGAAAAGTTCTACTATTTCATCAGGAACGCTAAATTAACAAGGAGTCTTACTTATAAAACAGGATAATCTTGCTTAAGAGAAGAAAGGGCAGAAAATATTTGACTAAGCACAGGCTACTTTGGAGAACTATCTTGTGTCTAAATTATTAAATCATTTATCATATTAGAATATTGGGCATGATTCCCTCCCTTTGAACTAGTTTCTGAAACATTATATAGGCATTTCAGATGTTGATGTGACTTGACGCTACTTTCAAAAGAACTTGAAGCTTTTCTACAGAGTTTACAGATAGCTGTTTAAGACACTGGGATATAGTCACATTGTGGAGTACCTACTTTGGGCAAAAAGTCATCTTCATATTCAATACTTTAAATTCTAATATTATAGCTGGTATATTGAGATTTAGGGATATCTTTCTAAGTCAAAATAGAGCAGGCTATTTACCCTCTGAGGTTTTTTATAAATATAGAAGTATAACAGATGTTCTCTAAATTAAAAAGGAAAGGTAAAAAATAGACATGTTTTTCTAATTCCAACCATGGATAACCACATATGAATTAGAGATGAGCTAGGGCATAAAAATTATATTTATTATATTTCTTTACATCATAATTTCCTTAAAATTAAAGAAATCAAAATAGGCTATAAATAGCAAAGTTCTCAGGAGGGTCATTCACCAAAAAAATTTAACCAAGAGCTAAGATTTGATTGAATATGAATTATAATTTGTTAGAACAAGAATTTATAAAATGAAGGCTTATGAGACTAGCATAACATAAAATTCAAAGATTAAGTTCTAATTCTTAGGTTTTTCTCTTATTCTACCTACCCACTGGGTTTGGTTTCAGTTATGAATAAGTAGGCAGGCTTAAGACAGCTACAGGATAAGCGTGGTAACTACTGCATGTATTTATAGAGTCCAAATTTATAATAGCTATTCTTCATATATCCTGGAGAAGTTACCAAATGCAGATAAATGGTATAACTATTGGACATATTTTTGTATGCTTATGTGAGGACTAGAATTTTCTTTCACCCTAAAGATATAAACTGTACTTAGGAATGATATTAAGAAGAACCCAAAGTTATTGGTTCATGTATATCTCTAATAACAACTGGGTTTCAACAGCTCAACAGCCATTAACCCTAAACTGTAATTAATGATGATCAAGATTAATGACAAGATTCTTTAAGTTCGGTATAACATGATTTGTTGAGTTCAGTATAACATTATTTATTACAGAGTAAAAGAATATTTACTGAGTTATCATTGAAATAATTTATGGTAGTTGAAATAGTTGCATTTACCATGGATTGTCCAGCATTGAAATTTTAATCCTAGCTAAATCCACCTGTATAAGTCAGGGTTCTCTATGGAAACAGAAGGTATACATGTAATGAGATTTATTATAAGGAATTGGCTCATGTGATTATGAAGGCTGAGAATCCCAAGGTGTACAGTTAGCAAGCTGGAGACACAGGAGAGTGGGTTGTGTAGTTCCAGTCTGAGTCCAAAGGCCTGAGAACCAGGAGAACCAAAGGGGTAAGTTCTAGGCCAAGGGCAGGAAAATACTATGTCCCAGCTCAAGCACTCAACCTTTGTTGTATTTAGGTCTTTAATTGATTGGATGAGGCTCATCCACATTAGGGAGAGTATCTCTACTCAGTCTACCAATTCAAATGTCATCTCACCTATAAACACTCTCACAGTCACACCCAGAGTAACATTTGACCAAATGTTTGGGCACCCTGTGGCCCAATCAAGTTGACACCTAAAATTAACTATCACGCTACCCAAAAGGTGGATGTTCTTTCTAAACTACATCAATTTTTAAGATAAAATGAGGTGTTTTATTTCTCTTAAAGTTTACTGTTTATTTTAAAATAAATTAAATCATATATATTGATATCTAGTATCTAAAAAAGATAAGTCACAAGTTACAGAAAAAATGAACTCAGAATTACAGATCACAAAAGCAGTGTAAATATCTAAATAAATCTACTGAAGGGGAAAATCACATTAACATGTAATAACTCCTCTAATCCTTCCAACAAATATTTATTGAGTTCCTATTAAGTCTTGGGCATTTTACTAAAGGCTAATGATGTAAGAGTAAACAAAGTAGATATGGTCTCTGTTATCATGGAACATAATCTAGTGGAGAAAATAGGCATCACATAATCACACAAATAAATACAAATTTTGATAGAACTTTACTACATCCCTAAACACAAGGAGTCACTATCTTTCCCTGGATACTGGTTCTCAAGTTACCACATAAGGCATACATTACTCACACTCAACTTTCCCCCTGAAAAATACTGAAGTTTCCCCTAAAGTAGAAGATGCATAGTTTTAAGTGTACAAGTCTATTCTATTAGTCATGTAGAAACTGAAACCAAGAAGGGATTCAACTCTTCCATCTCATGACGGAATGATGAGCTGAATTTTCCACAGCATTTAAATTAATTTCTTTCATTATCTACTCCCAATTTCTCTCTTTCACCAGTGCCTATAAATAAAGTTTTCTAAATTAAATGCACCTATGATGGGACACCACTGCGGGGGGTGCATCTGTTTCTTGAGAACAGGATCTTCTTTAAAGCAAGGTCAAATTTATATTCTTAGCATCTAATATTGTAGCTGGAACTTAATAATTGTTCATTTAATTAGCATGGAAAACTGTTGTCAAAACTCCATGAGCCTAGAAGAGAACTTTTCTTTCTCAAAAAGCTTGGAATCCATACTAAATGAAAACAATTGAAAAATCTCACCCGAAGACATTTTAAATTGACTATGGTGACTGAAATCAAGGGGTAAGTTATACATAAATCATGTCAAAAGGCAACACCAGACTAGAACCACAATTACATACCTCATTTCAGCCTAGTAATTATTTATGGAGAGCTGGCTATGTGGTAGGCATTGTGCTAGATATTTATTTAAGAAGAACAGATTTTTTAAAAAGTACCTCCAAGGAATAAAGATACAGATGTAGAGAATGGACTTGAGGACACGGGGAGGGGGAAGGGTAAGCTGCGACGAAGTGAGAGAGTGACATGGACATATATACACTACCAAATGTAAAATAGATAGCTAGTGGGAAGCAGCTGCATAGCACAGGGAGATCAGCTTGGTGCTTTGCGACCACCTAGAGGGGTGGGTTAGGGAGGATGGGAGGGAGATGCAAGAGGGAGGGGATATGGGGATATTTGTATACATACAGCTGATTCACTTTGTTATACAGCAGAAACTAATACAATATTGTAAAGCAATTATACTCCAATAAAGATGTTAAATTAAAAAAAATAAAAATAAAAATTACCTCCAATTCCAGAAAGATGAAGGAAATGACATTAAACATATAACAAATTTAGCAGCTTTTATTCAGCAAGCTACAACAGTTAAAAACAAGAATATCAGAAAAACTGTGGGATGTAACTACATCTTTGAGAAAGAAGAATTCAGCAACAAGTTATCCAGTGGTGGAAGCAACAAAATGCTTAAATGACATCTAAGACCAATTTGAGATATTTTCAAATGAAAAGAAATTACACCCTCATTGAAGAAATATGAACAAAGCATGGTTACTATACTTGAGGGACTTATAGTCTGTGTTAGACTAAGACAAAGATAATATAAATAAACATAGTACATTAAGTCTAAGATATAGACACACTGTAGTGATAGTGGGAAGATACAGAAGTTCAAAGGAGCTAGAGGGAAAAAAAACTGAACCACTAAACAGCAGGTTGTGTGAGCAGAAGCCATTTAGTGTTATCAGAGCAGAGAAATGACGCCATAAATGAATGCAGGGACCAGATCATGGCTTTTTTGTATACCATGCTGTGTAGATGGGAATTCACCCTGTGGCAATAGGGAGCATTCACCTGGATGTGGTGTGGTAAAATTGACATTTCTCAGGCAACAGTTGAAAGATTGGTTGGGAGGCGGTAAGACTGGATTGGGACTATCAACAAGGTGACTCTAGAGAGTACAGATGAGAGATTACGATGATGGGAAGCAGGACAGTGATAAAGAGAGAAATGGGAGACGGAAGGGTTGAAGAAATATTTAAGACATAAAATAAGCAGGACCTGGTGACTGATTTGATACCAGGAATGAAGAATAGATATTTGGCTTAAATAGATAAATGATGCCACTTTTAACTGGGAGGAGGAAATGCCAAAAATAATTTATTGTTTGTTTAAACAGAAATATTCTTAAACGGAAAGATTTAGTTGCTCCCATTGTCAAAAACGGTGAGAAAGCTCATGGAACTAGAGTTATATCTTGCTTTGGATTGAAATTAGTCTTAAGCAACAGGACAGTTAGAGAATGACTCAAATTGCAAGTAGGTTCTTTGCTTCAGCAATGTTCTTTCAGGAATGTGACCACTCCAATGTATTTAAGTGCATGTTAATAATCGGTAACTACTCAACTGAGAAACTAAGGGAAGGAGATGGGCGTAGGCAGAGGAATTTAGAATGAATATTAGATGTCACTTCCAATTAAAGATCAGAGCATATTCTTGAAAATTTTGATTCACAAAAATACTCCTCTGGGGCAGATACAACCTGTAAGAGGCAAGGGAATCTTCATATATGACCAACATAACTTTTATTCCTACGTAGATGTTTATTATACAACAAACTAATATGCATTTATTGAGCACTGTTCTGTACAAGGTATTGTTGTGCATGGCTACATTTTTTTCTGAAAATAAGAGGCACATATGCATATATAGCTACAAAAAAACAAGTAATGGTAAAAGCTGTGACTAACTATGTAGTCTCTTTAGACTTCAGATTGATCATTTGTACAATTAGGCCACTGAATGCTAAGGGCCTTTCAAACTCTGTGACTCTGTGACTCTGACATAAATCGACACACTTCACTGTAATAAAACACTAACTCCTAGAAAAAAGCTTAAATATTTTAATTGTTTTTTCCCTACTCTCTATAAGGATAATCTCATGTTTCCAGGAACAACCATGAGACAATTAAATGGTTAGCCTCCTTTACTCTAAAGTAAATGACACAAAATTTGACAGGATATACTCTCCATGGTAGATTTATAGTCCATGAATATAGACTTTTCTAACAATAAAGATAAGATTCCAGAAATGTTCCATTCATTCATCATCATCCTTATTACTATACTTATGATAAAACATACTTAGCATTTCTGAAAATGGGGTGCATCTCAAAATAATTTGGCATTGTCAACATTTATTTCCTTCTTCTAAAGTTTTACTGAATTGATGGGGAATCTGAGAATTGCAGAAATAAAGAAATAATCAGAGCTATCATTTGGAGCTGCTTCTAGGCACCATGCTAAATGGCACCCGGCTATTAAGTGAACCAACTGGTTTTAGAAGCCAGCTCTGCCTTTTAGCTGAATGAGATATAAAGTTTTAAAGCTATAGTAGGTGCTGGGCCTCCCAGAGAGGTTACTTTTGGCTTTATTTCAAATTACTACAAGATCCCATGGAAAAAATATTTCAGGTGGCCAAATGTAATTTTTGTACTTCTTTTTAAAAATATGGCATGAAAGTATAATCAATCTTTTCTAGGAAAGATTTCCAGCTGGACCTGTGATTTCCAATTTCCCTGTGGTATACCGAAAGTTAAGAGAAAGGGAAAAACCAAGTAACTACAGCAAAAACCTAATGCAGCAGAGACCATCTTTGAGGAAAAGAAAAGAGAAAATAAGTCTCTTTACTGTGAAATATGTTAGTGTACATCTTCTCTCTCGCACTCTCTCTCTCAGTAAACATGTTAGAAGAAAATAGCTGTTTACCCAAACAGTATATCAAATGATTTTGCTGAGCAGTGGATAAAGCTGTAAAAGACTAACTGCCATTTTCCATGAATGCTGATGGATGATGAAATCTGATCCTGATACGCAGTTTATGGAAGATTCCAACTGAGCTACTAACCATTTGCAAACACTGTAATGACTTGAGATTTCACCTGGCAGCACAGTGGAGCCAAGTGTTAGAATGGGGCAGGGAGAGAGAGAGACCCATGTTAAAGCCAGCTCCTAAGGTCAAAATCACCATGACAAAAAATCCCTTTAAAAAATGGTATGCCGATAATAAACTCATATTTATGCACGCTTATGTTTGAGATCCACTAAGGTAGCCTAAAGGAAAGCACAGCTATCTAGGCATTCTGCCTCAAAACAACTACAGAATAGCTGGTCATTAATTGGCAGGGTAGGTGGAGACAGCAACAATGCCTTGCACAACTCCAGAGGATGTCATTTACATGCCGTCTATGTATCAATAGATAGTATCTACCAAAGTTGGAACAACACAACACCGAGGCTCCAGATGGAGAAGTTTAAAGAAGTACTACTTGCCTGCAGGGTTTATCCTACTTCTAACAAATACGGAACCTCTATAAAGGAAAAAGTAACTGCATGCTAACAGAATCGTCCATTTTCCTGACAATTAGGGGAAACCACATTTTACAAGATGTGACTCCGCTATGAGACAAGCTATGTGCCAAAGAAAGATTTCCTCCCTCAGGCCTTCTCTTCCTAGAATGAGAAATACAATAAGAGGAACAGAATTATGCCACTCACTGTGTCTTAATTACTTAGAAATGCAAGTTCAGGCATATTTTTATGAAGTGCCATTGGGAGGCACTTGGGCCGGAAAGTGCTTGGGGCTCCTATTCACTCTTGCTTACCTATTGTAGAATCATAAAAGGAAAACTCATATAATAGTAACTACCACCATTTATTAGGCACTTAGGATAGGCACATTTTTACAAATATTATCACATTTACAATATTGCTATAAGGCAGAGATTATCGCCATGATGTATTCAATGAAGAAAATGAGAGTAGAGAACTTAAATCATTTATCCAAGGTCCTGACTAGTAAGTAAGAGGGCCAGCATTTGAACCCACATTTGTGGGACTTCATCATTATTGGAAAAGATGACTACTTTGACTTAACAAGGGAAAGTGCTTTTTAAAAAGTTATAGCTCACTAACAGTGAAACAAACTGGTTTGTGAGGCAGTGAACTCTGATGATTACACATAATAATTATGTACCTCCATATGGAGTACTTTACGGTGGTAAAATAATTTTCACATACATGATCTCATTCAGCTTACACAGCCCTGTGGATCAAATATTATTTTAATTCCCATTTAATATGAATTCTGTGAACATGAGTCTTACATTATGTAGAGACTTGATTTAGATAGCTACTAAAACAACTTGCTGTTTTAAAACGCTATGGTTCTCTGAAGGTATGGAGGAGAAATTTTTGAGCCTGGGGACTTTCCAGGGTTACTTGCTTAATCTAGACTGTGTTGTAACTCTCCCTTACTAACTCATAAATAGTTCCTCTGCATCAGCTATATTTGGTGGCATAGAGCTACCGACCTCCAGGCGCTGCCACATGCCGCCCACTGAGAGCTGCTTCCTGCCACTACTCACTGAAAACTAAGAAATGGCTGTCTGAGACAAAGCATGTGCAGACATAGTCACAAATACGCTCAATGGGGACTGAAAATCTACAAATTCAGGTCTCTCCCCTGTAAACATCTTATTGAACTTTATGAGACAGAGGTGGGTGAGGGTTAGTTTTTCTCAGCCATTCTCAGAAAGCAATTCAGGTCAGAACTTGATGGCCAAAAGCTACTGCGAGAGCAAGGAGTATGCACCGTGGGAACTCTAACAACCATTATACAATTAAAATAAAACAAATGTAACCAGAATGTCTAAGCTCCACTTGCCAGAGAGACCTCTTAATCAGATCACATTACCTTTTTTTTTTTTTTAATAGACAGTTTTTTAGAATAGTTTTAGGTTTACAGAAAATTGAGAAGACAGTACAGAGAGTTCCCATATACCCAGCACCCAATTTCCTCTTTTATTAACATCTTACATTACTATGTATATTTGTTACAATCAACAAATCAATATTAATACATTATTATTAACTAAAATCCGTATTTCATTCTTTTTTTTTTTTTTAACAAACAATTGATGTGTTTTAATTTGATTTATTTATTTATTTATTTTTGGCTGTGTTGGGTCTTCGTTTTCTGTGCGAGGGCTTTCTCTAGTTGCGGCAAGCGGGGGCCACTCTTCATCGCGGTGCGCGGGCCTCTCACTATCGCGGCCTCTCTTGTTGCGGAGCACAGGCTCCAGACGCGCAGGCTCAGTAGTTGTGGCTCCTGGGCCTAGTTGCTCCGCGGCATGTGGGATCTACCCAGACCAGGGCTCGAACCCGTGTCCCTTGCATTGGCAGGCGGATTCTCAACCTCTGTGCCACCAGGGAAGCCCCCCATATTTCATTCTTATTTCTTTAGTTTTTGACTAATGTCTTTTTTTTTTTTTCCTGTTCCAGGATCTCATTCAGGATACCATAATACTTTTAGTTGGTATGCCTGCTTAGGCTCCTCTTGGCTCTGCCCATTTCTCAGACCATGGCTACAAAACAGTGATAGAAACATAAACCAATTGCATTTCCACATTGACTTTCATATCTATATTATTTATTTTAGAATTTTGATGGAAATAAGAACAATAACAGCTCACAGTGCCATTGTCATGCTACCCTATGCCTTGGAAAAAGACTAACCTGAAATGCTACGTGTTTCTCCAATACGCCCTATTTTTCTCAAAAGATACAAGGGCAAAGAGGAAATTATTGTGGGTCTCTCTAAGTATTACCTATTGATAGAGGAAAATGCAAATGGAGACAAAGAATACTATAGACTACTCATTAATAACGTGTTTGCCATGTATTATCTACCATGTAATTTACATAGAGCTTAAATACGTACAGTCAATAAACTACATCACTCATATGAGCAGGGATACAATCAAAATACTGTCGATTTAATCAAATTCCATAACCAAATAAGAATTCCTTTTCTCATTATTACTAGATTCAACTTATGCATTCATTCATTCATAAACTCATTCATTTAATAAATATGTATTGTGGCTGTTCTATATGCCAGGTGACGTTTTAGGAAGTGAGAACACAATAGTGAATACTCCTTGTTCTCATACAGCTCACATTCCAATGGGGAAATAAATTGATAATTATAATGTATTGATAAGTACTGTCACTTATCAAGCAGAACAATCAAACAGGATAATAAGGAGCAACAAGGTGTTTTCTTGAGAAGTGTAGTCAGAGAAGATCTTTTTGATGAGGTGTCACTGGAGCAGAAAGTTGTATAAAATATAGAGATGAGCCTTGGGTAACCTAAGGGTAACAATCACTACAGAAGTCCTGAGGCAATCATGCATGGAGTGTTTAATAGCGTAAAATAGTAATTTAAATGTTTACACTGTAGTTTGTTGGCAGTTTGAAGAAAAAGGGGCTTTCCAAAAAATACTTCTGGAGAAAATATACTTTCAAAATGTTTCTTCTGTATAAAAACCAACAAATGACCAAAAAGACCTTCCTTTCACCTCTACTGGTGGCAGCTAACGTCTTGCCATGAAAAACTTTACTCTTGCCCAATGGCTTGTTATTTGTAAAGTTAAAAGAAATGCATTCTTCCTATAAGAAAATATAAATCTGTTGTGCGACTTTTGTGAGTTTCCTCTAATGTATATTTTTATATATCTATCATGGAAGCTGTTAACGTCAAACTGAGTAACCAAATTTATAGAGCGTAAGGAGAATGAAATAATCATTTATTAAGCCAGATACCCCTGTATGCTTAATTTATTTACTCATTATAATAACATAATAAGGTAGGTATTATTAACCTCATTTTAGAGATCAAAAATCTAAAGCATCACAGCCTTTTGTACCTTGTTCCAGAGGGACTCCCAAAAGGTAATTATAGTATATAAACCCATTCTGAGAGATTCCAAAGCTTAAAACCTACACACATGAAATCATTCACCAGTAATTAATACAATGCAAATAAATTTGGGTGTTTTTAAAATCTACCCAACCCATTTGAAAAGATTAAGAAGAATGTTAGCACCTAGTATTCTCTAAGTTATAGAGAAACAGACACTCTTACAACATTGTTATTGAAAGAACAAATTCATACAATATTTAGAAAGAGAAATTTCATATGATATAATATGATTTAACATGCTATAATATGATACAATATATAGCTTTTAAAATGTTAACAACATTTGGTCTTCTAGATATTTACCCTAAATAAAAAAAATAGTCATGGTTCTTTGCTATGACATTATAAAAATTTGCAAACAAAAATTACATGCAACAGACGTTGAACACTAGGCACGTACTGAGAGAAATTTTAACAGACCTATGGTAGGAATTCTTTCAGTCATTAAAAATCAACTTCCCAGTTCAGAAGATGCATGCACTCCAGTGTTCACAACAGCACTACTTACAAGATCCAAAACATGGAAGAAACCTAATGTCCATCAACAGACAAATGGATAAATAAGATGTGGTATGTGTACATATACACATACATATATATGCCATTGTGTGTGTATATACATACACAGTGGAATATTAGCCTCGAAAAAGAATGAAATAATGCCATTTGCAGCAATATGGATGGACCTAGAGATTATCATACTAAGTGAAATAAGTGAAGTAAGTCAGACAGAGAAAGACAAATATCATATGATATCACTTATATGTGGAATCTTAAAAAAATGATACAAATGAACTTATTTACAAAACAGAAGCAGACTCACAACATAGAAAACAAACTTTTGGTTACCAAAGTGGAAAGCAGGGGAGAGATAACTTAGGAGTTTTGGATTAACACATACACACTGCTTTATATAAAATAGATAACCAACAAGGCCCTACTGTATAGCACAGGGAACTATATTCAGTATCTCGGGAAAACCTATATAATGGAAAAAAATCTGGGAAAGAATATACACACACACACACACACAAGCACGCACACACACTTATAACTGAATCACTTTGCTATACACCAGAAACAACTAACATAACATTGTAAATCAACTATACTTCAATTAAAAAAAATCAACTTCCTCAAAATATGTATGGATATGGAGAAATATTTTTAAAATATTAGTTTAAAAGGATAAAATATGTACAAAATGTATATCTCCTTATATGTTAAAACTAAAGGTAATTACTCTAATAAATTTAAAAAGTAACATCTGAAAAATGGGGTTAGAGGTTTTTTTAACTTTCATCTATATTTTTCAAGTTCTCTGAAATGAGCATACATTATATTTATTCAACACAATAGAAAAAGAAAAATGATATTAAAAAACAGATCCACATTGGTTAAAGCCAGAGCCACAATCACATATTTAGAGGGTTCCAAATTTTTAAAAGTCTACAAAAGAGTAATATTAATATCTTGGCAAAGATGATTTAAGTTGCAGTGGCCAAGACCTCAGCTTGAAGAAAATAAAATGCTTCAATTGACTTTTCTCAGTAGTTGTGCCTCTATTACACATGTTCTTGGTTCCCCAGGATTGTCATTAACTAGTGGTTCTGTCCTAGAACTTGGCCTTGTGTCCTAGAATCTCCAACCAGAGCTTTCCCGAGTCTGAGGTCTCTTTCCCAAGACCACGGTCTTTCCCGAAGTACCAACATTTCAGGGTGTACCCTCAGCTCTAGTGTATGCATTTCCACTAATACCCACTAATTCAGGCTATTCTCTGAATGCTTTTGTTTCTCAGAAATTTAGAACTTAAAGTGAAGTTACAGTATATGTAAAATAAACACAAATACCACTCAGGCGGCATCATGTATGTCATTCATTCATTTAATTTTTGGGCGTGCTGCGCAGCATGTGGGATCTTAGTTCTCGAAACAGGGATCGAACCCGTGCCCCCTGCATTGGAAGCATGAAGTCTTAACCACTGGTCCGCCAGGGAAATCCCTATGTCACTTAGTTTTAATTTTTCATATTAGCTGGTCTCAAATATAAGTTTACCTTATTTCATGTTCAATTAAAGAAAAGGCAATCTGCACTCATGCTTAAGGACAAAGAAAACAATAAATTGCAAGCTAGTATAGTACACAAAAGTATCATGTGTGCTAGTCTTCAATTTAAGAAAATCTCAAAGACAATTTCTACTGAAGTTTATTTTCTACTTATATGCTAATATATAGAAGTTATCTCTCATATAAGATTCTATCCACTTAGATCTGTATTAAAATGTATTTCACGTATTTAAATTGACTACAAGCTCCTAACAAGTGAAGCTGGGCATACACATTTTTCAATACCCTTGTAAATGATTGGATTCAAGAGCTAAAGCTATCATAAATGGACTTTCTACCATGTTCACACAGGCTTTCACCTTGCTTTTAAGTTGAGGATGATGTATATCCTTGAATTTCTTGAACAATGACTGGTTATTTTCAGAATTCAGTTTAAATCCTTTCCCTCTCTCGGTTTGGTTTTTAAGATCCTCATGGATTAACTTTTTCTTGCCAGGTCTCCCACTATTTTCCTCTACAGAATTATCCTTAAAGACTGGTTATTTTTCCCACTCTGCTCACTTCCTTTCCTTTCCCCAGTGTGTGGCAGATCCCCATCCGAACATTCTCCAGCACCTGTAACAGAAGCACCATGACTAACTGACTCATCAACTTGATAAAATTTCATTTCCAGACCCAATGTTTCTCCCTGATTTCTATTCCTAAATGTCTCACTAATAAAAAGAAAATGTTCCAATTATCTAGGCTTTATTCTGATTTACTCGATCACCTAAAATATAGTAATTTGATCCCTATACATTCTTGCCTGAAATTATATAGAGATGTGATGATTATTAGAAATTTTTATATAGCCTATCTTTATATAGTATGTTGCAATAACATATTCAGATATTTTTCTTGGTAAACTGTCACAGATATAAAATTTGAGTTAGGTAACAACAAAAGACTATTTATGTATTTACTTATTTCCTATCCAACACAAAAATGATACACAAAACAGAATTGAACACACATCATTCATTCATTCATCAAACAGTATACACCTTGTATATGTTAAACACTAGAAATATATTGGTTGGCAAAAAAATCACAGGTTTTTCCCCCATAAAGTTTGTGGCCTAGTGGGAAAAATATATTTAATAAATAATTATACTAATAAATATATTATGAAAAATAGAGATAAGGGCTTTGAATGAAAGGAACATGATATCAGGAGAGCATAAAGCAAAGGAAACTAATCTAAATTTGGATGGTGGAGGCAGGTGGTCCAGGAAGTTGGCCCTGAAGAAGTAAAGTTTGAACTAAAATCTGAAAATGAGTAAGAGTTAACCAGGTTAAGAGCAAGGGAAGAAAACTCCAAACAGAAATAGCACTTCCAAAAATCCTGAAGAGGGAGGGGCATGCCATGTTCAAAACGGCTGACATGGTCAGGTTCACATCTATTAAGACAAATTTTCATTTTCTCAACAAATGATCATAGGCATAATATGTCAGTACATTAGCTGATGTGTTTCAGAAAACATTATCATACCAAAACATATTTTTCGATACACAATTATTTTGACTTGACATTTATTTCTCCAAATAGGGTATTTACTTACTATATGTCAAGAACTTTATATTGTTATTTAATGGAATCCTAGTACAGCTGGGAAATTGAGGCTTAGAATGGTTAGGCAATTTGCCCAATGTCACAAGGCTGGTAAGGGGCAAACCTAAGAATAGAATCAGCACTGCCCAAAGCCCAGCTTCTTTCCACTTGACCTCATTTCCACCACATTAATTAAAACATGCATTCTCAGTAGTAGAACAGAGCATTCTCACTCTTCTTAAATAATCATTTTAAATGGCTTGTACAGATCTGTAAGTGTCGTTTTTGCATAGTGACGTTTAAGACTCTCATAACAATTATTTAAATTAACCAGACTTCATGCAAGCGTTGAGTTTTTTAGGAGTACCTATTTTTAGTCCATAGGAACATATTCCCCTGGCTCTGTTTCTCTCCACATTATAATCCAGCGATCCCAGCATGCTGTTTATTCTTCTCAAGTTCTTCCAAATATTAATAGCTCTTTGAGTTAGAGCCAACTAAAAAGTCTGAAGACTAGAAGAAAATGACAAACTGTGGTTTACAATAGAACCAGCACCTCCACAATGCAAAGCCTGTGCCTGAGATGAAGGCCAGTATCTGGGGCGAGCAGACTCCACTCTCTGGTTTTCCTCGGTGCTTTACCTAAACACATCCATTCTTGAGTGGCCTCGGCACCCTGCAATCCACTAGGTCAGTGCAGCCCAGAACTGTAGGCTGCCTCCTTTTTATACTATTTGGGGCCTGAGGGGGTGGGGTCACAACAGCACCCTAGGGTTTACTCTATCATCATGAAGAAAGATTTTGCTATACTACAATTACTCAACCTAATTAGTGTTTTAGTTTTTATTATACCTTTGCGTCTACTCAAGGGTTGAGTGTCACAGCTCTAGGAACGGCCTGCCTGCCATGCTTGGGAATGTTCACATTTTATTCTCCTACTGTAGAATATTCTACAGCTTTGATTCTGTTTGAAAGCACATCATGTGTTCCACTCCGTTCCTCACACCCATCTATTCATTATTTTTCAAGGGTCATTCAACACGCATCTCCCTGTAACCATCAAGCTCAGCTAAATTTTAATTTCACTTACTTTAAACAATTACCCTTAGGATTTTATATACTAACCTATATTTTAATAACTCACATATTTTTTTAAATGTACTGTAGCCCTGCATATGCATTTCAGCTTAGAAATGCCAAATATTCTTTTAGAGAAAAGGTTAGAGGAAATCAATATGTATTAAGAAATACAACAGTCAAGAGGAACAAAGAATAATTATGTATCTTGGACTTCATCCACTTTCAACTTGAACAATTGCATTTATCATGTCTAAACACTGACTTCCTTTTAAACTGTTAAATTTATTGCTTGTTTTGACTGTCACATTACTAAATTTAATCCTTGCCATGTTATTGGCATGTTCTAAAGAATAAATGTAGCTGTTAATAATTTTATTTGGTTACATTGAAGAGGAGTCTAAGTATAAATGAGACATTTTCAAGAATTTATCTTCATTGGGAATCTGTTTCTTGTTATTTGATGGGCAAATTTAGCTATAGACCAAAGCTTTGATTGGATATTAAGAGGATTTCTTTCCTTTTATAATTATTAAATGAGCTATTCAAATTACTTGCTGAGTTATTCAAGAAGAATATAAAGCAAATATATACCTTCTATGCCACAAACTTAAGAGATTTTAAATCTTAATCAAATGGCAAACTTCTTATAAATAATCAACAAAGTAAATCTGTCACTAGGCCTTTCTCAAAATTTTTCTGTGATTGTAATTAACCTTAGTTATTGGTCTTGATGTTAGATGAAGAAAATGTTTGGTTCGGTATCCTGTGGTTGCTGGATCCTCCGGCTTCTCTGAATCAAATCAAAGTGCCCTTATGGCCCCATAGACCAGGAGGCCTGTGCAATTTGCATGAGCCAGCAGCCACTTAGGCTAACTTGTTCCTGTGGTACCAAAGTCTTTTAAAAAACTCCCTTCCCTACAAACTTCCACTTACAGAATAAATAAGTCATGGGCGTGTAATGTACAGCATGGGGAATATAATCAATAATATTGTTTCAAGTTTGTATGGTGACAAATGGTAACTAAACTTATCGTGGTGATCATTTCACAATGTATACAAATGTCAAATCACTATGTTGTTCATATGAAATATTATATTGTATGTCAAATATACTTCAATAAAAAAGAAAAACAGAAAAATCCAATAAATAAAAACTCCCTTCTTCTATCCAGCAGCACTGTGTAAACCTCAAAACCATTCTAATTAAACCTTAAGCTTTATGTATTCAATCTCAATTCTCCAATAGAATGTAGAAAGATAATATTCTAACATCCCCATAATTCCTCTACCACTATTCATATTTTATCCAAGTTGACAAATCATTCAACATCAATATAACTGTGCTCAAGAATTATGTTTTTCTTTTGCATTTGGATTTTTACTTTTTTAAAGTTAAAATCTGGTTTCAAACCATATGCTTAAAATTTTATTAATTACTCTTCATAAAATGTATTTGGTAAACAAATACTAGAAAAATGTTATCACATATTATTTTGGTGGCAAGCTGACAAACTCCTATCATGTGAGGCCAATGGGAACATCCCTAAGAGCAGTGGATTGTCTTTTCATGCATTTTTAAAAAGAAGTGTATACTGATTACTTACTAGGCACAAATTAAGGGATCTCAAAGCTTAGGGAAAAAGGGGGAAATGGGAAAGTCTGTTTCACAGTAGTCACTAAGCAAACATATTAGGATGACAAAAATATGCATGTAGGATAAGAGAAGCAATCGGTTGTTTTATATTGTAGAAAGTTATATAGTAGAGGTTTTGTACATTCATTTGTTTGTTGTTAAATACATTCTCTTAAAACTTATAAACACCCCTAAATATTACTCTTAATATCATTTCCTTAAATTATAATACATAGACTATTTAACAGAGCTAATTTTTTAAACTATTTAACTACTATCAACAGCAGTGACTAAATACATTTTAAGGGTTCAAACATTAACTAATGAATATTTTTCCTGTATCTCAGAGATAGCTATAGTTCCAAAGAACCTCAAAATCTCCCTTGGAAAATGTGTTTGTAATAAAAGAAGATTGGAAAACAAAAACAAGTTCTATTATGTTTGTTGGTAAAAGGATTTGAAATATTCAGTGTCCTTATGGACATTATGAGAGTAAAAGGAAGCATCTATTCTTTCTTGTTCAATAGAAATGTCTCACGTATCAGTTTTTCCTCCCATTTCAAAGTAAAATAAAATAAAAACAGGATGAAAACATACAGACTCATCTACATGAACTATGAAAGAGTTTTGAACTGCAGAGTATGTTTTAGTTCAACCATGTAGTTTTAAAAAGGAGCTAATGTAAATAAACATACCTTACATTTCCTCACCAACTATTCACATTTCATCAAAGTCATCATTTATTGACAATATAAATGCCTTTCTCATAGATTTTATCATGATGCATGTAATGGCCATAAAGAATCAAAATCAATCATAAAACCTGCCTGATGCCAGCAGGCTAATCCTGGAGAAGAGTAAACATTCTGAACCCTTTTAGGGTTACTCCCGGCTTAGCTCACTCATTCATTCCTTCATTTATTATTTGAATAGATATTTACTGAGCACCAACTTTGTGCAAGACACCACTCAAGACACAGAGGGTCTGGGATGAAAAAGAATAAGACAGGCAAGGCCTCTCCCCTCATGGTGCATAATTCTAAAACAAACAAAACAAAACAATGAATAAGAGAATTACAGATTGAGATACATACCAAGAAAGAAATAACAAAAGGTAACATGACACATAGTGGGTGGGCAGAGGGAATTTTAGATAGGAAAGGGGTTGCTTAAGAGGTGAGCAGAGACTCCACTGGTATATATAGTTCTGAGGGATGTCTACTTCTATTCAGACTAGCCTTAAGAATTTCTATAATCTTTGCTCTCTCAGCCATCTCAGAAATTATAACCAACTGCATCAAAGCTTTATAAATTCTTACTATAGAGAGTAGCATTTGTTTAGCAAGCTCCTCCGCTCTGCTGCACCAGGGAAATTCTTGCAGTGAACATATGCTAGTGGACATGTGATATTTGTAAGGTAGTTAAAATAAGGATTACTTGTTATGAAAAGGACTCAAAGCCATTTCATAACGACGTATGTTTGAACAAATTTCACTACTACACTTAGATACATTGGCAAACCATTGGGCCCTACTTCTGAGAAGATGAGGGACTGATAAGGAAAGGGGAAGTATAACTTGGTAGAATTCAGTAAAGGACTGAAAATAGAAAAAGAAGATATAAACAAGGGGTGCATGAAGAAGCTATAGCTGGATGAAAGTACAAATCAAATTTGAGATGCCCTAATCACAGTATTTAAACAAATCTTTGTATTTAGGTATCTTCTAAGATGTACCAAAGATGTTCATTAGTCCTGCCCCCATTTATATTTATATTATAATATCTGCCATAAGAGGCATATTTTTACAGAGACAGATGAACTGAAATATTAATATATATGTTGGAGAATTTGGGGATCTGTTACTATTAACTTGATTGCCCTGAGTGACTCCCTTAAATGATTTTTGTTTTTGTCTTCTGGTGTAATAGCCCTATTATTAAAAACCAACAAACAAAAAACACATAAAATTAAATTGTGAGAAAACTGTCTTTAAGTAAATGTCTTAGTGCTCAATTTTCCTACTTTCAAAGGTCAGTCAAATATTCATTGTAGCCTTAAAACATGACTCTTCCCGATTATAGAAAAACTATTTTTCCCTATGTAGTCAATTCAAACTTTTTCATTCAAAAGGATAATTTAAGACTATAGGAATAATGCAAACTGAATGAATCCCATACACACTTATGCCAATGGGGAATGCAAAGGATCATGATAAAAAGAAAACTGAAGAGTTAGACATATCACGACCCAAACCAATAGATTTTTTAAAATATCTTGCTAAAATGATCAGGAGAGTAACTTATGCTATTATTTATTTTAGAAAAAAAGTAGTTAAAATACTTAATAAGGTGGCCTTCAAAAAGTTGTCTACCAAATAGTGACTATAAATAAGGAAATATGAAGTGATTAAAAAATACCTGGGTGATTTGTACAAGTTTAACCAGTAGTCAGAGTATCTTCTCAACATATCCCCTGACATCTGAAGAGAATTGAGCTTCTAGGACTTTAAATATAGATGATTCATTTTAACAAGGCTTAGATAAATAAGTTAAAAGCTAACTCTGTCAAACAAGTATGTATTCTGATCTACCTATCTTTAGCGGAATTGTTATTTGTTTACACTTTGCAGTTCGTTTCTCTAGTTGGCACTCCCAGCCCTTACATTTTAAATATAAACCTGTTGTATTTGATATGAGCAGATGCAGATAATTTAACACAGATTTTTCAAGATGTCCATTTCTTAAGAATATGAATACAATCCATCAAGTCACTGGCAAAAAGTTTTCATTAGCAAAGAAGAAAGGGAATTCAGAATGGTAACATGCAGTGTTTATGATACAAGTAAAGAAAGGGAATGCTTTAGCCTTTTTTTTTTTTTTTTTAAAGATGAGAAAAAAAGGAAGGCGAAGGTTTCATGACCTTCTAAAATTGAGTGTGACAGTATCCTCCTTCATCCTGTCCCCATTCAAGTCCTAAAATAAATAGTTGCTTCATCCAAGAAACTTCTGCCTGATTAATATGGAAACATTAGATAAGCTATCGCTTAATCAAAATAATGTTTTAAAAAAAGGTCACATATCACCACCAATGAAACAATACTTTCCCTTTGGGCTTTCATTTGTTTGATGAATTCCAACAAAAGGAGAATAATGATGCTGTCTTTTTAATAATTTTTTGTTATCATTTGCTTGGTACACTCATTGGACTTTGCTACGAAGGATTACAGGAAGGATTATGAATTTAATACATGTTTTCACTTTTGGTTCCATTTCAAAATAGAACATCAAGCCAAAGGAAACAGTCTCAAATTATTCAACAGATTCTACAGGCTGGCCATAGCGGATTCTGCATTTCAGTTTCAGTTGATAGTCCAACTTTCTGTTCACCTCCCCCCAAACTCCTTTGGCATTACAAAACTGGAAACAAATTCATCTTGTTGACAAGCAGAACTGACTCAAGGAAGGCAAGATACTTTATTATCTTTGTCATTAAACTTTAGGTAATTAAAATGTCACACCAAATTTTCCTTTGTTCAAAAGGCTCTTCAGGGATAACTGATGAACTGCTCTTCTCTATACACTTAACTTGAAAACATTTTTAAAAAGGTTATTTTAATGATATAAAAAATAAAATTAATAGACTGTTACTTTATTCAGCACTCCTCCAAAGACCCATGAAGAGAAACATAATTCATTTTAATGTGTATCCCACATCTGCAGAAACCTCTGAAGAGCTGTATTTGCCTGTTATTTAAAATAACAATCATCACAATATCATCCATTGGAAAAATTAGAAAACATGTCAGAAATGAGGCAGCAGAAAAGTATCTTTTTGTGTGTGCGGAATTCTTTCTTGACCTTTCACTGTATATTTTAAAAGTACTTTTAGACAAACACAATTTATAGCAATTGATAAAAATGATTGAAATCCTACCTAATGTTTATTCACATTGATATTAGCCTGGGAAGGGAGTGACTATTTTTCTAATGGCTCAAAACATGAACTTTGTTTGTAGAATAATGGAGTTTAAATATAATATGTAATAGAATATAAACTAGTAAACATCCTTCAGAAAAATTATTTAAGATCTCAGGACATTTTATAGTCTCCTCTAAGATTTCAGGAGCTTTTTCCCATAATCTACCCCCTCCCCAATCCCAACAATTTAAAGCCAAATTGGCTTCCATGATATCCGGCCAAAAGGTAACAGAAACTCTAACTTAGACATCTTATTGCTTATATAGCAGGTTGCAAAAGTCCAGGGGATTCAGGGGGCCATATTTCATGTTATTTAACTGTCTGATTTATTTTATCAGGATACAATAGGAAACTCCACTTGCAACGCTGAAGCATTTTCTTAGTGTGCTTTTAAGACAGACATACAAATTGGTTTCATTAGAACATCATTCCAAATTTCTTAGCATTTGACCAGAATGTAAACGTTATTAATTTAACCCATTACATATTGTCTTCTCTAATCATGACTGATACCATATGATAATAGAAAACTGGACAAAAAGTCACAAAACTTCTTGTTGGTTGTGGTTAATTAAGAGAGTTTCATGCAGATGAATGTACATAATCATCTGCATAAAATAGAAGAAAAAAAAGAGGAAGAAAATTTGAGTTTCTCTTAAGCCAGGAAACATTTTAAACAATTATGACCCTGTAAATACCACAGGGCTATATGATATTGCAATCACTTGCTAACTTTATCTCTACTACATAGGAGACAACCATGGTTATAGCATCAAGATGAAGCATACGAATGCCCAGAACAAATGTCTCTGTGATCAAGAAAGGAATTAATGGGATTTACCGATGCTCTGCTTTTAAATGACTCTTTGTCATTTCTTCACAAACACATATCAAATGAATATTGTATCGTATAGTTAAGTAATTCAGACTAAAATGATCATGCTTACCCATTCTGTGAAGGGCAGTTTTGATCCTCAAGTCCTTTATATCCCTTTTATAGGCCCATTAAAGCAGTTTGACCAAGAATTACTGAAATGCTAAGTTCACTGCCATTTGAAATTGTATGAGACACTGCCAGCATCCCTTCCCATTCAATCTGAAACCCATGTGGAGTTCTATTTAAAATTTTAAACCTGACTTTAGGCATTCACATCTGCACCTAATATCTTGACAGTAAAAACTAACCTCATTCTGTTTAAATGTCAAATACAGACTTGGGAGTATTATATTTTATTCAAATAAAATAATGGCAATTTATTCCAACCCCAAAGTAATAATGCTTTATTGAATATCGCAATTTGTGCCCTACACCCAGAAAACATTTAACAAAAGAGAAATATTTTCCTCCCTCCCTCCTACCCTCCCTATCCCACCCAAGAGGGAAGAGATATGGGGATATATGTATATGTATAGCTGATTCACTTTGTTATAAAGCAGAAACTAACACACCATTGTAAAGCAATTATATTCCAATAAAGACATAAAAAAAAAGAGAGAGAGAGAAATATTTTCTAGTAACTAGAAAAATAAATATTTTTTTGTTTGTTTGACTACTCATGACTGTGCTGTCGTGCAGTACTACTTTGGAAATGGCTATTTCTAATTCAAGTATGAAAAAAGATTTAACAATTAGTTTTTAAACCTCAGCAACATTTTAATGTTCTTTGATTTTAAATAATGTGCATAATAAAATTTTAAACAGTACAAAGTACATATATATGTGTGTGTGTGTTTACATGTATAACTTCATATATGTAATAAGTGTATATATATATATATATACTTGTAGATGTATGTGTGTTATATGTATATATGTGTATAATTATGTGTGTACTTTACTTTTATATATATAAATTATATATATAGCACATATATATAACAGTGTAACAGTATATTATATTATTGTATATTACAGTAAAGTAAGACCATCTCTACCCTTGAGCACTAAGCTTCTCAGTTTCCCTTCCTTCCTTGGAGGCAATCACTGTTACTAGTTTCCTATGTATCATTCCAGAGCTGGTATATGCATAAATAAATACATATGTACATATACATGCAAATATATTTTGTGTGTATTTGATTACAAAAATGGAAGCATCCTATCCACCATGTTATGTATTCTACTCTTTCCAGTTAACATATCTTGAGTCTAACTCATTATCAGTACATGTAGATCAACCACATTTTTTAATGAACAGGGAAATATTTTAAATGTGCCTCACTTGTTAGCAGGAATTGATTCCACTTATGAGGAAATACAATTAGGCATAAAAATAAAATGGTGACAGTGTAAGCAAGAGAAGGAAAAGAGAAATACAAGAATGACAAGGCATGTCAGAGTTCAAATTCAGGGCTAAGTTACCATTTTAAATATTTTCTTGAATATCAGAAAGATACAGCAAGGAAGGTTATCAATTTAGTCTTTGCTATCAAAAAACTGTTCTCCCAAGAGAGCCACATCTGATTTTCCTTAAGCCTGAAAAAGTACTAACTCTGTCATAGAACCTTTGCCCTGAGGGCCAAAAGACATATCTCTAGGGACTATATATTTCTCTTAGACAAAACTGAAAAATTTGAAGACTGGAGTTATATTTTAAATTGTTTCTAAGACACATTTGCAATATTAGTTTCCAGGGTCTTACAATATAATCTCTAAGGTTGCAATCTTGGAATGTAACTGTATCCCAAGGAAAGCCTACGAGTATAATCAGATATGCTAAGAGTTTCATGAATTAAAGAAAAATCACAGCTAAACTGAAATTTTTTTTCCCTTCTCTAAAAGATCTCAACCAGTTTGAAAACAGATCTCTTGAAAAGAGATCTCAACCAGTTTTTTACAACTTCTACTTCTCATTCTTGGACAGGATGACCGAAACCATTTTATTGTGAATGATACACGCTTACTCATTTAAAAACAAAGTAAGGAGCTACACTTTCTACAGCTGTAATGAAAATAAACTAGAAGAAATACCTGTCAGTATGTAATGCCAGTCAATAAACACAAAAGGCTTATGATGTTAGGTTGGGGTAAAGAAGCTTACATCTTTCTCAGTAGGAAACCATAACAGAATTATCCAGGGCAACTCCTCTGCTAAGCACTGTACATGCAGTTGTATACTTAATGAGATTTTGTAAGATTTTATTTGGATTGGTTTGGGTTTGGGTAAAGCAGCTATTGTTATGTGGATAAGCATGCTTATACAGCAGGATTTTCCTTTTAAGTATTTTCCTGGGGTTCAACAGGAACAAACTTTTGATTTGTGAGCTTTTGCTTTCCCTGAAGAAAAGTGGTCAGACTGAAATGAGAGTAGAGAGGCTCCCCTAGTTCTGGAAGCAGAATTCCCACAGTGTGAAAAACCACAATGAGATAGTGGGAATAAAATATGGCTGTGAGTTCCCAATCTGTCTTCAACAGAGCTGCTTTCTCACCAATTCTCCTGGTAAATCAATTGTGCATATAAACAGCTGGAGTCTTAGATATTAACTTTAACATGGTGGTTGTACGCATCATACTTCCTGAGTACCTGAGGTATTGCTGAACCTTTGTAAATCTTAATTAACAACACAGTCTTACCGAAACATTTCCTGGAACATATGTATTTTGAGTCAAATTCTTCATGCACATGGAACCCAATCCCCCTAAACCCCCTGTCTCCCATTTTCATTCTCTTTTCATGTTTTCCACCCCCCATGAATAGCAAATTTTTCAAGCCATACTCCAGAGCTTAAAATACTGCAATGTACTTTACAGTGTGAATGATGGATAACTTTTTGAAATATTATAAGCTATTGTGTTTTATTTCAGAAGCCACTGCCAAAAGTAAAAATCACAGGCCAGATTCCTAACTCCCTTAGAACTCTCCTATAGAAGTGACCTCTTGAAATTCCTAAACCCGCGAAATAAATATGGATTGTATTTTGTCTCAAATGTAAAATGTGTTTTTAGTCTTGGCAAAATGCATAGATAACGTTTGTTACCTAATGTGAATTTTACACTCATGTCCTTACAAAGATAGTTAAAAAAAAAAAAAAAAAAAAGTAAGGCAAACAAAACGACAACAAAACTCATCAACTTTGTGTCACAAAAACGTAACCAACTCCATAGCATTGTTAATATAAGAGTTTATGGGGTGGATCATTTTCCATCTACATAATACATCTACATGATACAGATTTTTATTATCCTCAGTTTTAAGACATGGCTTTATATCTGAGCATTTAATTAAATATTTTGCAAGAACATTTAAATATGATTAATTCCTTTAAGGAAAAGATTATCCAAGGAAGACTTTTTCCAAAACCTTGTTTTTTTCTTGTCCTTAAAAAAATCCAAGAAATGTCATATATAACTAAAGATAATGGTTTAAAATTCAGAAAAAAGGAACTGTTAGGAATCAAAATAATGATATTTTAAATTCACTATTACAAGTATTGCTGAATATTTGAAGATAACAGAATTGATTACATTTTGATTTTAGTTGCTGAATTAATGAGACTTATAATTTTTTTTTAAATTTTTGTCACAACCTTCCTATTCCATGCAACCATCACCACTAAAAATAAAACAGAAATCCCACAATTATCATATAAGTTCAAAGAAAACTGAAACTAAAATCTAAGAGTATATAACAATAGCTATTATTATTATTAAAGGCTCAATTTATCCCAATCACTATAAAAAGATATCTAACACTTAAAAACACGTCATGAATGTCATATTATGATCTCCATTTTAGAGAGAAAGGACATGGAACACAGAGAGATTAAATGATATATTCAAGGTTACTCCTTTAATAAGTGGCAGGGATGGAATTTATATGTAAAATTGGCTGGTTCCAACTTTCATGCTTGAATTCCTCCGCAAATTTATCAGAAACATGTAGGTTTGAATTTCCCTTAATTGGTATCTCATTTTACATATTATCAAAATGAATGCATTTGTTTAAAAAAAGTTAAAGATGTATTCTATGCAAAACTAGAAAAATAGTTTTAAATACTTGATAATGCTAAATGAAGTCTAAACAATTAGAACTTAACCATTCTTATCCTTTCACTGTCCAAAGTAATTGTAAAAATTTTAAACCATTTTAAGATCTGTAAAAATCTTATTTTCAGAAACTATCATTTCTTTTTTTTTTTTTTTTTTTTTTTTTGGCCACGCGTCATGCAGGATCTTAGTTCCCCAACCAGGGATTGAACCCACACCCCCTGCAGTGGAAGGGCGTCTTAACCACTGGACCGCCAGGGAAGTCCTCAGAAACTATCATTTCTTATTTTCAACTCAAACAGTTCAAATTTTCAAATGTTTACTTTCACAATGTCTGGGGAAATTTTTTTTAAAAAGCCATTCCCTAATATTCAAATATTTAATGTTATTTTAGAAAAGAAAGTAGATAATTAACTTTATTTTTCCTCTTTTCAACTTTACATTTTAATGTCTCTTTATTTCCCCAAATTGTAAAATAATATAATAGTAAGAATTTTATTTTTACTATTTTACTTTTTATTACATCAATTTAAAACTCTGTGATGACATTCTTTCCACTACAAAATTTTCCAAGGGAAAGTTTTTCAATTATTTTTGGACTTAAGAACTTTAAACATTAAGTTAAGCCAATATAGTCTTAATTGAAACAAATCTAGATTTCCAGTGTGTATCTTTACACTTTAGAATAAAGACAACAAATTTTGGCTGGAACTTCTGTGTGAGAACATAGCCCTTGGGGCTCAGAAGATGCCAACAGCCAGCTTTCAGAATTTATGAGCAATTTATCAGTATTTTCTCCTAATTTCACCCTGTCATTATCATTTCATAAACTGGTATTTATGTTCAGACTTAAACAGCTAAAGGTAACAAGAACAATAATAAGAATACTCTAGTCAATAGAAGCCCAAGATCTACAAGCCCTACGTTTTTCCTAAAAGAGAACAAACAGCAGGGACTTAAAAGATCTTAATGTACATGCATTGGTAAAAAGAATTATAAAGCATTCCTTTGTAATCCATGGCATATGTGCCAGAAAAAATGAATTGCAGAAAAATTATATTGACGTGAAAACTGTAATATTCCAAAATGTATAGGAAAAAGAAATTTTAATAATAAAACTTACATGGAGATAAACTGTATAACATTATTATGAAAATCCAGTACGTATCAGTATCAGTTAGCATTTACTATAAAATATTATACATTACCAAAAATTTAGTAAATTGAAACAACCACCATTTTTTAGCTCATGACACTGTGCGTTGACAGCGTGGGCTAAGCTCAGCTGAGCAGTTCTTCACTTGATCTTGGCTGGTCTCACTCAAGTATCTGCATTGTGCTGGTAGTCGATGTCTCACTCATTGAGTGAGTTTGGCATTAGATAGCTGTTGGCTGGGTACCTGCATCATCTGCCATTCATTATCCAGTGGGCTAGTCCAGGCTTATTCACCTAGGGTTCCCAAGAGCAGCAAGTGGGAAAACCACTAGGCTCAGAATTCTTACAGTGTCCCTTCAACTACATCCTATTGCTAGAAGTAAATTTCAAGGTCAGCCCAGATTCAAAATGGGGGTAGCATCCTGCACCCCACTTTGATGAGAGGAGCTACGATGTCATGCAGGATTTTTATACTATACCACAAAGTCATTAAACAAAGACCTTATGAGAAAATAGGAAAATATGTAGTGCCCTTTAGGGATAGCATAGGTTCACTAAGAATAGATTCTATCAAACTAACTTTCTTTCATTTTGCGACAGTGTTACTAAGTTGGCAGCCAAGGGAATAACAGTCATAGATATTTTAATTTTAGCAGATTTTTTTGGATAATGATTTCACTAATTTTTTTCCGCAAAAAATATACTGAATTTCAGGCTATACAGTAGAACAGTTTGGTAATTTATAAACGTGTGTGTGTATTACAAAGTAGCTATGGAATATATTATACATATTCAATTTTATATCTCAAATGATGTTTTTCATTAATAACTAATTATTATTAGTGTTCTTCATGAGGTATATAATAGACCCGGAGGCCAGAATTGGAAAATGTTATCAACATTCTAGGAAACAAATATTTAAGAGTGAGTTGTGAATTTTACCTAATCATAACATATATTCATTGTAGTTAGGTAGGAGGGAGTGTATTTTTGAGATATTAAAACAGCATATTTTTGTCCTTATTTATTTCTATTTCTTAGTTGACATATGGTTCCTCGATTCATTGAAACAATGACATTTATTACTTCAAGAAGACAGAATTCAGCATATGACAAGGAACTCATTGCTCAACTGTATTTCAAATATTTTTTTAAGTCCATAGTGACAAAATAGTTTTGAAAGTTAGGATTCATTGAATGAGAGTATTTTCCAGATTGCAAAAGCTTCCTTTTACTTACCACATTGAAAACCTGAACATAGAGTTCATATAAAACACAATGCAGAGGACGCAGGAGATATTTTCAGAGAGACTAACTGTGATGGTGAGAATTTTAAAAAATTCCAATAGCAGGTAGGAAGCAAGGAGATTCAGAAGGGGTATGTCTAAAATACGATACCATTAGGATCCAAGATGGAAGACCATGACTCCATACCCTGGGGAGTAGTCCCAGGATTGACTGTTGGTTAAGAAGACTTCCCAGATACGTTGAGGATCAGGGTGAAAGCTAAGAGGACTTGCATTCCACTTCCCATCTGGTAGCTGGGAGGGCTAAAACGCAGGGTGCCCCTTGCCAATATCAATAGCCAAAGTACAGGGAAAATGGTAACAGGACACACTTTGCCAGACAGAGCTTGAAACAGCATTCCTGATATGCACCAAATCCAGAGTTTCTATGTATGCCAGTGGGGATATGCGAAAGTGCTGAGAGGACTATGTATCCAAAGAGGGCTGGCATTACGGCAAGGCAGATGCAGAATTTAGGCAATGGTAACCAGCAGTGGGTGTCCACACAGTATCTAAAGCCCAGCTCTCAGCAGAAAACGGCACAGCATGTCCAGTGACCAAGCTGTATGGGGCCATCACAGCACAGACCGGTAAGGATATAGATGGTTGCAAGCAAACCCGAGAGCCTTTCGCACTCCATCTGCTACTACCTTGAGGATACACAAAGTTCCCTAAACACACTGTGTCCATCTGTCAGATGATGTCATTTCATAAATGAGAAAAGAAGAGAGAAACCTCATAGAGAAAGGAAAACAGCACTGACAAGAAGTTTCACCTTCAAATAACTAAATATTTACTCTAATGAGGTTTTCCTAAGCAAACAAACAGAAAAAGGAGTCTAATTTAGGTTTCTCCCATCCTCACCAATCTTTACTACCACTATCAGCAGGAATGGAGGTTGGAGAGCAAGAAGAGATATGTTATAGAAGATACTGAATTATATTTTCTTACACCTTGGAGAAGTTGTGTATCTTAAAGCCCTTTAAGTCAAACATACAAATTACAATGCACTTGGCTGAATTTACTACACTACAATGGACCTGTGATTACTTACAGGAAGATCCAGATCATACATCACCCTAGACAAGGAAAACTATATTAACATCCATAAACCTACTCTGGCGATAGAGTATGGACATTGTTGCTGAATAGACTGATCTCATCAATTATGTTCTAACTGACAAGGAAATCAAAGAATGCCAAGATAATCTGAGGTGTTGGAGCATGCCTGGAACATCTCCCATCTCCCTACTGGTCCTCCAGCACAAAGCAATGGCTGGCTTTCTGTGAAACGATGAGCCTTGGATTTGATGTTTAAGTCATAATCATTTTTCTCAAGCCGGATTCTTAGGGTAACCTAAGTAATAGTTAACAACAACTGGGACACTTAGGTCAAAGACTTCTATATTCACTTTTTAAGATTATATGGCTTTAAGATGGTCCATTTCAATTTGCTGGGTCTTGATTTTATCAATGTACAAAAAGAGATACTTGTATTAGAATACCCTCCACTATCCCTTCCACTATTAATATGATACATTTCATGATATAGATTTAGAGACATATGAAACAACCATTGAACTGGGATAGATTCACTCAAGATGCACTAGTACACTATATTAAAGCTAAAATTAGGAAGATTTTGACCTTGAATTACTCCAATAGCAGAAATATACCAAAACAGTAGAGCCAATATTTATATCCTAGCAATCATGAACAGCCTCTAGGATAGCTCTTTTTGAAACAAAGTCATCAGGAGGCAAATCACGAGTTGAAAAAAATAAGATTACAAAAGTCATTATTGATTTTTTTAATTCAATGAATATGTTTAAATTCTTACTGTACCTAAGGCATTGTGTTAGGGATCTCAGGGGATATAAACATGAATCAAATAGGCCTCTCCTTAAAGTAAGAGTTTAAATGAGAAAATTCATTTCAATTAGATTAGGGAGAACTTTGAATGAATGCCAAGATTCCCCGCTGTGCTAGGGAAGATTAATTTGTCAACGGCGTCTAGGAAGGACTAGTATCACTTTTATAGCCACAAAAATCAAAGAAAACATTGCTATTATACAGTCATTCCTGAGAGATTCTAAACTTATGATCTATAAACCTCAGTGAACTGGCAACATAGCACAATCTCTTTTTTGGAATATATATCAAATCGAATGGCATCACGCTGAGAAGACTGATGGCTTCAGTCTTTATTAAAGAAATTTATCTCTATTTACCTGGGTTCTGCCCTCTAAAATAAAGAATAGCAATGCAATTTAAATCATCTAGTGTTCCAGAACATATGGCAAAAGTAGCACTCATTTTGTTCAATAGATAAAAAGGCAGGTACCTCTTTATCCTTTATGCCACTGCCAGAATAAACTGTTCCAAGTATTTAGTAAATTATGTGTTGTATTAAAAATGGTGTGAGCTCATTATTTATTTTTTGTAGTGGAGGACAAAGTTCCTGTATGTCTCCAACTTGACTGTTTCCAGCAGAGAAAAGGTTTGATTTACTTGGACTAAAATACTTGGCATACAATGGAAGGAGGGTAAGAACTTCTCACTGATTTTTCCCATTAAGCATTCTTGGGCAAACCTGAGAAATTACTCCACAGAATGGATCTTATATTCATTCAGCGGCCCAGCTTTGCCACTAGTAGCAAAATTCATAGGCTTAACTCAGAGCAGTCCTGTTATTTTAACATGACTGTTTCTATTTATAAAGTTACACAATCCAGTTGGTTCCTTCTTCCTCCCTGTCTGAAACACAGTTTACAGAAAGAAACCACAGTCATTACATAATTGTATTGCCAGGAAATCCTAGTGTTGTTTTCTGGTAGAGAGTATAAGACCCGCACCTTGACTTATGCCTTACTCATCCTAAATCACATCTGTTCTTTGGGGCACTTTCTCCTGGCTCAAGAATGTGCTCTGAAATTTTACTATGTTTATTAGAAGGCCGTTTTTGCTATTATGACTATTCACATTGTGGTTTTACAGATGTCCTGTAAAGGAAAGCCCGTTGTACAACGGGAACTAACCGTGGCCAAGTCCTTTGGAGAGTAGTGACACATCTACAAGAGGATCCAGGTGGTAAGACATGTGAAAAAAGTTTTACACGACCGCACTTGAGAAGAAGAAAGCAAAAGACAAGGCAGCCACTGGGACTTGTTCTAACTCTCCTTTCAACTTAAAGGCAGCTGCACCAACTGGATATGTTCATGAGTCACCATCGTGACACGGTGGTACAGACAAGAACTTTCCTCTGGAAGGTGAAACGAGCTACAAATGCAGCAGAATGAACACAGGGATATGACGTCCAAGATTTTCTTGCAACTCCTTAAAATATTAAATTTAATTAAAAGTTTACTTATTACTTGATCAAGGCTGCAGAAGAGAAAGGGACATGACAGTGCCTGTGCTACCCTTACTCCGTGTAGCATCTTTTCTCATATTTCATGTACAGTGAGTTGTAGATAATGTCAGCACCTGGTCCACTGTCGGCCTAAAAGGACTTCTTTCCTGCTGAAACCTCTGCAGCCTTATCTTTCAGTTGGATTTTATCTTCTCGCTCTTTCAATTCTCTCAGCTTGCTTCACACAGACCAGACATAAGAGCTAAACAAAATGTGTTTAGTGCCTGAGGGAATTAATTTTCTGCCTAGGATAACTAGACAAAGTGTGATGCAATTCCTCCCCTGAATTTAAAATGCTGTGTTATCTTGAAGGCAATCTTCCTCATCCAATAAAAACAGAGACGGAAAACGGGTGACCTTAAAAAACATTTTTCTGAAACCTAAGATTCTCACACATACACAAATGCCTCTGATAATTTTGGGTGTAGACAGATGCTCTCTTCCTCTCTGAACTTCCCCAACATTTTGTCAATGGTCTACTGTTCAAGTGTGGACTTTCTCCCAGACCACATCCTGTCTGTCTTACAGAGAAGGATGCTGCTGGAGTAAATGAAAGTCCTGTTTTTCTGTGTAGTCTCTAAGGTGGAGAGAAAACAAATCAACCTCAAGATAGCTCTAAATTCAACTCAGGACCTATAGGACTTACGGTGGAAATTACCTGATGAACTCTGGGAACTAAGTATGTTTGTTTTATTGACAACTCTAAGTCTTTCAGACAAAAGGAAACAACAGGACATTCATTATTGCCAACACTAGTTAAAATGACACAGATAAGGAAGGAGCAGATGTAAGTATCTGAACCTCAAAAAAAAACTTCTTCTTTGAATAACTAAAACCTCCACAGAAACTACTTCTAATTTGAATAATTGCCATTCAAGAAAGGACATGTTCTGTTAAATCTCACGAGAGAACCGACAGTCTGGCAATGAATTTTTTTTTTTTTTGAATTTTTAATTAAATGAGGCAATGTTTTAAAATCAATAAATATAAAATACATTTTCTACTACTACAAAATTAGAATTAATAATTAGACAAAAATGCAATAAAATTAAAGAGGAACACATGAAAATCTGATTCAGAATTAGTGGGACCCACCATCCCAGTGTGCCCTGGACTGAGAGATTCCCAAAACAAGAACTTTCAGTGCTAAAATCAGGACAGTTCTGGGAAAGCCACTATAGCTGGTCACTCTATGTAGACTTAATAATTTCTTTTATTTTAATGGTTGCTTATAGAAAATGGGGGTCAGGGGAGAAAACAGTAAGTAAAATCTGGAATAAAAATGTTATCAAGAAAATTTTTATTTAAATTACACAGTAATGTCTCTGTATGCCCCTAGGAAATATTTCTTGCACACCCAAAAGCAGACAAAGATGTGAACCTCCTAAGCAAATATTAGCTCATGCTTTGGGCACTGATTAAAACATCACTTGCTTAACGTTTATGTATCACCAACTCAAAAGCTCATATCCAAATGTTCAGATGACCCATAGTAACTATACAAAACATTGCAGCACAAATTTTATACACCAGCTCTTCCCTCTGGCTTTATCCTATTCTATTATTCTTTCCTTCTTATAATCCTATTTTATTTGCACAAGTTTTGAAATCTTATATGTTGCATTTTTTTAAATTCTACTAAATCTTTTTTTCAAAAGAGACAGTATTTAAATCACTGGTACTAAACTGAGGGCAATTTCTCCCCCACCAAGGGGAGGCAACGTCTGGAGACGTTTTGATTGTCACAACTGGAGAGAATAAATCTGTTCGAAATAAAACAAACATACCTCGAATGTATAATCACAGTTATGATTATTGGAAATCTGAATAATTGTTTCTGATATTTCTAGGTAATATCAAACAGGAATTTAATGTTGCCACATATAATAAGTATAAATTCCTAAAAAGAGTCCCAGTTGTTGCTAGTATATTTCCCATAAAGCCTATCATGTCAAAATGAGCTTTCAAACATACATACACACACACACACACACACACACACACATACACAGACACACACACTTCCCCTTGTACATAGTAAGTAAAAAATGAATAGTTGATGATGGACTAATTGATTAATAAAGATAAGAAAATCACCTAGGATCCATGATAAGAGGCAGAAGTAGAAACTGGAAGGATTTACATTTGTGCAATAGCCACCTTGTTTTAGAATACAATAGATCTAGCCTGAATGAGAGGAAAAGAGCAGAGAGAACATATTGTTGCAGATGATAAACCTTGTGTTCAATGGAAGAAGGCAACACACAAGTGTGGATATCAAAAAGTCAGCCAAAGGAAGGAAGAAACAGCTATAAAAAGCAGATGGTTTGAAGAGAAAGGAAATGTAAAACAGAATCCAAAAAAATATATAGGTCAAAATAATAACATAAATGGTTCTGGCAAAAATATCACTCTGTAGAAATTCAACAAATTGCCAGAAAAAGAAAGGCACAGCAAGATTAAAAATGTAAGCATTCGGGGGCAGTAAAGAGAAATGTCTGTTACCTGCATACGTTTCAGAGTCTAAAAACTGAACAACTTAAATTGATCCATGCTAAAGCTAAATAGTAAACACTGTGAAAGAGTAGAAACCTGAGTAGATAATTCCAGATGCACAACTAAATCTAAAGACCAATTAAGTCATTTAGAAATTTACCTTGCATTTGAAAAGAGGTTGCTTTATGCACTCTTCCTTATATTTGCTCACCAAGGTCTGAAAGGATTGTAATATGAGTTGCTTCTTTCAACACCGGTGGCGGGTTTGTCAATGACCCATTCATACTTTCCCACTAGGTCCTTGTTGGAACCAATTTGCAATGTAATGACAGAAGCTACATGGTGTCTCCAGGCCAAGAGAGCAGATACTCCCTCACACAAGTATGCAGCCACCCATTTGACATCTAGAAGCCAGCAAATGCCTCCTTCCTGGTGTGACACCTGACTCTTTAAATTTCACTTCTAGAATTCAGATCTGACGCTGTCTTGGCCTTTCTGGCTCCCCGCTTGATGGAGAGTTTCCAGGTCTCGCAAGAGAAGACTGCTACAAGCTGAGTAGTAAAGCGAGTAGAAACAAGGGCACAGGACCAAGAGAGAGTTGCTTTCAGGATGTGAGTTTGGATCACCAGGTTGCAATAGGAGAAACTGAAGGTGGTTAGCAAAATCATCAAGTGGCAAGCAGCCCGAGGAGTCACGATACCACAGTGAGCTTTCTGTATGATACGTTTGTGTAAATGGGCCTGGTCCATTTTTTAAAAGCAGAGTTAACTACAAGATATTTTCTTTCTGTACATTGAGAAACTTGAATATAATTATGGTCCTCCACACATTCAATGTTTTGCCGTTAAAGACATGTTCTTATAATTCAAGGCAACATTTTGACAACCTGGAAGCCACTTCTGGGCCCTTAGAATATTTTTCATATGGCAATTTTTTGCCTAATGTTGAACATCTGACTAATTAGACAGTCATGGGCTAACTAAATTCTGGCTGATAGCTCACCAAACCATTTCTGGGCGCACAGCTAGACTATACTTCCTAGCCTTTCTAGCAATTAGGTATCATATGACTGGGTTCTGGCCAATAGAACTGAGTAGAAGTGATATGTGGAATTTCTAAGTCTCTTACACAATCCTCTATTTTCTCTCTTTCACTGATGGTTAGTTAAAGGTGGGATGGTACAACCACAAGCTAAAAAAAAAAAAAAAATCTGATTTCCTGAGTTACCATAAACCTGTGTCAGCAAACTTTCTATAAAGGATCAGATAGTAAATATTTCCGACTTTGCAGGCCATACTGTCTCTATTATAACCACTCCACTCTGCTGTCACAGCACAAAAGCAGCCATAGAGAACACAGAAACAAATGTCCTGGCTGTGTTCCAATAAAACTTTACTTACTAAAATTGGGTGGCAACCCAGATTTGACCTATGGACCACCGTTTGTCTACCCCTGATGATACAAACAGCCAAGAGAATGAAAAATAAACTCCTACTGTGTTAAGCCACTGAGACCTTGAATCTGTCTGCTAGAGAAGTTAGCGTTACCTTGACTAACAAATGCCATTTTCACTGTTTACGAAGTTCACTCTAACTCATGTCCCAGTGGGAAATTATGAGCCTGTCCACCTCAGGTTTTCAGTTTTACAAAAGAGTAAACATCAAAGAATAACTTCAAGAGTGAACATCAGTTTGACAATATCAAAATACAGCAAAAAGAGATGGCCTGCTGTTTTTGTTTCTTTGGGTTGTTTTCTTTGATGGAGATCAGATCATGTTATGTTATTGGGAAAAATTAGGTAAATTTTTGCCACTGCCTTTTCATCTGGTGCCTTTATCTCCAGGCAGACTTGTAACACTTTTTAACAAATCATTCCATTTCCTGGGAACAGTGGAGAAATCCTGCTATGTGTCCAATTAATGATCTCTCCCACAGATATTGAATTTCTCTATTGGCTCTAGTGACTAGGAGTCCAAAGAAAAGCACTTCTTAAAGCAAAAAAGGAGTAACAGTGGGAGGAAGAAGAGTGCAAAGTGAAATCTGTCAAAGATTAATTCAGCCCCCCTGTAAGAATCCACAGTTTTCTTTGTTTTCCCATTATGTGACTCAGAATCCACAAAAAGAAGAAATAATAACATTGATTTTGACTGTGGTTTATAAACTGTTCTGAGAGAGAGACAGAGAGAGAGATTGAAAAGTAAGGACTTAAGAGTCAAATAGACCTAGGTTGGCATTCCCGCTTTATCCTAGTACCTCTCTGAGCTCAGTTTCTACATATATTTAATTGTAATAATAATAAATTGGGTATAGCATCCAGCATGTGGTAGGTACTCATAAAGTATTAATAATTATCATTGGTTGATTGCTACTTGCTGCCAAGTTCACAAATTATCATTTCCAAATAAACTAAGTTTTGTTTGAAGAAACATGTACGTGTTCTTCAAGATGCAGAATTCTGTGTTTTGCTGATAATTAATAAGTTAATCCAAACAGCTACAGCTTATTTCACTAAACGTGTCCCTCTTCCATTGCTCTTGAGAGGGGTATCTTAGACAAAAGTTTGTTCCATCACACACTCCTAATCTTCTGATCTTTGAACTCTCCTTTTACTGGATATTTCCATATTTCACTTCATCCTCACCTTTCTAAAATATAGACTTGATCATGTCTCTTTGACATCCTTCCCCCCATCCTCTATAGACTAAGTCCAACCTCATTACTGGGCATTTAATGTCATCTTCCCATAGCCTCATCTCAACTGCATCTCTCTTATCTAAATCCTAGGATTGGTGAATAATCTGTAGTTTTCTAAACATAGCACAGTATTTTATACCTTGATAGATGTTATTCTACCTAAGATGTTCTTTCTTCCATATTTATTTAGCTAAAAAAATTCATTCTTCAAAACATGGCTGAAATGTTACTCTACTCGTACATGGAAATTAATCACTGTTTCCTTTGTTCTACTAACAATGCTTAATATTACTACTTTTGGTATTAAACTATTAGATACTTTTATAGTATTATAATAGGTAATAAGTTGACCACCAACTATGTACAGCACTCTGCTGGCATACACTCTTTATGCAAATGTTATGTGGTTAGTTTACATTATTGTCCTCATTTTATAGATGAAGAAGGTAAGACTTAAGTATTAATTGACTGGCCACAGTCACTTTGTTAGTGAATATTGGGGCATTCTAAAATGAGAATTGTGGTCAGCAGACGACAAGTGCTGTAAACAGGATGAAAACACGAGGTAAATATGAGTCAAGAAAAAATGTCTTTTCCACCCCAAAACACACCACCACACGTGGACCAGCCCACCAGAAAGAAAAGATCCAGCCTCATCCACCAGAACACAGGCACCAGTCCCCTCCACCAGGAAGCCTACACAACCCACTGAACCAACCTTAGCCACTAGGGGCAGACACCAAAAACAATGGGAACTACTAACCTGCAGCCTACGAAAAGGAGACCCCAAACAGAGTAAGTTAAGCAAAATGAGAAGACAGAGAAACACACAGCAGATGAAGGAGCAAGGTAAAAACCCACCAGACCTAACAAATGAATAGGAAATAGGCAGACAACCTGAAAAAGAATTCAGAATAATGATAGTAAAGATGATCCAAAATCCTGGAAATAGAATGGAGAAAATAAAAGAAACGTTTAACAAGGACCTAGAAGAACTAAAGAGCAAATAAACAATGAAGAACAAAAAAAAAAATGAAATTAAAAATTCTCTAGAAGGAATCAATAGCAGAATAACTGAGGCAGAAGAACGGATAAGTGACCTGGAAGATAAAATAGTGGAAATAACTACTGCAGAGCAGAATAAAGAAAAAAAATGAAAACAATTGAGGACAGTCTCAGATACATCTGGGACAACATTAAATGCTCCAACATTCGAATTATAGGGGTCCCAGAAGAAGAGAAAAAGAAAGGGACTGAGAAATATTTGAAGAAATTATAGTTGAAAACTTCCCTAATATGGCAAAGGAAATAGTAAATCAAGTCCAGGAAACACAGAGTCCCATACAGGATAAATCCAAGGAGAAAGATGCCAAGACACATATTAATCAAACTATCAAAAATTAAATACAAATAACAAATATTAAAAGCAGCAAGAGAAACACACAAATAATATACAAGAGAATCCCCATAAGGTTAACAGCTGATCTTTCAGCAGAAACTCTCCAAGCCAGAAGGGAGTGGCAGGACATATTTAAAGTGATGAAGGGAAAAAACCTACAACCAAGATTACTCTACCCAGCAAGGATCTCATTCAGATTTGACAGAGAAATTAAAACTTTTACAGACAAGCAGAGCTAAGAGAATTCAGCACCACCAAACCAGCTTTACAAAAAGTGCTAAAGGAATTTCTCTAGGCAGGAAACACAAGACAAGGAAAAGATCTACAAAAACAAACCCAAAACAATTAAGAAAATGGTATAGGAACATACATATCGATAATTACCTTAAATGTAAATGGATTAAATGCTCCAACCAAAAGATATAGACTGGCTGAATGGATACAAAAACAAGACCCGTATATATATGCTGTCTACAAGAGACCCACTTCAGACCTAGGGATACATACAGACTGAAAGTGAGGGGATGGAAAAAGATATTCCATGCAAATGGAAATCAAAAGAAAGCAGGAGTAGCAATTCTCATATCAGACAAAATAGACTTTAAAATAAAAACTATTACAAGAGACAGAGAAGGACACTACATAATGATCAAGGGATCAATCCAAGAAGATATAACAATTGTAAATATTTATGCACCCAACATAGGAGCACCTCAATACATAAGGCAAATGCTAACAGCCATAAAAGGGGAAATCGACAGTAACACAATCATAGTAGGCGACTTTAACACCCCACTTTCACCAATGGACAGATGATCCAAAATGAAAATAAATAAGGAAACACAAGCCTTAAATGATACATTATACAAGATGGACTTAATTGATATTTATAGGACATTCCATCCAAAAAGAACAGAATACACATTCTTCTCAAGTGCTTATGGAACATTCTCCAGGATAGATCATGTCTTGGGTCACAAATCAAGCCTTGGTAAATTTAAGAAAATTGAAATTGTATCAAGTATCCTTTCCGACCACAACGCTATGAGACTAGGTATCAATTACAGGAAAAAAAAACTGTAAAAAGTACAAACACATGGAGGCTAAACAATACACTACTTAATAACCAAGAGATCACTGAAGAAATCAAAGAGGAAATCAAAAACTACCTAGAAACAAGTGGCAATGAAAACACGACGACCCACAACCTATGGGATGCAGCAAAAGCAGTTCTAAGAGGGAAGTTTATAGCAATACAATCCTACCTTAAGAAACAAGAAACACCTCAAATAAACAACCTAACCTTAAACCTAAAGCAATTAGAGAAAGAAGAACAAAAAAACTCCAAAGTTAGCAGAAGGAAAGAAATCATAAAGATCAGATAAGAAATAAATGAAAAAGAAATGAGGGAAATAATAGCAAAGATCAATAACACTAAAAGCTGGTTCTTTGAGAAGATAAACAAAGTTGATAAACCATTAGCCAGACTCATCAAGAAAAAAAGGGAGAAGACTCAAATCAATAGAATTAGAAATGAAAAAGGAAAAATAACAACTCACACTGCAGAAATACAAAGGATCATGAGAGATTATTACAAGCAACTCTATGCCAATAAAATGGACAACCTGGAAGAAATGGACAAATTCTTAGAAAAGCAAAACCTTCCGAGACTGAACCAGGAAGAAATAGAAAATATGAACAGACCAATCACAAGCACTGAAATTGAAACTGTGATTAAAAATCTTCCAACAAACAAAAGCCCAGGACCAGATGGCTTCACAGCCGAATTCTATCAAACATTTAGAGAAGAGCTAACACCTATCCTTCTCAAACTCTTCCAAAATATTGCAGAGGGAGGAACACTCCCAAACTCATTCTATGATGCCACCATCACCCTGATACCAAAACCAGACAAAGATGTCACAAAGAAAGAAAACTACAGGCCAATATCACTGATGAACACAGATGCAAAAATCCTCAACAAAATACTGGCGAACAGAATCCAACAGCACATTAAAAAGATCATACACCATGATCAAGTGGGGTTTATCCCAGGAATGCAAGGATTCTTCAATATATGCAAATCAATGTGATACACCATATTAACAAATTGAAGGAGAAAAACCATATGATCATCTCAATAGATGCAGAGAAAGCTTTCGACAAAAATTCAACACCCATTTATGATAAAAAACCGTCCAGAAAGTAGGCATAGAGGGAACTTACCTCAACATAATAAAGGCCATATATGCCAAACCCACAGCCAACATCATCCTCAGTGGTGAAAAACTGAAACCATTTCCACTAAGATCAGGAACAAGACAAGGTTGCCCACTCTCACCACTATTATTCAACAGAGTTTTGGAAGTTTTAGCCATAGCAACCAGAGAAGAAAAAGAACTAAAAGGAATCCAAATCAGAAAAGAAGAAAAAGAACTAAAAGGAATCCAAATCAGAAAAGAAGAAGTAAAGGTGTCACTGTTTGCAAATGACATGATACTATACATAGAGAATCCTAAAGATGCCACCAGAAAACTACTAGAGCTAATCCATGAATTTGGTATAGTAGCAGGATACAAAATTAATGCACAGAAATCTCTTGCATTCCTATACACTAATGATGAAAACATCTGAAAGTGAAATTAAGAAAACACTCCCATTTACCATTGCAACAAAAAGAATAAAATATCTAGGAACAAACCTACCTAAGGAGACAAAAGACCTGTATGCAGAAAATTATAAGACACTGATGAAAGAAACTAAAGATGATACAAACAGATGGAGAGATATACCATGTTCTTGGATTGGAAGAATCAACATTGGGAAAATGACTCTACTACCCAAAGCAATCTACAGATTCAATGCAATCCCTATCAAAGTACCACTGGCATTTTTCACAGAACTAGAACAAAAAATCTCACAATTTGCATGGAAACACAAAAGACCCCGAATAGCCAAAGCAATCTTGAGAAGGAAAAATGGAGCAGGAGGAATCAGGCTCCCTGACTTCAAACTATACTACAAAGCTACAGTAATCCAGACAGTATGGTATTGGCACAAAAACAGAAATATAGATCAATGGAACAGGATAGAAAGCCCAGAGATAAACCCACACACATATGGTCACCTTATCTTTGATAAAGGAGGCAAGAATATACAGTGGAGAAAAGACAGCCTCTTCAATAAGTGGTGCTGGGAAAACTGGACAGCTACACGTAAAAGAATGAAATTAGAACACTCCCTAACACCATACACAAAAATAAACTCAAAATGGATTAAAGACCTAAATGTAAGGTCAGACACTATAAAACTCTTAGAGGAAAACATAGGCAGAACACGCTATGACATAAATCACAGCTAGATCCTTTTTGACCCACCTCCTAGAGAAATGGAAATAAAAACAAAAATAAACAAATGAGACCTAATGAAACTTAAAAGCTTTTGCACAGCAAAGGAAACCATAAACAAGACCAAAAGACAACCCTCAGAATGGGAGAAAATATTTGCCAATGAAGCAACTGACAAAGGATTAATCTCCAAAATTTACAAGCAGCTCAATATCAAAAAAACAAACAACCCAATCCAAAAATGGGCAGAAGACCTAAATAGACATTTCTCCAAAGAAGATATACAGATTGCCAACAGACACATGAAAGAATGCTCAACATCATTAATCATTAGAGAAATGCAAATCAAAACTACAATGAGATATCATCTCACACAGGTCAGAATGGCCATCATCAAAAAATCTAGAAACAATAAATGCTGGAGAGGGTGTGGAGAAAAGGGAACCCTCTTGCACTCTTGGTGGGAATGTAAATTGATACAGCCACTATGGAGAACAGTATGGAGGTTCTTTAAGAAACTAAAAATAGAACTACCATACGACCCAGCAACCCCACTACTGGGCATATACCCTGAGAAAACCATAATTCAAAAAGAGTCATGTACCAAAATGTTCATTGCAGCTCTATTTACAATAACCAGGACATGGAAGCAACCTAAGTGTCCATCAACAGATGAACGGATAAAGAAGATGTGGCACATATATACAATGGAATATTACTCAGCCATAAGTAGAAACGAAATTGGGTTTTCTGCAGTGAGGTGGATGGATGTAGAGTTTGTCATACAGAGTGAAGTAAGTCAGAAAGAGAAAAACAAATACAGTATGCTAACACATATATATGACATCTAAGAAAAAAGAAAAATAGTCATGAAGAACCTAGGGGCAAGACGGGAATAAAGACGCAGACCTACTGGAGAATGGACTTGAGGATGTGGGGAGGGGGAAGAGTAAGCTGGGACAAAGTGAGAGAGTGGCATGGACATATCTACACTACCAAATGTAAAACAGATAGCTAGTGGGAAGCAGCCGCATAGCAGAGGGAGATCAGCTCGGTGCTTTGTGACCACCTAGAGGGGTGGGATAGGAAGGGTGGGAGGGAGGGAGACGCAAGAGGGAAGAGATATGGGGATATATGTATATGTATAACTGATTCACTTTGTTATAAAGCAGAAACTGACACACCATTGTAAAGCAATTATACTCCAATAAAGATGTTTAAAAAAAAAATCCCATCAATTTAGAAGTGTATAAGGTAAAAAAAAAAAAAAAAAAAGATGTCTTTTTAAAAGCCATTGGTAACCTCTCAGAAAACAGAAGTCAGAAATCAAGAAAAGTAAAGCAAATGTAAACCTTGGAATAGTGCCAATGGACACAAAGTACTCTTTAACGAAATGTATCTGCAAAGTTAGAAAGAGTGATCATCTGAAGCATGTTGAAGGATATAATAATAATTATTATTAAAAATAGTAAAGATCTGAGCATTTTTGGACGCTGATTCTAAAGCAGTATTTCTCTACGGAGTTTGATTTCACCTTCCCCACAGATGCATTTCACAAAGTCTGGAGGCATTTTTGGCTGTCACACTGGAGAACGCTACTAGCATTTAGTAGATAATGGCAGGGATGATGTTAAATATCCCACAATAGTAAGACTATTCCCCTAAAACACAGAATTATCAGTTCCAAAATGTGACAAGTTTGAAAAATCTGGGTCCAAAGAATCCATTGGATTCGAAGAGATTGAAAAAATAAGAGAAATGTGATAACTGACAGGACAAAATCAGGAAGAAGAAGGGGAGTAGATAATAAAAATATTCTCCTTAGAAAAGCTTTACCAAGAACTATTGTCCTCAGTTCTCTTTCATTTTTTACAGATAACAGAGATTGAAGTTGAGACAGTTTAAGTGACTTATCATTTCAAAATCTAGCAGAAGTTTAATTCAAATCTTTTGAGCTCCTAATTTGATGTTCTTTTAACTATGACACCTAGTATTTTAAGTTCAAGATTGACTGAGGGTAATTGTTGGAGATATGACAGCATAAATATCAACCATGAAACAATTATTTTGTTTAAAAATTATGACATATCTAATGATTTTATGTCTCCATAAACAATATACTTAGTGCCTTCCTTTTTATTAAAGGAAAGAAAAATGTCTATAACACTGGAAAGGAAGAAACTAAGAATACATTTGGCAAATCAGCATCAAATATACACTCAATATTGACACTTGCAGAAGAACAATTTAAAAGTTGTATGAGGTTTTGAATAACATTTAATCACATATAATTTACACCAGAAATTCTGGTAATTTCATAGTTTAAAGCATTACATATGATTCTTTAAAGACGTTGTAAAGCACAAACTAAAATAATAGACAACAGTATTAGACTGTCACATTTCTATAAATTGTTACTTAAGGGAAATAAATGTATGATACTGAAAATCTGAGCCTTCTGCCAGCAGAGAAAAAGTTAAAATTCAAGGGTCATTACAGCATTCTTTACACTACGGCTACCACAAAGGCAAAAACAATTAAAACCACCATTAATAGCTTCACTATAAAACTTGGAGCATGAAGTATAACCAGAAAAAGAAATCATCATGTTTCTTTAAATACAAATAACTAAATGTGCAAGCACAGCAGAAACAGGCAAAGCAGGAGGAATCATCTAGAGACCTGAGGGCTGACCTATGCAGCTGTGGCCTGGCCAGCTCTGGAAGTGCTACCATGTGAGCGAGCCAACAGGAGTGTCCACAGTCCTCAGCAATCAGGCATCTTCGCCATGAAGGAAACAGCTGGAGCCCAGAGCCTGTCATCTACTCTACTGACATCTGCTGCTATATATTTCTCTTCTGGGGTTTCTTTTATTTATTTCTGTTTTTCAAACAATTCGGTGGAGACCCTGTGTCCACTTAATTGTCTTCTGATAATTCTAGGCACTTGGGCATACCAATGCTTTATTTGCAACTCACGAGCAATGCTAATTAAATACTTACAGCAAACCTTACTTTTATATATATATATATATATATATATATATATGGAAATCAAGTCAACCAATAGCCCTTCTTCTCTCCCCCTGGCACCAGAAGTCCCCATTGTTGCAATGTTGTTTATTGGTTAAGAGTAGCATCTTCTGGAACCACAAAGTCTTAGTTTGAATCCATTTTCTACCACATTGAGATACTGGCAAGTAATTTAACCTCAGCCTCAGTTTCTTCATCTGTAAAATGGGGATGATAACAGTGCTTATAAGACTATTGTGAGGACTGAATGCAATACTCCGTGAAATGCTTGGTCCAGTAAATGGCATATAGCAAGCCTCTATAGACATTAGTTAATATTCGTCCCTTTCTGCTATTACTTCTCCTAAATGTCACTGACAGTGTAATTTTGTCTCATTTTTACCTAAGAGCCTTCCTCATTGTCTTCCTAATGAAGTCTGCCTACATCTATAATCTGACCCCAAACTGTTCGTTTTCACTAATAGTCTGCTCAAACCATGATGGCTTACTCTCTGGGTACTCCTCTATGAAACCCTCTCCTCAAAAGAATGCTTTTTCCTCTCTATATATGAGCCCTATCTGCCCATTAAATTACAACTACTTGATGAAGTATTTTCTGAATGTTCCAACCAAATAGGATTCCTCTCAAATGTAAATTATGAAATAATTGCCCTCATTAGCAATATTATCCATATTATTTGCTTGTCTATATCACAATTTATGTTTTTAAAAAGCATTCAGTTTAATGCTTTTGAGTTTCTTCTGTTTTCAAAGCATTAGTGTTAGCACTATATGAACAAAATAGTAAGCAATAATCTCTATCTTGATTGTCCTTACAACTAATAGGGAAAGAACATTAAGCAAGTATCCATTCTACCATGTATATAAATTCCACTCTTCATTCAAGAATTTCCTTTATATCTCCCCAACTGGATATAAACTTTCCTTCCTTTTAACCTCCACAACAATTTATTTATTATTTTCTTTGACTTTTGAAGTGAGCCTTAAAAAAAATAGGTGAAACTTGGAGAAAAGGTTATAACCAGAAAAAATATTACAAGTATATCATGACGAGAGAGTGTAATGTAGAAGACAATAAAGGTTTTGTAGAGACAAATCTAGATTCAAATTCTGGATTTTGATACTAGTAGTTAACTGTCTGATCTTACGAGTGTCTCCCACTCTATCTAGGCCTCAGATTACTTCTCTGTAAATGTGGATACAGTGCCTTCTTTGAAACATCGTGAGACTAAAATGAGAAATTTCCTATGAAGTACAAGATAGGTGCTCAAAAAATTAATTGTTTTCTATAATAATATAAAAAGAATCTTGAGTTTGCATAGGTAATTCAAGAAAGAAGGGGTGAGCAAGCCCAAGTCTGAAAAAAGTTAGAAATGAGAACAGAGGTAAAATTTAGGTGACGGATCAAGCCGAAAGGAGGATGGGGATTAAAAAGTGAAGGCGAGTCTTCAGTGGTAGGTATGGCTGAGGAACTTTCATGAACAAGGATGTCTAATGCTCAGCTGTATGTTATTTGGCGAACCATGACAATGTAAAACACTCTTTCTTAACCTGAATCTCCAGATTCTTAGGTAACGTTTCCAAAGCAAAGTTACTCTCTTTCTCATTTGGGTGAACGCCCAGGAAGAAAGGAAAAACAAATCCATATGAGGAGAGACTCTAGAAAATTCAAGGAAAGCAAGAAATCAGAACAAGAGGTAAATAGAAAAAATATGCCTTTTAGATAGCATGGTGGAATTTGAAAATAGGCCATGGAATCTGTAATTAAAGTTATTTATTTGTTCAGACCACAACGAGATATCACCTCACATCTGTCAGAATGGCTATCATCAAAAAGAACACAAATAACAAACGTTGACGAGGATGTGGAGAAAAGGGAACCCATGTACACTGTTAGTGGGAATGTAAATTGGTGCAGCCACTATGGAAAACAGTATGGAGATTTCTCAAAAATGTAAAAAGAGAACTACCATATGACCCAGCAATTCCACTCCTGGGTATATACCCCCCCCTAAAAAACACTAATTTGAAAAGATACATGCACCCCAATGTTCATAGCAGCATTATTTACAATAGCCAAGATAGAGAAGCAACCTAAGTGTCCATCAACAGATGAATGGATAAAGAAGATGTGGTATATATATACAATGGAATACTACTCAGCCATTAAAAAGAATGGAATTTTGCCATTTGCAGCAACATAGATGGACTTGGAGGGCATTATGCTAAGTGAAATAAGTCACACAGAGAAAGACAAACACTGTATGATATCACTTATATGTGGAATCTAAACAATACAACAAACTAGTGAATATAACAAAAAAGAAGCCAACTCACAGATATAGAGAATAAACTAGTGGTTACCAGTGGGGAGAGGGAAGGGGAGAGGGGCAATATAGGTGTAGGAGACTAAGAAGTATAAACTATTAGGTATAAAATAAGCTACAAGGATATATTATACATCATGGGAAATACAGCCGATAATTTATAATAATTATAAATGGAGTATAACCTTTAAAAATTGTGAATCACTACATTGTACACCTATAACTCATATAATATTGTGCAGCAACTGTGCTTCAATTAAAAAAAAAAAAAGAACAGTGAGATTAAGCAATCTGAAAAATTTGGGACACCCAAGAATGAGATATAGAGTAGCTAGATAGAGCTATGATAGAAGAAGTGACAACAATTAGGAGACTGAAATGCCTGAATTAAAAAAATTGTAAGACAGGAGAAGAAACTAAAGTTTTTTCTTTAATCAGAATGGTAAATGTTTTGGATGGATGTGATGGAGAGCCACTGGAGAAGAGACCAATTTGGAATTATTACAGTAATTGACAGAAAACTTAACAAGGGCCAAAGCATGAGGATGTGCATAAGGGGATAAATCCAAGCTGTAGTACAGAAGCAAAATCTCCAATTTCTAGCAAATTATGGAATGTGGAATAGCGATGTATATCACCAGAAATCAGACTAGGAATTCAAGATTAGATGCCTGGAATGATGGCATGTTCACTAACCAAAAACAAGGATAGGAGAAGGGAGTGTTGGATTGAAGATACATTTCTGACACTGTCATATACAGGTTTGTTCTCTCTCACCAGACTGTGAGGCTGTTTGGTGCAAGGACCAGCAGAATACTCCACATAAATGTTTCTTAATGACAGTCATCTATTGTGGGTACTATCAATGGTCTCTTTTCCTTAGAAATAGAACTCATAATTTTTAGTTGGGCCTAGAATAAACTCTACATTTTCCAGTCTCCACTGCAACTAGATAAGGCCTTGGAACTATCAACAGGCCAAATGGATGTGGAGGAATCCTTATGAAACATGATGTGTCTTTTTAATTGAGTGTAACTCAATTATCCACTCAAGACTGAGAGATGGATGCCAAAATGACGTTGGTGGACAAAAAGAGAGAGCCTGGTTCCCTGACAATTTCATGAAGTCACCATACCAGTCATGGATGGCTTACTTCCAGATATCCTTTAAATGAAAAAGAAACTCCTATCTTATTTATGCTGTTATGTTGATTTTTTTTTTTTTTTTTACTATTTGCAGCCAAATCTAATTTTCTCTAACACAACGACCTTGATCATTTTTGCTGTTTTCTTTAGTTCTACTTTTTTCAGAAGTTTATACAAATCTTTATTCTTTTCTAACATTTAGAAATATTCTGAAATGCTGACCAGGCATTCTTTACATTTGTTTGAAAAAGTTTTCAATCTGATAAGCGGCATGGTAAAAACATCTCTATAAATACAACACTGCTTACCACAGAGTCTTATTGGAATATCAGATGCATGATTGATATGTTTGCTAACCAAAGAGACCAACCAAAATTCTATTGCAAATAGTACTTACAGTGGTCAAGTCTTAGGCCAAGGCCATTTATCAAAGTACAAGTTTGAGTAAACCTGCAGAGATGATAGCCATGGTCAGGAGAGAAAAGTGGTTTCTCTTCCATCTAATCCAGACAAGTCATTGTGGGTACACAGAATATTAGAAGAGAACGGCATGCATTTGTTTTAATTATTTGCATAAAGTTAAATATTGGTAGTCTTTTATTGATAATTTACACTTCCCTACTTTTACCCTGAATTGCTTATGTTGGACTGAGAACTCTAAGCCTAAATTTAACTATTTTCTTTTAATTGCTTTTTCTTGGGTAGATAGTGTTGTCCTAAAACACAAAAGGAATAATTTTAGAACTAGAAGTACTTTAAAAATCATTCATTCTAAACCTTACGTTTTATAGATTGAATGATCCAAAGAGACTAATGAACATAACTAAATCTTTCTCAGTATAATTGTTCATTCATTGATTCATTCATTCATGTATTAATCCATTCAATTACTAATTGTTATGCCTAAAGCATTGAGGAGAGGGAGCTGTAGCACAGAATAAGGTCCTAGGTTCTATATATTTTCAATTTTGTGGGGATATAAATAAATTATCCAAATAATTAAAACGCAATATAAATTAAGGTGTCGTAAGCATTACTACAGATGAATAACCACAGGAAAGGAAAGGAGAGGAAAGGGTAACTAGCAAAGACTTTATGAAGAAAGCTGCATTTGCGCTGCACCTGAGAGGATTTGAACAGGTGAAGACAGAATGGACATTTCAGACAAAAAGCGTGACTTTCTTTTTAACTTGTAGAGTTGATTTCTATACGAAGCCTTTTCTTAAATTATTTTTAAATTACATTTGGGCTGGAGAGTGAAATCAAATCATTCCCTAAGGAGCCAGAGGTGAGAATGTAAAGCTTGATGTCATAGTTAATGCTGCATTAAAAAGTGATGTTCATCAAGGTACAAAGGAATCCCCGTGAATCCCCTTCACCAACTGAAGGGCCATGCTACCCCTCAGCATCTGGAGAAAATGAGTGTAGTATGGCTTAAAACCCAAAAGCTATGAGCTACTGCTCACAAATGTCATAAATTAAATGACTGAAAAAGATGTCAGTAATAAGTAAAAGAGTAGGGTTTCAATTTACAAGTGAAAACCCAGACAAATGTGCAGTATCAAGGAAAATCACACTTCATTTTCCTTCATACTACAATGAATTAAGCAGGCTAGGATTCACATATTCAATCAGAAAGTGTTTAAAATGCAAACGACATTTAGAGAAAAGTGATGGTGTCTGTACTAGTTTTCACACATAAATCTTTTTTTTTACTTTATATCTGAAAAATAGCTCCCCTTTTCCTCATATTTGTGATCAATTACAGTTATCAGTAAGAGAGTTATCTAGGATTTAACTAGGCACTCCATCAATAAGTAGTACTGATAACACAGGCATATTCAGAGAATTTCGTTCACAACTTTTACAACCATAAATTATAAATACAGTTCTGCATAAGCTAAATATTCAGCTTTTCAAACTACTTACTTTCTTACACCGGTATTCCTCTACTACTCCCCACTTCACAGCATGTTTTATATTCTACCTAAAAGGAAATTTGCATTTCAGCTCTATAAGTCTGTAGGTAACCTTCAGCCACTAACCTTGCTGTCTTCTGTCTCCTTAGCTTTTCCTTGGAGGGGTTTCTTCTCTTCAAATCCACAGGCTGATTGTAATGTGACCTGACAAGAAAGCATTGAGCTCTCTGATTCAGTAAGTTCCAAAGGTCTCGAAGAATAGTGCTGTGACCCAGTAGTGCCAAAATTTGGTATCGGAAGAGCAGTATGAATAGGCTTTGACCCAACAGCTGGCTGCCTCAGTTTTGAGGCAACCCCAAGTACAGGCATGGCTTCTATAAAAGTATCTTCTTGCTGCCAAAGAAAATGCTTCTAACCTCAGTCTGGTAGACTCCAACTTTAGTATTTCCAGAACAAATACTTTAAACAAAACTAGCAGTCAACATGATTTAAAAAAAACAAAACAAAAAAAAACACAACTAATAATATAACTTTCAGGAAGAGGCAAAACTCCCCTTCATCTTTAGTTAAGTTTCTTTCTTGCTGGCTTGAATTCTCATATTCTCATTCTCTCATATATCCATTCTCTCTCTCTCTCTGCTCAGTGAGTCTGTGTCCATGTAATATTAACTATTCCTTTGGGGAGGAAACTTTTCTTGAAGGTAACTGCTACAAAGCTCCTTCTCTAGGATTAAAGAGCTCCTAGTTTTACCTTTCCTTCTCACTACAGCAGTCTGAGTCTGAGCCCTGAGAGTGAAAAAGAACAAAAGGAAAGCCCTTCAGTCCAACTGTCAAAGCAGCCAAAAGACCACAATAGTGGAAGGACAGGCATTCTTCCTAACTTCAGAAATAACCAGCCTGCATTCTCTTTTTAAAGAAAATTGTATTTCCCCCAGCTTAAAAAAAAAAAAAAAAAAAAAAAAAAAAAAGAATGGACACGATTAATGGCCAAAACAAACAGCTGTTGGAAGAACTTTTAGCCCGGAAACAATCTCAGCAATGAAGCTGTTTGTCTGATTTCCAGCTATTTTTCACTACTGACAGCCATGAACCACGGTGTTCATTCTATTTCATCCCATGAAATCAGGTTAAATTCAGGCAATAGCAGCTAAAGCTGCTAAATCATTCAGTACATTATGCGTGCCTAGGTTATGGAAATATAGTAAATACAGAGAACAGGGCACCAGATATATAGTAATCATTTAAAATTTAATAATGGTGATAATAAAAATATTTAAAGCTAATACATATGGGAAATGTATTACATAGCAGTTACTGGGCAAGCACTTCATCCTAAAAGAATACCACCTTTGAATAGGAGACAAAGGCCCTTAGAAGTAATTAGCTTAAGGTCACAGAAAATGGGGTTTCTCAAACTGGGTTCAACAAACCACCACCTGCAGTGCTTGCTAAAAACATAGATTCCTCAATTCATCCCAAATCTACCAAATAAGAATCAGGAGGGAGAGGGAGAAGTTTGAGAACTGAATTTAAATAAATTGATTGATTCTCCCAGACACTAAAATTTATGATCTGTATTTTACTTGATTTGTAGCTTTACAGTTCAGGGAATGGACTCTAAAAGGCTTGACTGCCTGTAGTCAAATCTTTGCTTCCTCACTTACTAGCTGTATGAATGTGGCAGTTGCTATGACTCAGTTTCATCTTCTGTAAAATGGGAAAAAATCTGTGCTTCTTTCACAAGGTAGTTGTGAGAATTAAAGAAAATAAATGGATGAAGTCATCAGAACAGAGTCTACTATATAGTAAGTGCTCAATGAATGTTAGGTATTAATGTTATTAGAAATATAATAGCCTTGAGAATTACTAAGGTAAGTTCAAGAGGCATAATTGAAGAGTTTGGCCAGGATCATAGGGTTAACATAACTGAACTTGGTAAAATCCTGAAAATAAAAATGAGATAAATTTATAGTCATTTTTTCCCATCAAACCTAACCGGAAAAGCGGCAATGACTCCTAAAACACACTGCCTTTTAAAGCCAAGCTTAAGCTGAAGGCAGTAAGAGAATTCTAACCAGGCTAGATTTTAGTATCAGTGATTTTGAAAATATATAATAAAACCTCATGACATGACAATTTGCTATTATTCATTTATAAGAAAGAGAGAGAAAAAAAGAACTACTATGAACACTAAAAACATGCTTGTGAAAAGAAAAAATATGATTGGTTAGTCAACTCCGATATTTTCTAAGATAGAGTCACACTCCTATATTTAACACCTTGATTGAAGTAAAATTTACACATAATAAAATTCAGCAATTCTAAGGAAATAATTCATGTCACCAGCACCATAATCAAAATGTGGAGTATTTCCTTCATCCTGAAAGCTTCTTTCATGCCCCTTTGTAGTCAACATCCCACACCCAACTCCGGCAACCCGTGAAGTGCTTTCTGACACTGGTTTTGCCTTTACAAGTACACGTTTAAACGAAATCATGCAGTATTTTTGTCTGACTTTGTTCACTTAGCATAATACTTTTGAAATCTGTCCATGTTATGTGTATCAACAGTTCTTTCTTTTGTATAGCTGAGATGTATTCCATTGCATGGTATGGCACAATTTGTTTATGCATTCTTCAGTTGAAAGACATATGGACTGTCTCCAGACTGAGGATATTATGAACAAACCTCTATAAATACGTGTATATGTTTTGTGTTGATATTATTTTATTTTCTCATGGATTAATAACTAGGAGGGGATCAGCATGTATTTAACTATATATGAAACTACCAAACTGTTTTCCAAAACATACCAGTAGCAATACTTCACATTGTCAATCTTTTAGCCATTTTAGTGAGGTGCATAGTGCATCACTGCAGTTTTAATTTGAATTTTTCTAATAATTTATTGATATTGAGTATCTTTTCATATGTTTATATGCCATGCCATCCATATATCATCTTTGGTGACATATCTGTTCAAAATGTTTACCAATATTTTTGTCTTATCATTGAGTTTTAATAGCTCTTTATATATTTTGGATACAGGTCCTTTCTTAGATACATTTTTTAAAACATATTCTCCTAGTATACAGATTGCCTTTCATTAGGAGAAAATTCTCTATATATTTTTCACATTATTGCAGTCTTGAGAGCAGAGGCCATAACTAACTGTCCTTTTATGCTAAATTATCTTTTCTAGGATTCTGAGTTGTAAACAGCCTCGGAAGACCTCTATCTAGAAGCAAACAGCCTTGGAAGATAGGAATGGTGTTTCCCCTGAAGTAAAGAGTAGATTTATTTGCTGTATATTTTAATAAAAATCATGTCTCCCTCCAGGAAAAAAAGGTGACACAGGTTTGCTTACAACTAATTATAAAAGATTTGTGTTCCCTAGGCTCAAAGTTCTTCTCCTGTAACCCAACCTACTGCATATGCAGACATCACCTGGCCCTTGTCACACTGTCTTATAGGAACTGAGGCTAGAGAAACCTACAGAAGAAAATACGATATTCTGGCTACTGCTATTGCTCTAAGTGATAAACCATCTCTGGTCTCTAATAGAGAAGTCTAATGTCTTCTGCCAACACCCATGAATATATGCCAGGTTAACTTATTAGCTTTCAAACAGAGTAAAGTCTCAGACGCCTTACAGTTCTTGACACCCTTTAGTTATCTTAATATTGTCTTTTAACAGTATCATCAGTTTTTGCTTTATGTATTTAAAGTTTTATCACTGGCTTCATACACATGTAGGATTATTATTTCTTCTTGATGAGCTAGCTGTCTCCTTTAACATCCATAATGAAAATACTTTCTTTATATTTGTTAGTATTTCTTATTCTAAAGTCTACTTTGGCAATATTTTGATTTTTTTTTTTTTTTGATTAGTGTTTGGTATAACTTTTCCATTCTTTGTGCCTGTACAGCTAAAGTGGATTTCTGTTAAGGTATACATTTTTAATCTTGTTCTTTTATTATCTCTGACAATCTGTGCCTTTTAATTGGAGTATTTAGACCACTTCAGATAAATGTAATTATTGATATGACTGGTTTAAGTCTACCATCTTACCATTAGTTTTCTATTTGTTCTTTATTCTTCTTCCCCTTTTTTCCTGTCTTCTTTGGATCGATTCATTTTTTTTATGATTCCCTTTTATCTCTGCTATTGATTTAATAACATATAGTTCTATGTCTTAACATTTTTTAATGGTTGCTCTAGGGTTTACAATTTAAACCACTAACTTATTACAATATACCTTCAAATAATATTAATGTATTTATGTATATGTACATAATGTACATATTTATGTATGTATGTATGTATGTATACATAATATTTATGTATAATGTACAGGCCTCACAGTATTTTATTTTCATGTTCCCCTCACATTTTTTGTTATTATTGTCATACATTTTCTTTACATACATTAAAATAGCACATTATTATGTTGTTCTAAACTGTCAATTTCCTTTTAAAGAAAAACGAAAATGAATAAAAATGCATTTTATGTTTATCCACATAATTTGTTTCCGGTGGTCTTTATTCCTTTGTGTAGATGCAAATTTCCATCTGGTATCATTTTCCTTCTCCTTGAACAACCTCTGTAAAATTACAGATTTGCTAATGATTAACTGTCTCAGCTTCCGTTTGGCTGAAAAAGAGTTTACTTCACCTCTGTTTTTAAAAGAAATTTTTTTCGGAGTATAGAATTCTGAGTTAAAAATTTTCCTTCTTTGATACTTTAAAGATGCCACTCTATTGTTTTTCATTTGCATAGTTCCTAAGAAGAAGTCTGTTGTAATTCTGATCTTTGTTCCTCCCTGCGTACTGTGGTTATTTTATCCAGCTTTTGTTATGATTTCCTCATTTTAGTCATTTTTAGCAATTTGACTTTTGTTATGCTTCTTTGGTTTTGTGTTCATTGGCAGTCTTCAGAGTTTTGTCAAATTTAGAAAATTTAGAACAGTTATTTCTAAAAATATTTGTTGCCTCCCCCTTTCCTTCTGGGGCTCCAATTACATATGTGTTGGACCATTTGCTTTTGTACCACAGGTTACTAATGCTTTCATTTATTCTTTAGGTCTTTTAAACTCTGTTTTTCATTTTGCAATCAATTAACCTCTATTGCTATGTTGTCAAGTTCACCAACCTTTACTTCTATAATATTTAATCTGCTGTACCTTATCTAGTGTATTTTATTTCCGATAATGCATTTTTCTTCTCTAGAAGTTCCATTGAGTGTTTTTTGTATTTACCATTTCTTTTCTCACTGTATTTATGTTCTCTTCTACCTTCTTGCATTTATGAGGAATATTAATAATAGTTGTTTAATATTCTTATACATGAATTTTATCATCTCTGCCATTTCAGAGTATGTTTTTATTAATGGATCTTTTTTTTTCCTCCTGGATATGACTCATGTTATACTGTTTTTTACATGTCTGGTAATTTTTTCCTGGATGGGAGACATTTTGAGTTATACATTGTCTTGTGCTGGATTTCATGTGGTGTATGACTTTGTAAAGGCACAATTAAGTTACTTTTGAGACTTTATTACAAGCTATTTTTAAAAAGGTACAGAGCAGCTTGTTGTCTAGGGCTAGTTTAACATCACTCCTAAAGAAATACAATTTTTTGAACTCAAACAAATGCCTATTAAGTGGCCTCTTCACTCCAGCTGGGGGAAATACCCAGTGTCCCCAGACTTATGTGAGTTCTGGGAATTGTTTATCATACCCCTTTCTGGTGTTTCTTTCCTTGACCTTTGCTTGTTTCTTCTCATACAAGTACAGTATAGTCCTTTACCAAACACTGGAGGAAACGCCTCTGTAAGTTTCCAGTGTTCATTCTCATTCTCTCTCTCTCATTCATTTTTCCCTTCCTTCCTGGTACTCTGTCTGAAAATTTTAGACCTCTAGGCTTTCCTGAACTTTGATTTCAGTCTCTACAACTCAGCACAATGGCTGGACTCTACATGGGTTCTCCAGACCTTCTGTGGGATCTGGATATTGCCTCCAGGCAGTAAGCTGGCACAATAATAGTACTGCTTTTTAATTATCCTTCCCTTGGGTATCACAGACCTGCGCTGCCTTTTACCCAATGGCTGAATAATTTTTTTTTTTTTTTTTTTTTGTCCAGTTTCTAGTTGTTTAAGACAGGAGATTAAATCAGATCCCTATTAATCTATAATGGTTAGAAGCAAAAGTAAAGAGTCAGATCTTAATTTTTTTTCTCCAATCCATCCTGAAAACTGTTTACTGTTATTAGTTTTTCACAATATACCTCAAAACCTTTATTGGTTTGTTAGCCTCCTTCATTTAGCTGAGAACTTCCCTTAAACCTTAGAGAAGAAATATTTTGTACTGACAACTTGCAAAATGTTTGACTGATTGGGTTAGATTGTCTGCCAGCTCTAATGAGAAAATTCAAATAATAAAAACTAATACAGGATACAATGAGCATGGAGTTAAAACTCTTCTCCAAACTTGGCTTGAAGCACTTAAAACACTAAGATCTGTTTTAGAATGTCTTTCCAGAATCCCCATTGGCACCATTTTTTTTCAGATATCTGGGAAAAATTTGATGCAGAGAGAAGTATTAGCCATGTAGTATATATGAGGGGGCAATAAGCCAAGATATGCCTTTATTGTGGTATTAAGCAGGGGAAAAGAAGGTAAACCAGCTGGTTCAAATATAAAGGTAGGTGAGGAGTACAAAGGAGCCAATAATAAAAGTTAATGGACATTTGGAAATGCACATCATACCCACTAAAATGAGGAACAATTCAGGAGAGGTGAAAACTAATTATATTTTCTCTATGGCATATATTTAGCATCTTACAGGCTTCCTTACAATATACTACTGATATAGTTAATTGAGCAAATAAAATTCACCAAATTCAGAAGGCCTCTTAACCACAAAGTACAATGAAAAGCAAATGTAGTAAGCTTTGAAATGGCACTTCACGTTGATATTCTCCCTTTCAGAATATCATCCCCCAGAGTCAAAAATATACACATCTGGAGAAAGGATAGTTATTTTATTAAGACAAAAATCTCTTTGATAGTCTTGCCAGATAAATTTCAGTGCTCCAACAAGACAGTAGACCTTACTGAAAAAGGACATTAATAACTTTAAAAATAGTTACACTTGAAAGGACTACTCCTATTGGCATATAAGTACACAAACACACTGTGTTATGAAGGTAAAGAAAGGGAACTTAAGCCAAGTCCTGACAGTTAGGTCCTGGAAAATGCAGCCAAATAATTTTAGGCATAACAATATATAAAAACACTTTTTTATAAAAGTATGTTTTTTTTACTACTGTTCTCTTGCCACTTTTAATTATTTTCAGCTATTTTTGAATATTATATAAAAATACGAATTGGTTAAAATAAAAAGAGATGACTGTTTAAAACGTATCAATAAAAATGTTGTTTGCAAAGGTTGTACTTACTCGTTGTGAAGAATTTGTAGGAATATCACTTGGAATATTACACATTCTCATATCCTGAGCATCCTAGGGCATGATATATAACCATTGCTCTTACTCTTTCAGAATAAAAATGTTAACTATCCCCTACTTTATTTCAGATATATTGAGGGTGCACTAGGATTCTTTCAGGAATTCAGAAGAAATATTTTCTAAAGTTCTCTTTTTAACTTTACTTTCAGATTTTAACCCAAAAAGTGACTTAAATTCATTGTTGCCCGTGATCAGGAGATATGTCCCTTAGTTTTAGCAAAGGGAATTTCAGATATAACTAACTTTCATCTCCATTCTAGGAGACCACCCAGAAGACCCACCCAAATCAATAGCTTCGCAAAGGTGGTCTTTATCACATCATGCAATATTTTACTAGGAACCCTGGGGATATTTCAAAACAGCTCTGTGTGTATGTGTGTGTGTGTGTGTGTGAGAGAGAGAGAGAGAGAGAGAGTGAGTGAGAGAGAGAGGCGGGGAGGAGAGGAGAAGTACTGAGAGATTCAGCAAGATTCCCTATTATTCATCCTACCTGAAGGCATGAAAATAAGAAATGGGGAATTAGGAAGAGTGAGGAAGAAAACATGAGGTCTAAGGATTGTTCTCCTACTATCCTGAGTATTTTATTCAGGTGCTTGGTCAGCAACATAATATTGCATACACATTAAAACCAGCTGTTTATTCCACTGAACAAAAGTAATGATCCAGGGCCACCACTTGTAGTTATAGCGTCTTTCACACCTGGATTGGTGCAATGCACAATCTTCCCAGCTGTATGCAATGGTCCTATTCTCAACAGCCCAGAAATAAAATAAGACTAATAACTGGAAAACCATGTTTTTGTATCAGGGACATCTAATCTGTTGGATTCAGAATATACAGAAAATACACCATAAAAGATGCAAGCTTCAAATATATTCTTAAAAAAGTCTGAGGGAACACTTCAAAGTTTTCTTTTTCTTTCTTATCTGCCTTTCACCAAAATAGTTTTCTTTATGTATTTCCTTTTAGACATTATATTCATCCTGACCTTGACATCTGTTTTCTTTCCCAATCAGTTTTCTTACTAAAATATTGATGTCCAAATATACATTCCCTTCACTTCCACATTATCCGAATCTCAAGGGTTCCTTTTCTTGAAATTTCACAAAGGAAGAATGATTTCTGACAGCAGTAGAAACAGTTGCCTAACTCTTTCTTACATATTTTTGGTCATTGCTTTTATGAACAACACATATGTTGCCCTAAATGTCTTCCTCTTTCCTGTTTTAATTGCTTGAACCTTGAACATGGCTGAGTAGAAAAGTATACTGTTGATAAAGTATGATAGATTTCTATAAAGATGACTTTTAATTAATTAATTTTAATTAATTTAGTTTAGGAAATTCTTTATCGTTATCAACAGAAGATATACATGAGGAGCTTCTAATTTTTAATAAAGTTGAAAATTTAGGCTAAGGTTAAGATGTTTTGTTTTATTTTCCTCATTTTATTCCTTGTACCCATATTCTCTTGCTAAATATTTTCACAAAAACATTTTGTTTCTCATCCCCCCCACAATGCTTCCACAAAATTTTTATAAGCGTTAGGGGCTAGGCAAGGATGAGAATAGGGGGAAAAAAAGGATAACTAAATTTGGTATCTAAAACGTCAGCCTATTTTTCATTTTTCAATAGCCATATTTTTAAGAATTAGATTCCTCAAACTTAGAAGAAATGAGAATTTTAAAATCTGCTAATAACATGCTACTAAGTAACTTAGTAGTTACTTAGTAACATGCTACTAAGTAGCTGGTGATAAGGTAGATTTTCATCTAATAGAAGAGGAAGTTTGACTCTTAGTAACCTTAGCTTAAAATCCTCACTATTAGTCAATTCTTGTACTTTCAGGATGAGTAGCATATTCATACCATGGTTATGTTAATAGTCAGTCCAGACAAAAAGGAAAAAGAGGGTGAGGGGAGAGGGAATCACCAAAAAATTTATAAGGTTCCCACTGGTCTCACAAAAAGTTCACAGAAACATCTATCGCTGCCACGAGTCTTCTCTTTGCCAAGTTCTATAACAGTACCAAGAAGGTTTGAAATCAATCAATTCCACTATCACTGACAGAGATCTCCTTAGTCACTGAAAATGCCTTCAATGGATTTTAAGAATATGGAGAGAATTTGCACAGCCAAAATAAAATAGAATAAAATACCATTAGATTTGCTGAAAATGGGATGGGCTGAAATCTATCAACCGGCATGATACATCCTTACATGTGAACTTGGAATATAGAAACAGGGGGATGAACAGTTTGCTAAATTTTAAAATAATCTCACTTTTCATTACTTAAACTTGGCTTATAATACATGCATTTTCATATTCTTTATCATAAGTAAAACAAAATCTCTCACATACATTTCTGGAATTAACAGAAAAGAAGTGTCTCCTCTTAGATGCAGGCAGGATGAAAGAGGAAATGTTAAAGATGAAAGGTAATGTGTTATTTGTCTCCTCTCCTCTAAACCCCGTCTGATGGAGACCATCAGATGCTAACCTGGATGAGGTCACTGAAAACAAAGGGTTCACATACTCTTAGTCTTGGGGACAACACTGCCAACTTTCCACACTTTCCAACTTTCCACACATTCTGACAAAAAACAGGCAAACAAAACAAGACAAAACACTTTGAACAAATGTAAATGGAAAGTTTCATAACTCGAATTGGATGGGATAGATTCTTCTCCCATAAAGCCAATTTTCCTGTTTCCTATTAAGCATTAAAATTACTCATTAGAAATATATCATTTTCATAGGACAGTTTTAAAAACCATGCCCCAAAGGATGTGCATTCTAGAAGTTTTATTTCTGTAATTCTTTCAGCAATAACGGCATATTTGCATTTTGTATTGTACATATCCCAGACCCTCATGAAACAAGATATTTGGGATTTCTCTAAGAAGAGCATTATGAGAAATCAATTCAATTCAATTGTATGGCTTACTCTAATTTAGTTAAATTATTAAACTCCCATGTTCTTTAAAGTTGTTTTTCTTTATATTCATCAGGAAGAAATCCTTACATGCCCTCTTCCCCAAACACAAAAAGCCCAGTTTCTACATATATTTATTTCACCATACCTCAGCTTCTAATTCATCTGCTTATTGTATCTTATCTAAAAAGTGCTACCTCAATAGCCCAAAGCTATTAAGTGATAAGATCAGGTTCTATATTGTAGCCCTCTTTCTTCTTGCTAGAGAGGAACTATACAACAACATTGCCTGATCACTGAAAGATGCTTAGACACACATTTACCCAGATGAATTTACCTCTGAGGGTTAAAAGGAGATAAATGAGAGACCAGTTGTGATTTTTTCCCCACTAGCTTGCATCTCTCAGCTGGGTTTTAAAAGCTATCTTACAAAACAAGCATATGGAGACCATAACTGCTATAGTGTACATAAACAAGAAAAATAATGACAATAACATGCCACGAAAACTATAATAAAGGTGAGGTGACCATTTAATTGCACATCTGGCAATGTTAAGAGCTGAAAAGGAGAAAATGCTGAAGAGAGGTTAACATTTGCTTCTGCAGTAAAAAAGTAGAGTGTGGTCTTGACAGAATCACTGGAAGAACTTTGCAAAGCATTTTAATGAACAAGCAGTGCCGTCAAGGAAACTTTACTCTAAAGTAAAAAAAAAAAAAAACTCAGGTAAACTCAGCAGCTTCTCCTCTTGAGTTTTTCTCCAAAAGATCTGACTTAAACAACGCATCTATGGCAAAGAACAGGGCTTATTATTCCTTCACAGAATATTCAGTAAAAGGGTAAAATTATTAGTAAATCTTAAAGTAGGTACAGCCATTCCAGGCTCACAATCTTAAAACAGTGAGCTCCATTTAGATAAGCTTTAAAGTTTGGTTGCCCACTTTCTTTCTCTCCAGTTTACATTTTATTGGTATATTTTCTTTCTCAGTATCTGAGCTCCTACAAGCATCCTTCCAAAAATTGATCACCAACGTGTACACAGTAAAACTAGGTTTAAGCATCAATAACTAGCCAACCAGAAGATGGAAAGAGTATAATACATTGGAAAAGAGAATGAAAAAATGGAAATCAACAGGAGCAACCACAATTTGACGGAAGCATGTAAAATACCAGCTATGCAGACACAGAGTCACAAAATTCAGTTTGTCAATCAGCAAGAATTCATAGTTGTTAACATATAGATGGCACTTTATTATTCTCTCTGAACTTTTAGCTTTAAACGTTCACTGGAAAACAGTGAAAATTCCCTCCATAGGTTAGAGATCATAACGATGTTTAGAAGTGAGCTGAAACATAAAGCCCTAAACCCACATTATTTACTTCAAATAACTTAAAATATTTGCCTACTGATATAAAAAAAAATTTTCCCTCCAATTCTGGCTTAGGGAAGTGGGGAGAGGAGTGGCAAATAATAAAACGAAGTAAACATAAAGCTAAATGGAAAAAGATATCATGTTTGTAAGTAAAATTCAAAGCTGACTAGGCACAAAGACTGTACGGTCCATAGCTGGGCACCATTCAAGAGAGAGGCAGATAACACTGCATGTCACAGGCTACCTGGCGGCTTCATCTTTCATTTTTTCTAGTCATTTGTGCTCACATTGGATAAAGAACTTCTAGATAGTCCTGGATGATAAACTCACAGGAAAGGGAGCAAAGGGAAATAAATGCCATTATCTTAGAGCTGATCTGAAAATACTGACCCAGTACCAATTCTACCCAGAAAGTGAAAACTGTGGTTTTCCAGTGTGTTCACTTTTCAGAAGGCTGACAAATTCCTTCTCTCTGTACAAATGCACCTTCTTCTCTGACTGAGCTAAAACCACTTATTTACATATTGATCATAGTGGAGGGTGGTCATCAAGTCTGAAAATATAGATGAATACATTAGATGATACATGGATATTATAGCACAAATCATTAAAAACAGCCTATGTTTCTAGACTTCCTGTTTCTAGTATTTTTTTTAAGTCTTCATTCTTAACCCCTTCCAATGAATACTGTGTTCATTTCCCCCAAACATGCCTTGTAATTATACACAAATCTCCACCAATTCATTCTTCATTACTCTCCCATCAAGTTTCTTCCTGCCTTTGAAATTCTGTCTTATATTTCCTCAATACTCCTGGCTCTTATTCCCTGTCCTCTCAAATCATTTGCCATATGAGACTAGCTTGACACATAATATAATGTATTTCAATTCCCCACCTCTGCTAGTGCATACTCATATATTAAGAGGTTCCAAAATACCATAAAATATCAATAGAAAATTATCCAGTTCTCCTTAGACATCAGATTATTTTATTGGAATATCCAAAAATTACTAAGTACCACACCCAAGTTCTAGTTTTGATAGATCATACTTGGCAATCTAAAAATTACAGTGTACAGTTCAGAAAGGATGTGGAGATGAGATGTAGGTGAAAAAAGATTTGATGAATTATGACATCTCAGGAAGCCATGACCACACTTTATATTAGAACTAAGATGTTCTAATATAAAGCGATAATTTTATAAGACTACGATGTAATTTTAAAAGCTGCAACTTACTGGAGATGATATACATGATAATTTAAAAAGCCATACATCAAGGGGTGTATCAGGATTGCTTTAATGCACCATATTTAAGCTATCTACTCATAGTAGAGATCCTTAGCCTACCCAAATATTTAAAATGAAAGGTCAATATTTACTATGTGCTCCTGAAAATGCATATGCTGTAATTCTAGTAATGAGAAAATAGTAGCATAATAACATAGCAGCATCTTCACAGAACAAGATGTTCAAGTTTCACCACTTGGATTTTTAAAGTAATTGTATCTCTGCCCACTCTAGTATCCTCCGGATCAAGGGAGATCCTTAATTGCTTCAATATAAACTATATAAGTAACTGTCATGCCATAAATAAAAAACTGCACTGAACTAAATAGTAAGTTATGACTAAAATTACTGTCTACAAATTATTTGCTTTTTGTATTATTTATTTATTCAGCCTCAAACTTTACTTTGAAATAACGAAGAACATCTGACTGGTAGTGAACAGAGCCAGAACTAAAATTCAAGAAACATGCATCCCCCGTTCCACCATCAGCACTCACCACCTTGTCAATTACATTGCCATGCTCTGATGTTCATGTCAGTTCCCACCCCTGACAGGCTTCAAGGATCCCCTCCATTAACAGTGCCAACTTAAATGATAGCAAAATCAGCACATCTTGCTGCATACATCTTAACTCTTTGGGAAAATTAAACAAAAAACATCTCTTCCTCTCCCTAAGTTGGAGATTCACATTCCAACCGCACTGATTAATAGCACCAGCAGAAGCAACTTTCTAATCAACATTTTAAAACCATGAACCATCTTAAAACAGTCTTGTTTTCAAGCTTGCACATCCAGTAGCGTAATGTGTTTTGTTGGGTTTAATCACAGGTGAGTCCCACTAATGGGCAATTCCAGTCTAATTAAGGAGGAAAGTAGGCCTGTGCTCATGAGGACTCACTTTCTCAGTTTACAAACTGCTTCTCCGCACTTCTTTAGTACTTTCCACAGGATCCAGTGTTTTCCCTGTTTCGATAACTGCCTCTGCTTACCACAATCAGTTGTTTTTATTGGCTCTAACCCACTCATTCCCTTTGAATTCAACCTTTTCTCCCTGTTGATGTTTTCTTGGTATAACATTTCAAATAAAGATCTCCATTGCTTTGGTGTTGCTTTATTTATTTCTCTTTCGATTTGCATGGTGTAGAGTTTGGTGGAAGTAGAGTTCAATGCCAGGCCATGGCAGAGAAAGCAGAATGCCTGATTTGGAGACCACATCTTCCCAAAGGATTCTTGAGAAATTTATCACAGGGCAGGAAATGTTCTCCCCAAATCAGTTTTTCCTCAACCTATGAAGGGCCATGAGTCTCCCTGAACAATGACACATTAATTCCCCTGGGAATATTGGACTTGTGAGTGTCCACCAAACTCTGGCATGATATTAGGTCAGTGGTCCTTTCACGGTAGTGAGCTTCGGAACCACCTGTAGGGCTTGCTAAAACACAGCTGGCCGGGCCCCACCCCCAGAGTCTCTGAAATGATAAATCTGGGGGTGGGGCCTGAGAATTTGTTTTTCTAACAAGTTCCTAAATGCTGCTGATCTGGAGACCGCACTCTGTGAACCACTGTTTTGTAGTGTGCAACACAGACAAGAGCAAGAAAGAGGGTTTACTTTTGAGAATAACTTAGATGTATTTATACTAGATGCTAGAAAAATAAAAAATACTGAAGGAAATGAAGACACTGAAGTTCTAGAATTTGCCAGCTTTCCTGAAATAGTTTGGATTAGTGCCAGACTCCAATTTTTTGAGTAATTGCTGTCAGACCTGTGAACCAATCTAGTACTGGCCCTGTGGTTGGTGACTAGTTCTATCCTTCTTAATTCCCTGTGAACAATCTCTTAGATACACATTTAATTTTGTCTTCCCTAAGCCCTTTTATTTTGATGGGTTCATCTTTCTCCCAGGCTGTTTTCTGTAGGATAGCTTTAGGATTTGGGATAGCCTCTCCATGTATGAATATAACCATTGGAAGGAGGATGCAGAGGAGATACAAACAGAACTGAGGAAAAAAAAACAAAAAACAAATCAATCAGGTCTGGTGATCTGAGTGGCAGGAACTGATGGGTACTTTCTTCAGGGCTTCCTAAGATCAATTTCAGATTTTTTGTTACTCTGTTCAAGGACTTCATTCCGGGGAAAAAAAAACTTGATTCACAAAACTTGGGTCACATCCCTAGTCCTTGGCCAGGAAAAGTAGAGTACCTTGATATATCGTCCTATCAAGACAGTATCCAATGTCTTTGATGGCTGGTTCCCCAAAGTAAAATGAGTGTGCTGTCAGCAAGAGAATGAGTAATGAATGTTGGCAGGTGAAAACAAAAGATGTCCACTGCACACAGGCTCATTGCTTGTATGTAAACTCTGCCCAGGCACCAATGGCTGAGAGAATTCCAGGACCCTTAAGAGTTTGGTGACTCTTTATTTATGAAGACTGTCTATGTCAATCCCTGAGTTTTGCTCAATGAACAAATGTGATTTTTGTTACATTAGAAAAAAAAAAGTTCCTCTATACTTCATTGGGACTAAGCTCTGATCTCTGAAATAATCATGGAAGTCAGGGTGGGTAGAAAAGAATCATTTATTAAATAGCATTTCATTATTTAAGTTATTTTTCTTCATATTTAGCCAATCACTTAAATTCCCATCAGAATAGGCTATCCAGGTATCTCCAGTCCAAGGAGAGTACAAGGTAAGTTAAAGGAATAGAACTGAAGCTGAAGTTTGTTACAATTAAAGAATTTGAATGGCACGGAGTTTAGCAACAGGATGTGGGGCTGTTATTTCAGGCTAGGGCAGTAAAAGAAAACAGAGGAAAATACATGTCTCACTGAATGAAGAAATCCTAGAAGAATGGAATAAAATTTTCTATGCTTATGCTTACCAGTTTGTAGAATATTATAAAGAAATGTCAAGGTTAAGTGTAAATAAAAATGTGATGATGGAATCAAGGCTCTGAAATTAATCAGCATCTCCAAAGTCAAGAATCACCTTACCAGGTTATTCATCTGAGTAGTAAGAAGATAAAAGGCTTAAGGGTTAAAACAAACCAAAAAGTAAACTTTGATTTTAAACTCACATACAGTAGAAAATAATTTTAATAAGATATGTTTGTGAATAAAATAATCATAAACTTGAAAACAATTTTTCCATTAATGCAAAAATTAACAAAATGAATAGTCATAATATTCAAAAAATGATCTCATCTTAGGATATCAAATATTTGGTCATAATTTGCCCTAAAATCAGCATAATGTCATAAAAATATGATCTAGCAATTTTATTCCTGAATAGAAAACCTAATGAATTAAAAACAAATAATTCTAAAATTTGTATGGAAACACAAAAGACTCCAAATAGCCAAAGCAATCCTGAGAAAGAAGGACAAAGCTGGAGGTATCACTCTCCCTGATTTCAAATTATGCTACAAAGCAACAGTAATCAAAACAATATGGTACTGGAACATAAACAGATACATAGGTCAGTGGAACTGAATAGAGAGCCCAGAGATAAACCCACACTTATAGGCGCAACTAATTTATGATAAAGGAGGCAAGAATATACAATGGGGACTTCCCTGGTGGCGCAGTGGTTAAGAATCCGCCTGCCAGTGCAGGGGACACAGGTTCGAGCCCTGGTCCGGGAAGATCCCACATGCCGCGGAACTAAGCCCGTGCGCCACAACTACTGAGCCTGCACTTCTAGAGCCCGTGAGCCACAACTACTGAAGCCCACGCGCCTAGAGCTGAGCCCGTGCTCTGCAACAAGAGAAGCCACCACAATGAGAAGCCTGCGCACTGCAACGAAGAGTAGCCCCCGCTCACCACAACTAGAGAAAAGCCCACGCACAGCAACAAAGACCCAACACAGCCAAAAATAAAATAAATTAAAAAAAAAAAAAAGAATATACAATGGGGAAAAAGACAGTCTCTTCAATAAATAGAGCTGAATTTACATAAAATAGAAGTTAACTGGACCTTACACCATATGAAAAAATAAACTCAAAATGGCTCAAGGACAAATGTAATACCAGAATCCATGAGATTCCTAGAAGAGTCTTAGCAATATTTTTTGGATCTGTCTCCTCAGGCAACCCACTGAATGAGAGACGATATTGACAAATAATATATCTGATAATGGGTTAATATCCAAAATATACAAAGAACTCTTACAACTCAATATCAAAAAAATAATCTGATTAAAAAAATTGGCAGACAACCTAAATAGACATTTTTCCAAAGAAGACATACCAATGGCTAATAGGCACATGAAAATATGCAGAACATCACTAATCATCAGGGAAATGCAAATCAAAACCACAATGAGATATCACCACACACCTTTCAGAAAGGCTATTATCAAAAAGTATACAAATAACAAGTTTTGGTAAGAATATAGAATAAAGGGAAGTCTTGTGCATTGTTGGCGGGAATATAAATTGTTACAACCACTGTAGAAAACAGTCTGGATATTCCTCAAAAAATTAGAAATAGAACCACTATATGACCCAGCAATTCCACTTTGGGTATTTATCTGAAGAAGACAAAACCACTAATTAGAAAAAATATATGCAGCCCTATGTTCATTGTAGCATTACTTACAAGAGCCAAGATATGAAATTAACCTAAGTGCCCATCAACAGATGAATATATAAAGAAGATGTGGTACACACACACACACAACACACACACATAGAGGAATACTACTCAGGCATAAAAAATAATGAAATTTTGCCATTTGCAACAATATGGATGGACTTGGAGGGCATTATGCTAAGTGATATAAGTCAGACAGAGAAAGACAAATACTGTATGATTTCACTTATACTTGGAACCTAGAAAACAAAACAAATGGGCAAACATAAGAAAACAGACACAGAATCATAGATTCAGAGAAGAAAACAGGTGGTTGCCAGAGGGGAGTGGGGTGGGAAGAGAAGAGAAATAGGTGAGGGAGATTAAAAGGTTTTAATTTCCAGTTACAAAATAAATAAGTCACAGAGATGTAATGTACAGCACAGGGAATACAGTCAATAACATTGTAAAGAGCTTCGTATGGTGACAGATGGTAACAAAACTTAGGGTAATCATTTCATAATGTATAAAAACACATTTTTGTACAGCATAGTGTACAAAGCACTATGCTGTACACCTAAAACTAATATAATATAGTAAGTCAATTATACTTCAGTAAAAATAAAGAAAATTCAAAGCATGAAAAAAAATACACTAAAAATTACATGTGCATTCATGTTCATAGCAGCATTACTCATAGTAGCCAAGAGGTGGAAACAGGCAAAAGGCCCATCGATGGATGAATGGATAAACAAATTGTGGATATACATACAATGAAAGATGTAGCCTGTAAAAGGAATGAAGTACTGATATATGCTACAATGGGAATGAACCTTGAAAACATTGTACTAAGTGAAAGAAGCCAGATGCAAAGGTTATATGTCATACAACTCCAATTTCTATGAAATATCCGGAATAGGTAAATACATAGAGACAGAAATCAAACTGGTGGTTGCCAGGGGCTAAGAAGAGGAGAGGAAATGAGCAACTGCTTAATGACTACAGGGTTTCCTTTCGATGTGATAAATGTTTTAAGGAACTAGATTGAGTTGGTGGTTGTACAACATTGTGAGTGTACTGAATGCCACTTCAAAATGGTTAATTTTGTGCTATGTTATCTTCTCTTATTTTACAGCATTTCCAGTGAATGCCTTTCTTTCTTCTTTCCACCTATCCATGTCCTTCTCTTCTTAGAAAGGCAATTCACATGTCATTTACTGATTAAGACCTTCTTGTTAATTCCAACCCCAAGTTAACTTTCACTTCTCTGAGTGTTTATACTGTATTTCATATTCAGTCATTCAGTCAACAAATATTTGTTAAGCACCCACTATGCGTAGGGCACTGTGTTAAGTTCTGGAAAAGTTTTGGTGAGCCCCTTACAACAAATGAGAAGAATTATATTATCAAACTAAAGAAGGCTTAGCATCAAATCAATAAAAGTACTTTGAAAAAAAGAAACATTCCTTGAGAACATCTAACTAAATAATCTGACTGAGACTTGGGGATGGAGGTTGTCAGGAAAGGGTTCTCTTAATACCTGTTTTATCATATATTCTCTTAATTATGAATTACTATAATTAGTTTTTCCATATATTAGAAAACAAGGCCAAATACTATGCAAATTATCATGCTCTTAAATGATACTGAAAGAATGGAAGAATGGCTGGATGATCAGTAGATATTCATGGCCTATAGGAGTAGATGGTGAAGAACTAGATAGAGACACTACCACCTAATAGCTGATAACTACAATACTAATTAACACTTTTATTTTTAAGTTTTAAAAATTCATCTACTATGCACATTTACATCCCATTTGAGAGAAATCTTTTTCATTGAAAACGTTCAATTTTTCCCTTTAAGAAATCTAACTGCCTTCAATATTTATTATCAGTAGTCATAGCAGGGGAATCTGATATAAAGCTATTTGTTTATTTTTATCATTCGCTGCATATTTTTAAATGAGCAAGTATTTTTGAATTAAAATAAGAAAGCTTAATAAAGCTGATTTAACATAAATCTTTTAAGTGGAAATTTTTTTAAAAAGACAATTTGAATATTGGTCTACTTTTATTCATAATGGCTTGGCAGAAATATTTGTTAAGGAATGAAAAGAATTTAAAAAATTTTTAACAAACATATTTGTTGACATTATACCTGAAATGTCTTAGTTCTATTTTAATTAATTGCCCTAAAGTATTTAATCCTGGAAAGAAAAATCTGCTTATTAGCCTTGTTGGTCTGCAACATTACGCTAAGTTTTAAAGTATTTTCTTTTTCTAAAACAGTTATCAGTCTATAAATGGAATCATATAATATCACTTTAAAACAATCAATTATTCACTAAGTAATAACAATCAATTATTCACTAAAACATAAAAACATATAATGGATCTTGTACGCAAAAAAATGTGTAAAATGACTAAGAAGTTCAGAAAACCGACCAACAGAATTTGGAATTAAACTGAAAAAGAAGGCAAAACCCGGATCAATCCTGAGCAGAACAGTTTGAATAGTCAGGCATTTGAGAATCTGGTTTTAATAGATACTTGATTTAGTATTTCTACAACAGCAAAGGTGACAAGCCAATAAAAATATTTTGCAATTCAATTTTTGCTGCACTGGAGCAACCAGGAACCCAACCAAAGGCAGATCTGATACACAGACCAAGTACATATCTGCCAAACATTACAGCCAAAATGATTTGTAATTCACCATGGAAAAAGCCACACATGAATTTGAAATTAGCAATTTAACCCAATTTAAAGGACAGAGTTCAAACATAAAGAATAAACAACCCACATCAGCAAAGTATTTTTTTTTATTCTGCATTTTTTTCATAACTAAAAAAAACAAAAAAACAAGAAAGATAGTAACTCATTCCTCAGTTCACTGGCTAAAATGTAAACAATATACCAAGGAAGAAAGCTAGACAGTGTGACACTGTCATTAAAATATCATCGAATATAGGATGTTGCATAATAAATGTACCCTTTAAATTGTCTGAAGGAGTTTTCAAAGTACTAGGCACACAAGAAGAATGTAATTTTTAAAACTTTTTTGGGCTTCATTAACACAGTTTACTTGAAACACATTCATATTACCCTAGTATCCACTTACAGAAAACAATTATTTGACTCTCTCAGGAAAAACTGTTTTCCTTTTGAATCCCTGGGAATAATAGCAAAAGCATTTCTTCTTTTTCCATCTTCCCTTCCTAAAAATCAGAGATAAGCTTGACTGAGCTATAAATGTAAACCACACAGTTAATCTAATACGAAATTCGTGACATACCTAACTTCTCAAATCTCTTAGGTTTGGTTTTCCTAGAGTCAGTTACTGTGGGAGGATTAATTTTATTTGCTATAGAAAGTCATTAATGTATTTTTAGCTGATTTCTGTCCAGTAACCCCTGAACATCTAGGCTAACTTGGGAAAGAAGAGAAGAGTAGAAAAAAGTGCTATTCTACAAATATATACCAAGCATCAAAATATATAACAAACCCTCTGGGCAAGAATCATTTCTCATATTCTTATATTCATGGAAACACTTTAACGCCAAAGGCTTCTTTTAAATGATGTATTCTTTTAAAGAGTGGTTTAGCCCACTTTTATATTTATATGTACAATTCTAGGATGTTCAACATGGAGCCTGTGAGAGACTAAATGACCATTCATTCATTTATCAAATATTGAGTCAGCAGCAGCTATGAGCAAAAGTGCTATAAAGAGTAGAGAGAGATGTAAGGAACGTCGCCTCTCCCTCAGTAGCTTACTAACTGAAAAGGAAGCTAAGACAAGACCTTTTCACTTAGAAATCATGAAAGAGTGAAGATGAACATCTCTGATGGGCTAAGGGAGTTACCCCCAAAGGGCTGAAGAATGAAGAATTTTGGACATGAGGGGCAGCTCTTAGTTTTTCCAGGCATTAAACTGAAGTCTTCGGGAGCAAGTCACAGCAAGCATTCCAGGTTGACTCATCATTAAGTAAAAAACCCAAGAAAGAAAAAGTTAAGTTTTATATACTAAGTTTTCCAATTTGGATGGAGCACACTACCTTTTCAGAGTTTTAGTGAAATAAAATATCGCCCAAGTTCCATTTTTATTCATCAAAGAAAGAAAGAATGCAAAAAACATATTAATGCGTTCTAAGGCTCTGAAAATCAATACCGTAAGTACAGTGTCAAAACAGAAATTCTAAAATCACGGGAAAAACAAATATCCTTCTCTTCCTCAGCATGTATGTTTGTGTGAGAGAGCGGCAAATAAATGTTGAGGATGTGAATTTTAAAAATAGGAGAAGAAATTAAAATTCATGTATAATTAATTTTTAAAACCCATTACATCTCTATGCCTATTTTTTTTTTAACATCTTTATTGGAGTATAATTGCTTTACAATGGTGTGTTAGTTTCTACTTTATAACCATTACATCTCTAAAACCACTTTGAGGTAAGGTTTAGTTTTTGTTCACAATGACAGTATTTTTAATGCATGCTATGTAATGATATAAATTACATATACAGTATTACATATATATGTACATATATACATATATATATACACACACACACACACAGAGTACGGTATGTGGTCACGTAAATGGGGGAAAGGAACTAATAGTTACTGAGTGATGTCTATGCAGCAGCCACTCTGCCACGTTGCTGTCATATACTTAGCTCATTGAATCCTGAGTGCCATACTTTGAGCTAGGTTATAATAGCAGTTTTTTGTTGTAGGGAACTAAAACTCTGTGAGATTCAATATTGTACCCAAGGTAAATCTAGATGAATTAGAATCTGAATTCAAAAATAATTTTTTTCAGATTCTAATGCTCAGGTAGGCAAAGCAAAGAAACATATCATTTTTGGTAAGAAAAGACTGTTGTCACGTTTTTCCCTAATTGCCTCTTTAACAAAATCATAGAATCCACTGTGAATAATTGCAATGTTTTAAAAAATCATGAGGAGTATCCTGGGTGGATAAGTATAGAAATAAATGAGGAATTTTCTATTATGTGTTTTATCTCACAAATCTGTGTCCATTAAAAGGCAGGTCTTAAAAATATTCCCCCAATTAATTCTTCACAACTCATTCTGATATAAACTCAGATATGTAGGCCACTTCCACAGACGCCAAAGTCTGTTGTTTCTTCTAATTTTAAAAGCAGAGTTACATAATCATTTCTAAATAAAATCATAAATTGTTTATAGACCATAGTAGTGCCTACTATACTTAAAAATGACAAGAAAAATGCCTATTTTCTTTGTTAGGAAATAGTAGAAAACTAAGGCTAATATCAAACCAATGACTTTCGGGGGTCAAATGCTCCATTTTATAAATAGTAACCATCAAAATTTTCACATTCTCTCAAGAAAAATATGAGCCCCAAGAACATACCATTATACACTCATTAGAACCCATTTACTTTACACCACTATAGCAAACACTTGTGATTTGTAGATTTAAATACCTCAGTTTATTAGCTATGGCAGTTGACTTCCATGTTCCATTTCTGCTTTGGGAGAGTTTCATTTCTAAAGCCCACCCATAAATACAGCCAGTCCCTTCCTGCTTACCCTCTTCCCTTTTGGCCTTTACCTATGTTTTGCTGGCCAAATTGAATCATTGCAGTGGCTGCCAAATTCAAGGCCTCAAAAGCCATCTCATGACACTACTGTTGATGTTCCATGAAAGTCCAAGTCTCCTACTATTAAACTATTATTCAAACCCATGGTTTGACATGTTTTAACTGTTATACCTCTCAGAAAGCAAGTACATATGATGGTGAGAACGATGCCTTTTAACACAGTATTCTACTTGTGTCATTAATTTTTTGGGACATTGACTCACTGAGATTACTGTTGAGATTCTGGAGGAATCAAATAATATAACAGCATTATAACTAAGTACAGATAACGTAAAGCACTGTAATTACATACATTCATTTCATATTTAAAATATATATTATATGTATACAAACCCATGTATACACATATAAAATTTGTGACACTGTATAAATCAGAAGTCTGTGTTCTAATGTCAGACCAACAAATGTCAATTGTCACCTCTACCACTTACTAGTATATAACTCTGGGAGAACTTATTAGCCTCCTAGTATTTCACTTTCCTGTTTGATTTTTTTTTTAATGAAAAATAACAGTCTATGATAAGGCTAAAATAGGAGAATGTATGTGAAGAATTTAACATTGTGTGTGACATATATTAAGAGTTCATTTATTGTTAGGTGCAGTCACCATCATAAGCATCATCATCACTGGGGGAGGAATAAATTTTCTTAGTATTTATCGCCAGTCATAGCAACTAAACTTTGGCTCAGTCACATTCTGACTTAAAAATTATGAGACAATAATTCGTACTAAAGGATCATGTTGACTTTAAAATCACGTTCAATGACTTATCCACTTTACTTCATTAACAGGAAAGCTAATCAAAGCATTAAACATAAATTAAAAATCCAATAAAGCAAGGGAGGCTCAAAAGTTATATTTGTAGTAGCCTGTTACAAGAAAGAGCCCCAATAATCATATTTCCTGGTATCCAAACCTTTGTGTTATCTCCTCTCACGTTGACTCCTCCCACATGTGCTTTGGCCAATGGAAGAAGAGCAAACACTATACAAACAGATGCCTTAACGGTACTTACACACTGGGGTGTGCCCCATCTCTTGTTGCTCTGGCCCAAGCTAGCCTTGTATAGACATGTGGTCCTGCTGAGAGCCAGTACCAACCACCAGACGTGTGAGCGAGGCCATGAGGGACCAGCCAACTCACTGCAGATGCTTGAACACAGCCAAAACACACGGAGCAGGCAAAAGCCATTCCAGTTGAGCCACAGAACAATTTGTTAATGAATGGTGGTCTGGGGGTGTTTTGTTATGTACTAAAAGCTAATTGATAAAGTATTTCTCCTCCAATGAAGTAATTCTAAGTTACTCATTTGGATCAAAGAGAGGTTCCATTTCATTAATTCATTAATTTGTTCATTGATACCTATTTATAGTATATAAACATTGAAAAGCAAAGTCAAATCCTATATGAATCTTGCCCTCAAGAATTTCCTCATAGCAACATGAGGTCAGAGGAAAGGAAGTCCCCCCCAACAGTAATCATAACAGTTATGATATTTCATTATCATTTATCATTAAAAATGATAAAATAAAATTAAAATTTACATATTCAAGCACCATACATTATCTCATTTAACCCTCACGAAGCCTTATAAAGAAGGTTTTACTTGTATTCTTATTCCTCGGGTGAGGAAAATGAGGTTCAAGATGTTAAATAATTTGTCTGTCACACAGCTATTAAATGCACTGATTTTCCATAATTTCTACATACAGTTATACAACTGTATACATATATAAAAGTTATGTAAGACTAAATGTATTTATATATCACAGTAACAATGAGTTTTAAAGGAGAAAGATCAATGGATATGCTTAATTTCAAATTGCCTTTACTAAAGCAAATTTATTAAAAATGCAGTGTGTGTTACCTACCCTGAACTTAGTTTCTTCCTCATTTATCAAATGAAGGTATTTGAATACAGTATCTTTAAACAATTTTCTACTTTGTAAAAATTCTGTTTAATCCTTAGGTACAGAAAATTAAATCAGCAAACATGTTAGTTACAGATTTACTTACTCTAAGTATATAATGAAATAGTCACATCATAATTTTTGAATCAGTTTAACATGCAAAAATACATATATATTGAGAACCCACAAAAGATGCTTTTAAAGAAGACCACATGTAAATAATAGGTTATAGAAAAAACAAATCGGGTTCCTAAGACCTTGATTAATACTCTTATTAGCTCTGATATAACCTGGGTAAGTTGTGTTCTCTGTGCCTCAGTTTTCTAATTTGTAAAAATAGGACAATAATGTATATTCCATGAATATTTTGTAAATGAAATAAAAAACAAGAGACACTGTTTATTTGTGCTAGGCATTGTACATACATAATCTCCATTCTGACACACAGTATGAAAAAGCACTATTATTTTCATTTTATAGTATGAAGAAGTTGAAAACTTGTACCAAGGTCACACATCTTAGGTGAAAGCAAACCAATACTGAAACCCAAATATCTCTGACTTTGCTGCACTGTGCTCTGAAAAATATAAAGGTTGTTGTTAAAATGACATGGTTTTAGATAGATAGCTGGCAAGATCAGTCTTCTCGATCGACAGCTAGGTGGTAGCTTGATTTCAATTTGGGGACCATTAGAAGTAAAGTGATCTTAAAAACCACCTAATTTAAATAACAATAAGAAAATGGAGTCCCTAAGAAGTTTACTTACTTGCCCAAGATTTTACTTGATAGTTTGAGAGGAAAACTTGGCTATAAACAGATTCCTGACCTTAAGTTCAGTGCTTTTCTTCTATATTATAAATTGGAAGCTACAACTTAACTACCGTAACACCTTAAACAGAAGACATAAAGAAATTATCACTTCTCTTTCAATCTTAGGCAAAATACCACCTTCTCAATGAAACCTTCCTGATTTCAATATATTGCCTGATTCTTTTTATTATACCTCTATTGTTGTTTTTTTCCTTCACAAGATTAACTATCAGCTATAATTATTTTACTTATTCACTCATTCATTCATTTCATTTCATTATTGTCTGTGCTTTCTCAGTAGAAATTAAATTCATAGAGGTCAGCCTCATTTGGTGTATGGGTGGACCATACAATTGCAATTGACATCAGCACGGCCCAAGAAAGGTTTTAGCTTCTTAGGGTAACTAGGCACATAGGGCCATAGGTTGCCTCTCTGAAGACCCTTGCACTGGAATCATGGAATGAACCAGCTAAGAGACAGCAGATTTGAAGGGCCACAGTAACATATCCACTGAGAGAAATGCCTCTTGGTAGTAACCGGTGGGAAGTGATGATTTGATGATGTCCAAATCCCCTATATATTAGTAAGGGAGTTTTTAGAAACAGACACCGAGACAGGATTAAATGTGCTAAGATTTTACTATGGGAAACATCTATGAAAGAAAATAGGGAGGGAGACTTAAAAGGTTGTGCCTGCCTTCAGACTGTACCAGTCTGATCCCAATCAGAGGAGGAGAGAGGGAAGGACATTTGGGAGTGAAAGTGCCTCAGGCTGCTGGGCAATCGAAGGACAGTTCAGCAAGGTTGTGGAGAGTCCTTGAACCAGAGTTGCCCATCAAAGGAATGTTCCCATGGAACAGGCCTGCCTTATGATCCCTGCTGTGCTTAGTAATTGGTTGTGAGCAGTCCCCTGAGAAGCCTGTGTCAATGTGCTGATGGAGTTCAGGGCACAGCAGCAGGGGACTTGGTTCAGTGATGCTCCCTGTAGCTTATGGTCTGAGAGGTGTATTGTCATGGCCACCACGATCCATGTCCAAAGCCTTAGCCCTACATGATATTTGGGTACCATGTAGGTGGGCGTATGAGGGGGCCCTAAAAAAGGCTGAAGATTAATTTTTTGCCAGCCTAACAGGAGGTTTAATTGGTTAAAGTAACAATTAAATTGAATTATGAAACAAAGACTTTTATTGCTTGGCACCTGCATTTGTGAACTGAGCTTTATATTTGCTGCATGTAGGAGGATAAAGAATTCCAAGCAGAGGGAAAAGCAGATGGTCCAGAGATGGAAAAAAAAAAAAAAAAAAAAAAATTGGAGGAATTGAAAGAAAATAAGTCTGGCAGTAGCATACAAAGTGAGAATGATACTAATGTTAGATGACGTTGATGAAAAAAAAATGTAAGATGCTTTGTGCTTAGGTGGCTTTTACAGCAGTACATAACAGATGTTAGGTTCTGCCACATGCCTGTGGTAAGCCGTGGGCTACTCATTACCCTTTGTGAGCCTCAGTAACTCTTCTGAAAATAGGAATGATAACAGCACCTATGTCATAAGGGACTTATGAGGACTAAATGAGACAGTATGTTTAAAGCACCCATCGTAAGTTTCTAAGAGCTAAGTCGGTTCAATCTCATCAGAGAACCTGTTCCACATGCCAGGAAAATACTCTTTTATCATTAGGACCCACCCATAAGGATGAGTCAGAAGGAAGGAATGACAAAACAAAAGGAAACCCTTCATACTGTCCTACAGGAACTAAGAAAACACCAAACTGAGGTCAAGGTTCTTGCCTTTTTCTCTTCCTTCCTTTTCCTCCTCTTTTGAAATTATACCCTTAAAGGGTATAAGGGGAGAAGGGGGTGGTGGAGGGAAATGTCTTTAAAAACATGAGGCAAGTGGAGGAAAGCAGCAAGGTAAGGAGCAACGCAGCCTGCAGAGGTTGTCTGAGTGGAGTGGTCCAGCAGAGAGGCTCTAGTTCTCACTCCTGCATGTTCTTACATCGTTAGACAGTGAGTTGAGAGTCACTGGGCCTGCTGAGGGGCCCCCTGGGTAGTGAATCTTATAGGCTGAGATAAATGTCCACGATCTCAAACCATACAGAGGATGGTGCAGAGCCTCAAAGGCCAGAAAACCTCTAAAACAAGCAAAGCCTGGTCAACTGGGGGGCAAAGGTCAGCCCTGCCCAAGCCATGAAGCCAGACTGCAAACCACACTAACAGCTGTCCCCACCTGCCAAGACCAGCAACCAGGTGGACAAGGGTAATCAACCCAGGGGTGAGAGAAAACAGAAGTTTCAGAACCCAAGAACCTCAATTCTTTACCCATAAGACTATGCAAGTCACTTATGCCTCAACACCTTATACCCAGACCAATCTAGGAAAAAAAGCCTAAAATGGGGCAGAGCCCTGAATCCAAGATTGAATGTTTTCTCCTAGAGAGGCCGAGCATCACCTAAAGAGCCAGTTGCATATATCTTATCTATTTTTTTCTGGTAAGTCAGAAGATGTAGGCCTTTGTGAAGGACACCAGCTCAGTTTAAGAAAGCACGTGTCCACTGTGCATCACAGTTGTAGTATGAGAAAATTTGCTATCATTTCTTTTATGGTTATTTATATTGCAAATGACAGTAGGGGCACCAAAGAGAGGCTTGTTACTGCTGATGCCAGTTAGTGGGCAGATGAAGAAAAGTAAGGTATTCCAGACAGTGGGAACAGGAGGATAAAGCTAGGCAGTGGGTACCAGAAAAAAAGTACTAAGGAAAAGAAAGTAGTTCAATAACAGCTAGAGGGTAGAGGGTCAGGGGACAGAGGAATTAATGACTAATAAACAAAGTGGCAATGTAGGCAGGAGGCAGTTGATGAAGAGCTGGTAAGAAAATGGAGATATTTATTAGGGGAGGGATATGACAATCAGACATAATTTCCAGGAAATCCCACTCTGGCAGAGAAGTGGAAAATTTATTGGAAGGATTTGAGATCAGAATAAGGAAAATAGGTTAGTTGGCATAATCCAAGCAAGAAATGATTAGAGCCTGAAGTGAGGCAGTGGCAAAAGGAAATGGAAAGCAGAGGATAGACTAGTACGTATGTTAAATAGAAGAGTCATGACTTGGTTACTGGATTACTGTGGATGGGGTAGGAGGTTAGAGGGACACTTCTACTGTGGCTTCCACTTCTCTGGCTGGGGAAGATGGAGTAGAAAGGGATACCATGCACAAGGTGAGGGAAAGCAGGGGAGGGATTGAGTTTGGGGAGCCAGGAAACAGAGAAGATAAGTTCGGTTAGGAGACAAAATCAAGTTTAGTTTGATTTTTTTTTATTTTGTTATTGTTTCAATCTACTATAAAAAGTTAATCTCATGTAATCTCAATTACTATGTCTTAGAAATGGAAATCCTATTATTTAACCATCCTGAAAGCAGTAGTCAGGCCTGGTATCTCTACAAATTCTACATAATAGAAGGAAGAAGAAGGAGAGGCGGGTAGGAAGGAGGAGGAGGAAGAGGAAACACCTGAAAAAGCCTTTGTTTGTTTGTTTTTAAAAAAAAAAAGGCTAAATGTTTTCAAGAACATTCCATGTGTAAAATGCATTAAGTCAAAGTATATTGAAAGATTCATAGACTTTTAGAGCCGAAAGACACCTTAGAGATCAGGTAATCCAAGTTAGCATTTTTATAGATGGGACAACAGGGGTACAGAGGGGTTAAGAACCCTGGCCAAGCTCACACACGGGAGCCCATCTCAGGACTATTCTTCCGCGCCTGCCAGGCTTTCTGCCTCTACTGACCACACTCAGCATTAACTTAAGGCCAAAACCATCACAGACTGAGAAATGAACGCAGCACATTTTTACCTGCTGCGTTTCTTTCTAACATCCAGGATTTCTAATTTTACTACAAACGTCTCAACATCATTCTGAATAACTCTTAACAGTAAGAAAGTTGCGTATATGCACGCAATACACTTCCATAAAATCCACAGTAAAGACATTATTTGGGTCTATTGATACTCACTACAATCCCATGAGGATTATCCATACTTGATGAAAACAGCAAGGCACAGCAATGTGAAATGTCTTGCCCAGGATCACAGAGTTAATAATTCGTGAAGTTAGGACTGGAACACTAGGAATCTCGCTCTAGCATCTTGAACTGTATAATATACCGTCTCTCACTCATCTCTCTCTCTCTCTCTCCTTTTTTTGTTCTCAAACTAACAGGGCTAATGAGACATTTTAATAATACTGAAAATATTTTCAAACACGTTGCCATTTAAATCTAGATCTAATCATTATCAAGAAAAGTCCATGAACAATTTTAAAATGTGTATATCTGTAAAACTATCAAACTGCACACTCCGTATTAACTGTATGATGATCTACCCAACAATCTTGGTAAATCACATTGACATAAAATGAACAGTTTCCAAAAAAATTGCTAAATAACAAAGAAGATTATTTTTAAAAACTGCTTAACTTAGTTCAAGGAATCGCTACGAGGTGGAGGCTTATGAATTCATATCCATTAGACAATGAATACACCCTAAAAGAAACAATGCCAGTAAAATTCGCGGGTCACATCAGTGTTTGTACCTAAGCTACCCTCTGGGCATCTAAGCAAGTGCTGCTGGTTTAAAAGACAGGTAGGACGGGTGAGCCTCACAAACAAGAACTCTGTTTCTCCACAGTTGTCCCTGGCGTTCACCAGCTCTTCAACCTCAGGATGACATTGTCCAACAAGATGAGAGGATAAAGGGAGTACTTTTCAATCAACTTAAAGTAATAAATAGTTCTTAAACATCAAAGCTCTTCTCGGGTATTCTGATATAATGGGGAATAACAGTTTGAGCAGAGAAATGGCATGATGGAACTGAGGATAATATGTGCTAAGAGACAGAAGGCCAAGACATCCTTTAGAAGAACAATGTGATTCTAAGACCTTAATACCATTGCTGGTAGCATTCGGAAAGAGAGACCCTGAGCAGTCAGAAATGATAAAAGCTGGTGATGTGGGGATAGGAAAAAGGGAAGAGTTAGAGATTCAGGAATTTCTTCTATATAGTCCTTCCATCTGTAACCCCAACTCTCAACATCAGCTTTAATAGGATCTTTTTTTTTTTTTAATAGGATCTTTTAATAGGAGCTTTTCCAAGGATCCACCTTGTATGCTGCCTCCATCTGAACTGCTTCAAAATGTTCAAAGAAATTATACTTATTATTTGAACTACGTGGCTGTTGACATGCTGCCCAAATGAACAAAAATATTTTATTTGGCCCACTTTACAAAAAAATAGAATGATGTTTCAAAAACATTCCCTTTAAATTATCCTAGTATTACAAAGGCCAAAAAAAAAAAAAGCAGTCACTTCAGTTTTAACATATGAACAACATTAAAATGACATATGAAGAATATTAAAACACATGGATAATAGTCACCATTTGGAAATGATAGCAGGCAAAGGGGTATATGATGAACAATCCAAAAATATAAAGTTTTAACTCAGGAAAAAAAACCCAATAAAATAATATCAGTGTTCTCGTATTTCACCATAATCAGAATTATCTTATTCTCTATCATACTTCTCGAAAAGAATTAAATAGTGCCACACAGCAGTTAGGAGCATAACAAAATAGCCATTTTCAATTATTTTTGAGAAATGACTTAAATAGGGACTCTTTTTAAGAGGCACTATTTGGCAAAAATCTCAACTGCAATCATTTTTATTGGAAGGATTTCATGGGCTCCCACAGCTTAGGTGAGAGAATTTGATCTCAAACCCCAAGCTAAAATTCTTATAAATCTGCACTCATCAAAAAAGATCATTCAGCTCCTGCTAAGCCTTGACTTGTTTAAGGTTTAACATGACAAACTTCTCCTCATCTCAGTATACGTAGGCTCTGTTACTAAAGGATTTGGAAGGAGGAATAGCCACAGGTTTCTTGGGTTTCCAAAGTATGTACTTAGAAAATGGCCCCCTGATAAAAGGTATCTTGAAGCTACTATAGGAGCCTACCATTATTGCTGATGGCGTTCAGGGTAGGCTGCCCCCAGAATGCCACTTTGGCATACTGATGATTTTGAATTAGTTACTTAAGAAACAGCCAGTACAAGAAGAACACTCTGACCCTCCTCTGTCTGTCTCCCTTTACCCTCTTTAGCTCCCTTCCCCCTCTTCCTACTTCTTTACCTCAGTGCCTCCTAGGAAGGTATCTGTGTAACATGCAAACCCTTTTCCGATTAGCATCCATCTCTGTTTAGGGGATCTCCATCCTCCCCCATTGCACGCTGCCATAGGAAATAGTGACTACTTCTCACTAAGGACGTCAAAGTAGTAAATATCTTCACGACCCTGTTCAGGCCAGAAAGAGGCCAGGCATGGGCAGAGTCCAGGTCAGTCTGAGGCTCTCTGAGGTTTTTCAGTGTTGAGTAAGTGATACAACAATTAATATGGGAATAATTGGAGTTCAGAGTGGAGGCATGAAGACCACATGACCTTCACTGTGGCTCCTGCCCCTTGCCCTGTACTGTGCCTATAGTTCCTGCCCATTTTCCAAGTCTGGACCTCCAGGTTCCCACTGATCCACTGAACTTGCAGTATCCTTCTCACTAATTCACTGAACTTACATTATCCTTATTAATTCCCATTTTACTTTTGTGAGTTAGCTTCTGAAGCTTGGTACTAAGATCCTTGACAGACACATCTCCCAATGTCAAATGTACCCAAATTGATCCTTCCAACATATTGCTCCTCCAGCCATACAAGAAATGGAAAATACAAGATACTAGTTCAAGGAACTGCTTCATTGGCCAAACTGATTGATTCCTGCCATAGGCTGAGTTCTACTACTGACTCTCACTGCACCTCTAACCTTGACATGCCTTTAGCAGGTAACTTCCTGCTTTTGATGATGGGATATTAGTTCTATCAGCCTTCCTTTAGGTAACATTGTCCTAGTTTTGTGGTCCCTGCGTGGCCTAACTTCTGACAGCTGTATCTGCTCAACTACCAATACTTTCAGATTCTGACTTTAATCAGCCTGCAGTCTGGACTTCCATTCATGATGTGTATCTTAGTAAGTCTATCAGTTTTCAGTTCCTAGTGTTATTCAGAATGATAATCAAAGGTTAATAGAAGGGATAAAGAACCATCACTCCCTTCTATCCAGACCAAGGAAGTACCATAATAGATTCCTCTTTGAACAACTCACAGTTGCAGGCTCCTAAAAAATCTCTCCCAGCCTTGATACCTCAGGGAATTCATTCTGAATTCACAGGATTTCCATCTCCTTTAGTGTCCCTGTGCTTTCTGTTGCCTCATCTCTAGATTCTTCCTGTCTTCATTGATAATTCAGTTGTACACTCTTCTGTATGACTTTGGTTTACGTTTCTCTCCATGAGATCACTGGACTCCCTGCTCAGTCCAGTGTTCTAATCCACTTGGCAATAAGCTCAATACAGCAGGGACAGCTTCTACTTATCTGGGAGAGAGGGAATGTTACATCTCCACCAACAGTTGAAGAGAATAATTGTGTTGAAGTTAGTGGTATTTCCATCCTTCTCTTTAGCATGATCATAGCTACTGCTCACAGAATGTTGCTGAGTGGCAGGTACCAGCCTAAGCACTTCAGGTACTTAATCTTATTTGATCCCCAGAATGCTTCAAATAAATTGGCATTATTGCTCCTCATTTACTGATGAGAAAACTGAAGGTCAGAAACATTATGTATTATACAAGTTCACATAGCTTGTGGATGGCAGAGTCAGGATGGAAACCCAAGTTACTCTGATCCCAAAGTCTGTGGTTCGAATCACTATACTATAACTCTAGTCTGCTCCCAACACACACACCCATGAAAAAAATCAACAAGTCTTAACCTGGTAATTGAGCCCGCCCCCCGCCCCCTATGATTTGCTTCTATTTGCCTTTCCAGAGTCACCTCTCCCTTTGCCCCTACCTCTCTAGCTCAGCCACATGGAATCTGAACTCCAGGCAAATTGAAATGCATGTATCTACAAATAAGCTATACACCTTAAGCCACAGACGGCCATCCTTTTATTAATGCAGTTTCCTCTAATGTAAAACATTCTCACCCTTATAAGCTCCATTTTCAGTCCTATTCATTCCATATGATCCAGATCAAACACATCCTTTCCATGAAGCCTGCCCCATTCCCCCACTTAAAAAAAAATTTGCCCCTTATTTTAATTCCCATAACACTTTATTTACTCTCTACATAATCCACATCCCTCCAATTCAACAAGATGCTGAGTTCCTTGGAAGCTCACATTGTGTGGTCTACTCTTCTCTGTGTACCATACTCTTCCTTGGTAGTTTCCACTGTTGGATTCACTTAAGTGTGCTTACAATCCCAGCACATCTTGAGAGAAGGCAATGTGGTTGCCAGACACTGGCAATCAGAGGCTGAGGCAGGAGATAGACGGGCCCCAGGCTGAGCATCTGGAATTTGTCCCCTGTAGACAGATTCTCCAAAACAGCAGGAGCGAGAGTGAGGCTGAGCCCTGCCCAGGTAAGAGACCACATATTTCTCATTCTCAAGGTTAAGGAGACCTTCCCCACTATACATGTGCAGAAAGGCTTCTTGGAGGTCAAAAAAGGGAGTGATGTAATGTCAACCTACCCATAGGCCTCTTCACTAGAATGCGTCTTGGCTAAGAGATGCACGCACACACATGAGAGGACCCTGAGGTAAACCAAATACGGAAACAGAAACAGGCAAAGCAAGATGATTGGCCAAAGGAAACCCGGAAGAAATGCCCCATATACGTGATTCAAACTACCACCACAACGCAACTCTTTCTCTGAGTCCGCCCGTGTGCCTATCCACACGTACCCCTTTTCCTCCTAATAAACACTTTACTTGTTTCACTACTTTCCATTTCTTTGTGGAAATTCATTTTCTGCAAAGCCGTACGGGCCGGGGCCTTGTCACTGGCCACTAGTGGCTAGGATTCAGCGCTCTCCCTGCTGCGGCCTGACTTCAGTCTCTGGCTGGGAACCGCAATCCTGCTTCAAGCCGCTGCAGGCCCAGGCCACCTGAGCACAACGCCACCAGACCTGCACTTGCTCCTCTTCCTCTTCTTCCTTCACAACTGCAGGCTCTATGTGCTCGGTCTGGGGAGGTTCTCCCACCAGGCCTGGAAAGGTCATGTGCTTACACTTTATAAGTACAAAGGCAAGGATTGGTTCCAACAGTCCTAATAAGTAAAACATGAAGAAGCAGCTGGAATCTATAGTCCAAACTGGAGTTAATACAGCACCTTTTAAAATGGCACCTTAATATTATAAATTGAAAAATAAATAATCATATATAGAGTCAGTGGTATAAGTGAATATAAAAAATATGTTCCAAGGATAACTTGTGATGGGTTGCTTAACAACATAATGAGAAAAACAACTGCTAAGGAACCGCTTCTTCCCATGCTCCCTCCCGCCTCCACCTCACCTCCAGAGAGTCTGTAAACACAGCCTGGGATATTGTGTCAGCATATGCTCCATTTTCACACTAAGATGGAAAAGAGAACTTTGCAAATAAAAAGTGGGGAAGAATTAAAGTATGTTCTCAAATGTGGAAAGCTCAACTAAGCAATAAATAGTCTAGAATGAGAGCAACATGTGACCTGGTCCTTTTTCATCTGGATACTACTTTCAGCTCCACTAGAATTTTCCTACTTTCCTATTTCGAGTGGGATAATTTCTTTGAGAAGGTACAGCTATGAAAGATGCAAGGATATGCAGAGGATAAAATCTCTGTGCAAAATAAGCTACCAGCTTATAGGCTGTTTGCTCAAGCTAGGGAATCTTTAAATTCTCTCTAGGACAAGTCACATCATAACTATATGACTGGTCAAATTCATAAAGCTAAGCTTTAATTCATGAGACAAGTTTTCATTTTAAATTTTATTTGAATCATAGCTTTTCCAGCTAGTGTGATCAAAATTATTATCTGGTGTGGTGCATTTTTTTATTATATTTTGAAGGAAACAGAAAAACTTCATCAAAAAAAAAAAAGGAAAGAAAAAAGAGAAGAAAGAAAAAGACAAATTTCATAAGGAACCTCAACACGTTGTTTAGGTTAAAGTAGATATAGGGAACCAGAGCTCTGTAACATGAAGACATCACCTCCATCACCAAACTTCTCTAGAAGCAACTTGAGGACTCCTACACATCAAAGGAAACTATTATTAGTGAAATTGCTTTAATTTTGCAAATGAAAGATGTGGCGCATAGATTGTTACAGAAGCCTCCTGGTATTTACATCTCTATGTAAAAGCCTTCCATTGAGTGTGCATGGAAAATGTGACGATTCTAACCAATAGACTACAGCAAAGGTGATGAGATGTCATTTCCAGGATTACACTATGTTATGCAAAACTTTCCTTGCTAGCCAACTTGCTCTAGGATCTCTGTCTCCCCTTTTTCACTTTGAAGAAGCAAAATGCCATGAATTCTACAGCCAAAGAGAAAGGAATGCTGCCAAGAGCCATGCCAGTGGAGGAAGCAGATGTTTCCACAGTTGAGCTTCTATAAGAAAACACAGTTGTGGTCAACACACTGATTGCAACAGAGCCTAAGCAAATCTCCGACCCACAGACACTGTGAGATAAATAAATGTGTGTTGTTTTAAGCCACTAAGTGTGTGGTAATTGTTATACAGTATAGAAAACTCATAGAGAAAAACTAACATCCCCAAAATATACCTAAGCAGAGCCAAGGACAAAATCTACCTCTTATGGTTAGAATTCTCTATCTCCATGCTGCCTCCAAGGAAAATGAATGTAACGAAGATGGCCTTAAGAATCCCCTCAGCATCACTAAACTTTAGACAGGTTTCTTCCTGACTTTTGGCCTCTGCCTTCTCTTTTCTTAGAGGATTTGCTTTTTAAAAAATTGGATTTGTAAATTCTTCCTCTGCCCCTTTGAGATATAAATCTTTTCCCAGCCTCTAGGTCATGCTACTACCTAGGAAAGTCTTTCTCAAGGACCTGGGAAACATCCCTTTGAAATTTTATTAGCAAGAAAGATTGGGCCTCAATCTTCCAGTCTCAGTGGGAGGGTAGGAGCCTAGATTAGGTAAACTGCCATATTGCAAACACATTGACCAACCTCCCCACAAATGTCCCACAAACTTTTCCACTAGCTCATCCCAGCATTTAAAAATTCTACTGCCGGGGACTTCCCTGGTGGCGCAGTGGTTGAGAATCTGCCTGCCAATGCAGGGGACACGGGTTCGAGCCCTGGTCTGGGAAGATCCCACATGCCGCGGAGCAACTGGGCCCGTGAGCCACAACTACTGAGCCTGCGCGTCTGGAGCTTGTGCTCCGCGACAAGAGAGGCCCACACACTGCAATGAAGAGTGGCCCCCGCTCGCCGCAACTAGAGAAAGCCCTCGCACAGAAACGAAGACCCAACACAGCCAAAAATTAAAAAAAAAAAAAAAAAAAAAAAAAAAAAATTCTACTGCCTTTTGGTTCATCAGAATTAAAACAATCTCTCTCCTCTACTGTATAACCTTGAATCTTATTGCAATAGTCTTGACCTCTAATAGTCACGAAAAGTAAAGTCTTCCTTGACTGTTTAACTCCACCCAGTGTTTGCCCAATTCTGGAAACTACCTTTCATACTTTATTCACATTGAACTTCACTGAGTTGTGCAACATGGTGGCCCAGCTGTATATATTAGTTCTTTCCAACAAGCAGTTTAAGATTGTTGTAAATTCTCTTTTTCAGCAGTCCTGGATGATCTGAGTATATACAAGCTACATAGAACTTCAATTTCAGAATACAGGCACCTTGGAGATATCATGGGTTCAATTCCAGACCACCACGATAAACTGAATATCACAGTATATGAATCACACGAATTTTTTGGTTTCCCAGTGCATAGAGAAGTCATGTTTACACTGTACTATAGTCTATTAAGTGTTCGATAGCATTATGGCTAAAATAACAATGTATATACTTTAATAGAAAAATACTTTATTGCTAAAAATTGCTATCATCTGAGCCTTCAGTGAGTTATAATCTTTTTGCAATCATAACATCAAAAATCACTGATCATAGATCACGGTAACAAACATAATAATAATGAAAGAGTTTGAAATACTGTGGGAATTACCAAAATGTGACATGGAGACATGAAGTGAGGAAATGCTATTGGAAAAATGGTGCCTGTAGACTTGCTCAAGACAAGGTTGCCACAAACGTACAATTTGCAAAAAAATGCAGTATCTGCGCAGAGCAATAAACGAAGCACAATAAAACGAGGCATTGCCTATATGTCCATTTTACTGGAATGGTTGGTTTTATACCCCTTGAGATATTATTTTAGTTTTAGTTTCGCCCTACTCATGGGTAGAAGCCAAAAGTTTAATTCATACCCTCTGGGTGAGATTTTTCAGTGTCGTGACACAATTTCAACTCAAAACCACAAATCTCAGTTGCTTTATAACATTTATCCAAAATCGACACTTGTAGCAGAAATAAGTAATGTGACCAACTGCCACAAAAGTGTCATTACAAAGCAATGTATAAGTATAGACTCCAATAATTTATTCTCACATATGCAAAGTGGCACAGGCTAGTATCAAAGAGACCTCTTTTTTTAATTTACATTTTCACAGCCTATTAATGTGTGTTTTTATTAATAATTTGAGAAAATTACAAATTCCAATGCACAATATACCTCACAGCTTAACTTAGTCATTTGAGACATTCAATCCCAATAATCACTAAATTGATTCTGTCTTTCTTTGTCCCAAAGACAACAGTTGATGCTATATAATTATATACACATTTGTTAGTGAGGATTGAGAACTCTTTTTGCTTGAAGACGACAATTTTATACTTTACTAATATATACAATTTCCTTTCTCCAGCAAACTGCTTTTATAATTTTAAAATAAACTTTTTTCCCATTTCATATAAAATAATACATGTTCATTATAATAATGCGGAAAATAAAATGGTGTAACAAAAAAAATAATGATCTATGATTTTATCAAGGAGAATCGCTAATATTTTTGGTGTAGTATCTTCTAGTTTTTTTAATACATTTTTTAAGAAAAAAAATGTTGCAATCATACTGATTAAACACTTACATAGTCTACTTTATTATCTTAACAGTATACACCAAGCATTTTTCCCTAGATGGTTACTAATTCTTTTCATTCTTTTAAGTGACTATATAATAGTTCACTGAATAAATGTACAGTGATTTACTTAATCCTCGTTTTCCTATTAAACATACGCTTAAGCATCAGAATATGCTAAGTGGAATCTGAACTACTGGATTACATGGATAAGGAAATCTTCACATTCATTTCTATTCATCACTGTGTGAGTAGTGTAAAACTGCTCCTGTTTAGACTTGTTCAGAGGCCATATTTATCAGTGATGCAATCCCAGAGCATGGCTTTGATGAGCTTAGGGACTGATGATTTTGAGACATCGGGTCAGAGAGGTGCAGTACCTTCATAAGGAGGTTATCATCATCCTTCTGAACAAAGGACTGAGAATGAATGAGCTCTCCAAAATCAACAGTTGGGGTTTGCTTCTGAACATCTGGTAACCTGTATAAATTCAATAAATATATATATATATATATGCCTATGCCTTTGTGTGTTTTTCTGTAGAGGGACCATAGCTTTCATCAGATTCTCAAGAGGCCTATGACCTACCAAAAAGTATTTAGCTATTAAATGCGGGAAGAGTTCAATACATATCAAAAAATTACTAATCTGTTATATGACACATATCCACCCTGTTGTCATATCTTTCTTTTCTGTGAGATTAGAAGTGCTTATTTTTGTTCACGTGTTTATAAAATGTCAGCAACCTAGAATTTACCCCATCAGATCTCAATCTAGTTTTCCTTGGTCAGACACATGTGGCAGATGAAACTCACATGTAACACACTAGTAAGGTTTCCATGAATGGCCTGGTAGGTTATGCCTTTCCCAAATAACTCCTGGTCTGAGAGAGATGGGGACCAAAATCCTTGCCACACCTTGAGGACAAAAGTATGAGACCTGACCTTAGATTGTATCCTCTAAGAGGACATAATGTCCTTTTTTAAACCATAGAAAGGTACCACATGGGCTAGTGGCAGTCATGTATACACACAAGGACAAACTTCCGTTGACATGCTACTCCCAGCATTAAATGTAAATTTACCTCTTTTATCAAACTTAAGAAAGTGAATGATGGTCTTCTTTAAGATATCATTATAAGGACCATCTAGTAATTGTCAATTCATGTCAAAATGTAAATATTTTGCTATTATTATTTAATTATGTTTGGTAACAAAAATATTGGCATTTGTGACTGACCTGATGATATACTAGTATGCAATGCTATTGTGATAAGAAAAATGTCAACCAATATAGATTTTGTAAGTTGTTTATTCATTTATTTTTAATCTTACCTGTTCCCAAAGTTCGAAGGTGGTCTATATAGTTATATACAATAAAAAAAGATATAAATTTTTAAATAAATAGATGAGGAAATAGATCAGAGGGAAAATGAGAATAAGAAAGGTAAGATAAAGTCAGGCGTGAAGGTGACAGACAAGTACACCTTGCAAGATGAGATCCACTGGCTAGAGCTTGGTGATGAATTTAAATTTTGCAAGAGACAGCTGAAATTGACAAATAGAGAGACTCTTTTAAGTGGAATATCCATGTCTAAGGCCACCAGCTCCTTCTATATAATGGTAAAAATTTATCATTTTATTCATAAGATAAAATCATCCATTTGTTCATAGTATAAGCTCAACTAATCCTGGTACTAAGGTCAGACAGAAATTTCTCCCAGGGATCCCCATAGGAGTACTCTGTGATATATAAATATAGTAAATAGAATGGCAGGCTTCATAAATCTTTATTTTTTAACTTCCTCAATGTAGACTGTTATATTCACAACACAGAATTCAGAAAATTATATTTTAACAGAGATTGGAAAAAAATGTGGTTTAGGTATCTTAATCAGATACCAGCCTATTGTAATCAGAGGAAGATTTTGGTCATTTAAATGCATGGTTTTAAGGTGGTCATCTACTTGCAGAAATCAACCTTCAAAAAGTGTTTTCTGGAGTGAGGAATAACTGTCCCTAGATGGGCATGTGACCCTCCAGGAGGCCACAGGTCACATATTTGCCTTCATTCAATTTTGTTACTTTCTTGGCTTCTCTAGTCCTTTAAGTTTGTAATTACTAGTCTAGAGGGGTGGATGATCTGCGCCTCCTTCAAGGAATCCTCCATAAGTACTCTTTTTCTCATTCCAGCTTTTGATAAACATTTGGAGCAGTGACATCAAAATAATATGCTCTGAGAAGTCCGTTGAGTACACTGTTACACATTGCTGATTGAGCAGTGATTATACAGAAAAATAAGACTATGACCAGCAACAACTTATGAAGGCTAATAAAGTCTACCCTACCTCTTCACGGAAGTGGAGCAAAGGAGGGCAATGATTGGATAACTGCAGACACTTCCTGTTATGCCTTTCCCAGAGTGTGAGAATATAACCATCTGAGCATCTGAGTAGAAGATGATATGTTCATTCTTTCTAGTCTCTATAGCTGGGCAGGCAGCTATGCATCCCTGTTCACCTGAGCATGAAAATCACAACTAGAAACTGCTACGTAATTCTCAAGAAAACTATTTCATTCACATTAATTCAGTAATACTAATGTAAAAATGTCATGTGAACTCAAGCATTTTTAACCCATGACCAATCCTGATCGTGAGCTTAACAGGCAAGGTAAGGACAACAAAAACCTAACAGAGTTTTGGGCAACGTAATACAAAGTATTGCAAAATAATCATATCTAATGCCTACCAGTTCTTAAGATAGAACAGCAGCTTGTGAATCTGCCAAATCCTACTTATTTTTTGTTCATTAACAAAACAGCAGGGGTTGGTTGACATAAATATAAAAATAGCATATAGTGTGATGACATAATTAAGTAAATAAACATATCAAAGTTACATATTATGTATACTGGGAAAAAACAGCATATAAAGTTGTCAAAAGACATATTTGAGAGTTAATCTTTGATAATTAATCTATTAAAATTGCACCTCCTCATACTCCCCAACAGCATTCTCTATTTGCCTTTCCCGCCTTATATTTCCCCATAGCTCATATCACCATCTAACATATTATGTAGTTTACCTATATATCTTACTTATTGTCTGACTCCCCCACTAGATTTTAAACTCCATTGGGACAACAATTATTTTTCCACTTCACCAAGCCAGGGATTATATATTTCCAACATGTGTAAGTAAGTATTACTTACTAGCACGTAGTAAGTATTCGATAAATATCTGTGAATAAACAGAATAAACAGAATGACTTGCAGTCAATTTTCTTTAAAATATATAGAACACCTTGCAGAATCCAAAGTCAATTAATAGGGACATCAAATAGAATATTCCAATGGAAGATGTTATTGTTTATATTGCTTTTCTTTTGCAATCTTGGTGGTAACAATCACAGTCTTTTTGCTTTTGTCTACAATAATTTCAATACATTCTTATCCCTGAGGATCATCACTAGAGAAAACAATAAAAAGCTGATGGTTTGGGCAAAAGGAGTTCTGATAACATGATACAGTAAATAATCAATACTTTGGGGGAAAACAATCTCTGATTATTTATTACTGAAGTGCATGCCAACCAGCTATATATCCCATAATGATGTCATATCTATGACATTGGATGGCTTTGTAGCCAACAGAAGAACTCATCTGTTTCTGCCATTTAGGATGATTAAATATTGGAATGATAGAGTGTCAGAAACTAGCTTATTTTTTTACCATTACAGTTTCTTCACATAATATATATGCTATTGAAATGCCCAGATTTATCTTTTGCTCATGAAAAGTCATAATGCAAACAACTAAAGAATGCTGAACAGCTGGTAGGAAAGACCAGCAATCTGTTTAGTTCATTAAGTCAGATCTGGGTGCTATCATGTAACATGTGTGTCCCACAAGCACATTTTGCCCATCAAGAGTCATCCTAAACCTCAGTAAGAATTCAACACAGATTCCAACTGCTTGAACCATCAAGGATTTTCCTTTTAAAACAGCTTCTCATGTGACTGTGAGTTTACCCACTGAAATAGAACCTATCAAACCAAGAAGAACTTATATTTAAGATAAAAGGATAGCCAAAAAAAAAAAAAAAAACACTCAGTGCAGCTTTTAATATGAAAATTGTAGCATCTCTTTACTAATTTTACTCAGTGAAGTCAGTTTCAGTGTTAACACTATTTATCATTAGCTTCAGCAAGGATTTGATTCTGAGATTTCCTTATAGAAAGACATATACTATTCATAAAAGGAGTGACAAGTACAGTCAAAGATCTATGAATAAAAATACTTAGTTTGGTGATAAGTCATTGCTTTTTCCTAATTAAAAGATTTCAAAATTAATCTCTTCTTTTATTTTGAAATCATCTTTGTGTTTTATTGTCTGTCGCTCAGAGTACAAAGCATACAAAGTTTTTGAAAAGCCTTCACAGAATCAGTATAACTTAGAGATCAGACAGATCCAAGTTTGAATACTGGTTTTGCCCCTTGTAGTGCTGTCACCTGGAGCAAATTACACAACCTCTCCAAGTCCCGGTATTCTCATCTGTAAATGGAGCTAATGATATCCAATTCAGTGTTGAGGTAAGGTCTAAAGGAGATCATTATGCAAAGCCCTTAGCACAGTGTCTGGTACATCATAAAAGAATGATACATATTAAGTATTATTAGTAGGTACCAATGTTGAATATATAGTATTAATTTTTCATACTTGATCATATCCTGGGCTAACCTAAATCCAAATGGTAAAATCTTAGACTTCATATAAAAGCAAGGAAGGGTGGGCAGGCTCCAGAAGCTGTGGTATAGGTGTGATTGCTAGGCTATCATTAACTACTCAGACCTGAAGCTCTTGGCAACTGTTGAGGCAAGCCACCTCTAAGCCAAATTCAACTTTCTAGGTCTATTTTTCAAGAGCTCCTAAGTAGTTCAGGCAAAAGTCCTCACTAAACAACACTCGCCTGGTTACTTGGGAGGACAATTTATTGATTGGCTCAGTTCCTTGACATGCTCAATCCCAGTGACATCCAAGTCCAAGGCTACTTCAGGAGAGAACCTCTTTTCATTTAGAATTGCTCCATCTCTAAGACTGCAAACTGACAATCTACTCTCCTCCTACAGGGATTTAGCTTTCTCATTTCTGATTTTTCCACTCCTATGAATGTTGTCCTCAGTGCCAATATTCTTTCTTATAAACTAAAGAAAGACCCTCGCCCCCAGCCTCTTAATACTTCCAATGACAAAAAAAATTTTTTAATTAAAAAATAAAATCTAGAACTCTAGCATGGACAAGTTTCTTGTGTCTTGTGTTTTCATATTCCTACTGGCATCCAATAAAACATACCCAAATTCAAACCCATCATCTTCTTTAAAAACAAATTTCTCCTTCTTATTTATTTCCTTAGCTCCATTAAAAAAAAAAAAAAATTAACCTGAATATCCCAGTTATTGGTCAAACATTCATTTCACTAGATATACTGATGAGAAGTTACCATCTCAAAACAGGAACTGACAGTTTTTTAAAAATTAATAACATTCACTGCCAGGTTAACTGGAAAAATATCAGTATAGGATATGCTCAATTAATGTCTAATAGTCATCATTATAACTTCTTAAAATCAATTCCTTATTGAGACATCTGACTTTCTATAATGGCAGTATATTTCAAACACTAGCATCAAAGACATTAATTTAATTACAAAAGTAAACCACTTAAGTTGAGATTATTACTAAATTACTCTAATGATTCAAGCTTTACTTTACTAATTTACGAAAGTGTAGTAATTCCTGTTTACTAACCCATGATCAGAATTGTCTCTTCAAACATTCCTGTGACTTTTCTTTGATGAATTTACTGTTTACTCTTTTAGGGCAAGGAAATGTACAGAAAAAGTCTCAGATGTCAAAGTAGTTATCTGGCTAACCATACAAAACAGATCAACATTCCTCTTTTCAAATACAGTAACTACTGCACTATCAGAAAATGCTTCTGACAGATGGCATGACTGCTCTGGGGTCTGTGCTCTTCTGTTAGTTATTACTAACAAACTGGGCATTTTACATATGTCTGAAGTTATATTAGAAATTATATTTGAAAGCTTGGAAGCCATATATAACTGAGCCTTATATCAAATGTAATTTATATCAAACACATATTTGACTAAGAATCATTTCATAAATACACAGCAACTATATGTAGTAGTTTAAAACACAGGTTCTGGAGCTGACCTGCCTGGATTTCAATTTGGGCTTAGTTCTTTACTTTATGAGTGACCCTAGCAAATTATTTAACCTCTCTACGCTTGTTTCCTCAACTATAAGATGGCAATGAAAATAATACCTACCTACCTCAAAAGGTTTTTAAAGAAGATTAGATACATTAATTCGTGTAAAAGACTTAAAACAATGCCTTGTTCATAATAAATTTTCATTCAATGTCAGCTATTAATATGTTCTTGAGAAAAGGCATTACCATTGAGCAAAATTAACTTTAGGAAGAAGAGAATCACAAATATTCACTAGGCACACATCATGTGCCACATTTGTGCTGGCTATTTTATCCAGATCATCTCATGTGGTTCTCACAACAGTCCTGTAGGAAATTATACCTACCCATTATGAAGAGGTCAAAATTGAGACTTAGTTCAAGTAACTTAGGTAGAGATACAAAACTACCATACCAGAAGCCAAGATTGGAACCTACCCCTGTGACCCCTTGACTTTCTACCACACTTCCTACTAGTCATTTCATCCCTTTTCATAAAATTCTTAATTGTTTAATTTTAGTATCCTTGAATTTTTAGCTAGAATACATCTTATATAGAAGCTATACAAAATTTTCATTTTTAAACATAAGAGGAGACAGACCTTATGCCCTTCACTAAAATTAACTCAAAATGGATCACAGTCATAGATGTGAAACACAAAACTATAAAATTCCTAAAAGATAACATAGGAGAAAACCTAGATGACCTTGAGTATGGTGATGCATTTTTTAGATACAACACCAAAGACATGGCTCATAAAAGAAATCATTGATAAGCTGGACTTCATTAAAATTAAAGGCTACTCCATGAAGAAGACAAGCCACAGAAAGGGGAAAATTACTGCAAAAGACACACCTGATAAAGGACTGCTATCCAAAATATACAAAGAACTCTTAAAACTCAACAATAAGAAAACAAACCACCCAATTTTTAAAAAAATGGGTCAAAATACACGGAGTGGAAGATTGGACCAAAAAACCCCCAAAAAACAAGAACCTACAATATGCTGCCTACAAGAGGCTCACTTCAGGATGAAAGACACACACAACCTCAAAGTGAGGGGATAGAAAAAGATATTTCATATAAATGGAAACAAGAAAGTGGGGCTAGCAATACTCACATCGGACAAAATAGACTTTAAAACAAAAGCCATAAAGGAAAAAAAAAAAAGGGCCAAAGACCTTAATAGATACCTCACCAAAGAAAATATATGGATGGCAAGTAAGTATATGAAAAGATGCTCCACATCATATGTCATCAGGAAAATGCAAATTAAAATGAGATACTACTACATACCTATTAGAATGACCAAAATCTGAAACACTAACACCACGAAATGTTGGTGAGGATATGCCACAACAGGAACTCTCATGTACTACTGGTTCAAATACAAAATGGTATAGCCACTATGGAAGACAGTTTGGCAGTTTCTTATAAAACTAAACATACTATTACCATACAATCACCAATCACTCTCCTTGGTATTTACCCAAAGGAATTGAAAACTTATGTCCACGCAAAAACCTGTGCGTAGAATTTTTGCAACAGTTTAATTCACAACTGCCAAAAGTTGGAAGCAACCAAGATGTACTTCAGTGGATGAATGGATAAATAAACTGTGGTACATTCAGACAATGGAATATTATTCAGCATTTTAAGAAAATTAGCTATCCTCTGTGGTGACCTAAATGGGAAGGAAATCTAAAAAAGAGTGGATATATGTATACATATAACTGATTCACTTTGCTGTAGAGCAGAAACTAACACAACATTGTAAAGCAACTATATTCCAAAAAAAAAGAAGCTATCAAGACATGAAAGACATGAAGGAAACTTAAGCACATATTACTAAGTGAAAGAAGCCCATCTAAGAATGCTGTATATTGTATGATTCCAACTATATGACAGTTTAGAAAAGGAAAAATTATGAAGACAATAAAAAGATAAGTGGTTTCAGGGGGTTGAAGGGAGGGGAGATGAACAGGCAAAGCACAGAGGAATTTTAGGGCAATGAAAACACTCTGTATGATAGTATAGTGATGGATATATGTCATTATACATTTTCCCAGACCCACTGGATGTACAACACCAAGAGGCAACCCTTTGGTAAACTAAGGACTTTGGGTGATTATGATGTGCTAATGTAGGTTCATCCTTAGTAAAAAATGTACCATTCTGAAGAGTGATGCTGATAATGAGAGAGACTACGGGTCAGGGGGTATATGGGCAATCTCTGTGCCTCCCTCAATTTTATTATAAAACTGAAACTTCTCTAAAAATATATTTTTAAAAAAAAGCAGGAGGAGACTGAAGCTCAGAGGGTTAAGGGACTTGTCCTGAGGCCATGTGGCTATCCTATTTTTTACCTTCTTCAGCTATATCAATATGTTTTTTATACGAAAACTATCCTCTTTCAATGTTAAAAACATTCTCTTGGCCATTATCCATATTAGACAGCGATTCGATGAATATGTATGAGGCCATGATAACTGGGGAATGAAAGGGCCAGCCACTACGGAAAGTGCTAAGCCAGGTTCTGAGACTGAAATAAAAAGAATACCTTTGTTGGTGGATTACAGTCATGCCAAAGGGGGAGTTAAGTTTCACTTGCAAAGGAAATGGAGAGAAAAAGGTGGTGTTGATGTGCAAAAGGAATTGACAGATTTTCCACACCTCCTTTAAAAGTAATTACAATCTCTTCTATTTCCTATATCTTCACCATCTTCCTTTCCTCTAGCTCTTCTCCCTTGTGGGATAAATGTGATCTAAGTTTTTCTATCTGGGAGCAAAAAAGTAGCCTGTCTGGATAAGACTTCAGTTCCCAATTCCCTGCTCTCTTTTCTCCTTCAACAAATTTGACCACTCAACATCTCCTCTTTCTCACGTCCCTTAAACTTCTCAAACTATGGCCATTTCTCTTTCCCAACCAGTCAGCTGAAACAGATCTAGCTCTGACATTCAATAATCATTGCACATTTCTCATTTGGTTTCATGTCCCTCCTTCAAAGTTCACCAATGATTCTTTCCTCCTTCATTACAGTTTTCTCTCCTTATTTCTGTGTTATAATCTTCTCTTGGTTCTTCTTCTTCTGTCATTCTTTGATCTTGGTGTCCTCCTCTTATCTAGTCAGTTTCTTCAGGTTTCATTGTTGGCCTTCCTTCTATTCTCAGTCTGTGTGCCTATCTTGAATTTCCTTTTCTTCCACTGTACCCGCTCTACATTTTCAGCATCAGCTCTTACCATCTCTCACGTGAACTCTAGACTCCAGCCATACTCTTCCTCCCGTACCCCATGTTCTTTCAGAACTGCATGCCTTTGGTCATGTTACTCCTTTTATTTGCATGGCCCTTTTCTTCTCTGGCTTCCTGACTTAGCTTAAGAATCATCTTAACTGAATGCCTGAAATACAGTCAGCTGCTGCTGCTTCTATATTTTCAAAAGTCTCTGCAGCACCTATCACCTTCTTTTGTAATTGGACCTCTCCTCCAGCGGAATGTGATCTTCAAAGGCACCTCCTTGAAATAGATCATTTACCTTCATAGCCTAAGTAATTGGCATGATACCTAGATACCATAGACCCGTCTACAAGCAGCTCTTGGTAGTCTGATCAGTGAACAATGAGAGTCATGGGGTAAGCAGCTGACACTGACATTTAGAGAGGCACAAGAGCGCAGAGCTGAGGCCAAAGTGGCTAGAAAAGAGATTTGTGGCTGAGGGTCTCAGAAAGGTCAAAGAGCTTTGGAGACTGAAGAATTCAGGTCTGGCAGCAAGACTGTTGTCAAAAGTCTTCCTTCAGCTCCAGGTATGAACATACTAGCCTCTTCCAACAAGATGTGAATAAAGAAGAAAGTTTAAAAGATTAGGATTTCCGGGGATTTCCACCTTCCAAACACCATTTTTTAATTTAATAGCCTTCATAATGTTTTATGTTCATGAAAACTTTTAAGCAGGTTTCTTAACCTAGCATAATTGACAACATACCATTAAGAGATTTTACAAGAGGGCATGGGGAGGACTGGCTTGCTGATGCATACGTAGATACTTCCTGGATGAGGTATATATGTTATGTGAACTGGGACAGCTTCCAAAACAATGACCCAGACTTGCTTTCACAAATGTCACTTATATATTGACATGAATATGCAGAAATTTATGTACCTACTCACTCCATTTATAAAGGAGAGGTCTGTTAGCTAATTCAGAGCTACAGACCTCCTATAAGATGGTAAAATAGTTAAAGCAGAACAAAATGCAATAAAGCCATGTAGGAGAGCAGAATTTACCACCCCAAAATGGGTTTCTTTGGCATGTGGATTATTTCGAGCTGAAAATCATCAAGGCCCAAGAGACTTAGGAAGAACCTTTGGCCTTCCCCCTAACTGCCTAAAAGAATGTCGATAGAGCACTTATTCCAGGAAAGGAACTAACACCGTAGATAACTATAGTATGAACTAGGTGTGGTAGACCAGGAGGAATCTAGCATAGTCTGTTTGTTAAAATTCCCCTCTGTGTCCCGTTGTCTCTGCATGGACCAGTCAACATTTGTTTACCAAATATTCGCTTTTCCATCTCCATGTGAATTGCCTTCCTCTCATTTGAAGTCGCAAACCACTACTGCCAACATTCTCTTTTGGCTTTAGCTGAAGATGGTATTTAAGGTGAGGGCTTTGGCCATTTTGCCAAGTTAGTTTTCCTGGGTCTCTCCCATGTGTACATGTTATTAAACTTTTGATTGATGTTCTCTTATTAATCTGTCTCATGTCCATTTAATTCTTAGACCAGCCAGAAGAACCTAGAAGAGGAGAAAAAAATTTCTTCCTTCCCAACAGCTAACAACAATGCAATGTTTTATTGGGTTTAAAAACAGTAAAAACCAATTTAATAAAAGTCTCCTTTTTTAAATCTCATGAAGTAATAAAGAAAATCAATTTCATGTTCAAATCAACTAAATACCAACTTAAATGAGGTTAAATTCTCTTTTGCAACTTGAGTAAAGTGATCTTAAAACACTTCAGGATTAAATTTGTCTTTAAACTCCTAAATAGATAAGAATAGTTCACTTCTATCTTCTTTTCAAAATAACCAATGACTGGTCCCAATTACAAAATGCCCAGAGTCCTCTGTGTGGGCCTTAAAACATGTACCAAAATAACTATGATTGCCTATGTGGTAATATTAGCATTTGATGAGTGACAATTGGGGTGATTTTATTGATTTTGAACAGATTGTATTACTTAGGATATGAATGCCAAACAAACATATAAACAATGCAGACAACAGTATGTACAGCTTAATTAGGAAGGACCGTGCCCATGCACAGATGGTCACACACATAAAGGAATGGCATCTACAGTGTTGTTATACTTCAGAAGGCATTCATCCACTTGTGGGAAGACTGGAAGAAATTGAGAAGGACAAGAAAAGATGACTTAGAACCAAGAAGAAAACTTTTTACACAATTAAACAGCTCTAATGGGCAGTGCCACCTTTTACAACCAGGCAAGTGAGGCCCCTGCCCTGGGCCCCAGTCTTCAGGGGCTCCCACACTTGAAGTGTCTTCTTTGAAAGTTTCTTTTCTTCTTAAAATAACTTTATTGACATATAATTGATATACAAAAAAACTACGCATATCTGATTTACAGCTTCATGAGTTTGGACATATGCATAAAGCCAGAAAGCCATCACCACAAAGTAACAGATATATCCATCACTTCTGAAAGTTTCCTTCCTGTTTTGTGTGTGTGTGGTAAGAACACTTAACATGAGGTCTATCCTCTTGACAAATTTTTAAGTGTGCAATACAGCATTATTAACTATAGGTGCTATGTTATACAGCAAATTTCTAGAACTTATTCCTCTTGCATAACTAAAACATTATACCACTTCACTGAAATTTTCTAAAGAAGCCGTTCTCTGGTGCCTGGAGCGTGCCAGGGTCTGCAGTGCTATCTGGGTGTGGTACCCCAAATTCAGACCAGAACTGTATTGGACCTATTCCTGTTTCCTCTATTTGAGGTCTTCTCCAATGCTTTATCCCAAGTATGGGGTGAACCAGTTGTTCCGATTAGTTTAGGGATTCACACCTATTTCAGCGCTTAGTGACCTTGTTCTAGTTCCAGGAGAGCAGCCTGGAAAAGGATCCCTCCCGCTGGTCAGTGTACTATTTCTTCCATAAGGTTGTACAAGGTTAGGTTGCAAAAATGGTGCAAACGTAAATGATCTTGAACAATGTTTATTCATGTTGGACAGAGGGCGAGTTCAGGTTCTGGGCAACCAAAGGTCTACCACTAGCCTTGAGCTTCATGGGCCCATGCATCAGTTTGCCCATGTTCCAACTGTGGTGATGCTGCTGGTCTATCGCACTTAAGGGTAGCAGGGGGTAGCAGCAGGCATTCTTTATCCTGTGGACTCATTGCCCACTGCATCCAGAGCTGCCATCCCTCCCCATTTGCTAATTGTCAGACAGTCCTCTAGTAGTGGCCATATCTATCTTCTCAAAGGCCTTTCAAGACCGTTTTTCCCTAATGCTAATGAGTCCTTGTGATCAGTATCCTCTCTTACTTCCTACTGATGTGCTTCCCCAGGTCGGTCGTCAGCTGTATGGCCAAGGGAGAGATATTCCTTGTATGAAGAGGCAACTTCTCTCGCTCTACCCAAGGTCCCCTCACCCCTGCCCTATGGGTGGCCTTGTGTAGAAGACAGGGGCACGGTTAACATTCAAAATGATCACAATCTAGGAATGCACTTATTATGGCCTAAAGAGTTCATGAAAAGATATAATTGAAAGATGGATGTGTTATTCTCAGTTCATACTCTAAATTCTCAATGTAACATGACTAGGAAACAAATTATGGTTCACATTTCCCTCCACATTCTGAGTAAGAGGTCCATTCATGGTTATTAGGGTTTATAGGAACAACCTCTGAGGGAGCCACCAGAGGCCAGTATTCATGGGAAGAACAATGGATAATACAGTGTCGTGAATAATCCGATGAGCATTTAATAAATGGCATCACGGAACTGTAGAGGCAATATGTATATTGTTTCAATATAAATAGGTTCTGAAGATTTATGGCACTGGAAGTAATAACGGTCGTGTCACAGTGGGGAATAATCAATTAGCATAAAATTGTCCATTTAATAATAAAGAACTTGAAGAGATGGGTGGAATTTTAAGGAGGAAGAGTTCTGTCAACTAAGAACTTTGTAGCAGTTAATCCTGTTCATATGTGGAACAGTCATCTTTTGAACATTTCCATGATAAGAGAGTTCAAAGAACACAAACGTCAGGAAGGTTGGGATTTGATAGTTGCACAGTGTAGCGCAGTGAAACAGATGGTCTTCAGGATGTTACAGAATTATAACAGTCTTCCATCTCTCCTTCCCTGGGGAGAGACAGTGGAATTCCCAAAGTGGTTTCAAAGTAGTTCTCTATGTAACTCCAGGTTTCAACAAGGCATTGCTTAGGGTTTCTCAAAATAAAAGTATGAAGCTGATAGAGATTTATGAGTTAAAAATATTAATATGCACATAAGCTGTCAATTTTGGGAAAAAATCCCATTGAAATAGAATTTTAAGAATCTTCTAAGATTGTTGTTCTTCCATTATTCTGTTAAGCTAACTAAGCCACATGGCTTTGTGCAATGACTGTGAGTGCTCCTACTACAGTAACAGGGGAAACCGTGCACTGTAGTTTCTAGAATCTGTGGTTTATTCTGTTTCCTTCACTCTTCTCTCCTCTGAATCATACAGTTCCATCACTACCTTCATGTAATTCCACCGTTATGCAGGTAAAAGTGTAAGTATTCTGGACAAAAACATCATTACCATCATCAGCCTAAGATATTCTCAAATATGCCATCTCTTTATTTTTAAAGATACATATCTGATTTTGAAGTAAATTTGAATTCAAATGGAATTATTAACAGTGCCACTATATATTGTTCTCTTAACATGTAACAACCTAGCAGAGACCAGTAGAGTGAAAGGAGGGAAAGTTGAACTAGTGAACGTGTTAGGCACTGTACTAATATAATCTCTGATCGGCTTTTTTTTTTTAAATGGTAAATTGTTTTTCTTATTCATATTGTTTGTAGGATCTACCTTAGGGGGTGATCTATAGATATGCCTGGTCTCTTCCTACTAGGTCTAGTAGAGAGCCAGTGTATTCTTTATGTCCATGACAACCGATCACAGCAGGGGTCACTGCGACCACTGACTTTCAGGTTGTGTGCCTGGATCAACCTTGGTTTAGATGATCAGTACTCTCCTACAGTCAGTCCTATGGTCAACTGCCAGGATACGGTGCTCCTCATAACATATAGGGTCCTGGATCGCCCCCCTCTTTTCTTGTATCAACCAGTATCCGTGCATAGGGAGATAGTCTTCCTGATAGTCCCTACTGTAGTCGTAAAAAGACTTGGGCTACTGCCACATTTCCCCTAAAGTTTCCCTGATTCATGACCATGCCTGAAATTTTGGACTTTTCTGGGACAAGAACCCCACTTTGAAATGCATTTAGTGATGGGCACTCAGAAACCCCTCTAACGTATGTGAAGCACTCTTTGTGGATTAGCACCTTGCTTCTAATACGTCCCCCATCTCCAGCCTACACTGTCAAATACCTGCTACTTGCTGTATACCTGTACTTCCTGCTGATATGCTCAATCAAAAAAACAAAACAAAAAAAAGGACCCCTTGCAGAGATGTAACTAGAAATTCTCGCTTCCTAGGGAAGCCCACAGAATCTTTGTTGAGGATATGGCCTCTTCCGGAATTCTCTAGTTTCTCGCATCTTTGCTAATGCTAAGTAGCCTGACCTGAAACCTGGGGTAAGCTTTAAGGCCTCAGTCAGAAAGATAGCAGTAGGAGGGTGAGTTTTCTTTTGCTTTTAAAGTGGTCAGAGCTTAACATTACTTAACTTTGTTTCCTAGAAATCCATTTGCCTGGAAAAACCTTATCACTCAGAACTAACTATGGTCTTAACTCCTAGTACACAAAGTTTCTTGAATCACATTTGAGCTTGGTAGAAGTTTTGGCATCCTAGTGACCCAGGGCTGTGACCTTCTATCTTCCTTCCAGTCTCTGTATGCTCTATGTTGTCCTGGGTTCATACTGAATCCTACCCTGTAAGTCAACACTGAAAAAGTCATAAAACTTTTATGATAATGTTTCTCTTGCTTTGACCAAGAATTTCATCTAAAATGGAGTTCATTTTCAATGCAACTTCTTCAAAATGATGGCTTTGAAGTTCTACTTACTGACAGCTAGAGTAATATTAAAAACAAGACTACAGACGCCTTTGCAAACTCTCCAACTGCTGGTAGTACAAGTGTCACTAAACAATAGCCAAAACCAACAATGAAGGCTTAGAGATGCTAAGGCAGGTTAACATTTCACTTTGAAATTCACATGCATGGCAAGAAACCCTGTCTCCAAAGCAAACTTGCATGCTGCTCTGTGGTTCCCAGAAATCCATGTGCCCATTCCTATTCCATTCAGGACAGTGGGACCAAGGCCAAGATACTTCCTCAGCATAAAAATGATCTCCACCTCAATGTGTAACTAAAATCCTGACAAAAGGAAAATTATTTTAGAGTAAGATTCAAAACTTTTTTTACATGGCTACTCAGTGACTCAAAAGAGGCTGCTTTCCTCATACACATGGATATTTCCTGCCATATCTGGATTTCATATTGGTGCTAATGGAGATTCAAAACATTAAACATATTCTATACCAGAGATCTTCTGATGTTCACAATGTTCAACAGTCTAGGAGGTTCAAATCACCACT